>NC_141620.1:4329000-4929000 GCF_047967505.1 Dipteris shenzhenensis | reverse complement strand
GTAGGTGAGATTGAGGCCTGAGCCAAGTAGCACATCCATTTGAGACTTGCATGTTTGAATAAGTTATAACACACCCGAATGCATCTTTTTTGACCCTAATGTGTCATGCTTTGTTGAAATAAGGAAAAATGGGATCGTGACCGTACAAATGAGATCTGATGGGCATGCTACTTTGCACAAGACTCTAAGTAGGTCATACTGAGGCCCATGCAATGTGGTGCATCTATTAGAGACACGTAGGTTCAAATAACACAACCCAATGCACCTGTTTTGACCCTCATGTGTCATCTTGGTGAAAAACAAGGAAAAATGGAATCTTGACAATGCAAATAAGATCCAATGGGAATGATACTTTATACAGGCCTCAAAGTAGGTGATATTGAGGCACGTACAAAGTTGGGCATCCATGGTAGGCTCCTATGTTCAAATAACACACTTTGATGCTTCTTTTTGACCCTCATGTGTCATTCTTGATTAGAGAATTTGCTTTAAATCATACAAATGTAAAGATTTGTAAATACAATATTCGCTTACACACACACACACACATACATAAATGTATACAATGTATAAAAAATGTTTTTCCCAACTATAAGCAATGCTAAGGCTTAATTGACATCCAATAATTCCCTAGAAAGCACTCAAATATTTATATTTATAAATAAAACATAAAATACTCTTTTTTGAAATTAGAGGCAACCTAAGATCCCAACCTTGAGATTTGAGGGAGGCAATCTATTGTAAACGAGTCATGCGACTCATACTATACAAGATGAATTTCATTCATGTGGCAAGTGCACACACACACACACACACACACACACACACTCACACACTCACACATGCAGAGGGAGGGAGGGAGGGAGGGAGGGAGGGAGGGAGGGGGAGAGAGAGAGAGAGAGAGAGAGAGAGAGAGAGAGAGAGAGAGAGAGAGAGAGAGAGGGGTGGGGAGGCTTGGGGGGGGCAGAGGGACAAGAAGGAGAAGAGAAAGGAGAAAAGAAGGAGAAGAAAAAGGGGAGAGGGGAGAGAGAGAGAGAGAGAGAGAGAGAGAGAGAGAGAGAGAGAGAGAGAGAGAGAGGGGCGAGGGGAGGGGGGGGGACGAAATCACTAAATGCATTGAAATCCCCTAACAAGGAGGATACTTGGACCAATCACCTTAAAATAAAACTAAGGTGCGGTAGGCCGCCTAAGGGGAACGTTCGATGGAATGAATTACGAAATTTATAATAAGTTGATTTATACTAACAATGTTTTAAATTGAAATGAAAAAAGTAAGCTGAGAATATCAAAATTGTATGCTTTTCACTTTTTTGTACTTAAAAAGCAAAGATATGCTTTTATCCATGAGTTTTACGCTATTTGAATAAAACCTTCGTGATTGACATTAATTAAAATCAATCTAAAGGATCATATTCGTAAGGGATAAAATCAATCTAGGGGCTCATATTCGTTATAGGTGACTCAAGGAGATGGAAGAAAACCGAGGAGTATGATTTTTGTAAGTTTTGAAAGTCAAGAAAGAAAAATACCTTACTATAAAGTAAGCAGGCAATAGTAGGTCTGAGCAAATGTTGTGTGTGAGTAAGCATTCTTTTCTTGCGACTACCTCAACACAGAAACAGATAAGAATTTAGAATATGCAAAAGCAAAAGTCAACAAATAAGGTGAAATTGAAAACATATATATACATATATATAATATACTTTATATAACCACACATAGTGTGGGCGAGGAGGTGGCATGCTTCCTTCCCCAAAGAGTTATAATCCGAGAGAAAAGGCCCTTCCCCATGCACCGAGATTGGAATCGTTGAGAATATTAGCGTCGAAATTGAGTATCGCAAATATGTAAGAGACTGACACATTACCTAAATCTCAATGGGCATGTTTGTATTCCAAGTTGAACATCCAAATTCATGTACGCACCAAGTATGTACGTCTGCTTCACTTTCTAAAAAGATACAAAAAACACGTTTGAAATGGAAATAGTATTAAAATACGATATTATTGAGCAACAAATGACTAGTCTAGCTTTTATCAAAATTATATATGTAAATTGCTACATGTAATGTTGGAATGTAAACGACATTTTCGAGCCAAGGTCATATACATATGTGTCTCTCAATCAAAATCACCAATTCTTGTATGAACTAATTTGTCTCGAGTCTCCACTCTATTCCATGGTTTGATGTACATGTGGAACACTCCAAACTATGCAAGTGTTCCATGCCCCTTGAAATTTACAAGAGGAAAGGGCCTTTTTTTCCTCTACATATCTACTTTCTCTTTTGTTTAATCTTTTCTACAAGATCATGGCTCATGCCAAAAGCCAAAGTTCCCATTACAAATTATGGGTGTCTCAAACAAGATAGCAGAGATCACTTAAAAAGCGGGTTCTTCATAAACAACAATTGATGAGGCTTTAACTACCTGGCGACCCTCTTTTGCAAGTTGCAACATCCGTATTATAGAGAACAAAGACTTTCGAATCTTGGTAGTACCAAGGATATTGAACCTTGTATAGCCATTCTTCATCTCATCCGCAATAAGCCCCAAAAAGTCATCATATACAATCTGATTCCAAATCAATCCTCGTGTTGAAAAACTGTTCTTAAGCAGGGAGGATCACCGTGAGCAAGGAGGATCACTGTGACAGAGAGGAATGCCTTTCTCATAATGTGGAATTTGATGTTGATCCCGTCCGCTTCTCTTTCATTGTCATCAAAGGGGACGCATCTTGGCATTACGAGGAAACAACCTTGGATGTTTTGGTAGTGCACGCATGAGACCTGTAAAGATTTTGCTTTAAAAATAGGTTACCATATCATGAAACCGTCGATTTTGACATCCACATTGGCCATATTCCTTATCAGGAAGAACACGGGAGAGATGGTATGACACCGTTTCCTCAAATTCAGAATATTGTTTCTACCTTGCTTCATATCCATGCTCCTCAACAAAGCAGAGAAATGAGGTATGCTTGGATTATGCGAAACCGGTTGGAGGATCAACTTAATAACTTCGACATCAAAATTGGGAGAGAGACTACATGGAACCAGAAGGTGGTTATCGGAGATGCTTCATGTAGGATTAGATATTGAGAGTTTCATTGCCAAAAAAGGAGAGCTCCAGATTGACCTGATGCAGGAGGTGATTTGATGGACGTGGCAAGAAGTTTTCTCCATGCACCATCTTTTGCTTATTATATGGAGTTTATCCAATGGTTTTGACAGTAGCGATAGACTCGCCTTCTCAGCCTTTGTTCACAGATCCCTTCGAAATCCTCCGTGACCTGGACAACGGGAAAAGGGAAGGGCTTAGGGGAGCCTGGTTGTCTCCTAAACCCAACAAGAAAAAATACCCCAATTTGAGAACAATGTTAATGTACTTAAAGCAAAGATTAATCTACAATGTCAATGTACTAAAAGCAAAAATCAATCTACATCAACAAACCACATTCGTTATACGTGGCTCAAGGAGGTGGAAGAAAATCAAAACATCTCTTTAGGATGCCTACCGTAAAGAAATGTCTTTAAAAATACCTATTTTTCTTTTCTTATCACACATATTCACTAAGGCCTTCCTATGGCAGGCCAATAATTTCAATTGTTTTCTCTCTATACATAAAGCTCTAAAAAATGAAGTTTAAACAATTTGCATGATCCTTAGTAACTTTGCACTATTCATGAAAACACATGTACCCAGCAACACACGGTTTGGTCCCACTCTTGTGCCATGAGGCCAAAAAAGTTCGCTGTCATGCTCCATTTTTTTTTAATTAAAAAAAAAAAAGCTCCATTCTTACGGAGCATGAATCTAAAATATCTACCCAGTCAAAGCTTGAAGATTAGAGAAACACACATGCCTGACGGAGCATGAATCCCAAGTAAATATTTACCCAGTCACTGATCAGTAAAGCTTGAAGATTAGAGAAATACACATGCCTGACGGAGCATGAATCCCAAGTAATTCATAACGCCTGCAATTCCACAAGCCCGGAGGTTGAATCTAGTTTCACAAACGATGAAGAAGGTCCTAAGGCAGAGCGATGAGACCAGTTGGTAGAAGAGGAAGAAGCTTGCCCTGTAGAGGTGGTGGACGTGTGCGTGAAAGTCTCAGAACGAGAAGTGCCTATTGCAGACGAATATACTGGATTTGGATAAGAAAAACTGGGGCGAGTCGTGGCTATTGGTAAGATCCTTGATTCGGTCAGTACCTCGTGTACTACTCGCATTCTAGGTCGAGCTTCAGGCATCGGATGGCAGCATAAAAGTCCTACATGCAATACAGATCTCCACCTGGATTCTTGCATTGTATCTGTGGCTATGGCTTCCTGCATCCTTGGATCTATGGCGTCCAGTAACCTGTTGCTCTGATGGAGTAGCCATACACATTCCAAAAGATTCATCTCCTGAGGTTGTAGATCATAATCGAGTATCCGTCGCCCGCATGCCACCTCTAGTGCTAGAATTCCGAAACTGTAGACATCTGCTCGATGTGTGGCTTTTCCGGTGAAGAAAACCTCCGGAGCAACATACCCCGGCGTCCCTGCAGCCGTCATCGTGACAATCTTGTCGTGGGCGATGAAGCGTGCCAGCCCGAAATCGCCCAACAGTGGCTCCAGATTTGCGTTCAGTAATACGTTAGCTGCTTTCACGTCCCTGTGTAGCACGCACTCCCCCAACCCTTCGTGCAAATAGTCCAGCGCAGCCGCTACCCCCAAGAGGATGTTCAACCTCGTGTCGCTTGACAGATCCATGGCGCCTTCTTTGTGGCCGAAGATATGCCTGTCTAGGCCGCCGTTGGGCATATAATCATACACCAGCAGCGCTTTACCCCTCTCGTAGCACCATCCTCGCAGCCGTAGCAAATTGCGATGGCGGATGCTGCTGATGATTCTGATCTCGGCAGGGAAGGCAGGATCTTTTCCAAAGTCGTCCTTCAGTCTCTTCATTGCTACGGTGGATCTGTCGGAGCCGAGCAACGTACCTTTGTAAACATCGCTGAATCCGCCGGGACCCAGGAGGCGGTCTTCAATAAACCCATGAGTGGCTCTGCGTAATTCTCGGTAGGAATAGTGAGGAACAGAAGAATCAATGTCGGGCTCGTTACTTCGACTGCGCCGTTTGACCTTGCGATACCAAATTATTATGTAGACCATCATGATGCAAGCAGAAACGGAAAATATGCCAACACTAAGAACCACCCCCAATTTCCAGCCGCAAAAAACGCACGAATTCGATGACGTAGAGAAAAAGAACGTGCCATTCCCTATATCCATCCCGACCTGTGGCCGCCGAGATGCCAACATACATATGCTTCTCAAAAACTGTGCACAGATTATATGTCTTCGACAGAAGTGGTGACGCGGGACGCTCTTGTGAGGTGGAGTACTTGGTCATCCAAACCTGGATGAAGCTAGCGGAGGCGTCGTAATTGATCCAAGCCGTGAAAGTGCTGTTGTTATACAAGTAAAGCGGATCAGACGATCGATTTGTGTCGGCAACAGCTATGGAAACCAAGCTATTGACATCGATTCCGATATGGCTAGCGCTTGAATCATTGAGATTGAGAGAGATATGGGTATCGAATTCCACAGCGAAAAGATGGCGGCTAGGCTGGGAAGATGCATCCGGCGTGGTGAGGCCGAGCCAACGACCAACGCTGTTGGTAGGAAGTGGCATATCCGGAGCTATGAAGAAGGCCAATCCAGATCCACTCTGATTGTAGCCATGGTAGGTGGTGATGTTGAAAGTGAATTGGGTGCTGAAAGAAGAACAGCTTCCATCGTTCATGATGAATTGAATAGGATGAGCATAGACAAACCTGCTTGCAAATGCGGTTGCAAAGGTCTCCCCAGAACTGGTTGGATCAGGAGTTAGCCACACTTCGCCTTGGCTTAACCATGCAAATTCTTGGGTGCTATTCATCTTGAAGTCATTTAATAGGTCAGTACTAGTGCTCGGGAAGTTGAACCTTTCTAGTGCATGGACAGCTAGAGGAAGCACAAGGAGGAGCAATAAGAGGAGCCACATTACTCAAGGCAAGATGAAAGATGTAAAGGCAAGATGGAGAGATGGAGACCACACACCTTGCCCTCCCACAATAATAAGAGAAGCAATCTAGTAAAAGAGAGAGGTTCTTGACTTAATTAATGTGCACATTGAGAACGAGCACCTTGGCCACCTACACTGCCCCTGTAGGGAGAAATGTCAAGGCCTCCTAGGTCTCTTTCTTTGGCTGAGTCGTCACTAAAAAGAATCAACATCCACTTCCTTGCGTGTCAATGTAGAGCGTTCTTGACATAAGCTTTTCAAGAAGCTCTACCTTGTGAAATACATAAGAAGTACATTGGAAAACCATCTAAAGCACTTGGATGTGTGTGTTTCATGTCAATGCCTACAAATATCTCAGAAAAAAAAAACTCCACAAGCTTTAGAAAAGTTCTCAAAGGGGACATAATTGCTTATAGGTTAATTTAAGCTTAATTTATTTTAAGCTGAACTCAATCTTTTAAGCCTAAGTCTAAGATGTGCACATTATTTTATGGCCATATGCTAATCTTTTGGTAGATATCCCCAAAGGATTCTAACCCACAATCTCACACAAGAGCCCTACCACTAAGCTATAGAGTTGTAGAGCATGTCTATTGCTAAACCATAATATTGTCCTTCCCCCATAAGTGATCCCCTTAATAAGTACTCCCCCATCCCCTTCATAGGTGGCCCTTCCCCCCCCCCTTCCCCAATGTCACATGCGTGACTCTTCAATGCATTACGTCCCCTACCCTACATTATCCTTTGAAATTCCTCTCCTCCCCCCTTTATCCCTTCATACCGTTGCCCTCTTTCTTTTCTCCCCTTTTCTTTTCTCCACAACTAATTAACTAGAGGGACATACATTTATCAATGTATGGGGGCCAACATACTTGACTTACACATTTATAATAGTGACCTTTGTGCACTATTTCAACCACATGAAGTAACTATAGATTTGTTAGGGTGGCAGAGTATTCTTGACATAGATCTTTTCAAGCCCTACACATTTATAATAGTGACCTTTGAATTAAAGCTTCACAAGTTCCACTTTCAATTAATTATCATCACTTTTCCTCTCTCCTTTTTTCACATACACACCTAGTCAAGGCAATTGCTAGTCTCAAACAAGTAAAGCTTCTCTTCTATTCTCTCTATATATAAAAAAGAAGTTTCATGAACTTGCCACATGGCAGTGATTTGGAGGCTCGGGATGAGATGAGGGAGGTTCAATGACAGAGTGAGCTGCTGCAGAAGGGAGGCAGATTAAGCCATGTGGCGCATATAGACTACCACATGACTCGTTTGAGAGATGGTACATGGGGCCAATGCATGGAAGGGGAAAAACTCGCATGTGAAACTCTGACCACAATAAGAGAGAGAGAGAGAGAGAGAGAGAGAGAGAGAGAGAGAGAGAGCTTGCACGCTGAGGCCCTAGAGTTATCTGTCACACTTTATCGTATACAAAGAGGCAGCATTACTATTTGAATACTCTTCAAACCCACTTCACATATAATTTGCTCATTGATGACATTGATTATAGCCACACCATCAATATATACATTCTTTATAGGCAGTCCATTTATTGTTGTTGTCACTATAACAATTTGATCACTCGGATCATTGCTTACATCCTTAGCATTTGATGTCTCCCTTGTTTGAATTCCTCGACTTATGCGAGTTGGCTGCCCTCATAAATTGTTATCTTAGGGCATGACCAATTGCAAGTAACTGAGGAATAGTAATGTTTTCCTTCGCTTCATGCAAAACTGTGATTAACTCATAATCTTGCACCCCTTAGCCCAATGGAAAATCTTTTAGACCAATCTTCCTCTTGAAAGGTTTTTTCTTTCTCCTTATTTCATCCCCTTTTCCCCCACATGCTTCATCAATGCCATCACCCATCTCATCCTCATGTCCATGTGCACCTGCAAACACCTGAATCTCCTTCTCATTAGCCTCTTGCTCTACATCCAACAAGGAGACAGGAGCTTATCATTCTCCCACTTTCCCATTAACCATGGGCAATCATATCTCACATGCCCTTTTTCATGGAATTTAAAGCAAATGATAGTAACTATCACATGGAATTAGGTTGGCTCCATCCTAGGCATATTAACCGGTGGAGCTTGCACCAAATTTTGTAACTTGAGCTCATTGAACTCTGCCATCATCTTCTCTACATTTTTTTCAAGCTGGCTGGTAGTGGTGGATGGCCCCATAGCTGTATTATTCATTAAGGACCTTCATTTATTATCTTGATTGTCTCTTGCATGGGTGCTTATATATGGCCAACAAAAATTGCCACTGGGATCTCAAACTCACTTAGTAGAAGAACAAACAAAGAATGCTAGGGAGGTGGGGATAAGTAATATATGGCATAAGAAGCCTTTGGTGTAAAGAACATTTTGTAGACTGCTTGCAACATCCTATTGACGCAAGGAACTCTCGTCTCTTTCTCCTCCCAAATCCTTCTAATTTCATGGCTCGGGGGGGTCACTCATCATATGTAACCCTATCACGTGAGTTCAACAGATGGGTTTTTATTAATTCCATTACTTACATATATATGTATACATAAGGAATTAAATAAATGCCCAAACGTTAATATACAAAAGGGTGTTTTATATTTAAAAAGTTTCAGAAACTCCTAACATGCAACATGAAACATGGGCATTTGGGTTGAGTGATTTATGTTTTGGGACCTACAATTCCACTAGCTTTCAGCATAAGTTTGACTACCTAGTGATACTGACCATAGTTTTTCATCTTTCTTTGTCTGTTAAGGTCGATACTTCTTAGGAGATGATGGAAAAACTATTATACTCTACTACTCAAATGTATTAAGAGTCCTTGTCCATAAGTATGAGAACTTGATGGCATGCAAAGTATTCCACACTACTAAAATCTATCATGCTAGGTGTGATTGTGGCTTGGCAAATAATAATGATAATTATAGTAATTATAATAACAATAATTCAAGGTTTATTTTTGCAAGTTGAGACACCCTTATTAAGCTCATTGGCCTTTCAAGCTCCCCTTAGTGCTGCTACTTAAGGTGGTCAAGTGTGGCTTTTACATGTCAATACCTCCCCTGGATGCTTTCGTAGCTACTCTCAGGTGGTTAGGTTTGATTTACAAAATATAGGCAAGGTTGGCAAGGTTTTGGTTTCTCAATACATTCCATTGATGTCACCTTTTGGCTCATGGCTTGATGACGATGTCGTTTGCTTCTTTGCTTGGTGTAGCTTCATGCATGATGCTTTGTTCTTCCATGTGCCTTTATGCTTTATGTGTGGATGCCATGCTTCGTGCTATGGTCATCTCATGCACTTCTGCTTTTGGCATGCTTTCTACATTCATGCGTTGCTTTTTCATTTGTTGCAAAGGTCTTACCAATTGATTTCTTTCAATATTGGCAGTGTCTAATTGCATACAATGATTCTGACTTAACAGGCACGTAGAGCTCGAAAAGACGATCACTTTTCCCTTTTGGAGCATGTCCAAATTCTTCCTGGATTGCAAGTTATGGCTTGTCAAAGATTCTATGCAGAAGAGGGCCTTTGATGATGTGGCACAGGGATTCACATGTTGAATTCCATACTGTGCTTAACAAGAGGCTGTGTGCTTAGAAGGCACTGCTGACTGTATGGTGATGTGGCTTAATTAACCCTCACTCTAACTTAAGCATGGCATATTGGGTTGACCTGATTGGGGTTAGTTTGACGAACCTTATCTGCCACGTGGCCAGAAGATGACCTAGCCTCTAAACCACAGGTTAACCTCACCTAACCTTGGTTAGATGCTATCTGCCACGTGTCTCTTTTGTGAACCTTAGAGAAGCTTTGAGGCTGCAGAGAATTTGCAATGACGATGGCGATGCGGTGGTGACGACGGAGCTTCTGTCGACCGTGATGGCAGGTTAGCTGCGCATGCAAGAGGAGATCTTCGAGCTCTCATGTAGGTTGCTGATGCGGTTGCTCATCTCAGGAGGCTGGCTCGTCGTCAATGGTTGGAGTTCATAGCGGCCCTGGCTTCTGTTGTTATCGTGGATAGTGTTTGGAGCTGGCAGTCTCCGAATTTGGAGAGGCGTCGAGGATGGCTGGCCGGTAGCGCGTTGTTTGCTGGAGCAGGCCAGTGAGCCGTGCGGTTGGCTGTTTGCTTCTGTGCTACTTAATTTGCTGCTGCTGCAAAGCTTGGGCAGAGCGCTCTTATAGATGAAGCCTTGTCTCTAAACTATGTTGCACCTTAGGAGGTCACCCATGAGGAAGTTGCGCTGTGCATGGCATCTGCCGTGGAGCTAGCGTATGCTGGAGTAGAAAGGTTGTGTAGGGAGAGCTTAGTTGCTGGGCACAGTTGCATGGAGCTCGTCCATTACAGAGTCGAGGAGCTAGATGCGCTACTGTTGGTCAAGGATTCTTGTAGATAGGGGCCTGGAGCTGTCGTGGAGCCTTGCAAGAGGACCTCTTTCATTGGCGAGGCTTCTTGCTGCAGGGAAGAGTCGTTGAGCCACTCCAACCTCAGTTGATGGTCGTAGAAGCCGCTAGGGAAGGCCGTGTGCAAGGCGTTGATGGAGCTTGCAGCCAAAATAAACTCTCCAATCCTCTGTCTCTCTCAAAAAACTGATCTTTCTGTGAGCTCTCTCAAACTTAGATCTATCCGTTACTCTATTTCACAAATCTTTCAGTCTATCTATCTCTTTGGAAGAATGAGCAACTCACTCACAATAAAGAAACAAGATCTCTCTATGTCATAGAGATGAATGGAATGGAAGGAAATTTTCTTACAATCTAAAAACTAAAACTAACCTAGGAAAAAAACATGAGCTCCTAAGACATGCCTACAACTAATCTAGGAGACTAGACCTAGGCTCTGATACCATGACAAAACATGTGTGCCTCAGGATCTATGGAGCGCTCTAAAGTGGATGGAACCTATGTGGAAACATGATGAAGAGAGTGCTCATGACATGTATCTCAAGTCAATTAGGTTCCAAGATAGATTAGCTTGGACTCATAAAGAGAATCTTGAGATAGTGCAAAGTGCTTGATTTTTTATTACTTCAAATGAACCTCCCTTTTATAGATGAGGGTACTTGCATCAGTTGCTTGCTCACATGTGGGATATCTCCTCCATGCCATGTGGCAGCTTTCCCTTTGCTTATACCTTTGCTCTACATGTGCTCATGGCACCACAACTCTCAACATTCTATTGTCTGCAGTGTAAGTGATTCTGTCATGACATTAATTCAACATGTCACCACAGCGAAGGAGGCATGGACGGTCTTGAAAAATTAGTACGAGACCACGAATCAGATGTGGATTCAGAATCTGGAGACTCAACTCACGAACGAGAAACTGTCTGAGCCTGAAATGGCAGAGAAGTTCATCACCAGGGTGAAGAATCTGCGCGATCAGATGACTGCGATTGGCATCACCATCACCAGTGAGAATGTAGCACGAAGGTGCATACGGATTCTCCCACCAAAGTACGATGGTCTTGTTATGGTGTTGAATACGTAGAATAGAAATCTGCCCCTCAACTTTGAGGATTTCAGTGCGATGCTAGTGGAGGAGGAGATGCGTCAAAAGATGAGGACTAGAGAAGATTTGGCTTTCTCGGCTGGATCAAAGAAAGGTAAGGGTAAGGACTCTGGTAACCCATCTTCTTCTGATGATAAAAAGAGAAAGAAGAAGATCAAGTTCTTCTATTGCAACAAGGCAGGGAACAAGCAGAATGAGTGCTGAAGGAAGATTGCAGATGAGAATAGAGTAAAGAAAGAGTCCAGCAACAGTGCAGGCAGTACCAGTACAGCTATTCATAGCAATTGAGGAGATTTGCATGGAGGCAGTTCATGTACCTATGGATGAACCTTGGATTATTGATAGTGGTGCATCGCACCACATGACCAGTCGGAAGGATTTGTGAAATAGTTGTCCGATGTTCTTTATGTGCCAGATATCAAGAGGAACTTGTTGTCCTTTTCTGCGATCACAAATCGGGACCTCAAAGTTCAATTCAATAAGAATGGTGCACAAACTTTGGATCTTCAAGGGAAGGTCATTGGTAAAGGTACAAAGGCACAACAACATTTATGAACTCTCAGCCTTTAGTGCTCGAGCCAATGTGAGCAACACTAAGATGTGGCATGAGGGTTTGGTTATCTAAACCTTAGTTCTTTAAAGGAGATGCATAAAACTGGAATGATTGCAGACCTACTAGAAATTACAGATCTGCCCGATGTATGCGAAGCTTGCATGATGGGCAAGCAGCATCGGCAGCCCTTTCCTAAAGAGGCCAGTAGGGCAAAGGCTCCTCTAGAGCTCGTTCACATGGACCTCTATGGAAAGATGGAGACAAAAGCTTTGGGTGGTTCCTACTATACTTTCTACAAAACGGGTTTAGGAGGAGCCCATCTGATGCAAATTTGTATATCTATAGAGAAGGAGGCAGGTGTATGATCATGGTCCTTTATGTGGATGACCTTGTCATAACAGGGAACCATGAAGAGAAGATCTCGTAGGCAAAGCAGTTGCTAGGAAGAGAGTTTGAAATGATATAGACCTCGGCCTAATGCATTTTTGTTTGGGGATTGAAGTTTGGCAAGAGCCAAAACAGATCTTCATCTCACAGAGCTGAAGTATGCTCTGGAGAGATACTGAAGGCATTTGGCATGGCTGAGTGCAAGACAGTTGGCACCCCTATGGAGGTTGACGTGAAGCTCTCAAATGAGGATTCATCACCACTGGTGGACGAAGCAAAGGACAGAAGGCTTGTGGGCAGTTTGATTTACTTGTGCAACATGTGGTCAGACATCAATTTTGCGACTGGTGTACTAAATAGGTTTTCCAATAAGCCCCAGGAGAACCATTGGAGGGCAAGGATGCGGGTGTTGAAATACATCAAAGGCACACTTGATTATGGCATCACCTATACCAAGGGAAAAACCTTGATTGAATTATGTGACTCGGATTGGGTAGGAGACATGGACAATAGGAGATCAATGACAGGTTACTCTTTCTTCTACCGAGGCTGAGTACAAATCAGCATGTTTTGCTTCTTGTGAGGTAGTTGTGGGGTTAAAGGTCACTGTGCCTTTGCCCTCATGATGTACAATACTCAAACACATATATAAATGAATGAAAAAGAATATTAGGGTGTTCTGCACCCACCAAAACTTGTGTGGCTCTCTGTTTCTCTCTCTCCCTCTTCCGTTCTTGCTTCCGTTGAGAGCACTCTCAACTGGTATCAGAGCCCGGGTGATCTAGCTGAGTGTGCATGAATGCCTGAAGCTCAGCAGCTCTGAGGGAGGAAGGAGAAGCTCTGTGGGAAGCCTTGTGGGTGACTTTACTTGCATCTGAGTGTGTAGAGACCTTGGAGGAGCCTTTGGAAAAGTCACTTTGGTTTTGCGAAGTGGTTTTGAGAGAAGTGTTTTCAAAGAAAAAGTCATTTTTTGAGATTTTTCCTATTTAGTTCGATGACAGAGACTCCGTATTGACTTGTAGAGGCAACTATTGCTTGCTTTTGGTGTCCACTTCACTTCAGGAGCTTGGAAACACCTTCATTCTTGAATCTAGGATCATTTCATTGGATTTCTGATTCACTGTGTCAGTTTCTCCTTTTTTCTACCCGGGTGTTGGAACTCAAGTTTGGAGCAACCATTTGTAGATCTGTCAGTTCCGGTGGACTCAGGAGGTTCTAAAACTTCTATGTTGCTCATCATTCACACTCTGGTGGAGTTTACAAACAGCTCTATTTCGACAAATGTTTTTTGGTCCATGTGTTGGACCCAGTGACTGAGACCACGGTTTCCAAAACCGTCTGTCCCATTGTTTTCGGATGCCCAAAAAATCTACCTATCAGTTCTTACGCGATTCATCAGTGGAGGATTTTCAGAGTTATAGATCTCTGTGTATTCGATTTCGTCTCTCTGTTATGCATTTTTCATTCTAAGGTTTTAAAACCTTAGATCTATGCCACATGGCAGTGGATAAGTGTTGACTCCCATTTCTCACTCATTGGTTGGGATTTTGGAGTTTCGACAGAAGAAAGATATTTTCAGATTTTCTTGCTGAGTCCAATTATGCAATGGCACCCATGTTTTGAGGCATGTTGAACTTATAGCTTGTGATTTGTTGCCTCTGAGTTCTTCTAAGCATAAAATTAGAGGTTCCCACAATCTCTCCACTACAGTGAAGGTTATGAGGTACGTGGGAGATCCTAGTTGTCACACCATTGCAAATAGTTTTTTCTTTAGTTATGCTTATAGTCTAGGGAAGTTTGAAGGCACAATAGATGTCATAATCCAATGTTGTATTTTAGTAGTCTCTCAATGTTTGTGTCTAATATTGCTTCTCTTACATGGACTTATCTTCCATTAAGTTTTGCTTTCCTCATCTGTACTCATGTTGAAGATAGAACCTATTGAACTAATATCTTCATCAGTTTAAAGGACGTGTTCTCAATGCTTAATGCAAACTTTCTGTCTCTATTTGTTAATTCCCATTGTGCTATGGTCTAATAAGGTGTAGATGCTAGGATATTATATGCCCTTGCTTAACCATAGAAGATACTTGGGAATGCGAACTGCTCACAATGGGTATCTTTGAATATGCTTAGAGGAGTGAATCCTTTAGATGGTGCGACAACAATGGTTTTGTCCTCAAAGTCCACAACTTGTTGACTACTATATATACTATGCACTAACCTATCAGTCATCCTCTGCTGTCATTCTAGGTAATGTTTTGTTGTCTTCATTCATTGCATTTTCTTGCTTTTGGATGTTCTTTATGTGTTTGGCCGAGCTATTGTTGAGTCTCACATTGTATATTTTGTACAAAGGGCAACTCATCAACTCTTGAAGTGTTCGCAATGTCAATGTTGGTCGGACAAGTCTGCTCATGTAGTTATGATTACATTGTAGCTTCCTTTTGATATAGCTACCATTATAGTTGTGCTATTACTAATGAATCGTGGAAGGACACACTGAGCTCTCTCAACATCTGTGAGGACATTAACTACAGTTCTATGCATTCCATATTGTCCATCATATGTTAGCTCTCTTATTTGGCAAAATGGAATCTTGACTTATATCAATCTAGCTTCTATGTTGTTTAACATGGGCACATATGTTGTCTTTGTTTCCATAGTCATGTTATTCACAGTGAGTGTCAGAACCCTCTTCTTCCATGCTTGGTTTCTGCAGGGTGCGCAAATATACCTTTCTACTGAGAGAAAAGGTGGTGGTAGCAATTTATGCTCTTGTAGAAATTTGGCTATGGATGGACTTACCTTCTCAAGCATTGTTAAATGTCAATGTTCGGCAACAAATGCATGTAAACTTAAGAGAGTCTCGTTTTTTTTTTTTGGGTAGACATCACGATGGCATGTGCTCTTTTTTGTCTTGCTTGTGCCATTGACTGGCCATCACACTTGGCTGAACAATGTTTGTAATTTTCAATATAGATTATGTCATCATATTGGTCGTGATGTCCTTAGAAGGGGGATGTGGCCCTTCTGTTATGGTGTCCTTATTTTGCAATTTATATATTTTGTTCACCACACCTGCCATAGAATGTGTTGATTCCTTCATTCCATCAATGAAAGAACATGCAATATCCTTTGCCAAGATCTGGGTGTGCATTAATCAAGTTTGGTAATTCCACTTGTTCATTTCCTCTCCATATATTGTAGGATTTATTATTTCTTCTTTTGAAAAGTGGCATCAAAGTTGGCAGTTGGCATGTATCATCTATAAGTATAGCATGTGTTTCCCTCTTTCTCATATTGGTAATATGTTTTTCTATTACCAAATGTGAGCTGTTATATCAAAGTATGCTATAATCGACTTGTAAGGAATTTGAGAATCTTGTAAGAGTCATAAAGGATTGCTTGGGAGGTAGAGGCAGTTGCAACTTATATTGAGACATGGTCTCTTGTAATGTCTCCTTCAGTATGGATATGATCCACTCTTGCAAATAATAACCATGGGCTTGCACATGACCCCTTTGAGGATCGTCAAATAGGATACTCAATAATGACTCATATATTGGAGTTAATGAGATCAAGCAGGTGATGATGTCCTTGTTGTGTCCATGTTGTTCATTGAACCTCTTTGTTCTTTCCATGTCATAGCCATCAAAGCTCTCAATGTAATTCTTTTCATTTGGTTTGGTATTGCTTACATACACACCTTGTTCTTCATTGTTGACATTTCAACATAATGGATGTATTTGGGGGGTTTGTGGTTTCAGACGGAAGGATTGTGTGCAGTGGCATTTCTCTGTCTTTGCCTATGCTTTCTACCTCACACAACTTCTCTCTGTCTTTTTTCTAGAGAATGAAACGAACAACCAACTCACTAGAGAACCTAATCAAGTAATCAAGGATCATCAGCCTTGAGGATGCAGTCATAGTGATGACAAAACTGGAGTGCCTCAGGATTGATGGAGCGCTCTCAGGTGGATGGAACCTATGTGGAGACATGATGAAGAGAGTGCTCATGACATGTACCTCAAGTCAATTAGGTTCCAACATAGATTAGCTTCGACTCATAAACAAAATATTGAGTGAATGTGCATTTCTTCCTTGTACTCAACAATACATGATAGGCCTCTTATATAGAGAGTGCCCTTTGAATAGTCAACACTTGTGGGATCCTCTGATCCACATCTCCCCTTGTGGATATCCTTGATCCACATCCTCATATGTAGTTCACATCCTAGGGTGGCTACTTTAATTCTTTCCTATACCATACCTTAGCCTTTAATCTATGTGCACATGGCACCATATCTGAACAAGTGACATATTCTTTCACTTGTTCAAACATGATGTGGGAGTTGGCTTGTCTATTTAGCACTTTCGCAATCAAAATCCATGGTGTCGTGGATATGTTTAATGACCTTTGTATGGAGTTGTGCAATTGCATTACCAATGACTCATAAGTTGTTGAAGGAATCAGTTGTGCAATTTCTTTACCAATGACTCATAAGATGCACCTAATGATGTTAGTATTGTGTGGGTTGCTCTCATTGAACTCCATTACTTCAGTATTGTACTCATCCAACTTCAACATCAGGTCCATGTTTGTTGTATACTTGCTTTTTGTTCTCATCAACTACAACGTGTCCAATAAAACTAATGAAATCAAGAATTAACATGCATGTCAAACAAAAGTGTCTAGAAAAACTAATGAATTCAAGAAATAACATGCATGTCAAACAAATGTGTTTTTTTTGTAAGTTGTCGAGTCATTTGAAATGGGTCGTGATGTGCCCCAATATGAAGAACTGATTTTAAGTAAATGTGCAAGCAAAAACTGGATGAAGTGGACACCCCATTTTATGTTTAAGCACTTGTATCAACTTTTTTCCATTTTCATAAAATTGTTAACTAGCTGTGGAGAAATATGTGAATTTTAAGCTCGTGAAGAAGACATTTTAAAGCATTTCAATGTAACACGATATAATGAACTGTTTTCATTGAAAGTGTACATGGAAACTTCATGATGCAAGAAAAAGCTTGTATTCCAATCCAAAAATTCCATAAGCCAATAAACATTTGAAAAATGTCCCAAATCAATGCACATGGAAGACATGTAAAATCCATGACAATAACTACTCTTTCAAAAGGAAGGAAACTATAATGCATGTGTGTTGGAGTAGCATGGAGACAAGATGGAGATACCAAGATGATGAAAAAGATTGATTATTCATGAGAGGTATGCCCAATATATAGGCACAAGTTACATCCAAGAGTGACATCATATGTGAGCACAAGAGAGCATCAAGATCCACAAATTTCTCCCAGTATCTCTCAATCAAGTCCATGATTCTCTCAATCACACCTACTAGAACCTTCTACCACCTAACCTAGTCACACTAACCACCATGTGGTTACACACAAACTCACACAAACCTTGTACCCCTTGGTACATTACATCAATTTGTTCTTCATACCCCCCGCAAATTGATGACCTCACCCCTCCACAGTAGTACATGGGCTACCACCTAACCTGGTCACACTAACCACCATGTTGTTACACAAACTCACACAAACCTTGTACCCCTTGGTACACCCCATTACATTAATTTGTCCTTCAGTGTGACATGTCAAAATGCATCTTTAAGGCAAGATGCTCTCATGACTAGAAGCAATCACAACAGGAAATAACTAACGAACCAATCTTTGTGGAAGGCATGTAGCCATCATCATTACAACTAATGCATGCATGAAAACCAATCTATATGGAAGGCATCTAGCTGTCTTCACTAGAACTAAGCTGTTGGATCTCATTAAGGGTTGAAAGAAATCACATAGCCCGAACTGTTAATGGTAAAACTACTACTGAGCTTCAACTCGAGTTGCATCGAGCAAACCATAAGAACATTGTCCTTGTATAGGTCCAAGAATTTTATTTGCAATGAGCAGACAACATCCACATGTGGGCCATGCTATACTGGAATGGAGGTGGTCTGTCCATGTGGAGCCCGAGTCCCTCAAACCATCTCTCTGTGCATGCATACCAGCACCTCTGGTCTCCCCCTGCTTTCACTGCAATAGAAGAGGAGAGTGCTAGCCATGGTATCCTGCTATGCCCAGAGGTAAGTTTAAGTAAAGCTTGCTAACCTTCCACATATGCCTCCTTACCTATTTCGTGGAATGCGTGCTTTAAGGACTTTTGAGGTCTTTTCATTGGGGGGCTATCCATCAATATATCCTTTCCTTTCTCTACAAATCTTTTCGCGCACCACTTGATGCCATTCGCATTCCTAGTATCTGAATGCACAAAGAAAAATAAATTGAAATACAATGCACAGATCGATGCTCTATGAAAGGAGCAACGTCTGTTGAAGTCCATAATCCACTCTCGCCTAGGTTCTCATGAACTATCTTAGGGTATAGCTCAGTAGCAAGGTCAATCACAATAGCATTTCCAATGGTGGGAAGCACATGCGCTGAACACTGGCCATGCTCAAACACAATATCTTTGACCTTTATGACTGTAGCATGCACTAAGGGCTTTGTTGCGTCATACATGGAGCAATCCTGCTCTTCAACTTCTTGTTTCACAGACTCCACGTCCCTATAAACTGTACAATCCACAACAGGTTCACATGATTAGATTAGTGTGTTTAGAGATCGAAAATAAAGGATTATGCATAGTAGGGGTACGGCTCTCAGTACCTTATCCAGGGGTAGTTACAACAGCACTCGCATCCCACTTCTTCCCGAACTTATGCTCCAATTCTGCAGGGTGACGACCATGTAAATGAAGCGAAGCCAACCACGAAAGAATTGAATGAGGAAAGATGAAGTCAGAAGGTGAAGGAATAAACGTATTGAAGTTCAAAAAATGCATGAAGTAACATAGAAATGTGTTGATCATGGAGGGACCTGAGCCTCTTTGAAAAGTTTGGCTTCTAGTCTCCATTGATTCAACTGAGAGCTCTAGGAGAGAAGGCATGGATGGAACTGACTGTAGAAGCAAATGATGAAAATCAAAATATGGCAATGGTTGAACAACATGTGCTGGAAAAAGATCGAACGTCTTATATAACGACAGGAAGGCAGTGTTGCACCATCCACTCACCGCCTCGTTGGAAGCACGAACCACCACAGAAAAAGAAAGATGTGTAGACAACAAGAAGACTAGGCAGCAGGGAATACATTTCGGAGCCCATGCTGGAGGTTTCCACTGGTGGCTTGTGATTTCTCGCACGTTGTCCTCCTCCAAGGCCGAAGCTAGATATGTGAATGTCGAATAAGCTACCTGAATGCTTCGCCATAGTAAAACCATGACATGGAAACCAATGGGTGCGATGCATGAGTGATTTGCTCTCCAAGCATGTCGGGGTGGTGCAGTGCTAGTGCGCGACCTTTGTGGGACTCCAACAGCTATGAAAGAATAACAATAGGTGGCAACACTTTGATTGTGATGATGAGCGACATTCATTTTACCTCCAACGTGCTCGTTCCATTGAGCATCGTCCTCGGGGCATAAACGAATACTTGTGAAATCTATGCAGACACCTCCAAAGAATTTGGAGAGCTAGATCATATGAAATTGCAAGGTCTACACTACATAGGCGAGTTGTGTGTGAGAACCAATGGAAGAGTAGCACGTGCGTAACTTTTCTAGTTGCATGAGAAATTCACGTAGACCTTCCGAAGTCCAAGTTGGATAATGCTTTGAAGAGTGCCATGTAGTTGGCATGCATGCATGCAAGTGGTCTTCTTCACCAATGCTGAAGTGAGGTTCATCAAATATGACATCAGTTTGGGAATTTAAAAAGTTAAAATGAATTTCGGCTTTCTCCAAACAAGAACCAGTCACTATACCCTACCTCCCCCAGGGCAAGCTAATAAAACAGCAACAATTTATGTATCTCAGCTTGGCCATATTTGGACAAATGCTCCTATAACAAGTGGTTACTTTGGAACAACTGAAGCATACTAGATTATCACATTCCTATTTATATTGCTTATCAATTCACATAAAAATTGCCATCTTTCAAAGAAAATTGAAAGCAATTATTAAAATAAAAAATAAAAAAATAAAAGCAATTTGTGTTGTATTTTACTCCTCAGAAAAATTGCTCTTAGTTAAAGTAGCTCTTTCAACTCTCTAAGCCACAACAACAGCTATCACCCAGTGATTCACCATGGTGAGTGTTTTTTGTTGGCCGCTACTGATGTCAAAAGACATTTACTTGCTTGCGCTACTTTTATTACAACTACAAAAAAAGATTGGCTGATTTAATGAAACAGATCCCTAGTTCATTGCATCTTTCGGCACTAGTCCCAATAGGCAAAGCCAAATTCTTTGTGCTTTGATATGGCTCAAGCTTATGAATAGTACCAATGGCCCACCCTAGCAAGGTGAGCAAGGGGGATTCCCACACGTTGCTATGGCTCAATCTCCTGCATGATGCCAATAACTCATGGAAGAACAACAATATGAATTTCATTCGCGCGACCTATCGTGAGAGGAGAAGAAGAAGACGAAGAAGAGAGAGAAAGGACAGGAGACAAAGATGGAGGATACAAATAGCAAGACAAGAGCAAGTGCAACTTAGCCCAATCATAAAAATGTGCACAAAAATTCATGAAAATGGAATTTTCTCTTTCAGTAAAGGAGTGAGTAGCCTACCTATAGGTAGGCCCAAAAGACAACAAGGTGAACATTTCTTCCTGATAGCATTCATTTAAGGACAACCTCACCCTTAGATTAGGACAACCTTTAAATCCCCTCTGAAGTTATCCTCCATGATAGCATTCATTTAAGGCCCTTGCACAATCCCCATAGATAGTAGAGAAACTGAAAGCAAATGCTTAGTTTGCCTTTGGCACTTTCTTTGTGCTTTTGAGCCACTGGCTTTGTGCACCCTTGTTAATTGGGTAGGGAAAAAAAAAAAGAAGAGTGCCAAGTTATTAGACCTTGCTGAGAAGGGTACTCCTACTACATGAGGCCCTGGATACAGTGGCGGTGCATCAATTAGCAGTAGAATAATTCGACAGCACCAAAGGAAGTCGTAATTAGCAGGTATTCGCATCACAATTGTAAGTCTCATACAAGGAGCTAAATGACTCTCTTGTGACTCAATTGTTGAAGACTGATGTGCGTTTACTATTGTAGCAATTGGTTCAAATTTCAAATAGCGAATGCTCGGCTAATTCTTGGTATTGCTTGCATCTGTGGTAAGCATTGTAACCTTAAAGAAGTATCCTACTATATATTACACATTAGTCTTTATTTCAGTATAAAGGGGAATCGAAGTTGAAACCTTGTCTGTGTTTCATACAGTGGAAGCCCTTCTGTGCGGCAAGTCTTATTGTTCCTTATGGACAATAACTCTACGTGCTCCACTCATGTGTTTACAACAGAATGCGGAACCTTCCAGAACTTTGGAGTTGCTCCCAGAATTAAGCTCTCATCGAGCTCCACTCAAGTTTGACTCCTAAGTCCACCAAGGTACCTGCAATCTTGTTGTTCTTGTGACTCTTGAACTTTGACGCAAACTTTTCAACCAAGTCACCAATGCATCTGTCCAGCAAAATGCACTTGAACCACCTTGGAAAATCTACCACATCACCACCTCACTGAGTCTATTATACAAACATCTTCAACCAAAAAGGAGAAGGTTGTGCATGTCTTTACCATAGGAATTCCTTCTCTGTGTGTCCGAAAGGCCTTGCACAAGCATTGCGACCAAAGCATGCAGTTGAATTCGACATAATATATGGAGAGAAAACAAACTCTAGTTCTCATTGCTTGCTGTTGCAGTAATCTAGGTACCCCTTTGAAGTATTCACTTCACCATAAACCTCTTAGCTTAAACATTAGTTTGTATTGCCACATGTCACACATTTTGCTGAGATGGCCTTCCACCTCACCCACTGTCATGTGCATGGTGTACCTAGGGTTGGATAACAGGCTAATGTGGATCAAGGGATAGCAAAGCGACAGATGGCTATTTTTAGCCGAGATTGCTATATATAGAGATTGCTTCATATATAGGGCTTTCTTTATATGGAGGGAGCTATTCATAGAGTCATGCTATTTATAGTGAGGTTTCCTTCTATATAGAGGGAGGGCAAGTGCTATTATGGCAGTTCAGTTGAGCGCTCCTCACCTGATAGATGGGGCTTGGCCGAGACTCTAGCCATGTGCATGGTAGATCATAGGTGGCGTATTGAAGGTCTTCTGGACAACAAGTGGTATGGGACACCTGCATTAGATACGGGCCTACGGTTGAGTCAAGCTATAGCACATGTGCTCGCGGGGGTTCAAGAGGAGTGAGATGGTCGCGTGTGATTCTGGTTGGATTGAGGACGAGTTTCTAGGTTAGTGATAGGGTTAGATCTTGCTAGGTCGTGTCATTTGGTATAGCAAAGGGCTGGATGGCTTTTTTTAGCTGAGATTGCTATAAATAGAGATTGCTTCATATATAGTGCTTACTTTATATGGAGGGAGCTATTCATAGTATCATACTATTTATAGTGAGGTTTCCTTTTATATAGAAGGAGGGCTAGTGCTATTGTGGCAGCTCAATTGACGGATGGGGCTTGGGCCCTGGCTAGGACTCTAGCCATCTGTATGGAGGTGTATCAAGGGTCTTCTGGACAGGCTCAAGTGGTATGGGACACCTGGGTTAGAAATGGGCCTATGGTGAGTCGAGTTGTAGCCCATGCACTTAGGGTTGGTCGGAGGATCGAGATGCCTGCACATGATTCAGGTTGGATTGAGGACGAGTGCCTAGGTTAGTGTTAGGGTTTATGCCTGCGGGTTCGTGCCATTTGGTATCAGAGCCACTCTATGACAGATTACTCGATTGCAAGATATGCAGGTATTAAGAACTTCAAATACACTCCAAGAGCCACTTCTGCAAGTTTGAAATTTCGCTTATGTGTGGGATGCATATGTGGAGCGATGATAGCTAACAATTGAGGATGGATTTTGGGATAGGTACGCTCGGCCAAAAGGTAAGAGCGCCATTTTTTGGGGTTTTCTTATTGTTCTTCCTGGGAAGAAAGCGATGTAATTTCAGCAAGGGGCGGCTAGTTCAGGGTTTGGTCTAGAGGAGGAAATAACATTTGAGTTCAAATAGCAATCAGGATTTTAGGGTTGCTACGTAGGGATTCATAGTTAATGAATCAAGAATTACTTGTTCAGCATGAAAGACCATCTAGAACGCTGTTGAGAGGGAGCTGTAGTAGGCAAGTGTGACGATCTCAAGATTCTTTCCGAGATTGTGGCTATGTGGTTCATGGTACGTAGACTTGTCTTAAACTGGGTTGATTATCTTCCTTGGGTGCAGCAAAAATAAGGCACTAGGACTCATGAATGGGGGGCGCTTGCTTTTTGTTATGCTTAAAAAATAAAAGCCCAAGCCGATTTCTAAAAAAAGAAGGGATTTAGGAGGTTCTGGAATAGTAGAGCCATAATCGCTCTAGACTAATTTTGAAAGGGCCTCCTAGAAGAAGAGCAAAATTGTTTGCTTTTGAAGCGCTTTCCTCGATTGTGCCTTATTTAAGACACCGTGAGACACTCATACGCTCATGCATACCACAGCCCAGCCTGCTCATGCTCCCCTTTCCAATGATCCTACTTGGAATTGATGAATCGTAAACCCTTTTTACCCTCAGATTCCCATGCAGCCATCACCTCCTCTCTTCCAGTAAATGGGCTCCTACGTACGTGGTGGGCAGAGTTGGCAGTTTGCAGTTTGCCATCTCTTTTAGTTGTGGGTATTTAGCGATTGAACACCACTACAGCAATAAGACATCTTCTCTTGATTATTGAGCTTGAGGACGAAGTTACATCCAAGATTGTACCCCGTCGTGCCGAGTGCTACTTAGGAGATGGATTCCCTCAAGGATGAGCTTTGGGAAGCTCTTCACTTTTATGAGAACCCGTAGTACCAAAAGTATATTGCAGAAGGCTCGTGTTGTTCTAAATGTAGACAGCATGTTCTAGACTCTTTGTATCACTTCTGAGTTATTGAGAAGCGATGAATAGTCTAGGATCCTAAGTTTTTGGCTATCACCCAATGTTTTTTGGCTCGACTGAATCTTTGAACCACTTTTGGTTCATCACTTTCTCCAATTATTATGCCTTGTGTACAGAATTGTCTTGTTATTAAATTGACCATATTTTGGTTGGTTTGGTTTCTGATTTGTAACTAAGTTGGCATTTAGTTTGATACTTTTTTTGAATTATATAACATGTACTTTTTTTTCATATATCTTGAAGGTTTTAGATATATGGTACATTGATTATGCTTGAGTATTTGTTACATATGTTTTATGAAACCAGAATTAACAAGATAGTTGGATATCCCTTCCTAGAATTTTGATGGATAGATTCTTGTTTGGTATATATTTGGAATTTGATCTTGATGTGATTGTGAACTTTGATATTCTTTGAGTTACCCTTTGGACATTTGAAGGTTCTCGTTGATTAGACTAGGATGAGTGTTGTTTGGATACCTTCTTTGAGTCATGTCAAAAGGGGAGGTCATTGAGATTCTCACTTTTTTAGACTGAGGTCATGGATAGACAGGTTTCAAGAGTCTTTAAGGGATAGTACTTGCTTGTTTTCTCATAGACCTAATTGGTATGGGTATTGTGCCACAAGGGGTGATATAATCACATCAAGAAAAGGATTGAGAACGGCTTAGCCACCCTGACTCAGGTCTGAGTTGAAGAGGGGTTGGCTACCCTAATTCACTCTTACTATCCACCGAGATTTTTTATTTGCAATATATCTTGGTGATATGGGACACTAAGGTATGTCACATCGAAGATTCTCTCCCAAGGGCCACTGGGGTGAAGCACAAGTAGGATGAATTGAATTGGGGGGCACGGTGACTAGACACTTTACAAGGGCTGACTTAGATTCTTCTTTACCCTGAACGACACCATGTAACATTGGGTTGAACCCTTGAGCTCCTTAGTAGACACAATCTTAGGGGGGCTACCACATCTATTATGATGATGGTTTGCCAGTGCCTTGATTGGGACATAAAGTTCCAAGATTAGAGATCCTAAGTATCGGCGGATGATCCCGTGATAGGCACGACTTTATTGTGCACAAGTTTTCTACAAGATATCCAATAATGGATCTTGTTTTGAGAGATCTCGGATTGCATATTTCCATTATCTCTGGATCACATAGGCTGTTATTCCTAAGATAGATTTTGACTATATGCATGTCAGAAGGGTACCATTGACTAAATATGGCTAACTGAATTTTTATTGATTATCCTCAAGTATGGGCAATCATAGGATGGATCATGGGACCATATCTTTGATCAAGATTTTGCTCATTGATAGCTACATGAAGATTCTTCCATCACATGTAAAAAACTCATGGTATACCAATTTTTCCTGATTGTTCTCTCTAGGTGTTCGAGCTTGGACACGCATTATTTTTCATAGATTGAGATTTTTCTTTTTTTGAAGCAAGATAATTGGACGGATGGATCCTTGATAGTTCTGTGATGGGAATATTCCAAGTATTTCAACCCCAGAATTGTTAGTTACTAGATTTTCTTTATGAATACCAAGTAATTTAGGAATTAGGATTGACAAAAATTGCAACCAAAAAATTGACCTCGAGGAGTTCAATTGATGGGGTTGTTAGAACAACGATTCCCTTATACCAACCCCAGATTTTGGATTCAAGGTATTCAGCACGATGAAGAGTTTTCTGCGAATACCAAGGCAGAAGGGGTTGATAGCTGCTGCTCCCCGCTCCCTCCTGCTGCCCTCCTCGCTGCTCCCCCCCTCCCCTCCTTGCTGCTTCCTCCCTCCCCCCTACCCTCGACTCCCCTCCTTCTCTTCTGCTGCTGCAGCCCCCCCTGTGCGCTGCCTCCTCCCCCTTGCATGCTGCCACCCCCTTGTGTGCTACCTCCTCCCCTCTGTGCGTTGCCTCCTCCCTGCGTGCTGCCTCCTCCCTCCCCTCCCCCTTTTGCTCCCCCCTGCGCTGCTGTAGCACCCCCCTCGTTGCCTCCCCCTTGCGTGCTACCTCCCCCCCTCTGTGTGCTACCTCCCCCCTACGCGCTACCTCCTCCCTCCCCTTCCCCTTGCCTGCTGCTCCCCCCTGTGCTGCTTCTCCCCCCTGCGCTGCTTTAGCCCCCCCTCGCTGCTGCCAGCCCCTCCCCCTCCCTCTCCTCCACTCCTCCTCTCCTCTTTCCTCCCCTCCTCTTCCTTCTTCCTCTCCCCTTGCTGCCCCCTCTTCTTCCTCTCCTCTACTTGCTGACTCCTCCTCTCCTTGCTCATTCCTCTCTCTCTCTCCTTCCTTTCACCCTCTCCCCTCATCTGGAGTACCCCTATTTTTGTTAGGGGTCTCTTGGGCTTTAGGAAAGCGGACGGAGTTCTTTTTTTGGTTTTGAATCGGCCTTTACCACCTCGATTGATGAATGGGTTCCCATTCAGTCAATCCGTTACCGCCCACACCGGCCGCGAGAACCGTCACTTTCTCAAAAGATGAGCTGCAGCAGCTGCAAAAGGATTTGGAGCATGAGTGTTCCACTACTCTCTTCACATGCATCAATGGCTCCCACCCCTCCAGGTCACAAGCTAGAGATTGGATGCTTGCCGCACTTCCCCAGGAGCTCGCCCCCCACCTTAAGGATGTTCATTTGTTGGGACGAGGTTTCTTTCAGGTGTGCTTAGATTCCCGGGACGTCACGAGAGACCTACTACAGGCCGGTTTTCTTTTTCTAGGCTTCAGGAGGATTTTTTTGTTTCCCTTTCAACTGGGCTTTGACCCAGTTGAAGAGGACAAGCAGGGAGTTTATGTTTTCATTAGATTCCCTGGTCTTCCCTCAGTTTATCACCGGCTACTTTCAGTTATTGGCGAGAGGTTTGGTGTGGTAGCAGAGATCCCCCCTCTTCCTGGCGAACCCTCTTCGGCTACTGAGGCGGTCAGGATGGATGGGGTACCTAGGGTTAGGGTCATTGTCAAGGACCCCAATATTTTAGATGACCACATCATGCTACAGCGACCCGATGGGTCCTTCTTTCGCCAAAGATTTGAGGTTGCAGGTCGGCAAGACCAATACAGGATTTGCAGATCCTCGGGGCACTTCGCTAGAGATTGCCCAAAGAAGAAAAAGAGGCCCAGACAGAGAGCTGGAGCAGGACCTACTGCTCCACAGGCACCGCCTCAAACACAGGCTCCCCCCCCTCCTAGGGCTACCTAAGTCCCTCCTACACCTCGCACCTTCTCTAGCCCACGGTGGGTTCCGACTGTGGTTAGACCCTCTACTTCAAATCACACATCCACCGCTTCGAAGGCTACCCCCTTCTCTAGCCCACGGTGGGTTCCGGCTGCGGTTAGACCCTCTACTTCAAATCACACATCCACCGCTTCGAAGGCTACCCCCTTGGAGCCTCGGGAGGAGACTAGTGTTCAGGAGCCTTGTTCAGCCCCATCCCTAGATCAGGCTGTACCTTCCTCAGCAGCCCAGGTTGTTGGCACTTCGTTCGCAGTACTTCTTGATCAGGATCCAGTACAGGTGCCTCCTTCTTTGGATAGAGGGAAGGGGGTCTTACATTCTATCCCTGCGTCAGTAGGATTCCTTCGTACACCCTTCCCAAGACTGGCTCAGTGGAACTCCTTTTCCGCTTTGGAGGACCTCTCTGAACTCCCAAATGATGATTTTGTACCTTCTACTTTCGGAGAGCTAGTTATCGGCATCCCTTGTGAGAGATCCTTCTCTCTTTCACCTGTGGACTTTCCTCCCCTTGGACCTCGTGTGTATGGTAGGAGGTCAGCTCCGGCGGAGGGTTCTTTTTTTGCTCTTTTTTTGCCACCAGGTCGGGTAAGGTATTCCAACAGGCCTCCTCCCGCCGATGAGGATAGCCAGTTGAAATATACAGGGATTGGGTGGCATCCCTCATCGCCGTCGCAGATAGTTGATCAGGAATCAGCTCCATCTAGGTGTTTCAGGTGGTTCCCTAGACATTCTTTTTCTTTAGGAACACAAATTGGATGTCAGAGATTGCTCCAAGTCAGGTAAGCTGCTTTCAGGCTGGACTTTTTGGCTTCCTGCCTTGGGAACTAGAGGAGGTACATGCATATTTGTTTCAGATTCTATTCTCCCTATGATCATTGGACATGGCATCATAACCCCCTCCAAGGCCCAATGGGTTTTACTTCTGATTGACGGACGTAAGGTTGGTTTCCTCAACCTCTATGCCCCGAACAACAGAGGGGACCATGTTATGTTCTGGAAAGAGTTTCTCTCGTGGGCTGACATTGCAGATTCGTGGATTATTGGAGGTGACTTCAACATGGTTGAGGCACCTTCTTATAAGCAAGGGGGCAGAGAGGGTGGTATTCATTCCCTCGAGAGAGCAGCTTGGGATGCCTTCTTATTCAGGTTCAGTGGTAGAGATGTTTGGTCAGATGATGCATTTCATATTCAGTCTCAGTCACTTTTGTTTTCATGGTCGAACCATAGGGTGCATATGCCTATCCATGCTCGGATTGATAGATTCCATGTGGATGATTAGGCTCTTGATAGAGGGGGGACAGTTTGCATTGCACCTGGTGTTTCCACTTTTGACCATTTTGTAGTAGTTCTGTCCATCTTAGAGGCCCATTTGAGAGGACGGTCTCACAATATCAGGATCCCCGATGCCTTTTACACAGATGAGACTCTCACAGAGGCAGTCTTGGAGATTTGGGTTTCTCACATGCAGGGGGGTGGCCGGTCCTTCACATGTGGCCACAGCACTTTCCAGTATCAGTGACTTTTATCACTCCATTGCTAGTGCTCGGCGAGGTGAGGTACTCAGGCGGGAGGTTGGTACGGCACCGGCAGTTGGCAGCCTTGCAGCGGGAGGAGCAGAGACGACCATCAGATGCTTGGATACAGGAGCGCCTTGCTACGGCAAGGGCTCACTTGCAGACATTGCTTGATCAGAGAGCAGAGTATGCCTTCCATGCATGGGAGTCATTTTGGATACAGATGGGAGGGAGAGTCAATAAACACTTTTCCTCTACACTTGGTCCCATACATAGTAGAGAGAGGGTCAGGCAGCTTATTGACTCTGACGGCGTTTTGCAGTCTCATAATACAGTCTTGCACTTAGCGATAGCTTTCTATGCCTCCCTCCTTTCCGCAGATCCTGACACACAGGTCAGAGATGTGGCTAGAGAGGAAGTTTGGTAGAGTTTACCTGTGTTGGTCTCACTAGAGATGATATGCTTACTTGATGCACGCTTTACTAACACAGAATTCAAGTCTGCCCTCTCCGCCCTTCATAAGGGGAAATGCCCTGGTTCCCATGGTATTACTCCTTCTTTCTTTATAGCCTTTTAGGATATGATAGGTGATCCTATTACTTCAGCCCTGCAGGGCATTTGGGACTCGGGTGAGATGCCTGACTCACTGACCGAGGGACTCATACACCTTATCCCGAAAGGTGGCAACATGAATTTTGTATCCCATTGGAGACCCATCACTCTGTTGGGCACTTTATATAAAATCCTTGCCAGGGCGATCAGCATTCGATTGCAACCCCTTCTTCCAGACCTCATCCATGATACTCAGACATGCTTTGTGCATGGCAAGAGCATATTTGACAATATCTTTTCCTTTTGGGAAGCCAGTGAGTGGGCTATGCAGGAGCGGGCAGAGGCTGGCAGTTCTACTCCTGGACTTTGAGAAAGCCTATGGCAGAAACTAGGGAGCTGACCTTGGCTTTTCTTGGATTTAGAGGGGTGTTCTTGTTAGATATATGGGATGCCAGGTAGGGTTGTGTAAACGACCCAAACCAACTCAGGAAACTCCTTCACGTTGATTCAAGCTCACAATCACAGGCGATGGCATCCAATTATCCTCCCAGCCTATCTCATGGATTGCATGCACACAAGATACGTAATTTCTTATTCTTCATGCCTATCCACAAGCCCACAATTCCCTAGATGGTTCCCCCTTGCCACATGTCATCATTTCATACCTTTAGCTTGGTACACCATTTAGCCCTCTCTTGGGGCACAATTAAAACATTTTCCCCTTGGCATTCTTACACATATTAGGTGCACCTAGGCCTGAGCATTCAGAACCACCTAGTCGATGCCAATACACCCTCACCTAGGACCTTGGCAGTTACTTCCCTTGACCATTTTATTTACGCACATAAAATATTACAGAAGTCGGTCATCTAAGGGAAAATGCCCACTGATCTTTCCGAGGTCATGCTATCTCGGCTAGAGCATAACATTCCTTCCCTCTTCAAGCATCAGCATCCTCGATGATGAAATCTGGGAATACTCTCCGTAACTAGTATACAGATTCCCAGGTAGCTTCTGATAGAGGTAGACCATGCCATGCAACCAACACCGTGGGTATCTTCCGATTGCGCACTTGCATTGTTCCTCGGTCTAGGATTCCTGTTGGTTTGCGTCTTGCATTATCCTCTATCTCCTGAAACAAAACAACACCTTCGATTAGTGAGTCACCTGTATGCAAAAATTTCTTTAAACGAGAAACATGAAACACTGGGTGCACCTTAGACCCCTGTGGTAATTCTAATTTATAGGCTACCTTGCCTATTGTTTTTAGAATTCACCATGGCCCACAATATTGAGGTGATAACTTAGCACACTCTCCTACAGTCAACAAAGACTTAGAGTGCGAAGGAACTCTGAGAAAAACTTTCCCTATACTTTGCAAAGATGCGATATGAAAAGTTCATTCTTGGCCCTGAAGTGGACTTTCCCTTAGGTGCTTGAGTACGTGAGCAACCACGAGTAACAACCCTCAGACCCATGGTAGCAGAACCTCTTGCACATGTTGATAGTCCAATGTCAGGTGACTATAATAGTCATTAGGGGAGATTTGGGGTCTCCAATTAGTGTTTACTAATTTCAAGGGATTAGATAGGGATTTGAGGTGTACCAATGAGAGTGTTCCTTTGTGCAGGGCAGTGGTACATTGAGGTGTACAAAAGGACATGTTGTGCATTTATGGGTGGGGAGATGTCTCACCCATGTTCTAGACCCATGGTCCTCACTCCCAGCCATTGACCTAGTCTCCAATCCAAGGGTCACATTCAAATTTATGGTAGATCACTCCCAACCATTAGATCAAGGGGTAGATCCAAGGGAGGGGATGAGAGGATAATGTGCTTCAATTGAGGACATAGATCAAGGGGTAGATCCAAGGGAGGGGTAGATCCAAGGGAGAGGATGAGAGGAAAATGTGCTTCAACCTAGGCCATAGAACAAGGGGTGGATCCAAGGGAGGCGATGAGAGAAAAAAGTGCTACAATCTAAGCCATAGATCAGGGGATGGATCCAAGAGAGGGGATGAGTGCAAAAGGTGCTTCAATATGGGCCATAAATCAAGCATGGATCCAAGGGAGGAGGTGAGAGAAAATGGTGCTTCAATCCGGCCATCCAATATGATGCTTCAATCTAGTCCATCCATCTTCATCTTTTGATCTCCACCCTCCATGACATGCCTCAATCCTAGCCCTTCATGAAGCATCTCCATCTCCACCATAGATCTTGAATAGATCTAATGGCCTACAATGAAGCACCTTATCCCTCTTTATTAGGCCTTCCCCTTGTCAGATTTAGAGGCCACTAAGGAATACGAGCTAGCTAGCACTCCTTCTATGACTAATCGGAGGCATCCTTGTCCTTGATCCCATCATCACTCCCACCACCCCTTAGAGCCTTCTTTGTCACCTTCTTCCTCCTCAATATCCTCGCCATGTTCCTCCTCTATACCCCCAGGAGCGTGTAAATGAGGGACAACATGTATCAATGTATGAAAAATCAAATCTTTATTTACAACATTGACATTTTTAAAGTACTTTAAATACCTCTGCAAGGGATAGGGCATGTTATTCAAATGTATGAATCTCCAATGGATGCACCACTTGCACAAGCCTCAATCTCACCTACTTTGAGTCCCATGCAAAGTATCATGCCTGTTGGATCTCATTTGTATGGTGAGGATCCCATTTTCCCTTGTTTTCCTCCATGCGTGACACATGAGGATCAAAAAAGATGCATCAGGGTGTGTATAATGTTATTAAAATTGCAAGTCCCCCATGGATGTGTCACTTTCTACTCACCTCAATATCACCTACTTTGAAGCCCGTGCAAAGTATTGTCCATCAAATCTCATTTGCACGATCAGGATCTCATTTTTCCTTCTTTTTCACCAAGCATGACAAATGAGGGTCAAAAAAGACATGTCGAGGTCTGTTATTCAAAACTTTGAGTATTTGATGGATGTGGCACTCTGCAAAAGCTGCAATCTCACCTACTTTAAGGCCTGTCCAAAGTATCGTGCCCATAGGATCTCATTTGCAAGGTCAAGATCCCATGTTCCCTTGTTTTTCACCATGCATGACACATGAGGGTACAAAAAGACGCATCTAAGTGTGTTATTTGAACGTGTGAGTCTTTGATACCACTTTGCATGGGACTCGATCTCTCTTACTTTGGGTGCCTTGCAAAGTATCGTGCCCATCAGATCTCATTTGCATGGTCATGATCACTCCATACATGACACACGAGGGTCAAAAAAGACGCATCGGGGTTTTTTATTACAACATATAACAAGCCTTAGATGGGTGTGCCAATTTTCATGGGCCTCAATCCCACCAATAGTGAGGCCCATGTAAAGTATCATGCCCATCAAATCTCTTTTGCATCGTTAGTATCCCATTTTCCCTTGTTTTTCTCCATGTGTGACACATGAGGTAAAAAAAGATGCATTGGGGTGTGTTATTCAAACGTGCGAGTCTCTAGTGAATCACCACTTTTCAGGGGACTCAATATCATCTTGGTGAAAAATGATGGAAAGTGGGATCTTGACCATGCAAATGAGACCTGATGGGAATGATACTTTTCATAGGCCTCAAATTAGGTGATATTGAGTCTCATGCAAAGTGGCACACCCATCGGAGAGTCGCACATTCGAATAACACACCCTAATGCATCTTTTTTGACCCTCATGTGTCATGCATGGTGAAAACAAGGGAAAATGAGATCTTGAACCCAGAAATGAGATCTTATGGTCATGACACTTTGCATGAGCCTCATTGTAGGTGATACTTAGGCTTTTGCAAAGTGATGCACCCCTCGATGCATTTTTTTAATGCTCATGGTCATGCTTGGTGGAAAACAACAAAAACTGGGAACCTAACTATGCAAATGGCATACGATGTGCATGATAATTTTCATAGGACTCATTGTAGTTTTGATATTGAGGCCCGTGCAAACTAGCTCATCCATCGAAGACTAGCAGTTTTGCATAACACACCGTCTGATACGTCTTTTTTAACCCTCATGTGTCATGCTTGGCGGAAAACAAGGAAAAATGGATCCTAACCATGCAAATGATATCCATGGGCACAAGTCTTTGCACGATACTTAAAGTATTGAGAATGAGTCCCATGCAAAGTGGCACATCCATCGGATGCTCGTATGTTCGAATAACACACCCGGATGTATCTTTTTTTACCTCATGTGTCATGCTTGGTGAAAAACATGAAAAATGGGATATTGACCGTGCAAATGAGATATGGTGGGCACAATACTTTGCATGGGATTAAAATTAGGTGATGTTGAGGCTTGTAATAAGTGGTGCACCCATCAAAGACTCGCACATTTGAATAACACACCCTGATGCGTCTTTTTTTACCCTCATTTGTCATGCATGGAGAAAGCCAAGGAAAAATGGGATCCCAACCGTGCAAATGAGATCATATGGGCACAATACTTTGCATTGTGCTCATTGTAGCTGAGATTAAGTCCCATGCAAAGTAACACATATTTGAATAACACACCATGATGCATCTTTTTGATGCTCGTGTCTCATGCATGGAGAAAAACTCAACATAAACAAGGGAAAATCAGATCCTAACCATGCAAATGAGATCCAATGGGCATGATACTTAGTAGAAACATAAAATTAGGTTATATTTAGTCTTGTACAAAGTGGCTCATCCGTCAGAGATTCACACATTTGAATAACACTGTAGATGTGTCATTTTTTTCCCTCATGTGTTGACAATGCATGGTGGAAAACAATGGAAAATTGCCAATGGGAATAATACTTTGCACTGGCCTCAAAGTAAGTGACATTGAGGCCCATGAAAAGTGTCACATCCATCAAACAGTCGCATGTTTGAATAACACACTCCGATGCATCCTTTTTTACCCCCATGTTTCATGCTTGGTGAAAAACAAGATTAAAAAATCAGATCCTGACCGTGCAAGTGAGTTCCTATGGACACAAAATTTTGCACAAGCCTCAAATTAGGTGATATTGATTCCCATGAGAAGTGGCACATCCATCAGAGACTCGCATGTTTGAATAATACACCCCGATGCATCTTTTTTTACCCTCATGTGCCATGCATGGAGAAAAACAAGGGGAAATGGGATCCTAATCATGCAAATGAGATCCTATGCGCATGATAATTTTCATGGCCTCAAAGTAGGTAATATTTAGGCCCATTAAAAGTGGTGCATCCATTAGAGACTCGCACATTTGAATAAGACAACCCGTTGCATCTTTTTTTACCCTCATGTGTCACACATGGAGAAAAACAAGGGAAAATCAAATCTTGACCATGCAAATGAGATTCGATGGGCACCATACTTTGCACATGCCTCAAAGTAGGTGATATTGAGGATTTTGCAAAGTGGCGCATCCATCGGGGACTCCTATGTTCGAATAGCACACCTTGATGCATCTTTTTTTACCGTCATCTATCATGCATGGAGAAAACAAGGGAAATGGGATTCTAACCATGCGAATGAGATACGATGCGCATGATAATTTCAATGGGTCTCAAAGTAGATGATATTTATGTGCATACAAAGTGGCATACCCATCGGATACTCGAATGTTCGAATAGCACACCTTGATGCGTCTATTTTGACCCTCATGCTTCATGCTTGGTGAAAAACAAGGGAAAATGGAATCCTGTCCATGAAAATGAGATCCAATGGACATGATACATTGCACAGGCCTAAAAGTATATTAAAGTGATCCTTGTTCAAAGTCACACATCCATTGGAGACTCGCATGTTAGAATAAGACACCCTAAATCTTTTTTGAATGTCATCTATCACACATGGAGAAAAACAAGTGAAAATGGGATCCTAACCTTGCAAATGAGATCTAATGGGCCTGATATTTTGTATGGGCCTTAAAATGGGTGAGGCCTGCACAAAGATGCACACCCATCAGAGGCTCACATCTTTTTTGACCTTGGTGTCATGCATTGTGAAAAACAAGGGAGAATGGGATCTTGACCCTACAAATGAGATTGGCTAGGCATGATACTTTGCACAAGCCTCAAAACAGGTAATATTTAGGCCAATGTAGAGTGGAGCATAAATTAGAGTGTTTCACATTCGAATAACACACCCCGAAGCATCTTTTTCGACCCTCATGTGTCATGCTTCATGGAAAAAAAGGGAAAATGGGATGCTGACCATACAAATGGGATCTAATGGGCATGATACTATGCACATGCCTAAAAGTAGATGATATTTAGGCCCATACAAAGTGTGCATCCATTTTAAATTCGAATGAAACACCCCGATATGCCTTTTTTGACCCTCATGTGTCATGCATGTGTTCAAATAAAACACCCCAATGCATCTTTTTTTGACCCTCATGTGTCATGCTTGGTGAAAAATAGTGAAAATTGGGATCCCGACCATCAAAATGAGATTTTGTGAGCACGACACTTTCCACAAGACTCAAAGTAGGTGATATTTATTCATGGGAAAAGTTTTGCATCCTTTAGAGGCTCCTACGTCTTTTTTGACCCTCGTGTGTCATGCTTGGTGAAAAGCAAGAAAAAATGGGATTTTTACCGTGTGCAATTGAGATATGATGGGAGCAATACTTTGCATGGGCCTCAGACTAGGTGATATTGAGTCTTGCAAAAGGCGGTGCATCCATCAAAGACTTGCACATTCGAATAACACACCCCAATGCACCATCTTTTACCCTTATGCTTCATGCAAGGTGGTGAAAAACTAGGGAAATCGGGATCTTGACCATGAAAATGAGATCCAATGGGCACAATAACTTACATGGGTATCAAAGTAGGTGATATTGATGCCTTTTCAAAGTGATCCATCAAAGACTTGCATGCTCGAATAAGAAACCTTGATGCCTCTTTTTTGACCCTCATCAGCACGCATGGAGAAAAATAAGGAAAAATGGGATCCTGACTATGCAAATGATATTAACTAGACATGATAGCTTTCATGGGCCTTAGAGTAGGTTATATTGAGGCTTTACAAAGTGGCACACCCATTGGAGACTCACACGTTTGAATAACACACCCCGATGCATCTTTTTTAACCCTCATGTGTCATGCCTAGTGCAAAACAAGGGGAAATGGGATCTTGATCATACAAATAAAATCTAGTGGGCATGATACCTTAGAAAAGACAAAAAGAGGATGATATTGAGGCTTGCATAGAGTGGCACATCCATCAAAGGCACACATATTTGAATAACACACCCCGGTGCATCTTTTTTGACCCTCATATGTCATGCTTGATGAAAAACAAGGGAAAATGAAATCATGACCATGAAAATGAGATTTGATGGACATGATACTTTAAATGGGCCTCAAATAAGGTGATATTGAGGCCCTTGCATAGTGGCACATCCATAGGAGACTTGCACGATCAAATAACACACCTCGATGTGTCTTTTTTGACCCTCATGTGTCATGCTTTGTGTGAAAAACAAGGGGAAATGGGATCTTACGCGTGAAAATGAGATCCAATGGGCATGATACTTTTCATGTGTCTCAAAGTAGGTGAGATTAAGGCCCATGCAAAGTGGCACACCATTAGAGACTCGTAGGTTTGAATAACAAACCCCGATGAATCTTTTTTTACCCTCATGTTCCTGCTTGGTGAAAAACAAGGAAAAATGGTATCAGGGATTTGCGGCAGTATTAAAATATTTCAAATTATTGTACCAATTGTATCCAATGGGCATAATAATTCACTACTAGACCACTTTAAAATGCCCATGGGTTAATTAAAAAACGTTCAAATGTCATGCCACTTGGAAGTTATGTTAAATCATTTAGATGGTATTAGAAATGTATTGTTTCCATGTTGGAACTTGGAAAGCATTAAAATGGCTTGCAACCTATAAGGGCTTCTATAAGTGATGCTAGCTACTACAGTAGTGTGTTTGAAATACTGACATCTGTCAATAGAGCATAATGTTGCAGATGATCATGGTGCAGATAGATGCTTACTGAAGAGAGAGAAGAACATGGGAAAAGGCGATCTACCATCCCACGCCTATTTTAATAGGCAAACTACCACGTTCATAATCATCCAATTACGTCGAGAGGGGCAAGACAGTTAGATGATTTCTCTCTCTTGAGGTCTAGCAAGCTTGCATGAAGTACTCACATGTTGGAAGTTAGGACTAAAATGCTACAATGAGTTCAAAAGTTTTTTATGATTATGAAAGATATTGAATTAATTGTAATCCCTAATTTGGTAGAACTCGATGGCTCCAGAGAGGATCGGAGGATCAACAATAGCACACAACTACATTACATGTTAGTTGGCAACCGTTGGAGATGTGATGTCAAGAATTTTGAGGCTCAGCGGCAGCTAGATGTTATGGCACTTTGTGGGAGATCCCAATAGAACAATGCCACTGTGTAGAGGCAATAGTGCAGAGAGAGTGGCCGCCATCTTGCGAGCATCTACTAATACTGATGTTGAGACAACAGCATAGTCTATAGATGTGGTTGAAGTTGTCACAAATGTGGAGAATAATCTTACGATGCTAGGTGGCACATGGTGGAGATGTGGTGTATGCCATCAAGAATATAGTGGCTCTCGCTCGAGAATGAGGTTACATTTCTTGGTTGATGTGCGTAGGGGAATTGCAAAATGCAAGGGACCAGGAGCTGAGGTCACTATTGCTTCCATTTTGGGTCTATTGACCAATAGTATTGTTTTGTGGCATTGTAAATCTTCTTTTTAATTGAGGATAGTCTTCGAAGTATATGTTGCCATTCATATTTGCATATGGTGAAAATTATTTTGCACTCCGAGTGCTACTGCACATGTTTTGTGAATTGTGTGATAATAACATTGCATTGTTTACAATTCCACTTCATAGTATGACAATTGTGCAACCCATATTTCAACACATCCACATTGATTACTTCAACAATTGGAAAATAATAATTTGATATAATGCGGTAAACATGTGTCGCATTACTTCAATTGCACATGTCTTGTGAATCGTGTGATAATAGCATTGAATTATTTAGAATTCCACTTCATAGTATGACAATCGTGTAGCTATTATTTCAACACATCCACGTTAATTACTTCAACAATTGCACAATAATAATTTGACATAATGCACAAAACATATGTCGCATGATAATAGCATTGCATTATTTACAATTCCACATCAATTACTTCAACCTTTGCACAATAATAATTTGATAAAATGCATTGTTATAAGCATCAACAACATTTGTTATACATTTTAAGTTACAAGATGTTCATATTCGCGTTGGGGAGTTTGCCTCTCCGAAAACATTACTATTACAAAAAAATGAGATGGGCAAAAAATAAAGCCAATAGATGGCAATATCCATATGAAATAGATTACAGTTTTTGACAAGCAAAAATTGAAGCCAACGGTGTGCCAAAAAGGATCATGTAGAAGCTTATCACATAGCAACTCGTGCAGCAACTAGAGGAGGCTGGTGGATGCCTTGATCCCCTAGAAAGATATGTAGGTTGTGTTGATACACTACGATGAAGCATCCGCAGACGATGGTCACTCCCAGGAGCATGCTGGAGATGATCAATAGGATGGCGAGGATGATCGACATTGTGTGTAAGCTACTAAAACAAGTGTTATGCTTTATGAGAATCGATTCAATACTCCATTTAATATAAATTGAATGGAATTCTTTCAATATACCATCGTAAATAAAATTAATGTGAATTGAAAACGAAACAAATATTGATTTAATACACTATTGAGACAACCCGTTAATACAATTCTTGCAAATTGATTACACATGCGAAAAAAACGGATTAATATTATATACCAAGCTGTACACAATATTTTACTCTACTAATCATTTAAATTCTAATAGTATGTAGTCTTGGATCAAAAGAGTACCTTGCTCCGATGCCAAGCATGTCATACAACTCACGTGCCACAAGAGCGATGCACGTCGCACATGTACTTCTCACCTCTAGAGTATTCATAAGGCAAGCAAGGTGAAAGTGATGATCACAAGGGAGAGCGTAATATCTTGTGGCCTTTCAAAGAAATCTTGGCAGATTGGACAACATGGCCCGCCCATGATGATCTATAATTGTGCAGGTATTGTGGACGATTTGTGCACAACGAGGCCAATAAAATTGCGGTTGATTGCTGAGACTATGCCTCCTTGTTTGATATGTTGCAAGGTGGCTTATCTGTCACGCGTCTGTTGGGAATAATTAGCAGCTATCATGCACATCTCCACATATGCATTGTCAATATCAAGCCTCCGGCTCAAGGGGGTCACTCATCATATGTAACCCTATAGAAAACGGGTACATTTTATTCATGAAATTTTTTATAGATAAGGGAATTGAACACACGTGATATAGAGGGTTTAAACATAGTGACCCCCTCGAGGCCTCCGGTTTGAGATAATAGTGCATGCTGTTGATTGTCACATAGTGGCCACTCATTCTCTTGCAGCACCCATTGATGCTCCATAACTGCATCTTGCAGAGTCTCGAGAGGAAATGTGAGGTCTCGCTCAATGCGTGCTCCCTGTTGTCCCTCTCCAACGTCTCTTTGATGGTCTTGAAGAGCTCATCAGTCGTCTCACCGATGGTCCACGTCCAGTGAGGTCACATAAAAACTTGTCAATTGATGTTGGGCTTGAATTGTTCCAAAAAAGAAGCAGCAAATAGTCAAAAGAATATTTACATTAGGGGAGGTTTGATGTATCAAAAGGGCATCATAAGGAATAGATTAAGGAAGAGATTGAGTTAAGAAAAAGTGACCTACTATGGTGACCCAAGGGTATAAGGGACCCCTAGCATTTACTAAGCTAACATGGGTCATCTTGGCCCTTGGATGTAGGATGGATCAAGGGCCTAGGACGTCTTGGATTGGGCCAAGGTTTTTTGTACTTAAAGCCACAGGTGGCTTGGCTTTGTGCTATGTGTATATACAAACACTTTTTGGGCTATGAATTAATATACACGCCTCTTATTTTTTTGGCATTCAATTTCGTTATGCAATGTTTTATCAATGAATGCTTTGTGATGTAAATGTTTTGGAGTTGTAATGTTTTATTTGGAATTGTAATTGTCGGCTTGTATATGATCGTTTAATAATATATGCACTTCAAATTCCAGTCTTTGTCCCTTAACTCATTTAATAATATATAACGAATTACCAATAGCTATAGACGTGCATGAAATCGTGCAAATTAAAATGTTGTTGGCTATAGAATCCCATTGCACAATGTACAAATGGCATTCCTGCAACCACACAACATTTTGTTCAACCACATGCCATTCTATTTTTTTTTTAATTCTACAAACTGTCTATAAGCACGTCTATTAGCACTGTTATAAGCATGTCTTGCTATTGTTTTTAGAATTTCCACAGAGCGTCTATTAGAGCATCTACAAGCATTTCTATATGCATGTCCCTCTATTATATAGACGCACATTCAGACACGGGTCTGTGGACGTGCTAATAGATGCGCCTATCACTTTTTGAAAAATCAATAAATGCATCTATGGATGCATTGTGTTGTGGTGTCAATGGAGAAAAATAAGGAAAAATGGAATCTTGACCATGCAAATGAGATGATACGATGGGCACGATACTTTGCACCTTCCTCAAAGAAGGTGATGTTGAGGCCCATGCAAAGCAATGCATCCATTGGGGACTCGTACATTCGAACAGCACACCTTGTTGTATCTTTGTTGACCATCATGTGTCATGCATGGAGAAAAACAAGAGAAAATGGAATCTTGACCATGCAAATGAGATACAATGGGCATACTACTTTCCATGGGCCTCATAGTAGGTGAGATTGAGGCCAATCAAAAGTTGTGCATCCATGGGAGACTTGGATTTTCAAATAACACACCCCAATGCATCTTTTTTGACCCTCATGTGTCATGCTTGGTGAAGAACAAGGAAAAATGTGATCCTAACCGTGCAAATGAGATCCAATGGGCATATTACTTTTCGTAGTCCACAAAGTCATTGATATTGAGGCCTGTGCAATGTTATGCATGCATCGTAGCCTGCTATTTTCAAATAACACACTTTGATGCATCTTCTTTTATCCCCATGTGTCATGCATGATGAGAAACGAGGGAAAATGGGATCCTAATTGTGCAAATGAGATCCGATGGGCATGATACTTTGCATGGACCTCATAGTAGGTGAGATTGAGGCCCATGGAAAGTTGTGCCTCATAGTAGGTGAGATTGAGGCTTGAGCCAAGTAGCACATCCATTGGAGACTTGCATGTTTGAATAAGTTATAACACACCCCGATGCATCTTTTTTGACCCTAATGTGTCATGCTTTTTTAAAATAAGGGAAAATTAAAACCTTCGTGATTGACATTAATTAAAATCAATCTAAAGGATCATACTCGTAAGGGATACAATCAATCTAGGGGCTCATATTCGTTATAGGTGACTCAAGGAGATGGAAGAAAACCGAAGAATATGATTTTTGTAAGTTTTGAAAGTCAAGAAAGGAAAATACCTTACTATAAAGTAAGCAGGCAATAGTAGGTCCAAGCAAATGTTGTGTGTGAGTAAGCATTCTTTTCTTGCAACTACCTCAACACAAAAACAGATAAGAATTTAGAATATGCAAAAGCAAAAGTCAACAAACAAGGTGAAATTGAAAACATATATATACATATATATAATATACTTTATATAACCACACATAGTGTGGGCGGGGAGGTGGCATGCTTCCTTCTCCAAAGAGTTATAATCCGAGGGAAAAGGCCCTTCCCCATGCATCGAGATTGGAGAGATTGAGTATCGCAAATATGTAAGAGACTGACACATTACCTAAATCTCAATGGGCGTGTTTGTATTCCAAGTTGAACATCCAAATTCATGTACGCACCAAGTATGTCGTCTGCTTCACTTTCTAAAAGGATACAAAAAACACGTTTGAAAAGTAAACAGTATTAAAATATGATATTATTGAACAACAAATGACTAGTCTAGCTTTTATCAAAATTATATACGTAAATTGCTACATGTAGTGTTGGAATGTAAACGACATTTTCGAGCCAAGGTCATAAACATATGTGTCTCTCAATCAAAATCACCAATTCTTGTATGAACTAATCTGTCTCGAGTCTCCACTCTATTCCATGGTTTGATGTACATGTGGAACACTCCAAACTATGCAAGTCTTCCATGCCCCTTGAAATTTACAAGAGGAAAGGGACTTTTTTTTCTCTACATATCTACTTTCTCTTTTGTTTAATCTTTTCTAGAAGATCATGGCTCATGCCAAAAGCCAAAGTTCCCATTGCAAATTATGGGCATCTCAAACAAGATAGCGGAGATCACTTAAAAAGTGGGTTCTTCATAAACAACAATTGATGAGGCTTTAACTACCTGGCGACCCTCTTTTGCAAGTTGTAGCATCCGTATTATAGAGAACAAAGACTTTCCAATCCTAGTAGTACCAAGGATAATGAACCTTGTATAGCCATTCTTCATCTCATCCGCAATAAGCCCCAAAAAGTCATCATATACAATCTGATTCCAAATCAATCCTCGTGTCGAAAAACTATTCTTGAGCAGGGAGGATCACCGTGAGCAAGGAGGATCACTGTGATAGAGAGGAATGCCTTTCTCACAATGTGGAATTCGATGTTGATCCCGTCCGCTTCTCTTTCATTGTCATCAAAAGGGACGCATCTTGGCATTACGAGGAAACAACCTTGGATGTTCTGGTAGCGCACGCATGAGACCTGTATAGATTCTGCTTCAAAAATAGGTTACCATATCATGAAACTGTCAATTTTGACATCCACATTTGCCATATTCCTTATCAGGAAGAACACGGGAGAGATGGTATGACACTGTTTTCTCAAATTCAGAATATTGTTTCTACCTTGCTTCATATCCATGCTCCTCAACAAAGCAGAGAAATGAAGTATGCTTGGATTATGCGGAACCGGTTGGAGGATCAACTTGACAACTTCGACATCAAAATTGGGAGGGAGACTACATGGAATCAGAAGGTGGTTATTGGACATGCTTCATGTAGGATTAGATATTGAGAGTTTCATTGCCAAAAAAGGGGAGCTCCAGATTGACCTGATGCAGGAGGTGATTTGATGGACGTGGCAAGAAGTTTTCTCCATGCACCATCTTTTGCTTATTATATGGAGTTTATCCAATGGCTTTGACGGTAGCGATAGACTCGCCTTCTCAACCTTCGTTCATAGATCCCTTCGAAATCCTCCATGACCAGGACAATGGGAAAAGGGAAGGGCTTAGGGGAGTCTAGTTGTCTCCTAAACCCAGCAAGAAAAAATACCCCTATTTGAGAACAATGTCAATGTACTTAAAGCAAAGATCAATCTACAATGTCAATGTACTTAAAGCAAAAATCAATCTACATCAACAAACCACATTCGTTACATGTGGCTCAAGGAGTGGAAGAAAATCAAAACATCTCTTTAGGCTGCCTACCGTAAAGAAATGTCTTTAAAAATACCTATTTTTCTTTTCTTATCACACATATTCACTAAGGCCTTCCTATGGCAGGCCAATAATTTCAATTGTTTTCTCTCTACACATAAAGCTCTAAAAAATGAAGTTTAAACAATTTGCATGATCCTTAGTAACTTTGCACTATTCATGAAAACACATGTACCGAGCAACACACGGTTTGGTCCCACACTTGTGCCATGAAGGCCAAAAAAGTTCGCTGTCACTGCTCCATTTTTTTGGAATTTAAAAAAAAAATGCTCCATTCTTACGGAGCATGAATCTAAAATATCTACCCAGTCAAAGCTTGAAGATTAGAGAAACACACATGCCTGACGGAGCATGAATCCCAAGTAAATATTTACCCAGTCACTGATCAGTAAAGCTTGAAGATTAGAGAAATACACATGCCTGACGGAGCATGAATCCCAAGTGCTTCATAACGCCTGCAATTCCACAAGCCCGGAGGTTGAATCTAGTTTCACAAACGATGAAGAAGGTCCTAAGGCAGAGCGATGAGACCAGTTGGTAGAAGAGGAAGAAGCTTGCACTGTAGAGGTGGTGGACGTGTGCGTGAAAGTCTCAGAACGAGAAGTGCCTATTGCAGACGAAGATACTGGATTTGGATAAGAAAAACTGGGGCGAGTCGTGGCTATTGGTAAGATCCTTGATTCGGTCAGTACCTCGTGTACTACTCGCATTCTAGGTCGAGCTTCAGGCATCGGATGGCAGCATAAAAGTCCTACATGCAATACAGATCTCCACCTGGATTCTTGCATCGTATCTGTGGCTATGGCTTCCTGCATCCTTGGATCTATGGCGTCCAGTAACCTGTTGCTCTGATGGAGCAGCCATACCCATTCCAAAAGATTCATCTCCTGAGGTTGTAGATCATAATCGAGTATCCGTCGCCCGCATGCCACCTCTAGTGCTAGAATTCCGAAACTGTAGACATCTGTTCGATGTGTGACTTTTCCGGTGAAGAAAACCTCCGGAGCAACATACCCCGGCGTCCCTGCAGCCGTCATCGTGACAATCTTGTCGTGGGCGATGAAGCGTGCCAGCCCGAAATCGCCCAACAGTGGCTCCAGATCTGCGTTCAGTAATACGTTAGCTGCTTTCACGTCCCTGTGTAGCACGCACTCCCCCAACCCTTCGTGCAAATAGTCCAGCGCAGCCGCTACCCCCAAGAGGATGTTCAACCTCGTGTCGCTTGACAGATCCATGGCGCCTTCTTTGTGGCCGAAGATATGCCTGTCTAGGCCGCCGTTGGGCATATAATCATACACCAGCAGCGCTTTACCCCTCTCGTAGCACCATCCTCGCAGCCGTAGCAAATTGCGATGGCGGATGCTGCTGATGATTCTGATCTCGGCAGGGAAGGCAGGATCTTTTCCAAAGTCGTCCTTCAGTCTCTTCACTGCTACGGTGGATCTGTCGGAGCCGAGCAACGTACCTTTGTAAACATCGCTGAATGCGCCGGAACCCAGCAGGCGGTCTTCAATAAACCCATGAGTGGCTCTGCGTAATTCTCGGTAGGAATAGCGAGGAACAGAAGAATCAATGTCGGGCTCGTTACTTCGACTGCGCCGTTTGACCTTGCGATACCAAATTATTATGTAGACCATCATGATGCAAGCAGAAACGGAAAATATGCCAACACTAAGAACCACCCCCAATTTCCAGCCGCAAAAAACGCACGAATTCGATGACGTAGAGAAACTCCAAGCGTAGAGAACGTGCCATTCCCTATATCCATCCCGACCTGTGGCCGCCGAGATGCCAGCATACATATACTTCTCAAAAACTGTGCACAGATTATATGTCTTCGACAGAAGTGGTGACGCGGGACGCTCTTGTGAGGTGGAGTGCTTGGTCATCCAAACCTGGATGAAGCTAGCGGAGGCGTCGTAATTGATCCAAGCCGTGAAAGTGCTGTTGTTATACAAGTAAAGCGGATCAGACGATCGATTTGTGTCGGCAACAGCTATGGAAACCAAGCTATTGACATCGATTCCGATATGGCTAGCGCTTGAATCATTGAGATTGGGAGAGATATGGGTATCGAATTCCACAGCGAAAAGATGGCGGCTAGGCTGGGAAGATGCATCCGGGGTGGTGAGGCCGAGCCAACGACCAACGCTGTTGGCAGGAAGTGGCATATCCGGAGCTATGAAGAAGGCCAATCCAGATCCACTCTGATTGTAGCCATGGTAAGTGGTGATGTTGAAAGTGAATTGGGTGCTGAAAGAAGAACAGCTTCCATCGTTCATGATGAATTGAATAGGATGAGCATAGACAAACCTGCTTGCAAATGCGGTTGCAAAGGTCTCCCCAGAACTGGTTGGATCAGGAGTTAGCCACACTTCGCCTTGGCTTAACCATGCAAATTCTTGGGTGCTATTCATCTTGAAGTCATTTAATAGGTCAGTACTAGTGCTCGGGAAGTTGAACCTTTCTAGTGCATGGACAGCTAGAGGAAGCACAAGGAGGAGCAATAAGAGGAGCCACATTGCTGTTGCCTTTACTCAAGGCAAGACTCAAGGCAAGATGAAAGATGTGAAGGCAAGATGGAGAGCTGGAGACCACACACCCTCCACACACCTTGCCCTCCCACAATAATAAGAGAAGCAATCTAATAAAAGAGAGAGGCTCTTTACTTTAGATGTGCACATTCCACCTACACTGAGAAATGACAAAGGTCTCCTAGGTCTCTTTCTTTGGCTGAGTCGTCACTAAAAAGAATCAACATCCACTTCCTTGCATGTCAATGCAGAGTGTTCTTGACATAAGCTTTTCAAGAAGCTCTACGTTGTGAAATACGTACGAAGTACATTGGAAAACCATCTAAAACACTTGGATGTGTGTGTTTCCTGTGCCTACAAATATCTCAGAAAAAAAAAACTCCACAAGCTTTAGAAAAGTTCTCAAAGGGGACATAATTGCTTAGAGGTTAATTTAAGCTTAATTTATTTTAAGCTGAACTATATCTTTTAAGCCTAAGTCTAAGAGGTGCACATTATTTTATGGCCATATGCTAATCTTTTGGTAGATATCCCCAAAGGATTCTAACCCACAATCTCACACAAGAGCCCTACCATTAAGCTATAGAGTTGTAGAGCATGCCTATTGCCAAACCATAATATTGTCCTTCCTAAACCATAATATTGTCCTTCCCCCATAAGTGATCCCCTTAATAAGTACTCCCCCATCCCCTTCATAGGTGGCCCTTCCCCCCCCCCTTTCCCAAATGTCACATGCGTGACTCTTCAATGCATTACGTCCCCTACCCTACATTATCCTTTGAAATTCCTCTCCTCCCCCCTTTATCCCTTCATACCCTTGCCCTCTTTCTTTTCTCCCCTTTTCTTTTCTCCACAACTAATTAACTAGAGGGACAAACATTTATCAATGTATGGGGGCCAGCATACTTGACTTACACATTTATAATAGTAACCTTTGTGCGCTATTTCAACCACATGAAGTAACTATAGATTTGTTAGGGCAGCAGAGTATTCTTGACATAGATCTTTTCAAGCTCTACACATGTATAATAGTGACCTTTGAAAAGCTTCACAAGTTCCACTTTATCTTTCTGAGGGAAGATCCTAAGCTTCCGCATCTTTCTAAATCGGAATGGATGGGGAGAGGAGGCACATACACACCTAGTCAAGGCAATTGTTAGTCTCAAACAAGTAAAGCTTCTCTTCTGTTCTCTCTATATATAAAAAAGAAGTTTCATGAACTTGCCACATGGCAGTGATTTAGAGGCTCCGGATGAGAGTAGGGAGGTTCAATGACAGAGTGAGCTACTGCAGAAGGGAGGCAGACTAAGCCATGTGGCGCATATAGATTGCCACATGACTCGTTTGAGAGATGGTAATGGGGCCAATGCATGGAAGGGGAAAAACTCACATGTGAAACTCTGACCACAATAAGAGAGAGAGAGAGAGAGAGAGAGAGAGAGAGAGAGAGAGATACCTGAAAAATTAGGGCCTTCTATAGAAGGCCAGTTTTAACATTTGCCCTTCTCAAAAAAAGATAGGCTTCTAGAGAAGTGTAACTTTTTGGGAATTTTTTTTGTAATATGAATATTGTTTATACTATATTAATATGCCCAATAACACAAGATGATAGGATCCTGGGAAATATGAACATCCTAAAGACTAAGTCACTAGTGACCATTGAAGTCTAACTTCTAAAGACCAAAGGTATGGGGTTCACCTTGGGAAATGTATGTATACCATGAGAGTTCAAAATGAGGGATATTTTTATTCTTCAAACTTATAGATATATATTTACAAGAGGGATAACTTTATGCACTATTTTAAAATTAACAGGTAGGGTGCATTTATTCCCGAAATCCTACAAGTCTTCAAAACACCTACATAAGCCAAACTTTTGATCAAATAGAGAAGGGGTACCTAGTAAATCTTAATTTCTACATTAGCACCAAAGACATTGAACTCTTTGTTTTTAAGTTGTTGATGGCGTGCAATTCTAACCATGTCAAGGGTGACACTTGGATGTTGTTTTCCTTAGAAAGTTTGCCCAAAATTCTTTGACTCTTCTTGGTCATCTAGTGATAGAAAAAATTGAGCACCATCATCATTTTGGGCCTATAATATTATGTTTGCATCAATAGAAGATGAAAAAGTACAACTAGTACTCTAGGCATGTTTGAAGGACCTCTTGATGAAAGATTCAAGCCTGCTCACTTCTTGCCTCCAAATCCAAAGCTGTAAAGATACCCCATATTGCAAGATAGAGAGAATGAGAGAAGTTGCATGCATTAAGCACTATAGAGTTAAGAAAATGTTGCATATCACTACAAGAAGAAACTCCAAAAATGGCAAATGTAGGGTTTTTGGATCCCTTGCAAGATCTTCTTTTCACAAGCTCTCATTTGAGTTTCCCCCTTGCCCCTTCCTCACATAAACCCTCACTTCTCTCATTCTTTAAGTTCTTCACAACATGATTTTCAAACCTTACTAGGTGGTCATATGTGTAAGTAAAAGGATAGGACTCTGTGGAAAATGAGGAGGAGGCGTGAGGACCTACACGAGGAGAAGGAAGGTTAGGATTGATAGGTCCAAGAGCATCCTTGCAAGAAGGAGAGGGAAAAAAAAGAGGAGGAAAAATTATAATGCTTTTTAAAATTTGTGAAAAGCAAAAGAATCCAAGAAATGGCCCCTATCTTTCTTGGGTGCCAATTGTACTACATTGGAGTCGCCTCTCCCATCTTGCCTCTGCATCTCTCCAAACTTGCAAGCATGTCTTGCATCTCTCCAAACTCCTAGAAACCAAGCATGGATGTGGATATCAAGTGTCTCCTTCTAAGTAGAAAAATTCGAATTCGTGATTCAAAAAAATCAAAAAAATCGCTCGAATGATTCGAATGGAAGAAAAAATTGGTTTAAAAAGTGATGACACGTCACATTTTTTAGATAAATCACCATGTCATCCCCACATATTCGTATGAATAAATTTTATTCGTACGAATAAACCTATATTAAGATGAATATATTACTGCATTTCTACATATAAGCCCACTGTTTGCCAATGTCTCTTATCTCACGCTTGGTTCCTTAGCCAAGCACATGCCGAGCATAAGAGATCAAACAAGGAAAAGAAGAAGAAAGGTCCTCAAAGTTTTAAAAGTTATTAAAAGAGTTGTCTCATTCTTACACTTTCTTTTGAATGAATATTTAATATTCTTCCAATAGAATGTGAATGAATGATTTTCAATTTGAGTGTATTCTTTTTTAAAAAAAGAATCCATATCTTTTTTTATTACTCAATTCTTTCACTTTCTTTTGAATGAATATATAATATTCTTTCAATAGAATCTGAATGAATAATTTTTAATTTGAGTATATTCTTTCAATAGAAATGAATCAATGCCTTAATTTTTATCATTTATTGTTACAGTTTCTTTTAAATGAATATTTTATATTCTTTTAATAGAGCATGATTGAATGACAATTAATATATTGCATGCTTAAATGTGTTTTTCAAAGGATATGTGTTCTTTTTTATAAAATGTGTATTACAGTATGTTTCTATTGTATACTCAAATTAGTTTTTTTGCATTTTGTTTTTGGCAACTTCAAAAGCATGGTGCACGGCAAGATTTGGTCATACGTGACGGAGATACGAAAAGTACATGCCTCGGTTTCTTTCTTGCAATGTAAATATTGTGGACACAAGTTCACAGGTGGTTCTACTCGCATCAAGCAACATTTTCTCAGAATAGGCAGTGATGTTGGAGCGCACTCCATCTGATGTTCTTTTGTTATGCAAATCATATTTAGAGAAAGTGAAGAAAGTGGTTAATCTAACCCTAATAAGAAATTGTTCAAATCAACAATATGTGAGCGCTGAGGTTGATGAGACGGTTGAAGGAGAAGCACCAATAAATGCGAGGAGTGTATCCATACATGAAGGTGATGTAGATATGCTAGCAAGTGGGTTGCAGGTGAGTTTTGATGCGACTAATGCCTGTCAGGTAAAATGCCTGTCAGGTAAAGAAGAGAAAAAAGGGAGAACAATCTTCTATGGAGGATGGATTTCTTCGACAACAAGTGCATGAAGAGCACTTAAGATGGACAGAAGCATTTGTTAAAAATGGTATACCATTCAATGTCATGGTAGATGACACATTTTGTAATGCCTTGAAATCATGTGCTAAACCAGGATTTATTATAATAAAATGCATACGGATCACCTTGATAGAGTCAAACAAACTATGGCGGATTGCTTGAAAAAAAAGATATTGGACTTTATTCCTACATACACTTGCACTCTTGCTTTTGATGGATGGACTAGCAAGTAGGCTAGACCCTTGATAAATGTAATGTGCATTACTCCCAAGGGAACTATGTTTTTAGAGAGTATTGATACGTCTCTAAAAGAAAAAACTTTAACATATAGTATAAAAATATACAAAAGAGCAATTCATAAAGTTGGTGACAATGAGAATGTTACTGCATTAGTAATAGATAATGCATCGAATTACAAGACTGTGGGTGAGATGGTCATGGCAAAGTATCCCACTCTGACATGGGTGCCATGTGGCACTCATAATCTCAACTTATTGTTGAAGGATATTGGACAATTGCCATTTGTGCAACCAATACTGCAAGATGCTAATGCCGTAGTGAGTTTTATAAAGATTCATCAATACTTGCATGTAGTATTCAGAGAGCACTCTGTGAAGCAACTCAAGCAATTTTGTCAAACTAGATTTGCCACTTCTTTTATAGTTCTTGCTAGATTATTGGAAGTGCATCAACCTTTAGTCGAGACTATTGCTAATAGATGATGGGCAAATTGGTTTGAGAAAAAGACACAGTACGCAATACCAGGCTCTAAATGTGTGCATCTTGTACAATCATCTCTATTCTGGAAAAATGTCAAAAGAATAAAAGAAGGTGTAGAGCCATTTGTAACAGTATTGAGGATGGTCAACGCTGATGCCCTTGTTATGGGTAAAGTGTATTGGAAGATGCCAGAAGCAATATGACAAGTTAAAGAATTTGTGCACTGTGCACCGAGGGAGAAGCAACAAGTGGTATATTTGGCTGATAAGAGATGGAAGCAAATGCACCCCCCTTTGCATGGAGCTGTGTTGAGGCTGCATTTGCAGTACATCCACAATATCAAATGCATGCTCAATCACAGAATCCTAAAGTCATAAGTAACTTTCGAGAGGTTTGTAAAAACTTACTTTCGGGAGATCAAGGAAAACTGGCCTTCCAGCAACGAGTGAGGTATATGAATCGCGAAGGCTCTTTTGGAGATCCTTGGAATCTTGATGCTATTAAGATGACTATTACACCTACTTGGTGGAAGGAATATGATGGAGAGACATTGGAGTTGCAACATGTTGTAACTCGTGTGCTCTCTGTTGCTACATCATTGGGTGCATGTGAGTGAAATTGGAGTGCATACGATTTTATTCATTCTAAGAGACGCAATCGCAGATTTGGTATTTTTCTTTGGAAATCTATGATTGTTGGAAGGATTCAATGTTGCGGCTAGGGCAACAAGCGAAGCCGCTGTAATGAGAATTTCTAGACAATGATTGACTATAGAATTAGTTGCTGAGGGTGCATTCAGCGAAGAGGAAGATGAGCTTGAGCTACTTAGTGACAACAGCGAAGTCGAAGAGATAGATGATATTGTACCTCTATTGAATGTAATATAGAGTGATAGAAGAATATGATAGGTGATAGAAGCGATGGATGAAGCTCTAGTTATATCGGATATAATGTTGTATGTGAGGGGATGGATGGGAGAATATGTCAAACGATGGAAGAGCGCATATGCTCGTATCCATCTCGTCTCCTTTTGTACTTGAAAGCTAGAACCTTTTGGGCTACAAGCGATGTTGTGTTGTAATTATTGAGATTGTGGATGATTTTGGTATACATAATAGTTAGAGACAACCTTGTGACTTGCAAATACTTTCAAGGCAACATGGAAGGCAACATCGAAAAGTTGGAAAGAATAATCGAATATGCGTAATTGAAGTTTATATTTTTAAGTCTCAAGGGTTGATCTAGCTATTATGTGCACTAATTCACGTCGATATATTTAATATTTATGCGTTAACTTTACAAGTCCACCTAATCCACTGAAAACGACTTAAATCACTTATACCACTTAGTTCACTTAGATCACTTAAATCATTTAGTCCACTTAAATCACTTAAGTCACTTAAATCACTTAGTCCACTTAAATCACCTAGTCCACTTAAATCACCTAGTCCACTTAAATCGGTTAAGTCACTTAAATCACTTAAATCACTTAGTCCACTGAAATCACTTAAGTCACTTATATTACTTAGTCCACTTGAATCACTTAACTTACTTATATCACTTGAACCATCATTGCATAAGAAGTTGGAGAGTGATAAAAATTGTACAATGAAACAAATGCACTTAACCCAGATCATTATATTCGAAGAAGAGTATTATAAAGTTAAATATGAAGTTTACAATGTACATAATTATGCAGTAGAATCCACATCTGCCGTTCCCTAAGTGCTTGGTCCTGCACCCTACGAATCTATATTAGTGAGGTCCTCAAAATAAAAAATGTCGGTATCCTTAGCTGCATCCAAATCTCCAAAGCCCTGTCTATAGCATGTAAGCTCACACTCCAACGTCTGTACGCGTGCTTGCAAGTCCTCAATCTCTTTGGCTTGTGATATAACATGATCTTGTAACTCCTCAGCAGTAACACCTTGTTGACGGAGAGGTATGGCAGATGTGGCCAAGTCAACAAGATCATTGTGTGCCTGGGGAGTTAGCACGTGAGGTCTCTGAGACACAGGCTCTCTGTTATCTGTCCTTGCTCGCTTGTGCTCTATAGGATGTCCCTTTCTTGTTTCTGACAAGTGATGCTTGTCATTCTAATCTACACGTCGATGCAAGACGTCATAGACATACACCTGCTGAATGAAATACATGGGTATTTGCTGGTTGTTGGGGATGCTTCCTTCCACCTCCATGAATCATTGGAGAAGGATGTGGGCTAGGGTTTTGTGCCACAAGTTTGACAACTTGGGATATGCATATTTATTCCTAGCATTTCCTGAACGAACAAACAAGGTGTTTCTTACGAACTCTAATGGACACTCTCTATACTTGTCGAAGAGAGACTGGGTCGCCTTGCATGGTATCGTCATCCACTAGACCAGCAGCGAAAATACCTAGCCCCTCTCTACCCAGCATCTCTCTTTGCACTTGTAAGATAGCTTGAGCATAAGCGTTAAGAAGTAGCACAATGTGGATATGAGCTCCCCAAGATTTCAAACAAAAGGGCCATATGCACAGCCTTGTCATATTTGCCAACGCAAAGATCACATCTATTGCTTTGAAAACAAGGCCCTTTACAAAAGGTAAAAATATGTTTCATCTTAAGAAACAGTTTAGCTGGTTTGCTAAATCAACCTCTTGAGGCACAAAAGCATCTTGTGGGCCCTCTTGGACTAGAGGTTACTCTAGTTGGGGAGGATCCTGTGGGAGAATGTTCTCTAAGTTCTCTCCCTCCATGCAAATACTTAGCCTAAAAAATGATAACAAGATAGAATCAATTTGTAACCACAAATAATATTAAACAATTAAACAATATTAAACAATTAAAAAATATTAAACCTATACAAACACTATTTAAATATTTATTGTCGCATCATTTATCATATTTTAAAATTGGACCATCATTTTTATTGCATCATTCACTTATACAAATAATATTTAAACATTAATTATTGCATCATTTATCATATTTGACAATTGGATCATCATTTTTATCGCATCATTTGCTTATGCAAACAATATTTAAACATTACTTATCGCATCATTTGTCATGTCATTGTTAAGTATACAAACTTGAACAATGGAGTGGATCGAGACTTGGATGATATATAAAAATAACAATGTTACAAGTATTCATGATCGGTCACTCATGTTACATGCCTTCCAAGAAAGACTCAGTCATTTGCTGGTCTAAGTCCTTGGTTTGGACTGGAGCTGTATACCACATCTTGGAACAATGTCAAAAAACCCACAAAATTTTGCAGTACTTGGACATCTATTCAGTTCGATTGACTTTCCCTGAACCGCAAATCGTTGTAGACACCCGATTAGAGCTTCTACAGGTCCCGTACTTGGCGATGGTGCACAAATGTCCAAGATCTTCAGGATGTGATGAGACATCGCATACACATCTTGTGCAACATCGAAAGGTGGTGGATTGGTGCAGAGGCACTCTGGAGCAACGTGATGAGACCTAGCAATGAAACTCCGCACAGTGTTGGGGCTGTCACTAAGTAATGCGGGATAGTGCTTCCTAGTGCTACATGGGGTCATCATTCCCCAATCACAAATGCCCAGATACACCTCCTCGGATGACTCCGAGAAGTGTAGCATAATGTTTTGCGCATGCAAATCATTATGCAGGACATTATGTTAGTGCATGTAATGAATAGTGCGAACTAGTGCACTTAAAATATCAAATACATGCTAACGAACCCGTGGAGCTCTAGCAGGCATTTCTGCATCATCTCTGTGGGAGATGGTCACTTTCCATCATGTCCGAGGTAGGTTAGCCATCTTTCCAAATGATTTCCATCCCAAAACAGAAATAGTATTATTGGGTTATCATCATGGACTAGACCTATTGTTCAAATGATGCCCGGATGTACAACATAGCTCAAGCACGTAGCTTCTTCAAATGCTCTAGCCTTCAATGCATCAGTTGGCATGGAAACCCTCAGCACCTTACATGCATAAATCTTGTGCGGATCAAAGGAAGCGACAAGAATATTGCACATGTTGATTGTTCCTTTCGTGCATGTGCCCACAGATGCACTAGACGTGAATCGGATGTCTCCTCGCTGAAGCAGTATGGGCCGCATGGGTCTTGGCACTACTACATGATCATGCAAGCCATGTGATGTTCATGGTGCTTATGCAGGTGAGAATGAAGGAGATGGGGGGGTCACTCATCATATGTAACCCTATCACGTGAGTTCAACAGAAGGATATTTTTTATTTCTAAAATTTACAGAAATAAATATACATAAGGGACTATTTAAAATAGTTTTGGAAAAAATTTACAGATTTGTATAGAAAAGCGATACATTTTATTAATGAAAAAATTTATAGATAAGGGATTTGAAATATAGGCCTTGAACGCACGTGATATAGAGGGTTTATACATAGTGACCCCCCTGAGGAATGTATCTGCTTGTGCAGATAGATTGTGCATTTGTGGTGTAGGCGAGTATGCAGGAGATGGAAACTGGTTTGCACATGTGGTGGGAGGCACAAATGGAGAAGCAAAAGATGTGGCGAAACCCGATCGTGGCATGTGGTGGGAGATGTGGACCAGGAGGAGAAACTTCTTCTGGGTATGGAAGATCTTGGAAAAAAGGGATACGGGGAAAGACATGTTGTGGTCGATGCACTGATGCATACACATAGCATGGTTGCAGTGGTACGTGCGGCTGCATTGGGTGAAATGCGGCTTGTGACTTGGGATGTGGGTGCATTGGTGCTTGTGGTTACATTGGATGCAATGCAACATCTGACTGGGGGCATGGGTGCATTGGTGCTTGTGGTTGTGGTTGTGGTTGTGCTTGGGGGCGTGGGTGCATTAATGGAAGGGATGTACGTGACCCTAGCATCTACAACAAGATCCTCCCACTTTGTGTCACATGAGTTTATGCCTCATCTATTTGACCGAGGCATCATCGACCCTCCATCGCTAAGTGATACAAATGTTGGTCTATAGACTCTACTATGAAAACATCTGAAAACCGATCACGCAAGGTCCTCCCTCCACACTCTGCCATTGTCCTGACCAAATTCTGTACACCGCTTTCACCATTTCGTCATGACCACACAATCATTCTAACAAGTAGAAACAATAAAAATCAAGTAAGCAACCTTAGATCACCACATGTCTCCTTGCATGTACTACGAAATGACTTGAAGGGCAATGGCAAAAAGAGCAAGCAAGATGTACAATTACACAATCAATGGCACGCAATTCTATACAAAAGGATCACAAGGCCATTCTCACATATATTAGCAACAAAAAAGCTAGAAAAATACATGACCTCTTGCATGAAAATCCTTAAAATAAAAGGAAAGATTTTAAATTTTGACTTGTTTCCTTCCCACCTACCATCCTGATTCTTGACCCCTCTCACCCTTTGCCTGCCTCTTCATCCCTACCTCCCTCCTACTACTTCTACCCTAAGATCACTAGCAATTTTGCTCTCTCCCTTCTCCTCCTCTCTCCAACCCCATCCAAATGGTGATGGGCTACAAGCGATCTGTTGCTACCCATATTTCATATTTTATTGGTAGACATAGGAGAGCAAACACCCTTCCACAGTGGGGCAAAGCAGACGGGGCGAGGCAGCGGGGCAGCTAGGGGGGGCATGGCTGCTCTGCAAGATCTCAGGGGAGCTCAGCTCCGCTCGAAATCGAGTGCATAGTAGGTTCTCGTCCTGCTGAGCAGTAAGGGGCTGGCTATCCTTCTGTAGCAAGCCAATTGCCGTGCAAATACAGGAAGTGGGTGTCGATGAAGGTGGTGGGTAGGCATGCAAGGTGGTATAATGGGACAAATTGAATCATGGAGGCAATGCGATGAGGAGAGGCAAGGTGCTGGACTGGATAGCGCAGCCTGCATGGTGGCCATGATAGATCAGCTGATCTCCCTTCTTCTGTCCATTTCCTCCAAAAAGGTGGTCTTAATAAGTCTTGTATGCCTTTACCTCCTACCTTCCTCTGCTTGTTTTTATCAAAACGCATTTGTTGTTATAGCTGCAGCTATGGGAATGTGCAAGGTAGGTTGCACAGATTGGGACATGTGTAATAGTTGAACCATTAGCGAGACCAATTGACCTGAATGCTCAAACTAATGCAGGTGTCAATCTTGATCAAAGTTTGAGGCATACATTTTGTCTTTTTTGGTTTTATGGTGGTACATTGTATGGTGTTCTGATTTTGGTTTGAAATATGCTTGAACAAAAGGCATTTCCAGCTGCAAGCTATGCAGATGGATGATTTGTGCATTGAATATTAGAGACATTGGCAGTGTTGCAACCTCCAAGATTGTATACAATCATTGGCAGTGTCACAACCTCCCATTAGGAAAAAAGGGAGCTCATTTTGGGGCCCTGTAAGAAATTCACTATTTTCTCTTTTCTCTCTCTACAAAAGCAAGAAAATATGGATACTTGCGTGAGAAATGTCAGTGTGAAAAGGAATAAATATATTCTTTCACATGCTTTACATTCAATGTTCATATAAGAGCAACACTTTTCTGTGCAGTGGTGATTCTGACACCGTAGACGCGTCCGAAACGGCCCAAAACCCCAAAAAAGGCACTGGAAACGCTGGAATCGGACATCCGGAGGCCCAGAAACGGCCAAAAAAGGCCGAAGAGTGGGATTTGCAGAAAAATGCGATCTGGCACCTTTTGAAATTTCAAAAGTGCCATATTGCATTTTGCTACGAATCGCGTTTTTCGGCCTTTTTTTAACGTTTTCGGGCCTCCGGATGTCCGATTCCAGCGTTTCCAGTGCCGTTCTTGGGGTTTTGGGCCGTTCCGGACGCGCCTGCAGTGTCAGAATCACCAAATTCTACACAGAAAAAAAAATTTTAAAGATTCAAATCAGATCACCTCATTAATGTGACATGCTTCTACGAACATATAGTACTATTTCTTTTTCTTATTTTCATCTTCTTTTGTTGAATTTTCAACGTTACGTTGGCCCACTCCTAATTGGTTGAGAGCCTATTTTCTCTCTCTTCTAAAAGGCCCCAAAATGAGCTCCCTTTTTTCCTAATGAAGAATCTGAGCATTTGGATCTAGGTTGTCTCAGTGAAATTCAATTGGAATTGGGAAAAGTAGAATTTGCCCTTATTTTGAAAGTTTTCCTTTGGTAAAATTTTACCATATTTTGGGGAGTTGTTTCTGGACACCTTGCATGAACCAATCAACTCTAGGAAATTTCAAGGTACTCCCAACAATTCTTGTGAGGCACGTGACCTAAACTACTCTTGCACTAGCCCATCATAACATACATTCAACTACTGGTTGGCTACCGGATGGAAAGGACTCTGATGTGCTATCTTTCTATCATTGGATGTGGAAGGCACCTTCCCAATGGATCTAGAAAGGATCTTTGCACTTAAGTACTGATTGAACTCAAATTTATGCTGTTTTCCTTGCCTTTGTCGAAAGTCTCTACTGCTATCCCACCCTGTACTTATGACAACTACCCATGAGGAAGATGGAGTTGCTGTAGATCTCTTGAACTGTATAGGCTACTACCTCATAGAAGATCGAGGCCCAAGTTCTCCTTTTGCTAGATTGGGAGGCTCAAATGACTGAGAATTGTCACTTTGGTATTCTGTTCCAAGGCTCTATCTAGCTCTGATTTCATGACAGCTCAAACACATCAATAATCCCTAGATCCTTATACTATGGTATCTTTTAATCAAGTTTCAAGACCCAAGGCATAGCATTTGAAAGGCTTTGCATAGGCACCTAGTAGAAGGCACACCTTCAAATTGCCGATGATGCAAGAAAATTTTGCCTCTCTCATTTGGCAGCTCTCTCCCTCGTAGGCATTCTAGCTCCCAAACCTTCTTGCCTCTTCAAAATCCCCTAGTAGCATAACACTGGCAATTGAAGTCATCCAAGATGAGGGAAGGAACAATGGGTTTGGTCTGTTCACGTTTATCTGCATCTTCCACCATGTGAGGGCATAAAAGTCTAAGTGCAAAATTCGATGCTTGGTCTTCTCTTTTGTCATCTTTAGATAAACTTGGATCATCTTCTAGCTTTCTGAGCCATTCGCTCATGAGGAGTTCCACCTCTTATTTAAACTGGGTCATGCTAATCTTCCCTTTGGAGTTCTTGCCATAGACATCATGAGTCTTGAATACCACAAACATCATGAGTCTTGAAGACCATGAGCCCTCTGCAAGGACAAGCTCAACAAGTTCAATGAAATACATGGACAGTTTCATCTTTGACATGCAATCCATGATACATTATAAGTTGCACGGTGATAGAGAGGTATTAGACAGGGGTCTAGAAAAGGTTATGTCCCTGACCTACCTATAGTATCCTACTGCACCTGACTCAATCCTAAAAGCATGAGGTGATGAGTTTCCATTATTTGGAAGCATGGGACTGATTTGGACTCCTTGGATCTAGTCAATGGTGGTGGTAGACTCCTAAGGATGGCATTACTTAGACAACCTAGTAATACAAGGTGCTCCTTTCCCCCTTTGCATCCCACAAATGCCTCGGGGGCATTGGTTTGCTTGTTACATCACAAGCATTGAATGAGCAACATTATCCTTACCATGAATGATTATGCATGGATGGAGGCTTGAGCTGCTTCCTAGTGTTTTGCCTTGGCTGCTTCAACTCACCTAGACTTGATGTGGTTTCAAGCTTTCAAAAAATTGACTCCAAAATTGTGTAGTGAACTTAAAAGAGTCATGGTCATTCAAAATATCGAACTTAAAGAGTCATGGTCCTTCACAACATCTCCATGCAACCCATTGAGGTTGAATAAATCCTCCACAAATACTTCAAAATTGCTTATATAAGACCTTGTTGGACACTAATTTCATTTGTATGCCAACTAGAACTAATGACCTTTCTAGGTCTATGGTAAACCCACAACAAAATCCATGAAATACTTTTAACAATTTCCACACAAAATCTCAAGTTTTAGCAGCATGTTTCTGGCTTTAAAATGTTCTCGAGTCCACATATAAAAGCAATAAGAATTTAGACTTAGGGTTCAGCCCCTCTATGCTTATGTATGTTGTAAGTTGAGGTCACCCATAGCAGCTAGTGTCAAGTTTGGTCAATGTGAAAGTAGCTGTTGATTTGTTTGCATGGTATGGAAAATATTATATAGCAGGAAAAGGATAGTATGCATAGTGCTCATAAGACTACCAGATTCTATGCCATTTGTCGGAAAATCACCTCATTATAGGATGGCATGTGGGTGTATTTATTGGTGTCTGATGTCATGTGGGTGTATTTATTGGTGTCTGATGAGGAGCTTGTCCAAAGATTTGACTGCTTATATTTGGGAAATGGTTCTTGATTAAAGTATAAGATGTCTCGGAACCAATTACTTGATCCAATGTCTACAGATGATGATCTTAGGAGAGTGTGGATAGCCTTCAAAAGCAATTTGCTTACTATATTTGTTGTACTACTGTCCCTCATCCCGCGCCTATTGTTGACCAAGTAATCTCCCTTTCTTGTAGCCATTCTCTTATTATTGCTATCGCATACTCTTGTAGAAGTTGTGTCCTCTATATGGTCTCATGTTTGGGCTCTTTCCAGCCCCACAACCAGCCCATGAAGGAAATCTTCGATGGCCTTTTGGGCTGCCCCAAAGCTGAAGTACGAAGGAAGCTTCTGTGCTACCCACATGGCAGCTCTCTTTACCCTCTTCTCTTCTATCATTCTCTTAAGGTATGCCATCCTTCCCCATGTCCCCATATGGGGAATCACAAGTGGGGAGGTGACCCTCATGTTCCAACAATTGAGCTATTTTGAATAGATTCATGGCATGTCCACTCTTCCCAAGGAGTCTATTTAATCATAGGGTAAGACTTGTAGCTATGCAATTAATTGCTCCTTTGTTGGGCAATTGTCCATAAAAGTAGGCACCTCTACAAAATTCCCGGTTAAGCCATACCGAAAAATTTCAACAATTATCTTCTTTTATGTCTCGAGAGGAGAGGCATCATTCTTTAATGTCTGATGCCTTGTCTTGTCCTCCTCCTAGGCTATAAGAAAATCCAATAGAGAGTATGCACAGTGAAAGACACTCTCAAAACACTTAGCTTGTTTGCTTGCTATGAGCTTAGGTGGGCCTTGTTACCATGCCCTACAAACACACCTTCAAGCTATCTATTAGAAATCAACCAACAGAAGGGTACGCACACCAAAAGATTGATAGAATAACCCAAGAGCTGAACAGTGTGTGGTGTAGGTGTAATCACCTACTTCTTTACTTAATGTGCTTCACATAGATGTGTAAAACAACAAATAAACAATGCTCGTAAGAGATATAGGACCAACAAAATATTTCCATCCAACGAACACAATACAACGGAGGGCCAAAGTCTCACCAAACCGTGCTCCTTTGTCCTCAACAAAGGATGTTGTCCTACTAGTTTTGAGACACTCCTAGATCCCTGAGTTTGCGTGCTCCCTAATAGACCTATGTAGACCTTAGTCTCCGTGTGTCTAATGCTCCGCACCTTACTTTTAAAAAGAAAAGCTGCCCCCAAAACAACTGACCCAACATGGGGATGAACTGACCCCCTTGCTGGCCAAATTGTGCTTACATATAAATGAGGGACCATAACCTATGGGGTTCTATAAAGCCGGGCCTCTGGCCCTTCATTCCATGCAGGGGCCTAGCCCCTTGGTCTGGCCACTTGGTGGCTTGGTTGGCTAGCTCCAACCAGCCCTACCAGCCCCATCCAATAGCCTACCAAGCTCCTACTTCCCCCACCATGTCTGCGCCATCTTTCTAGCTCCATTAGCTCTGTACATGTTGCTCCACAGACACATATAGTAGCCGTGAGGTGTTGCCCATGTGACATCCCCCTCACTTTTCTCTTCTCTGGGTAGATGCTAGGTCTCCCTCCCCCATGCTCTCCTCATTTGGGCATGGGTATGCCATCAATTCACATCATGGGTTCATCCCATTGATATATTAGTGCAATAAATTTTTTTGCTCATATGTTATTTTGGGTCCATAATATGGCATAAAGGTAACTAAGTTTAGATGACAAAGTAGAGTGATCATAAATGTGAAAATGTACATATGTATGTTCTATGAATGAAGAAGGATAGGATTTTATTATGAATTCATATTGATGCAAATTTGGTGCATTAAGTGTGGCCTTCTCTTCAACCTTGGGCTAAATTTGATGACTTATAGAATTCTTTGTGCATCTTACATTTCAAAGCGCAACTAATCTTACAAAAAAAGAAAATTTAAAAGAAAAAAGTATGTTGAGGTCTCATCTATCATGTGCATAGTATCTTGGTAGCCTTATAGTTACTTCATGGTGATTGAAATAGCATTTAATCCAAAGAGGGACATGTGAAGCTTTTCAAAGGTCACTATTATAAATGTGTAAGACTTAGTCAAAGTAGAGCTTGAAAAGCTTTATGTCAAGAATGCTTGCCTTGACAAACAAGCCGTTGGTGGTGGCATCTAAGATCACTAGCCACATATGTGGTGGTGACGATTAAGATTCCAACGGGCAGTTAATTACCAGCCACCGAAGTGGATGTTGATTTTTTAAAACTAGTTTTGAACCTTGCTCTACACAGGTATTCAATGGAGAAAGATACACCCCCCTGACCTCAACATCACCATTGCCAAAGCTTGTGTATCTCTCCCTCCTTCACAATTGCTTGCATCCCAAGAAGCAAGAAGCACATGCAGCACGTGATTAAATAATCTTGCTTTTATTTTTGGTGGAGACGCTGGGTAAGCTCGAGGTCATGGAGGGAAGGAAAAATAATGTAAAGCTTGAACCTTGGATGGTTGAGGTAATGCAAGGGGAGACAACATAGAGGCTTGTGGTCAAGGGGGAGAGCTGGCTTACTAGAACATGCATATGTCAATTCAAAGACGAAAGTGAGTGAGAAGGTGAAATGTGAGAGATCAAACGTGGAAGAGATCTGACTCTTGCTGATGAAGAGGAGATAGAGCCATGATGGCTATCTTGTCAAAAAATAGCAGGGATTGTTTAATTCTTGGTGGTTTGAGGCTGATATGAAGTATAGGTAGAGAGAAGCTATGCTCATGTGGTTTGAGAGAAGGGACATCTAAGGGTGACGAAATAAATAGTGATGGGACCATGAAAAGGGCTACTCCTTAGAGACAATGATGGAGACGTGATTGGTGAGTGCAAGCGTGCTCAAGCAGACATTTGATGGTGATATAGAAACGGGAAAAGAAGAATGTCATCTCACAAAGATAGATGCCTAATTTTCCTCCACATTTGTATTTTGAAGAGTAGTTTGACCATGAAACTCGGGGGGCTCATAAGATGCCTATATCACGTGCGTTCAAGGCCTCTTTTATAAAACCCTATGTAACCACTTTCTGGTAATTATTATTTCCCCTATGTAGATTTTCATGAAATTATAAATTCCCTTTCTGTAAATGTATTATTTTGAGGATGACTTTAAGAATATCATTTTGTTAGAGACAAGTGAAAAACACACTTCAATCATATAGGCAGTGCTATGCTACCTTCGCCAAAAAACTGATCTCAAAATGATGGTGGGGTATCGACAGTTGGTCTCTACCACTTGCTTGGGGCTGTTATGGGCTTGGGCCACTGGCAGCATGCCACATGGCCAAGAGGTTACAAAGAGGCCTATTTGGGCTGGTCAAAGCCAACCAAATAGGGCCACTAGGAGCCAACTAGGTCAACCCCCATAGACTAGCAAAGTCAGCTCGTTTGGGGCTGCCTGGGTTGGTCCATTTTGGGCTTGGGCCCTATTAAAGTTGGGCTCACTCATTCCATCCATTTGAAGAGAAAACTGGGAGTAGATTGGAGAAGAAAAGGGATAAGTTACACGACCAATACATCCATGTTGGAATTCATTTTTGGGTAGGGCACCTAACCAAAACACATAAGACAGCACACAAAAAACAACTCTTGGCTCTAGAAATCCCAATCATCCTCAATGAAACTAGCTTCCTCTTGGATAGCTCTCCATCTTACATAACATTTAATGTTAATTTCTCATTAATCTTCTCCATATGGTCATTCTATCCCCAAATCCCACGAGCCCTTATACCAAAGCAATATTTTCAAGAGCCCTTATACCAAATTCCACGAGCCCTTATACCAAAGCAATATTTTTCAAGATGATTCCCCTTACCACAAGCTTACATGCTTTATACTTTGATCCTTTGAAGCTTTTGTATTTAGTACCAACGGCTTGCTCAATATCAACTCTCCTTGTATCCTTCTCATATTGCACTAATAATACCTTGATTGTGCAAAAATCATTATTTATTACGCAAATATGGCCTTCACTACGACCACTACGAAGGGAAGCCTTCCTTTGCATTCCTTTTCCTTCATCCACTACCACCATTGCTGAAGTCCTTCATGACACTGTGCAGGAGTATGGAGTGAAGCTCATTTCTTATCGATTTCACTAAATTTCATGACGACGTGCAAGAACACTCTTTAAAGTGGTGACAAGATTAGCATATCCTTTAGGTATACTCTTAAGGAGCATTTTTATAGCGTCATCATTAACTACATGTGAATGAAATGAAGCCAACTAATTCGTAATACTCTTCTCTTTTTTTAATGTTGCTAGAGATTCCCCGTACTTCATGTGAAACTCAAAAGAGGTGATCTTTTGAGATAAATTTGAATTTCATGAACTAGCACCAAACAGTTTATCAAGTTTGAACCATGCTTAAAAAGGTGACTCGGAAAATAGTTATTACTTAGATCAAGGGCAATAGTTGCATAGACCATTTCCTCTCTTGCCCTCTCTTTTGTACTATCTTGTGCTGGTGCTTTTTCTTTAGATCTAGAATCCCCTTTCTGAGATACTCTCAAAGAGCTTGCTTCACTTGATTTAAATAAACCCCATAAATCCTTCCTTCACTTCATTTAATCAAACCCCATAAATCCTTTCTCATTAAATGGAATTTTATTTTCATTTGTCAAGTGTGAAATCCTTGTTCATTAGGCTTTTCAATGTGCATATTTGAGGACATTTGGAAAGGTCTTACCACTTAATATTTAGGATACAAGGGAAGTGTCTATTCCCATACAAGTCCATCCATAAAGATCCATATTGGCAATCAAGAAAATTGAAAAATCGCATCTTTCTAGCTCTCTCATAGTAATATGGTTTAGTCTTAATGCTTTTAGTGAGCTTATAAAATTTTAGTCTTCCTTTTTATGCTCAAGTGCTTTGCATTTCAAGAGCAACTTGAGGAAGGATTTGTGTAAGTAATGGTTTAAAAAAATGCGCAATGCTCCTCAGTAACTATGCTTACACTTAGGTTACAATTGCTCAAAGGTATGATAGGGCAACAATTAATCCTAAGGAAGTTGAATAGACTATCAACAACATGAATAATATAGCATCTCTCTAGCAAGTAGAGACCTCAATGGAAGTAAGAAAGACTAAATTTTTGGAAGGCAAGCTATGTGGGAACTATGAAATAGTAGCCTACAGTATCTAGGAGACACTTTGCATAGATAAAATAGTAATGGATGTTAAAATGTAGCCCAAAACTTGTATACCTCCTCTCATAAGCTGGGAAACACCTCCAACTTAATTTTTATCTACAATTGAGCTTTACATGAGCACACAATAGGGTGAATATATGCAATCTTAGACTAGCTTGAGCTGAATAAAAATTTGTGGATGAAGCAGTAGTTGTGGCAGATAGCCTCCTAGCTCAAGAACAACATATATGAGCTACATGAAGTATAATGGTTGCTAAATGAAGAGGGGTAGTAGCTTTAGGTTTAATTATGAGGTGAAACAAAATCTAGAAGAATGGCATTACAAGCTATAACCTTACTATGATACCATGTGTTGGATATAGCTATATTGAAGGTAGGAGAACATGGCAAGAGTAGTAGGCAACAATGAGGTTCATTTTATTCATGTGGAAGGTATATTAGGGAAGGCTCTTAAATAAGCTAAGAAAGTGGCATTTCATACATCATATATGTGATCATGGAAACATCAACGAAATCCCTTGATTCTCTCAATCATGATATGTGGAAACTCATGCCTACAATTACAATCATGATATGTGGAAACTCATGCCTACAATTACGAAAAAAAAGGACTAAAAAAAGAGGCCCTGTAAGAGAGCCCTTGGGCTGGCGACATGTAAGGATGAGGTGAATAAAAATGAGTAAAATAGGGGTAAAATATTAGATAGTGGAGGGATGACTTTCCTATTTCTTTATTCAATGGCCCAAAGTTTAGCATAGTGCTACCATCCATCCATCATTCAACAAATTGGCTACCATGTCATCTATCAATTTTGAGTGTTTTGGCTTTCGATATTCCACCATTGCAGCATCTAGTTTAGGATTTGCTTCCTTTTTATAATCTAGCTCCAGAATCTTCAGAAGAATTTGAATTAAAGGATTTCCACCCCTATCTAAGACAGAAAGGATTCAAGACATGAATGGCTGTGCCTTCTAGCATGGTCAAGTCATAGCATAGAACTATACCATGAAATGCATTGGAAAGTGGATGCCCAATTGATGTCAAACTAGTGTTGGCTCTTTCCCACGGCTTTTATAAGAAGAGCAAGGTATTCTTAGTATGCAAGTTCCAAGGCTTTTTGTCACCTACAGATATATTGGTGTCGTCATTTGTAGTATAAGTGTAGTTTAGGACCTCAAGTCGTATTTCGATGAGAGACGTAAGCTTTAGTGTGGTAAGCAAGCATAGGGAGGAAGGTTCCAAGGTCTAGAAGGAGGTTCTAAGGTTTAGAAGATATTCAGGGTTCAGAAGGAGGATCCAAGGTTCAGGGTAGAGTACATGGCGAAGAACTCGTTCCCTCGTAGATCATGGAGGTTAAGGGTTGAGTGACTAAGGGTTTAGGGGGAGCATAGGAGTGGGAGAGGAAGAAGGTGTAAGAGTAGAAGGGAGGAGGAGGAGGGAGGAGGAGGGAGGAGGAGGGAGGAGGAGGTGGGAGGAGAAGGGAGGAGGAGAGAGAGGAGAAGAGAGGAGGAGGAGGGAGGAAGAGGGAGGAGGGAGGAGGAGGAGGAGGAGGAAAAGGAGAAGGGAGGAGAAGGTGGGAGGAGAAGGGAGGAGGAGAGGGATATGATGGGTTGCAAGGTTGGAGGAGAGGGGAGGAGGAGTTGCAAGGTTAGGACATGCTTTTCGATGTGGAGTGCAAGGAAGCATGGACACTTGGAGACAATTGCTTGGAATACCAATGTAGAACTCAACACAATGCCCCAAAGAGTGTGGGCTTCCATTATCGGGTATTTATACAAATTGGGGAGCTTCTCTCTCTGCATGTAGGAGTTGCATGTTGCATGTAGGAGTTGCATGTAGGAATAGTATGTAGAACTTGCATGTAGAACATGCAAGTTGGATTCCTAAGAGGGATTATTCCTAGCCTTATGCAAGCACAAGAGGAGCTTTGCCGCTACTCTACACACACATTCTATGCTACCTAAGTCCATGTTGGCACAGAGACAACATGCATGTAGGAATTATATGTAGAACTTGCATGTAGAATTGTATGTAGAAGTTGGATTCCTAAGAAGAATTATTCCTAGCCTTATGCAAGTTCAAGCGGAGCATTGCTGCCACTCTACACACACATTCTGTAATACCTAAGGCCATGTTGGCATATAGACAACATACTCCAGAGTCCATTTTATTACCTGTTTTCGGGTTATGGATTATTTTGATTTTGCAGTTGGGATGGGCACCATGCGCATAACCCAGTGGCTGTTGAGCTTGTGGCATGTCAGTTGCTCCTGCTGTAATGCTTTTGCACCATACAATTTGTGGTCTGTAGTTAGGAAACTTAACTCCTCTTGAGGAGAGGTAGACGACTATGAATTTTGGAGGGGATCTTGTTGCTGAGGCTGCGGACTCTATTGAGATCTTCTTGGAGACTTTGGATGGTGGCAAGCTCAGATAGCGCATATAGATCTCATATCTACTAGGGCAATTCTTATGGTGCAGGCAGATGGAACACTTGGCTGTAGGAGAGGTCAAGGCAGGGACCCCCCTTAGTCACGCCCTCAGCAAAGGACCAACATGGGATAGGTCAGAGGATGGAGTCCCACACACCCACCCTAAGTAGAGCCTTGTGGAGGTATGTGAAGTGGAAGAAGCCCAGTAAAAATGACTTGAAGCAATGCCAATGACACACTAGGCAGTTAGTGGAGGAGGACAGAGCGGGAGACAACTGCCCAATCTTAGGGGAAGTAAATACCCCCCTAGCTTCAGGGGAAATAGGTAGAGGATGCCCCAGAGGACCACCCCGTCTATAGGAGGATGGGACTTCCTCCAAAGCTTAGCCAGTTCCACAGGTGACAATGGGACCCAGGATAAAGGAGCTGACCCGACAGTAGGACCAAGGGGGGTCAGTAGCCTCAATGGTCCAATGGCTACTTCCCCCGCTCCTCAAATGACATTAATAACACCCTCTCTAGTTCTTTCGACCCCTCCGTAGCCCACCCCCTTCTTCTTCTCTCCTCCCCCCCTTCCCCTTTCAGTTGTTGTCACCCTCACCACTTGCCTCCCGTTGTCAGTTCCCCCCATCCCCCCTTCTCCTACTTCACTCATCAACTTCCCTAGCTCAGGTTTGACCTTCTCCATCGAGAACTCAGAGTAGAAGTTGGTGACCTTCACTCACCAACTTCCCTAGGACCTTCTCCATCGAGAACTCAGAGTAGATGGAGTGCTAGCTTCTTGTAAGGGGGTGCACCTCTTACAATCCACTTCCCATTCTGTTTAAAAAATTCTTGCATGCAATTATAGTGCACTTGGCTCCTTGTTAGACACTTCCAAATAATGTCCACATAAGAGGTAATTAGCCATGTCTACATCAAATAAATAAATATATAAATAAAACTATGTCTGCATGGGAGGGCTCTCACACCTCCAATACACCCGAGGAGTTCACTAACTAGTATGTAAGGTAGCATGTGATTTCAACAAAAGAGGTTTTATTTTATTGTAGAGTTACAAAAAATATACATACATAAGGGATATATGGAATGCAGGGTTGGCAGCTTCTTCCTCTTCTTCTTGTCTCCCCCTTGCCCTGAACCCTAAGCCTCCGAGCAAGAGCACAGTAGAGCCCCCCCCTCTTCTTAGGCAGTGGCTTCTTCATCACAGCATCAGTCTTCCACCCATCTATAGGGCATGGCCTCTTTGTAGAAGGCTTGTTCAGAGACACCTCATCTAAGATTCTAGGCCCAAAGCCTTGCCTTGGGCAACTATGATTGTTGAACATGTCCACTTTTCCTTTCCCATTGACTCTTGGTTCATTGGAGGTGACTTCAATGATCGAGAGTATGGAGAGGACAAGCAGGGTGCGGTGTACTTCTTCTTGGAGATGCTAGCAAGTGGCAGATATGGGTTCATGCATCTTGGCTGGCTGCTCACCATGTTGTATTGCTCTTGTTGAGAGCTCCACAATGAGCTACAAAAGTTTCGTTCAACCATACAAACTATACTTATTGCTTTGCACACTTTTGGAAGGCCTATACTGTTCCAAGAGAAGACAGTCATATAGTTGAGACAAAGAAGTGTAGAGAGCAACGTCATTTGCTAAAACTACACACTATATGGCAATATCTTTGGTTTTAAAGAAGCTATCAAAGTTAGTACACAACATGACCAAAATTAACTGGGCTGTTTCCATGCTAATTGGGCTATATATATACTAACTTGTACATCTCATTGACTCACATAGGTGGTAAGGGCTCTACTCTAGCTGATGTGCAAAACATTAATGGACAAAGAGAAAGCTTGGATCAACAATACCCAAGATCTTCATGCACTAGGTAGCTATGACACTCCTAGGACTACATGAAACATAGCTAAAAGTAGGGCAAAATATATGCTATAATAGATTACTAAAAGTTGGTAAATACATCAACAAGGGAATATTGCCTCAATACACCCTCAAAAGTAGTAGAGAGACTATTGGAGAGTGGACAACTCATTGATGAAGCTTGGCTACAATGAGGATTGGTAGGCAATTCAGAGGAGCAATGAGGAGCTACAATCTTAGGCTCTACCGATGCCGACATCTCCAAGCATGAGAGCGGGCTCTGAGCTATGACGGCCTCCATTGATCATTTCAGGGAGCATGACACCGGGTCACAATGGCTAGCAGATAGGTATGAGTGCACGCAGATGGACCTCTAGGACATGGAGTTACATTGGGCAGCAAAGTTCTCCTATCACTCCTCTAGATCTCAGTGGGTGTAGTAGGGAACAAGGATGACCAGGTAGTTTTTTCAAAGTGCAAGATCCAGATCACCAGGGACATAGCTACAGAGAGTGAGAGGCTAGGATGGCTACATACATTCGGATCTCTAGGAGATTCTAAGGATGACCACCAAGTTTTGTAGTGGTCTGTTCCAGGCAGAGGAGTAGTCCCCACATGTGATCGCTGCCAAGGAGACAATCTAGGAGCACATTCCTTTGGTGGTGCCACAGAGCATGAGCAGGTAGTTAGAGACTAAGTTGCATTAATTCGGGTGTTTTTTTTTAATTAAAAAAAACACTCAAATACGCAATTTTTTGCAATTTAAAACGTTTCAAACATTTTTTGATATTTTATTCGTATGAATAACCTATTCGTACAAATAAACCCCTATTCGTACGAATAAAGTTATTCATATGAATAGGTCAGTTTATTCGTACGAATATACATAGTATAAACTTAAAGTCACTGCCATTTTTGGTATTCGTACAAATACATCCACCTCTATCCTTTGCCACCTCAGCCACTTGCTTGCCAGCCTTGCCACCTCTTGCTTGCCTACCTACTACCTCCTGCTTACTTCCATACCTACCAGCTCTCATCATAGGTACCTTACTACACCCTTGCTTGTGTTACACTCTTTCATTAGTAATTAATGTTTCTTTTGTTTTATTTTTTTAAGACTAGCACTCATCTCTCTTAGGACAGTTGTGTGTTGCAATCTTTTTACATTGTTTAATATTTATTTTGTATTGTATTTAAGTGTGTAGATAGGCTGGCACTCGTCTCTCTTGCGAGAGTTGTGTGTTGCAGTCTCAGTTTGTATAAAAATGTTTGTTTGTAGGAACTCTTAGGTTGGCACTCATCTCTCTTAAGAGAGTTGTGTGTTGCAGTCCAAGCTTAGTGATGTTTTCATAGATGCTTATTCTGACACTCATCTCTCCCTTGAGAGTTGTGTGTTACAGTCTAAGTTTAGAGATGTTTTCAAGCACTTAGTCTGGCACTCAACTATCCCTTGATAGTTGTGTGTTGCATTCTAAGTTAGATATCATGCGACGTGCTCTTAGACACTTAGTCTAGCACTCAATTGTCCCTTGATAGTTGTGCATTGCAGCCTAAGTTAGATATCATGCGATGTGCTCTTAGACACTTAGTCTGGCCCTCATCCCTTGATAGTTGTGTGTTGTAGTTAAAGCCTAGTGTTAGATGGTGAAGTCCACGATTAGATTATAACTAGGTCATTTTTTGTGCAAGTTACACGCTTATTTTTTGTGTTTTGATTTTCAATAGTCTGTTACATGATTTGAGCTTGAGTTGAGAGGTTATACCTAGGTAATTTCTTAGATTGCTTGCATTGTTAAATGTTATGGCTTAATGAGTTTCTTATTGCACCTGGCACTGAATTATTTTTTGAATTCTGTGTTGCAGCTTATTGCATATGAGATGGCTCACACAGGTGAGAAGAGGAAGTGTCAACAACCTGATCTCACTAAGTTTCAGAGGAAGGTGCTGAAAAATGAGAATGTATACTTCTTAATGAATGCCGATCAGGACATCATTGAGATAGCTTTCCAAAGTGGTGAAAGCGGTGTACAAAATTTGGTGAGGACAATTGCAAAGCATGGAGGGAGGACCTTGCGTGATCGATTTCCAAATGTTTTCACAATAGAGTCTATAGACCAATATTTGTACCACCTAGCGATGGAGGGTCAACGATGCCTCGGTCAAATAGATCGAGACATAAACTCATGTGACACAAAGTGGGAGGGTCCTGCTATAGATGCCAGGGTCACGTATATCAAGAATGCATGGTGAGGTTACAAAGGCAAAGGATCTGCCTCGACTTTCCTTCCATCAATGCACCCACACCCCCAAGCACAACCGCAACCACAAGCATCAATGCACCCACACCCCCAATCAAATGCTGGATGGCATCCACCACAACCACAAGCACCAATGCACCCACGTTCCCAGTCACACGTCGCATTCCACCCAACATAGCCGCCGTAAGCACCACTGCAGCCACGCCATGCGTATGCACTAGTGCATCAACCACAATGTGTCTTTCCCTGTATCCCTTTTTTTCCAAGACCTTCCATACCCGGAAGAAGTTCCTCCTCTTGGTCCACATCTCCCACCACATGCACGATCACATTTCACATCTTTTGTGCCTCCTACCTCATGCACAAGCCAGTTTCCATCTCCCGCATACTCGCCTGCACCACAAATGCACAATCTATTTGCACAAGCAGATACATTCCCATCTCCTTCATTCTCATCTACACAAGCACCACGCACATCACATGGCTTACGTGATCATGTAGCAATGCCAAGACCCATGCAGCCCATATTGCTTCAACGACGAGACATTCGATTCATGCCTAGTGCAGCTATGGGCACAAGCACGAAAGGAACAGTCAACATGTGCAATATTATTGTTGCTCCCTTTGATCCGCACAAGATTTATGCATGTAAGGTGCTGAGGGTTTCTGTGCCAACTGATGCATTAAAGGCCAGGTTATTGGAAGAAGCCACGTGCTTGGGTGATGTCGTACATCTAGGCATCATCCAAGTAATAGGTCTAGTCCATGAATGGTGTGTTGTCTTATCAGCTAGATTTAGATGCTCGTTTGGGAGAGACTAAAATGAAATCGTTTAGACTTCACAAGCAGTTGTAGCTTGAATGAAGAGATTTTGGACTACTTTTTGATTAGCCTTCTCTTTTAGTGTAGCCTTCGTCATGGCTGAGTCTGCTCTTTAGCTCCGAAGTGCTGACACAAACTCAGTACGAAGACTTTGTATAAATGGATGCTCAAGTATGTGTGGGTGTGTGGATTTGTATGTGAGAGCATATTTTTATGCTATGGTCTACACCCATTGTTGGGCGCTGATGACGTCTATGGGGATGTCATAGTAGCTAGTCCCTGCTATGTGTGATGGAGTTTATGGTTTCAATCTTATGAGTGACTATCCTGAGATTGAAACGTCTTAGAATTGGTCACAAAATTACCAATTTATTAATCTAGAATTGTGTTTCCATGTCTTCATCATCAAGCTAGAAGAGATGACAGATTGATAGCTATTACCACTCCGAGAATGCGACCCCTATCATTCTGAATCGCCATCTTACTCGCCATTGCCCTTGACATTAGGGAAAGCCCCTCTGTTGGCCTAGTAGGCTCCCGGCTAAGACCTTTCGGAGTGGTGGTGGAAAGCAACAAAGCCCGCAAGCACATAGGCTGTGATCAGAATTACTAAAATTACAAACAAAGTTACCTCGGCTTTCCTCCACCAGTCCTTGGTTGCTTCAACCACTCCAGCCTTGCACGAAGAGCACCTATAACAAAGCAGCGAAGGATCGTTGGCCCAATATCCGCAGTCTGCACTCGCGTCTGGAGTGGATGTCCCAATCATATAAGTGTCAATTTCATGCTTTGGGAATAGCCTAAAAGGCTTTACAAGGCTTAGATACATGCATAAATGTGAAAAAAAATAAGGATTTACAATGAACTCGTGGATAGTGTAAAATGAAATAAAGTACAATCGAATACAAATTTGAAGTCTGTCAGATATAAGTGCAAAATGCTCTGTCAACTCCCGCAATTGATATAAGTGTAAAATGCTCTGTCAACTCCCACAACTAGTACAAATATAATCTGCTCTGTCTAGTCCCTTAACTGATTCAACTGTAATCTATCATGTCCACTGATACAACTTTCAATCATCTTGAACGTTTAAAAACCTTGATCGTTGCTTAAATGGTAGGGTTGATGTGAGTATGAAACCCTCGTGAAACTGAATGTGAACGAATGGACTGACTCTGATTAGGAACTAGTCGGGAAATTTTGAGCATGGCTTTGATTGGTTTTTTTGGAGTTCTCTCCTCTAAGGACAAACTAATCTATGCTAATCTAGACTACACCAACCGTCGAAGCAAAGAAAAGCAAGAAATAATTTATTTTCCATTGTTCTTTTTAATATGCTTAGGTTGCGAATTAAAAGCAAGAAATAATCTATTTTCCATTATTCTTTTTAATATACTCAAGTTGCGAGTTTAAAAAAGATAAAATTTATATTTTCAAAAACTAATTTACTTACAACTCATAAGAATTGTTCACATTAATAAGAAGTTAAAATCTTAATAGATTTGAATTTAAATAATAAAAACTACAAATTTAATTTGACTCCAAATCCTAAACCCTAAACCCTAAACCCTAAATGCGAAACCCAAACCCTTAAATCTTAAAACCTAACCCCAAATCTTGAACCCTAAACCCAAACCCTGAACCCTAAACCCTAAACCCAAATCCCCAAACACTAAACCCTAAACTCCCAAACCCTAAACCCTAACCCCCAAACGTTAAAACCCTAAAACTTGACCCCAAAACCCTAAACCCTAAACCCAAATCTCAAAACCTAAACCCTAAACCCTAAACCCAGACCCCCAGACCCTAAACCCTGACCCCCAAATCCTAAACCCTAATCCTTAAACCTTGAATCCCTAAACCCTAAATCCCAAAACCTAAACCCTAAACCCTAACCCCCAAATACTAATGCCCTAAACACTAACCCCAAACCCAAACCCTAAATCGTAAACCCCTAACCTCTAACCCCAAACCCTAAGCCCCGACTCTGAAACCCTAAACCCTCATCCCTAAACCTTAAACCCAAACCCCCAAACTCTTTTTTAATTCAAATTAATTTAACTTAAAACTAATAAGAATTTAAAATTCACAATCATAAGAAGTTTAAACTTTGACAAAGTAAATTCTTATTAGTTTGAAATCACAAATTTTGAAATATAAATAAATTCAATTTAACTTAAAGTTTATGAAAAAATAATGTAAAATTAAGAAAATAAGACTTAAATTTTTGAAACCACATAATTTGAAATATAAATAAATTCAATTTAACTTAAAGTTTATGAAAAAATAAGGTAAAATTAAGAAAATAAGACTTAAAATTAAAATTTTAATATTTACCTAGAAGAATATATTAATTCTCCCTAAAAAGAAATAAATTAAAGTAATAATAACGAATGTAAGTTAAACTCTTTTAAAATTTTTAAAAATAAAATAAAATTAAAATTATACTTTCTATATTCCAAAACAAAATGCATTTTTGTAAACTATATTTCAAAAAATTTAATTGAGAAATTAAACTAGTAAATTGAAAATGGAAGTGAAACTCATTTTAAATTTAAAAAAAAGGAAATTTTAAAATTCAAGTTTCCACACGTTTATCTTTTCAAACACAAGGATTCATAGCTTAAAAAAAGGTGGGAAATTTGAAATTCAAGTTTCCACACGTTTCTCTTTTCAAACACCAAGGTTTATAGTTTTGTTTGTTTAAGTTTCGACTAAATCACACACCAATCTCCTCTAATATGCCTCATTGATCGTAGCTCCCAAATTCTTCCATCAAAACATCTCTCCTTTATCTCTCCATCATCGCCCACTCATTTCTCCTCCTTATTGGTAAGATTTTCTATCTCTAATCATACTTTCTCTTGCATGCTCCCTCTCTAAATTTTCATCTCTCATCCATCTCTCATCAATCTCTCTCATCTCCTCTCTTCTTCTTCTTCTCTCTCTCTCACGCTAGTACGCTTCTCTCTTCTTCTTGTCTCTCTCTCTCTCTTACTCTAGTACGCTTCTCTCTCTCTCGTCTCTCCTCTCCCTCTCTTTTTCTCTTCTCTCTCTCTCTCTTTCCTCTCCTTTTTATTTCCTCTCCCCTCTAGTCTATGTTTCCTCTCATCTTTATTTACTCTCTCCCCTCCTCTTTCTCTCTCTCTCTCTCTCTCTCTCTCTCTCTCTCTCTCTCTCTCTCTCTCTCTCTCTCACTTGTGCGTTGTGCCTCTCTCTCTTCTCTCTCGCTCTCCTATACTCTCCCACTCTATCTTTCTCTACTCTCTCTCCCACTCCCCTCTCTCTCTCTCTCTCTCTCTCTCTCTCTCTCTCTCTCTCTCTCTCTCTCTCTCTCGCTGCTGCGGTAGCGTGCCCCTCTCTCTCCCTCCCACTCTCTCTCGCTCTCCTACTCTTTCTCTCCTCTCTCTCCCACTCCCTCTCTCGTGGTGCCCATGCCCCTCTCTCTCCCTCCCACTCTCTCTCTCTCTCTCTCTCTCTCTCTCTCTCTCTCTCTCTCTCTCTCTCTCTCGCTCGCTTGCTCTCCTCTCTCTCCCACTCCTCCCACTCTCTCGTGCCCCTCTCTCCCTCCCTCTCTCTCTCCCTCCCCACTCTCTCCCTCCCCCCCTTGCGCTGTGCCTTTCCCCCTCTCTCTCTCTCCCTCCCTCTCTCTCTTGCGTGCTGTCGCGATAGCACGCCCCTCTCTCCCTCCCCCTCTCTCTCTCTCTCCCTCCCCTCGTGTTGTGCCTCCCCCCCTCTCTCTCTCTCCCCACTCTCTCTCTCTCCCCCCTCTCTCTCTCGTGTGCTACCATGGTAGCGCGCCCCTCTCTCTGTCCCCACTCTCTCCCTTCCCCCCCTCGCACTATGCCTCCCCCCCCTCTCTCTCTCTCCCTACTCTCTCTCTCCCTCCTCTCTCTCTCTCGTGTTGCTGCGGCAGCTGCAGCGCGCCCCTCTCTCCCTCCCCCTCTCTCTCTCCCCCCCCTCGTGCTGTGCCTCCCCCCCTCTCTCTCTCTCCCCACTCTCTCTCTCTCCCCCCCTCTCTCTCTCTCGCATGCTGTTGTGGCAATGCGCCCGTCTCTGCCTCCCCCTCTCTCTCTCCCCCCCTCGTGCTGTGCCTCCCCCCCTCTCTCTCTCTCTCTCCTCCCCCTCTCTCTCTCACGTGCTGCTGTGACAGTGCACCCCTCTCCCTCCCCACTCTCTCCCTCCCCCCCCTCATGCTACGCCTCCCCCCCTCTCTCTCTCTCTCTCCCCACTCTCTCTCCCCCCTCTCTCTCTCGTGTACTGCCGCAGCAGCGCGCCCCTCTCTCCCTCCCCCTCTCTCTCTCTCCCCCCCTCGTGTTGCGCCTCCCCCCTCTCTCTCTCTCTCCCCCCACTCCCTCTCTCCCCCCTCTCTCTCTCTCTCGCGCTATCGTAGCAGTGCGCCTCTCTCCCTCCCTCTCTCTCTCTCCCTCCCCACACTCTCTCTCCCCCCCTCGTGTTGCGCCTCCCCCCCTCTCTCTCTCTCTCTCCCCACTCTCTCTCCCCCCTCTCTCTCACGCTGTCGCAGCAGCGTGCCCCTCTCTCCCTCCCTCTCTCTCCCTCCCCCCTCGCGCTGTGCCTCCCCCCCTCTCTCTCCCCCCCTCTCTCCCTCGCCCCCTCGCGCTACGCCTCCCCCCTCTCTCTCTCTCCCCACTCTCTCTCTCCCCCCTCTCTCTCTCGTGCGTTGTCGCGACAGCACGCCCCTCTCTCCCTCCCCACTCTCTCCCCCCCCTCGCGCTGCACCTCCCCCCCTCTCTCTCTCTCCCCACTCTCTCTCTGCCCCCTCTCTCTCTCGCGTACTGCGGCAGTGCGCCCCTCTCTCATGCAGCAGTTGTCATTCATTGTGACAACATTAGCAGCATCATGCTTGCTAATAACCCAGTTTATCATGCTAGAACGAAGCACATTGAGGTGCATTATCACTTTGTGAGAGAGAAGGTTCTAGCTGGTGAGATTGATCTTGTCTATGTCAGCACTGAGGAGCAGGTGGCTGATATTTTTATGAAGGCATTGGGTACCGAGAAGCTTCGCAGATTTAGGAGCTTGCTTGGTGTACGTGAGATGGATTTGAGCTTGAGGGGGAGTGTTGAGATATCAAGCTCTACCCCCGATATATCTCCTGGATGACTATCATTTATGTCACCGCCTATGTTAGTTGTACTCGTGGTGTAGTTAGACTACCACGTATGTTTTTGGTTTGGGTTCACATATGAACCACGTATTCTAGGTTTTGACATATAGGGTATTTCCCTCTTCTATTGTATTGTTGTTGTGTGCAAAAGTGAAGAAAGGCTTCACCCTCCAAACTTGTGTCCTCTCTCTTTTGTGTGTTGTGAAGAAAGCTGGAACTTGAGTCTCCTACCTCTCTCCCTTATTCTTTACAGTTAGGTGGATAGACGTAGGTTAGACTTCGAACAATTGGATCGGATCTAGTATGTACATTGGTTCCATAGTCATTTGAATCTTTGTATGGGATGCCACATGGATGGAATAGTGGTTGTCATGTGGGTAGCATAATCACAGACAAAAGCAAGAGCAAGGAAATGCCATATGGGTAGCACATCGACTGCAATGTGGTAGCACATAGGAACACATCTAGATACCATTAGTGGATGGGAGAAGCCAGAATAGCTCTAGTGTGCTTTTGCATATTTGTATGGCTAGTGTGTAGCACACAGGATGATACGTTGATGCCATTAGATGCTGGGTTTGGAGGATATTTGATGGGCAAAAAGAATCTCTACATTGGCACAATCATCTAGACGATCTTCAGCACATACATAGTCTAGGGAAGGAGCCAGAACAGCCGAAGGTAGTTCTATCTATCTACCTAGCATGTCTAGAGTAGATGGAGCATCAAAAGGCAGTGTGGGATGCTTGGTCAGACTCGACATAGGTGATCAGAGACCCGGGTCAGGACTCAAGACAAGTGGATTAGACTTTGGCCTTTTGGCCTTGGGGCACCAACTCCCTCTAGTAAGAGGAGGGACAAAGTAACATTTGAAAAAATCACAAAAAGAAAAGAAAAAGAAATACCTCCGAGTTTGCATTCAATGAGGATACTTGAGTTACTTTATTCTACTTGACATATGGTGCATAATTTGGTATTTTTGACATCGTGGATGCCTCTGGAGTGTGCCAAAACCCTAGAATGACTTCAACTATACAAATGAAAGCGATTTGATAGGTTGGCCAAGGGGCCAGCTTGTCAAATCGCTTTCATTTGTACAACCGGTTTTTCGAGCCTTTTTAGCTTTTTTCGAGCCTCCGAGGGTCTATTTTCAGCCTTTTAAAAGTCATTTTGAGGGTTTTGGCCCACTCTAAACGCATTGGTGAAGTCAAAAATAACAAATTCTTCACTGTATATCAGTGGGGTTATGTCATATTTTATTGTTTTAGAGGAAGGAAAAATGAAGAAATTGTGAATTTCTCTCAGGGCCCCAAAATGAGCTCCCTTTTTTCCTAATGGCAAAATATCCCAGGGTGCTTCTATCTATCTATATGCCATGTCGAAAGCACATGGGAAGGTATGTGGATGCCATTAGATGTTGGGTTTGGAGCAAACCTAATGGGCAAGAAGAATCTCTACATCGGCACAATGATCTGGAGCACACGCATAGCCTAGGGAAGCTGCCTGGACAACCCCAGAGTAGTTTTGTCTACCTACATGTTATATCTAGGGCATATGGAGGATCAAAAGGCAGTGTGGGATGCTTGGATCAAACTCAGGACATGTGGATCAGATTCGGGTCACGGAATAAGTGGATCAAAGTTTGGCATGTATAGTGGTTGTATAGTCATTTGAATCTTTGTATGGGATGCCACATGGATAGAACAGTGGCTATCATGTGGGCATCATAATCATAGATAAAAGCAACAGCATGGGGATGCCATATGGACAACACATTGACTGACATGTGGGTAGCACATAGGAAAATATTTGGATGCCATTGGATGCTTTGTTTGGAGTAGATCTGATGGGCAAAAGGAATCTTTGCATTGGCACAATCATTTAGAGGAGAGTTTAGAGAAGAGGGACACTTCCAATCAAGATGACAACATGGTTATAGAGGATGGTTGGTTCAAAGAATTTGAGGAGGATGTCAATAGGGAAGATGTAATGGAAGAGGCAGAAGCTAGTGAGGAAGACTCAGAGGATGATCAAGGAAAGGCCACTCAAAACACTATACCTTATCAGGAAGACACTAGTCAAGGCAAGGCATTCACAAAAGTTCAACATAAGAGAAGGCAATTCAAAGCAGCCATAGTGCAAGTGAATAGCCCTAATGCCAAGGCTAAAAGGGATAGAAGAAGAATGTTAATAAAAACAATGACTTTCTTGACTCTCAATGTTAGAGGACTAATGGATCCTGGTAGAAGTGAATAATTAGCCTTCTGGCTAAGAGCTAATTGCTATCACCTCTCTTCTTAGCATTGCAAGAGGTCAAGGAAAGTAGGTATACCCTTGAGGATAGACTAAAAGTAATAGATAAAAGAAGAATTTGGTATTACACTACTCATGAGGATGGCAAAGGAGGCATAGCTTTAGGGATCGTGTCCCACTACAAGGATTGTATTTCTCAAGTTATCACAGATGTCCATAATAACTGGTTAATACTGTAGTGTTGTGTGAAAGAAGTTGATATCTCCATCATTTCAGTTTACGCTCCTAACTCAGCTTCATAAAGGAGGGGTTAATGAGAATCTCTACAATGTTCAGATGACAATTGCATAATAATGGGTGACTTCAATATGGTAGAGAACAAAATAGATAGATGGATACATGCATTAGAGAATCTCAACTACTTTCTTGGGAAGAAGAGTGTAAAGAACACTGGCAGCTAGTTGATGTCAGTAACAGTAGAGAGTTCACTTGATGCAATAGTTAAGTAGGGGAAAACAGAAGGGAGGCTAGACTAGACAGATTCTATGTTTCTCAAAAAATGTTGAACAAACATCTTTCTTTAAGAGTGGTAGCATACTCTTCCTTAAGCTTGTCAGATCACAAACCTATCTTGTTGAGATGTGATTTTGGATCTGGAGAGAGGAGTCCCTCTTGGTTCAAAGCTGACCCCAAACTTTTCCAGTTTAAGAGTGTGCAGAACCTTATAAAGATGGCCTAGCATAGTGCTTTCTCAAAGCACACTTCAGCCTCACATGCTTGGGAACTAGCTATCAAGGAGACTCGAAATATTCTAAGAACAGCCAGAAAGAAAAGGGCTCAAATCAGGGCTCAAAGGATGGATTGCATTCAAGATAATATCAGCACTTTAGAGCAAAAAGCCAGAGAGGGTGATGAAGAGGCCCATGCAGACTTAAACAAGGCAAAAAGAGAGCTCAGAAAGCAAAAAACAACTCAGACTAAATGACTCCAAAGTGTACTATAGAGATTGGTGGGTTGGAAAGATTGACAGGCCCACTTAGGAATCCTTTAGAATTATCAGAAGGAAAAGGTGTCAAGAGGAGATTCCCCTCTTAAAAGACCAAATGGCCCTCACTTAAACAACTTTGAGGACATTATTGAATACATCCAAAACCACTTCAAGGATCTACTCTCCAGCACTTGCCCTTTCTAATGAGGACACTCAAAGAGTAAGATAGCTCTCAAAATAATAAGGGATAAGGCTACCAAATCTTTTGACCTCCCCTACCTCGAAAGACCCTTCAGCCTAGAGGAGTTGAAAGAAGCTGTGACTATCATGGCAGGTGGGAAGACTCCAGGGGAATATGGTCTACCCATTGAGTTCTACAAATTTTTGTGGGAGCTAATTGGACTACACCTTTTACTGCTATGGCAAAAAAGTGTTATGAAAGATTTTCTTCCCCTTCACATAAATGGAGGAATTTTAAAACTGATTCCTAAGGACGGCCCTAAGGATGAGTTAAAAAATTAGAGACCTCTTACAATGTTAAGCTATAGCTACAAGATATTTGTTGCCAAAGCTTTTTCTCTAAGGATTCAAGGCAAAATGAAGGATTGGATTCTTCTAGAGCAAAAAGGTTTTATCAAAGGACATCAGCTTTCAAAAGCAATCATCAATATTTGGGAAGGGTGTGAGTATGCTAAGGAAACCAAATAGGATATTTGTTTTCTTAAGGTTGATTTTGATAAAGCCTATGACAGGCTGGAGTGGGATTTTATAATCCAATCTTTGCAGGATATGGGAATGGGCTCCTTTTTTGTTTCAAGTATTAAGCTTTTGCTCACTAATGCTACATCTAGGGTCAAGTCAATTGTATTATGAGTGACCCCTTCTTTCTCAAGAGATCAATTACACAAGGTTGCCCTCTAGCTCCTCTTTTATTTGCAATTGCTACAGATTCTCTAGGATGGCTTCTTAGAAGCCAAGTACAAGAGGGATATCTGAAAGAAATAGAAGTGAGTAATGGTAAACAACTATTATGCCAACATACTTTGTCTTTGAATAATGCCTTGGATCATGGGATGGGGTCCCATGAACCTACTGCCTATGATGACGAATGGTTCTGCCCTCGACTAAAGGTGACGTGTGTAGTAGTAAAAGGATAGCCCTCATGGAATCTCTAAGGGGTCTTGACTTTGGCCATGATTTGCACATTCTAGCACTTGAGCCATACATCAATTTCCAACACTTGAGGCATATAGTGGCTTTGCCCACGCAACATTTCCAGCTATAATCCAAGCATCAAGCAATCTCATATTCTGTATCCAGAGACATCATGAGGATTAGAGCCTCTTTTTGGTAGTCTCACTTGCAATATGTATTGAAAAAAAAATATATTCAATTATTATATTTTTCCTTGCTATATGAATGCTCTTAATGCATCCAAATTGTAGAACTACTTCAATACTACTTCTTAGTTATATTGTATAATAACCTCCATATGTATGCTCGTGAGACAACAAAAAAGAGACCTGGCAACCCAAAAATGAAAGCGCATTGATGCACTGCCATTTTTGGGATACTAGGCCTCTTTTTTAATGTCTCCTGAACATAAGAACAAGCACTTGTGTTCCTTACCTTTCTTTCCAATGGGGGTCTTGATTTTGGGGGTGTATGCTAAAAATTGATACACAACATTATTTGATGCATATAGTTTTATTAAATAGATAAAATAGACATGAAAACATCTAAATTGGCTCTTGCCATTCGATTTGATGTATGACATGATCCCATTTGGATTTGTAATTCCAAAGATACGGGGTCTTACTTTTAGGGCTTGAATGCTTGAAATAGACAGCACATCAATGCGCTGCCTATTTCATACATTTAGGCCTCAAAAGTAGGACCCCATGTAGGACCAAATGAGGTCCTAATTTTGAGGCCTAAATGCATGAAATAGGCAGCACATTAACAAGCTACCTATTTAAGGAATTCAGGCCCTAAAAGTAGGACCTCGTATCTTTGGACTTACAAATCCCAATGGGATCATGTCCTATATTAAATCAAACAGCAAGAGCCAATTTAGATGGCTTTCATGCCTATTTTCTCCATTAATCAAAATTGTATGCATGAATATATACATCAAGATATGCATCAATATATACATATGTATGTATGTGTATATATATATATATATATATATATATATATATAGATACATATATACATACATACATATGTGTGTGTGTGTGTGTGTGTGTGTGTGTATACACATACACACACACACACACACTATACACACACACACACACACACACACACACACACATACACATATATAGATATGTATGTATGTATATACATACATATATACATACTTACATACATACAGCAAAATTAGGACCCCATTGGTTGCCTATTTCATGCTCATGAGCATAAGAACAGGCACTTGTTTTCTTACCTTTCTTTGCAATGGGGGTCTTGATTTTTTGGGCGGTATGCCAAAAATTGATAAACAACATTATTTGATGAATATAGTTTTAGTTGATGGAGAAAATGGACATGAAACCATCTAAATTGGATCTTGCCATTTGATTTGATATATGACATGACCCCATTCAGATATGCAACTCCAAAGATACGGGGTACTACTTTTAGGGCCTGAATGCCTCAAATAGGCAACGTGTTAACGCGCTGCCTATTTCATGCATTTAGGCCTCAAAAGTAGGACCCCGTATCTTTGGACTTGCAAATCCAAATGGGGTCATGTCATATATCAAATCAAATGGCAAGAGCCAATTTAGATGATTTTCATGTCCATTATATATATGTATGTATGCATGTACATGCATATATATACATACATACATACATACAAACATTAAAAGTAAGACCCCATTGGTTTCCCATGTCATGCGTTTTGTTGTCTCATGAGCATAAGAACAAGCACTTGTGTTCTTTACCTTTCTTTGCAATGGGGGTCTTGATTTTGGGGGGCTATGCCAAAAATTGATCAACAACATTATTTGATGAATATAGTTTTAGTTGATGGAGAAAATGGACATGAAAACCATCTAAATTGGATCTTGCCATTTGATTTGATATATGACATGACCCCATTTGGATATGCAAGTCCAAAGATACAGGGTACTACTTTTAGGGTTGAATGCCTGAAATAGGTAGCGCGTTAACACACTGTCTATTTCATGCATTTAGGCCTCAAAACTAGGACCCCATTGTGTTGCCAATGGGGTCCTACTTTTGAGGCCTAAATGCATGAAATAGGTAGCGCGTTAATGCGCTGCCTATTTTAGGCATTCAGGCCCTAAAAGTAGGACCCCATATCTTTGGACTTACAAATCCAAATGGGATCATGTCATATATCAAATCAAACGACAAGAGCCGATTAAGATGGTTTTCATGTCCATTTTCTCCATATATCAAAATTGTATGCATCAATATATACATCAATATATACATATATGCATCAACATATACATACATACATACATACATACATACATACATACATACACACACACACACACACACACACACACACACACACACACACATATATACATACATACATACATATATATATACATATACGTACATACATTTACATACATACATACATACATACATATATATATATGTATGTATGTATGTATGTACATACATATATACATACACACAAACATCAAAAGTAAGACCCCATTGGTTGCCTATGTCATGCATTTTGTCGTCTCATGAGCATAAGAACAAGCACTTGTTTTCCTTACCTTTCTTTGCAATGGGGGTCTTGATTTTGGTGGGGTATGCCAAAAATTGATCAACAACATTATTTGATGCATATAGTTTTAGTAGTTTTAGTACACATACATACACACATACATATGTGTGTGTGTGTGGGATGCATGCATGCATGCATGCATACATACATACATATTGATGCATATAGTTTTACTAGATGGGGAAAATAGGCCCCACTCTGATTTTTGTGGAGAGAAACAACTAGACAAATAGAGCAAGTCTTTGTAGTTACTATCAAAGGTAGTGTAACTTTTTTATCAAGGAAAGAGACATGAACCACTCCACATGACCTAGATCTGTATGACCTAGGTTGCACTGACTTGTTTCTTTCATGGATAAAAAGTGACTCTTAGGTGATGCTATAGCACTCCCTTTTTTGGTCCATTATTATAGCACAATTGGGGCCTTTTGACCTAATACTAGCTACCCATCAAATATTTGTTGTAGATGTTAAGGGTAATTACCAAACTACTAGTGGTAGTTTTGTCACTACCATTAGTAATTTTATTAGAGTGTTCCTTAATGGTAGTTCTCCTACTACTACCTACAATATTACCAATAGTAGTCCTAATCCCAATGATAGTACACATAATATTATTACGACCATCCAACTTTAATCATCATCATATCTATGAATGCATATATATAGGCATATCTATATCTATACCTACTTATTCCTCATCCAATACATTTGCATTTATTTTTGGTGCTTTGCTTACTTTGAATCTAAAGATAATGTGATTTCATTATTGTTTTCATTCTTATCAAACATGAGGAGCTGGAATGCATAAGAGTTGGGAGGCACATTATAATTTATGTGTAGATTTGAGCCATTGAATAGCCTATTGATTCTGATTGTTTTCTTTCTTATTAAATCCTTAATTTGGTTATTTCACACCGAACATCGCCATATCAATTCATATTTTTTTTGTTCTAGTAATGTCCTATCACAGCATAGTCTAGGATTGATCATACAAGATAAATGGGTGCTCACATTTAATATATTTTTAGAGTCAGAGGATAGTGGCTGTAGACTACAAAATCATCACTTTGAATAAATTTGGCAAGATTCTTCTGATAGATGGAATAATTTTTATTCCACAAACGATGAAAGAAATTTATTGAAAGGCTGATACAAGGCTCAAAATCACATTGGTGCTACTAGGCTTAATAGTCGTAGGCTAGTAGTAGTACTAGTGTATTTACTAAGTAGTGTGCGTGCCTCTCCTCATTAAAATTCATAGTCTTCAAAAATATATAATACATAAGTCAAAATATTATAATTAGTTTTATCATCCTATTGTTGAAACTGATTTAAATTCATAGTCTTCAAAAAGGTATAATACATAAGTCAAAATATTCAAATTAGTTTTATTGTCCTCATGTTGAAATTGACTTTCTCTTCCTTCGTCTCCTATGAGCTTCAAACCTTTAATCCATTAATATCTCAAATAGTAAGAATGGTCTTGTATTAAGAGGCGATGATATCTAAAGTGATCTACAAATACTAAGAATGGTCTTATATTAAGAGGTGATAATATCTCAAGTGTTATACAAATCGTAAAAATGGTTTTGTATTAAGAGGTGATGATATCTCAAGTGTTCTACAAATAGTAAGAATGGTTCAAGTGTTCTACAAAAGTATTAGGTACCCCTTAGTGGCTGAAGGGAAGGAATGATGATATCTCAAGTGTTCTACAAATAGTAAGAATGGTCTTGTATTAAGAAGTGATGATGTCTCAAGTGTTCTACAAATAGAAATAATGGTTTTGTATTAGGAGGTGATGATATCTCAAGTGTTCTATAAAACTATTAGATACCTCTTAGTGGTTGAAGGGAAGGGGTTGGAAGTATGGGCAAAATCTCTAGGAACTACAAGATGGTTGCAATAACAATTATGAATGTCATTAATGACACGGGTTTTTCAACATACGAGTGAACTATTTTTAAACATTCACTTCTTTCATGGTTGATAGCACTTTTAATAAGAAGAACCATTTTGAATGTCATAAGTGTTGATGCAAACCCATGCTATGAAGTCTACAGACAATTTTTTTTCCCCACATATGGGTGAAGTGATGTTTACATTACTAAGCTCAACATATCAAGCAACGCATTTGTTTTGATCATTGAAGGAGTTTGATAATAAGACCCATTTCAAATGCAAAAGAATTGTTGTATCAGTAATGGAATCCGCTTTGGAGTGGAAATTCGGTTTCTTTCAAACCCACATACTATTGTTGCATAATGTGAGAATGGCTCCAATTGGAAGTTAAGGTAGACTATAATTCGCAATGTTGGTATAGTTACACATAGTAACATAAGTTTTATTTTTGAAAACCTTCCCAAATAGTGGTTTCCACAAAGCTATGTTGAGAACCTCGATAAGGAAATTGTGGAAAAGCTCGCTCGCTTTTTTGGGCCCGCTCGCTTTTCCTCACTCGCTCTATCGACTGCCTCACTCCAAGGAACACTGATCAGGATGTTAGGTGTGTAATGGACTTCCTAGAAGTTTTCTATCAAGCCTCATGTTCATGTATTAATCACCCCAAAACAGGCTATGATACTCTCAGTGGGAAAGATTAGGTGGTTCTCCAACAGCTAGGTTGCATGAAGATACAAAAAGGCACAATTTTTAGATTCTTGGGGATACCAATGGGGTTTGATGTGACAATGAAACAGAGGTGGGATTGGGTATTGGACAGATTCCAAAAAAAGCTGGACAAATGGAGAAATCCAACAGGGCTGGTAGGAAACTGGTCCTCAATCATTGCCTCTATCCTATTGTTATTTTCTATCTCTCTTGTTGATTTCCATCCAAAACTACTTTAGACATATTTATCAGATTATGTAAATCCTTTTTATGGGAAGAATCTAACAAGATCTCTAAGGTAAGATGGGAATATTGTGTCAAACCCAAAGAGGAAGGGGATCTAGGGGTGATTGACATTTCCTCTGCTGCCACAAAACTTTCTGCCACTTGGATTATCAAAGCTGCTCGCCATCCAGAGGAGGATTGGGACCAGTTGCTACTATTGAGAAACATGAATTATATTAGACCATGCTGGGCACCTAACTGGAAAAAGTATCTCTACTCTTTTTAACCCTGAACCTTGTAAATCCAAGGGGAGTCCCCTATAGAAGTCTATCTAGGGAGCTTTTGAAGAGATAAAAGCTTATCTCATTTTCTCTGGCTAAGGTAACTTTATGTTAATTGATTCTATTTGGATGTCTTCTATATTTTGATCTACCACTCTACTAGATGATTAGTTCACAGTTGCACCTAGCTTATTCAAGAGGGCTTCAAACTTGGGGTCGGCTTTGGAATAGAGGGCATATCAAATGGAAATCATGGCTTGAAATCAAAAGAGAGTTCTCCTTAACCAATCAACATCAGAGACTGATTATGGGAAGACTGAAATTATGGCAAGGGGATGTGAGTTGGAAGGGAGGTTCATTACTATGCATGAACAAGGAGTTTAGCAGGGTGGGGTGCTCCTCTTTATTACCCATCCCAACTCCCACTATTGATATGGAGGATTTATTTAGAACTCTTAACAGTAGGTGGAAATTGGTACCTCAGATTCCACTGAATTTGATTAGGAATGTGCCTAAGAAAATGTCTTGTCTTGCTTGGCTAATCCTTCATAAGGCAATATGGTCTAACTCGAGGACTCAACATTGGTAAAGGGGATGGCAAGTGTATGAGATGTTTAAATTCTATTGAAGATGTCTTCCATCTTTTTGTTTCTTGCCCTCATGCCAAAAAAATATGGAAATTTATTGAGATAGAATGTGGTGATCCTATTAACTAGAAAGCTATTCTTCTAGGAGATGCTTGCAGAATAAGGCATGAGCCTTGGTTTCTCATCAAGGCCCATGCATGCTAGTTCATTTGGGTATCTAGAAATAATTTCCAATTTGATCATAAAGATATTTGTACTGATGCTATGTTTGCTGCATGGTGGGATAGGAAAAAAGGAGACTTGACTTCTTTATTTGTACATACAACCTTGAACACTAGAGGTTAAGTGCAGATATCTCCAGACACAAGTGCTCTTGTTTTATTTCAGATGATCATGCCAAATTACCCCCCTTTCTTCAAAGAAGATCTGCAACAAGTGGGGCTCCCCTACCCTCTTCCCTATTTTCCCTTCCCCTCATACTTGTCCACACTTACACCTATCCTTGCCTTTAGCACCAATATAACCATTAGAACCTACTAAAAGTACAATGTATACACATCTTGCTTAACCTGCAATGCGAGATCAGCCTCGGCCTATGAGTCTCCAACAACAACATGTGCAATTCACACCCTAAGCAATTGTGGACATAGGCACGAGTGGAAACATTAGCTTATGCAATATCCATATTTACACATTCCACCCTACAAATATTTATGCTTGCAAGGTGTTGAAGGATCGAAAGACACCCAAGGATATGCAACTAAAAGCCATGGAGGAACAAGAACTCGCAACTAAAGCTTGTAGGCTTGAGACACAAAATGTTAACTCATATCCTACTCCAATGGTTCATAGAGTTGGAAGGAAATATGCTGAATAATCAACAAATTCCCATATTCTTCATTCAATAGGTGTACTTCCATGATATATTATAGCAGAGTGTTGATTGGATGAACAAACATCACCTATCAGGAACCAGAAGGGAACATCTACCTAAGTGCAAGAGAGCAAGGACTAAGAATCGAGAGCCAGTGTCTCAAAGGCCTAACGTGCTAACTCCACAAGCACATAGTGACTTGGTTGACCTAGCCACATCCGCCCTACCCCTCCGTCGATAGGGTGTTATCGCATAAGAATTGCAAGCTTGAATTGCATCCCAAGTAGAAGAGATTGAACCTCTACAAGTGCGCAATCAAAGGATAAGGATGAGCTCACCCAATACAAAACCATGTTTGGGGAAGTAGACATAGATGAGATGTTTGACCCATTCAATTTTACAAAATTGACTAATTTAAATAGGCAAGATGCACCATGAAGCACAGGACTACAAACATGGGACCTAGTTCTTCATCTTTTTGAGATAAACATCATCTTGAAAACAATTATAGTGTGATATTTACTTTCTTATTGCAAACATATGTCATCTTATGCAATTTTGTAAACATAATCTTGAAATACACCGACTCTTTTCCAAGTGCATCCTTGTAAGATTTATGGGTTGCCTTGTGGGACACAATTTTGTAAAATGATCTTGAAATATGTGCTAACTCTTTCCAAGTGCATCCTTGTAAGATTTAAGGTTGCCTTGTGTGATACGTTTTTAATAGCAGTACTCTATGAGACAAATTTTTAATACTATTTTCCAAACTTGATTTATACCATTGAGAGCTAGTTTTCCTTGCAGGCATTTAATACAATGACTGAAGAGTATTATAGTGTATCAAGTTTGTGTTTTTTTAAAACCCCATCAGGCACACTTGTACCTAATAAATAAGCCATGCATGACCAGGTGCATAACAAGGTGGATGTTAATTCTTCTCGAATTCTACTTCATCGTCCCAATTTACAAGGGGAAGACTTATGTGCTGGCCGACCATCGATGGCTTAGCAGAAAGCTCCATTAAAACACTATGCATGACCATGGCAAAAACAATTGAAGCCAGTTGCACTGATTGGGAGCACGAACCTATTGTAGCACTATGGGCCTACGACACAGCCTATAAAGTAGCTACAAAATGCACTCCCTTTAGCCTAGCCTTTGCGGTGGATGCCGTGATGCACATGGAATTTGTAGTGCCAACTCTTCAAATAGTGGTTAGAGATAGGCTTGCAGAAGGGTCACACGATTTTAAAAAAATTAAATTAAGGCACTCATACTTTTCAGAATGTGACCTCTTATTATTAATAATCCAAAACATTGCATCTTTCAATGTCAGGTTTTGTAAAAGACTTTAAAACAAGCTTGTTATTGTCCTGTCATTCGTTTCATAAACCTCAACTTTGTGTCTCTTGATGTGAAAAGATGTAAAAATATCTTCAAATATCAAATATTCACTAATTGCCTCCACCCATATGAGTATCAAATCAATGAGGAATAATGGGGCATCTAGCAGATCATCATCGACACCAATTTGTGGCTCTCCATTAGGAATCTAAGACATATGATCCACCATGAAATGATTTCTTCCCTTTCAGACAATAGTGGTGAAATCAAATTCTAATAGTATCAACATCCACTGCAAAATGTGTTCAGTCATGATGGCCGTTTACTAGATAGAGAAGTGTTTGATGGTCTACCAAAAATACAAATATTTTTTTCAACAAGTAGTGGCAAAAAGCAAATTTGTTTACCAATAAGTAGTGGAAAAACTTCTTGACTATGTAAACCATTGCCAAGCCTTCCCTTTTGTGGTCATGTAGTTTATCTCTGTATTATTAAGTTGGGGACTTGCAAAATATATAGGGTAATCTATACTCACCTAGTTGTGCCAAAAGGCACCCTATGCAAATTTGAAGGCATAATATAGACATGAAATATTACATCCCAATTTGGTGCCCTTCTATTGGGTTACGCCTTTCCAAAAATAAGGAATTCCATGTCAATAACTCGCTCCATATCATAGATAATGCATTAAGGGTCCCCTCAATGCTCAAATGTTTCCTAGGGTTATGTCCTAACCCTTTCTTCATATACTCTTTTAATGTATTATCAATCACAATATCATTATCAATAGTACATACATATTCCCAATCCTCTTTTATGAACCTTCTAAAAGCACCCATCATGCATTGGCATGTAATTCCTGATCCATCTTTGAACAGTGTGCCGGGTTTACAAAGTATAAATGCTAAGTTTTCAGAGAACTTTCATGCAATGCTAATCTCTTTTATGGTGTCAATTAGATCATACATTTCATACTTGAAAAGAAAATCCAAAAATAATTTCTTAATTGAAAACATCTCAAGGAATGGGTTATCAAAAAGTGCATGAATGAAGAGGTTCGAATTCTTCTCTTTTGACATCAAAGTTTTTCTGTTATGTGGTTACATCTTGATACTTCTCAAGTGAACTTTACATACCTACCATCAATCAATCCTTGTCATCATAAAGCAGATGTCGAACAAGTAGGTTTTTGCTCTTTGGATCAGTGTATGACATGGTCTTACCACCTCTCAAGATTTTTGACAGTCATACCTAGGATTTCGTACTATCCAAGTGTAATGAGCTCTTTGAAGGCGGTAGCCATTCGATCATCTTACTAGAATAATGGTCTCTAGGTGAGTAATAGGACGTGTGTCCTCTGCCTCGTGTGTAACTGATGCATCCTATTTGATCTCCCCCTTGCTCTAGATCCAAATGCTCTAGAAGGTAACATTTTGGGGGATCGTAGCATGAGTTCTCCATATGACATTACATAGGTGATGGTTGGGGGAGTACTGCAACAAGAGGATTCTTCTCCAAATTCTTAACTGCTAACAAGACCAACTCCCTCATATAATAGAATGTGAGGGAAAGCCTTGCAAAATATGACCATATCATTAGCCTTCATACACCAAATGGTCAAACTCATTGGTCCCATCAATCTCATGGATGATCTTACATCAAATATAACAATGGATAAAAAATAATAAATAATAAGGTTGCCTTCATGAATAAAAGGAAAGAATTGAAAGCAACTTTCAATGGCCTATTGGGAAAGAATGCTAGCAAATTATGCAGCATATACCAAATCCCATGATCAAACCATAGTGGTTGTGCTTTGCAGTCAATCTTTTCTTCCAAACATCTACATTTTATGTATGGTCTGCCCACATTAAAGATATCATTCAGGTGCATGGGAGTCCTCCTTTCTGTTTTTGATATCCAACTCTTACATCTTCCAAACACTCCCATAGGGGAAGAGCATCTGCCTGTAGCAAAGGCTGACATTGGGCAAAAGTTGGAGAGGGGGTGGTCATGTGTGATGTTGATATTACAGCTTTGTGCCTACCTTTTTGCTTCTGTTTTTAGTGTTTTTGATGAATCTACAAGATCTGCCATATATTTAGTGCAAATGGTGCCAGCAAGTTCATATCATGGAGTTCCCAAACTTTATTATCATATGCTAATAATTCAACTTCCAACACTCATAGGGGAAAAAAAGGATTAGTATATGTGTGTGTAGGACTCTTCGTCAGAGTAACTGCTGTCGACATAAGTTGATATGAGAAAATTGTTTCTTGGACATCCTCTGACAGCCCTTCAAGGTCACAAAAACTATGATGTGTAGTACTGGAGGTAGACCCTTTTGGAGGGAAAATCATTTCAAACCCAGACTTTCCAGAGACAAAGGCCGTGCTGGGGGAGAAAGGTTTGAATATATAAAGAGGTTCCTCATAGTATCGGGAGATTTCTCAACAAATTCCCCTAAGGCAACATTATCTTCCTCCATTAATTAGTCTAAAGACATAGACAATTTGTTGATAACCTCCAGAATTTTCTCTATATTTTGCTTTCCGCTGATAACTAGAATTCTGCACCAATCATTGATGGAAAGTTGCATAACTAGTAACTTATTGGATTCAGGGTGTTCCTTGATTTCCTGCATGTCTAAAGCAACGATTCTGTCATGGACTCTTTTATTTGGCATAGTCATTATGGCCTGGCAACCAAGTGATGGAACAAGCAGCACATCCACATACCCGAGGGTCATTAGTAGATCTTTGTGCCACAAAGAGGCCTATTAATCAATGCCAAGCATAACCATTAGTCATGAGATTTTTCTTACCTCACAATATTTAGGCTAGTGTATGTTCAACCTATATTGCTACTACCATTCTCATTCCCATCAATTTACATTTGAAAGATTTTCAAAATCCTTTTATTTCCAATCCCTAGGTGCCCTCAGATATTCCTTCATTCCAAGTTATTTAATCACTTTAAGTCCATCCTTCATATCTCCAATAGTCATCTTTTTCTCTTATATGTAGCTTCTTACATGAAACTCGTATTACAAATTCACTATCTATCCCAACATTGAAGAGCCTAAATGTACTTCAAAGTGGAAAAAGAACCCATATACCAATTGGCAATGAACGTGTTCCAATTTAATTAACTTCCTCTATCATATTCAAAACCCTCAAGCAGTCAGTTTAGGGCCATACATTTGAGAAAAAGGTTATATATGTCTTCCAAAAATATGCATAAAATCACCTATAGTTGGGGATTACACACAAAAAAGTCCCACTAATACTATAGTTTTCCAATCCGCCAGTGGTAACTAGTGTGCCAGTGTGATAATCAAACCCATTCATCTGCAAATCTGGTTGAGAAGCATGTCAACTCACTTGCATCCATCCACAAAAAGGACAAGTTAGAACTAAGACCTTTTAATGTGGGAGTGTAGGCCTCCATGCTGACACACAGGCTATCCATGTCACCCAACTCGATTTGCATTTATTCCCATCATGGCACATAAATTCCAAAAGTATTTAGTAGATGAAAGTACAAATATTCATTAAATGGTAGTAAAGATATTCTGTAAATGACAATAAAAATCTTTAGCAAATGACAATACAAACTCCTGGCTATCAAGAGAATAAACAACAATGATTTTTGCATAATCATATTATGACACTTTAACACCCAAAAATAATCAATAACTGGTAGTAATTATATTCATTGAGTGGTAGTAAATATTCATGGTACTACAAACTAGAAGTAAGAGTGGTTCCTGTGTAGTCCCTTGCATCAAATCCATCTATCCATGCTCAATATTAGAACCATTATTTTCCAAGCCTTTTTCATACTGTTTATTTGAGGAGAGGGCTGCTGCATATCTAGTTTGACTATTAATGAAATGTGATTGATACATTTCTCTGTTCTTCATACATTTATACCTGAGTCTAAGTAAATCTGAAGGGCTCTCTTCATGGTAGCATCAACATATACTATGCCATACTAATGTATGGACTAACTAGAGAAGAAGGACCTCCTTATTAACTATCCCAATTAGTTTGTATGGGGTCATTTTCCCTTCTATATCTCTCAGTAGTCCTGCGCAGGTATACATGAAGAGGTAGATAGGGTCTTAGGGGCTCTAGGATATCTTGGGGCCTATGGTATGCCCTCCTCCCTTAATCACTTGACTATCATCCCTCTCTTCCAGCACTCTCTTCCAGTTCCTATTAATTCGGTTCTAACACTTCTTTAATTAATTTTGGACTCATATGTCTACTTTTGGACTATTCCTTAAAATCCTTCCCAAATGAAAAGTTTACTTTATGAAACTGTCATTTGAGAATCAAAAGTTTACTTTCTGGCACTGTCATTTTCACATAATACATTTCAAAATATCTCTCTACAATGTTTTACAAATAATGCAAAAACTACTATTAAATCCTAAATTTGTATTTCTTGTTTATAAGAATCATATTCTTAAAATAAAAAATCTGAGTTATTAGTTTAAATCCATGAAAAACCATGCTATTGAGGATTCACAACATTTGAAAAATGTATACATAAGAGACCTATAAGACTCTTTTTACTTTCAATGCAGAAAACTATAACACTCTTGAATATTCAAGAAATTAAAAGGTTTATATAGACATGAGACATGATGGAAGCCTCTTTTGTACTCCAAAAAATAGCAATAGCTATGCTTGCAATTTTACATTATCATATCATAAGTTTTACAACAAATATTGCTCTGGATGAGTCTTTGTACAAAGGATCTCCTGTGGCCTTTTCAATAATTTAATTTTTCCTTTACAATGAGTTTAGTACAAATGGGCGATCCAAACATTTGCTTGTTTGAATGTCCTTTTCTATCATGATCACAGAAATGAGTGATCCAAACATTTGCTTGTTCAGAATGTCCTTTCTGTCGGCACTTGTCGCTTGGGTGCCATCTTCATTCACTCTCATCTGACTACCACCACCACCTTCACTCTTTCTCGATATTTGAATGGTGTTATCATGGGCATTCTTCATTTACGCTATCTCCTTCTACTTCCTCCTGGGCGAGCATCTTTATGAACTCTGTAATGTGCGTAATAATTGGTTGCAGTAATTTTATTTTGTCTTCTACATCATACCCCATGTGCTTCTTTGTTTTCTTTGACCTTGATTTCTAGGATACTATGAACGTCTCTGTGGAAAGTCTTGAAATTTCATCATGGTTTGGGACCCATTCCTTTTTCAGACAACTACTATACAATGTACTGTTATCTTGGTTCTCCTTCCTACCCCTTGGCTCATACCATACCGTTGTAAATGTTGTAGCTCTCCCCCGGTCATCCATGCTCACGTTAACTACTTTTGCAACCCAAAACTTCACATTCTCATGTTCAACATTTGATGGTCGAACTGCAACAAAACAATGGACATCTATGTCTATTTGTGGCATAAACTCTCTCTTCTTGGGTCCACAATATGGACGTGGGAGCAATGATTCAAAATCATTTTCAAAGAGACCAAATATTTGGCCAAAATAAAGGCCGTTCTGCCTTAATATCATCTTCTCGCATTTTTGCAAGGTCCTTTATCAATTGGTAGGTCTTGCTAATTACAACAGTAGTGTGTTCCTTCCAAGAGGGCTTCCAATCAGGAAATCTCCAGAGCATTTCCTCTTTGTATGTAATAAAAGCTTTTAAGCCTTCTATTTCACCTTTAGATTTCTCGCTGAATTCTTTTATAGGAGCCCATGTTGGATGCATTTCTTTGCTCGAGATTGAAGTTAAGAGAGAGTAAGGTTCTTCAGGTTCCCATTTTGTATCAAGAGAATAGTGTTGCCATTGCATCACTGGTTCTTCATCCTTTAAGAAAAAGCAAAAATAGTGTGGAGCGCTATGACCTATTAGGGCATCACCACCTTTTTGTATGAAAGGTAGAATAAAGTTCTTCCAATCATACATCCTCTCAACCATTGAGCATATTGTTCCTTCCTTACGGCCACCAACTTGCCTCCCACATTTTCTTATCAAGTCATCCATCGTCTCCATGTCCTTGTGTTTTAGTTCTCTTGAAACTATGCTAAATACCTGATCGATATCCTCATGTGTGTGCCCAACCAACAAAAACCCAACTTCAATCTCATTGAAGATTCTATGAGCGATTAGCATTGAGCAAAATGCAAAGAAGAGTACATTCTTATTCTCTCGTCTACAATTGTCTGCTTGTACTCTCAAAGTTGCTGGTAGGCGACCTTTTTCTGCATGTACATTGTGAATTGCCTTCATAACGGATGTTACAACTTGATTGCTATCATGAGATGCAAGGAATCAATCCATATGTCTGCAAAAAACTTAAATCCATGCACTTACACTCCACATAGATGTGTCTTTAAAAAGTATTTGCATTGTAGCTTAGGTGGAGTGTTAACAAATCGAGGTAATGTTGTTGTATTTTGATCCATACCATCTACAATAATGCACATGTACTCATTTGGGTGAGAAATAGCTTGCTCCTTCCAAAATGCATATTTTATTCTAGAATGTCGAACAAGTCCATGATGAAATTCTCTCTTTTTTTTGTAAGCTTCTTTTTGTTCTGGAGATGTTGTACTCTCAAGTGCTCACTTTAGATCATCACAGTTGTTGCACTTTGACATTTTTTGCCTCTTTAGGACTTTAACATGTCCAAAGCTTTTTTTCCAAAGAGTATACAAAGTATGAAAATATGCCGGTGCATGCCTTCTTTGCCTATGTGTTTCTCCAATAGAGTTAAATACTTCTTTTTTGGTCAAACCTATCAGAAGATGCATTTTTGATAGATGGGGTTGTGGTAAAGCATTTTCATAAATGTAATCTTTCAAAATTACTGTTGCCGCAACCGTTGAGGCTCTTGTTTTGGGCCTTCCTATGTTTCCATGAATGTTAAATTTAACTCCATACTTTGCTTTATTAGCCAAATTCCAATATGTGCCATGTGATAATCCTGTAATAATGCAATATGCATTATTGCAAATACTTTTTCCATTTATAAGAGGCCTTAGCTGTTGTCCTGAACTTCACCTTCTCTTATCATTTACAAGAAAGCAAGACAATCTCGTGAGTAGGTATTCATTTCTTCTGCGTCCTTTCCTTTGCCAGACATGTTCTCTACAACCCTTGATGTTATGTAAGTTAATGGATCACATACATGTACGCTTATTGCATGTAGATCGCATTGCTTTTAGCATAACATCTTCATTCATTACTCTTATTCTCTTTGGTTGCTTTTCTGGATCTGCCTAGACTCGTTGTCTTTTCATGCATCTGTATGTCTGTTTTGGGACCTTCTGTACATTCTTATTTGGATTTGTGTAGTTCTCCTTGTAAGATTTATTTGTCACATTGTTTTCATGAGATGTTGCATCCTTGATCTTATCACTCTGACAGTCAAATACTGAATATTCCTTTGTTGATGTCATCCTTGCTTTTGATACATTTGTCAAACCATTTGTAACATTAACTATTTCATAATCAAAGTCAAATACTGAATAGTCCTTTGCTGATCTCATCCCTACTTTTGATACAATCATAGAACCACTTGTCACAATGGCATTAGAGTGTCCCGAATGATCTTCAAACTCATCTATTCCTGAGAGAACATCACTCATTGATGCACTTTCTATGGATTTCATAACTCCATAGTCAGTGGTGATAGAGTGTCCAGAATGATCTTCAAACTCATCTATTCCTGAGAGAACATCACTCATTGATGCACTTTCTATGGACTTCATAACTCCATAGTCTTGAAACTCCTCTACTCTAGAGAGAACATCACTCATTATAGTATGTGCATGATTTCCATGATTCCATAGTTACTTGGTTTGACTCCAAGAACTTTATCAGTATCCTTGAAGCCATCCATGCTTGAAAATATATCACTTTTAACATCTTTGCCCAAGTTCTCAATGTGCATGAACTCATCCAATAAGGCATCACCTATGAAATATTTTTCTTTCTCAGTACCAATGAACTCATCGACTTCTGATAAGACGTCAGTACTATAGTTGAGTGCATTGGAATCATCCATCTCTGAAGGAATAGAGCTTGGTACATTGGCATATTCTTTCAATTCTTTGATGTTGTAGTATACATTATGTTCATAATTAAAAACCACATGCCGAGTCTTTCCAATCTTTGAAAATTGCATGCTCCATCTCAAATCCTTACCTACCTCATAGTAGGGACCATCCAATGACATTGAGTTATCATCCATACCATCATCAATAACTTTTTGAATTCTCGTCTGCGAAAATGTCCAGTGTTCCACTTGTTCAAATCCCAAGACTTGACCTTCTGCTACATTCTTATTTGTAAATGATAACATTTGTAAAATATCTCCCACTCTAAAATCCAAAGATATGCACTTTGTATTCCTGATGACATGTGTTGGATAAGTCTCATCTCTGTCCCATGCAATAAATGCTTTGTTGGAAGTATTATAGGGCATAACATCTCCAAGGATTTCCATATCCCCACACTTATGCTTTAGCTCAACATGTGCACTAAGAATCCTTGATACAATAACTGCCACCTTATCTTCGCCAAGTCTTCTAAAGTGACAAATAGAATTTGGATCACTTTCATGGATTGTAGCAAATGCAACTACTTCTCTTTTGTAACATAGAATCACCTCCATCCCTGGAATAAATTTTGTAGCCATCTCCTTTGTGAGTTTCCTTTGCAAACAAGCTGTAACAACCATTATAAAGAACATTAGTATCTTCTCAATAATCTAATTTATTAATGATTTAAAAATCTAGATCTTGTTTAAAAATTTAATCAAACCCTAAACCCTAAACCCTAAATCCTAACCCCCAAACCCTAAACCCTAAACCCTAATTCGATCCTTGAAACCATAAACCCTAATTCCTAAACCCTAAACCCTAAACCCTAATTTCTAAACCCTAAATTCTATACCCTAATCCCTAAACCCTTAAACCCTAAGCCCTAGATCCTAAACCCTAATTCCTAAATCTAAATCCTAAACCCCTAAATCCTAATCCGTAAACCCTAACCCCTAATCCCTAATCCCAAAATCCTAATCCCAAAACTCTAATTCCTAAACCCTAACCCTTAAACCCTAACCCTTAAACCCTAAACCCTAATACCTAAACCTAAATTCATAAACCCTAATCCCTAAATCATAACTCATAATCCCTAATCCCTAAACAGTAAATGGTAATCTTGACTCTTTAAACCCTCAACCCTAACCAATAAAAACCCTAAATCCTAAACATTAAACCCTAAACCCTAACTCCCAAAACCCTAAGCCCTAAACCCTAAACCCTAAACTCTAACCCTAAACGCTAAACCTTAACTCCCAAACCCCAAACCCTAAACCCTAAATCCTAACCCCTAAACCCTAAACCCTAAACCCTAACTCCCAAACCCTAAACCCTAAACCCTAACCCCCAAACCCTAAACCCTAACCCCCAAACCCTAAACCCTATACCCTAAATCCTAAACCCTACGCCCCAAAGCCTAAACCCTAAACCCTACCCCCTAAACCCTAAACCCAAACCACTAAACCCTAAATCCTAACCCCCAAAACTTGAACCCTAAACCCTAACCCTCAAACCATGAACCCTAAACCCTACTTCCCAAACCTTAAACCCTAAAGCCTAAACCCTACCCCCCAAACCCTAAATCCAAACCACCAAACCCTAAACCCTAACTCACAAACCCTAAACCCTAGCCCTAATTCACAAACCCTAAACCCTAACTCACAAACCTAAACCCTAAACCCTAACTCACCAAACCCCAAACCCTAAACCCAAACCACCAAATCCTAAACATTAAATCCTATGAGTGTTTTCAGTAATATCATTTATTTAAGTAATAGTTTTAATTAGAATTCATAAGTAGTAGTGGAATTGATAGTAGGAATGTGGGAATGGGAGTAGGAGTTGGGAGGGTGGTAGTGGGAGAAAGGGAGAGTGGGAGTGTGGAGAAAGGGAGTGTGGGAGGGTGGCAGTGGGAGAAAGGGAGAGTGGGAGAGGGAGTGGGAATGGGGGCAGTGGGGGTGGGGGTGGGAGGATGGGAGTGGGAGTAGGAGAGGGAGTGGGAATGGGGGAGGTGGGGGTGGGAGTGGGAGGATGGGAGTGGGAGTGGGAGAGGGAGTGGGAATGGGGGAGGTGGGGGTGGGGTGAGGGTGGGAGGATGGGAGTGGGAGTGGGAGGGGTGGGGAGTGGGAGTGGGAGGATGGGAGTGGGAGAGGGAGTGGGAATGGGGGAGGTGGGGATGGGAGTGGGAGGGGTGGGGTGGGAGGAAGGGAGTGGGAGAGGGAGTGGGAATGGGGGAGGTGGGGGTGGGAAAATGGGCGTGGGAGTGGGAGAGGGAGTGGGAGGATGGGGAGTGGGACGGGTGGGGTGGGAGGATAGGGGTGGGAGAATGGGAGTGGGAGTGGGAATTGGGGGGGGGAGGGGTGGGGGTGGGAGGATGGGAGTGGGAGTGAGAGGTGGAGGTGGGAGGATGGGAGTGGGTGGGAGAATGGGAGTGGGAGTGGGAGAGGGAGTGGGAATGGGGGAGGTGGGGGTGGGGTGAGGGTGGGAGGATGGGAGTGGGAGTGGGAGCGGTGGGGTGGGAGGATGGGAGTGGGAGAGGGAGTGGGAATGGGGAAGGTGGGAGAATGGGCGTGGGTGTGGGAGTGGGAGAGGGAGTGGGAATGGGGGAGGTGGGGTGGGAGGATGGGGGTGGGAGTGGGAATGGGGTGGGAGGATGGGAGTGGGTGGGAGAGGGAGAGAAGATAATCTAATGGAGAGGCCAATGGGAGAGGAGATAATGATATAGAAGGACCAATGAGAGAGAAGCACTTAAAACCCTAGTTTTTCTTATATATACTCTCCTTCTCTCATTGTTTCTCTCATTTCAACAAGGAAGAGCAAGAGGAGAAGCAAAAAGAGGAGGAAGAGCAAAAGCAAGCACAAGCATAGATCTCAACTTTTTTCCAAGTACTTTTTTTTAAATTTGTATTCTTTGAAATTTTATTATAGAGAGAGAACTTAGAGAGAGAGAAAAGTGAAGGAAAGACTTTTAGACAGAGATTATAAGAAGAGAGAGAGAGAGTCTTGTTGCCTCGGTAGCAAAAGAGAGAGAGAGGGAGAGAGAGGAGAGACTTTAGAGAGAGAGAGAAAGAAAGAGGAGAGACGTTTAGAGAGAGAGAGAGAGGGTGAGAGGTAAAAGAGAGAGAGAGAGAGGAGGGCCGCGCGAGAGGAGAGAGAGAGAGAGGGGGGCCACGAGAGGAGAGAGAGAGAGAGGGAGGGAGAGATTCACGAGACAGAGAGAGAGAGAGAGAGAGACAGTGCAAGACGAGAGAGATGTGAGAGAGAGATAAAGGGAGAGAAAGTGGTAGAGGGCTGAGGGAGATGGGAGAGACGAGAGGGAGAGAGAGGCAAGAGAGAGAAAGGGAGAGAGGGAAAGGAGAGAGAGCGCGAGAGAGGGAGGGGGAGAGAGAGAGAAAGGACTGTCGAGAGGGGGAGAGAGAGAGAGAGAGAGAGAGAGAGAGAAAGGAGTACCGAGAGGGAGAGAGAGAGACCACGAGAGAGAGAGGGGGAGAGAGAGGGGGGGGAGGCGCAATGCGAAGGAGAGAGAGAGAGAGTGGGGAGGGAGAGAGAGGGAGGGAGAGAGTGGGGCGAGCTGCCGCGGCAGTGTGCGAGAGAGAGAGGGGGGAGAGAGAGAGTGGGGAGAGAGAGAGAGGGGGGGAGGCGCAGTGCGAGGGGGGGGAGAGAGAGAGTGGGGAGGGAGAGAGAGGGGGGGAGAGAGAGTGGGGAGAGAGAGAGAGAGGGGGGGGAGACACAATGCGAGGGGGGGGAGGGAGAGAGAGGGAGGGACTGTCCCATATCTACAAGTAGCTTCCGTAACCAAGCTACCTCACATGCAGCCATTGCTGCACCCCTGTACTCAGCCTCTGTGCTCGACAAGGCAACTGTTGGCTGCTTCTTACTGCTCCAACTGATGGCACCACTCCCAAGGGAAAACATAAAACCACTAGTAGATCTCCTGTCTGAGACACTACCAGCCCAGTCAGCATCTGTGTATCCATGTACCTGTAATGCACACCCAGCTTCATAAAACAGTCCATAATGCAATGTGGACTTCACATACCACAGTATGCGCCTAGCCGCATCCAAATGTGGCTTCCTCAGTGCCTGCATAAACTGACTCACCAGCCCCACAGCATAGCTCAAATCTGGTCTGGTTATAGTCATGTAAATCAAGCTACCTACTATGCGCCTGTACATAGTAATATCTTCAAGAAGCTCACCTGTCTCTGCATTGAGCTTCACATTCTGCTCCAATGGAACAGAGATAGGCTTACAGCCTGTCATCCCATATTTGGACAGCATGTCCAAACCGTATTGCCTTTGCAACAGCCATATCCCACTCGGGGATCTAATAACCTCAATGCCCAAGAAGTAACGCAGCTCTCCCAAATCCTTCATCTCAAATTTCTGCTTCAATAGCAGCTTCACTTCATTAATATCTGCATCACTATCACCTGTAATAATCAAGTCATCAACATAGATGACTATAAGTACAATCCCTCTATTTGTCCTTTTCACATAAAGTGAAAAATCTGAATTGGAAATCTGAAATCCAATAGTGACAAGATATTGCCCTATCTTGTCTGACCATGCCCTCGGCGCCTGTTTTAAGCCATACAAGGCTTTGCGCAACCTGCATACAAAATCGGGGTGGGAATTATCCTCATAACCTTTTGGCTGCATCATATAAACCTCTTTCTGCAAATCACCATGCAAGAAGGCATTTTTCACATCCATCTGATGCAAAGACCATCCCTTTGCAGCAGCCATAGCAATTACTGCTCTCATGGTTGCCATCCTTGCAACTGGGCTGAAAGTTTCCTCATAGTCAATTCCATATGTCTGTGCAAAACCTTTGGCAACCAATCTTGCCTTGTACCTGCTAACAGACCCATCAGCATTGTGCTTTACTTTGTAAACCCACTTGCAGCCAATAGCCTTCTTATCATGAGGTAAAGGCATCAAATCCCAAGTGTGGTTTGCATCCAAGGCAGCCATCTCTTCATCCATAGCTGCTTCCCAATTTTTATGCCCTGCTGCATCCTCAAAACATGTGGGCTCTGGCTCCTCTAGAACCTTGACCATATAAGCATAGTGATGTGGTGTATACCCATCATATCTCAGCCTGTCAACTGGATACTTAATACGAGTGGACCTCCATACAACTGGATCAGTTGTAGGAGTCTTTAAATCATGCCTGCTTTTCCTTGCACCAAGTGTAACAACAGAAGGAATCCCAAGTTCCTCATCAAGGCTCATTTCAGAGCCGCTTGACTCTCCATCAACATGAGAGCTACCAGTAGACACATCAAACACTGGAGCATGGTCTACTTTTTCTTTTCCCTTATGTGATACCTGCACAACACTATCAGGGCTGCCATGTGATGATTCACTAGATCTCAATCTCCCTGTCCATGCATTAGATCCACTAGTAGAGGACTCTCTGGGTCCACTCAAGACTTGAGATTGATGCTCTGCATTTATTGCAGCATTCCCATTTCCTGCATCTGCATCTCCTACCATAACAGTTGGTGCATACCAGCTGCTCATTTCATCAAAAACAACATCTCTGCTCACTTGCATTTTGCGGGTGGAAGGGTTATAACAGCGATACCCTTTCTGGTGCTGAGCATATCCAATAAAGATGCATTTTTCTACCTTTGGATCCAGCTTTGTTCTCTTCTCATCAGGGACATGAACATAAGCTATGCAACCAAATACCTTCAAGTGAGAAATATCTGGTTTTTGGCCTGTATACATTTCTTCAGGCATCATGCCATGGACAACTGCAGTGGGGGTTCTGTTCATAATATAAACAGCAGTTGCTACTGCTTCAGCCCAAAAATAATCAGGCATGTTTTTCTCATTTAGGATCGCCCGTCCTACTTCTGCAATATGCCTATTCTTCCTTTCTGCAACCCCATTCTGCTGAGGGGTAGACCTGCATGAGTACTTCCTTTGAATTCCCTGTTCTTTCAGATATTCACAAAATTCTTCTGAAAAGTACTCTCCCCCTCCATCAGATCTTAGCACTTTAATATGCACACCTTTCTCTTTTTCAACCATGGCCTTAAAAGCCTTGAAATGGCTGAACACTTCACTTTTGTGCTTCATAAAATAAATCCACACCTTCCTAGTGTAGTCATCAATAAACGTCACATAATAATGGCATCCACCTATAGAAGCAGTTTTGGTTGTCCAAACATCTGAATGGATCACTTCCAAAGGTCTTCTGCTCACCTTAGCATTTTTGGGAAATGCATGTCTGGCCTGCTTACCCATTTGGCATGCTTCACATACCTTTTGCATTCCCTCAACTCTGAATTTAGGCAAACCTGCAACAATGTTTTTCGTTTGCATAGATTTCAGCCTTTGTATATTCACGTGCCCAATGCGCTTGTGCCATATCTCAATATCTACAATGACACCTCTCCCATGCGCAAACATAGCAGCTTTCACCTCAGGCATATCAACATCCAAGGTGAACATTCTACCATTTTTGTTGCCTTTCGCAACCAAGCGGCACTTATTTTTCAAGTCCTCAACAAAGCATCCATCAGGATTAAATCTAACCTGCAGACCTTGCTCAACCATCTGGCCAACTGAAACCAGGTTCTTAGTGATTTTTGGAACATGAAGTACATCTGCCAAGTACTTCGTTTTGCCATCCTGCATAGCCAATGGGACTTTACCAACTTGTGTAATTGGGTGCGCAGTATCATCACCTGTTTCAACATAACCTGGCTTATCCAAATTTCTAACATCATGAAACCACTCACCATGACTGGTCATGTGGTTAGAGGCACCTGAATCAACATACCAAACATCATTGCAAGCTGCAGCATCTCCTGACATGGAGTTAACCATATGTTGCATCACAAAAAGGTGCTCATTTCTGTCATCACCATGCCCACTTGATGATGCATAGTTGCTTTGCTGCAACTTCCCACTTTTGATGTCATTCTGCTTTTTATAGCATGTATTCTCCTTGTGTCCAGGCTTTCCACAATAATAGCATTCTGTGCTGCTATTTACTTGCTGGTTCCTTTGCCATGAACCACGGCCTCTTTGGCTCCCCCTGCCTCTAGAACTACCACGTCCTCCTCCATAGGACTGGTTTTCCTGTTGTTGCTGCTGATTCTGATTTCCTGCATGGCCACCAAAACGGCCTCTTCGTCTACCCCTGCCTCTACCTGTATTCGAGTAGAAAGCAGTCTCTTGAGAAGTTGAGGTGGCTGAACCACCATTCCTTTGCTCTTCACTCAGCAAGAGAGCAATAAGTTCCTGAAAATCAGGAAATGTTTCACGGACTCCAATGGATGTCCGAAACTGTGCATAATCTTTCCCAAGACCATTCAAGGTCACGGACACTAAGTCCTCATCATCAACAGGTGCTCCAATGGAGGCAAGAGAATCTGCAAGGCCTTTCACCTTCAAGGAATACTCATTTATATTCAGATTTTTCCTTTGCACATTGTGCAACTCCTGCTTTAGCTGCATCTTTCGTGCTTTGGTATTTGTGCTATACAGCTTCACCAATGTATCCCATGCCTCCTTAGGCGTCTCTAGATCCTGTATATGCACAATCATAGAATCTGAAATGCTAACAGACAGCCAATACAGGCATTTTCTGGCTTTTTCATGCCATTCTTTAAAGGCCTTCAATTCAGCAGGAGTGGGAGCAGCACCCAACACTGGTTCTGCAGTTTCACCACTGATGTACTCCCAAACTCCCTTTCCCATAAGGAAGTTTGTCATCCTGAACTTCCATGCTTGGAAGTTGTTCTTGTCAAGCTTCTCACTGACAATGGTAGATAGATTCTCAGACATTTTACAAATCACGAATTGCAACAGCAACCTATAAACACAGCAAATGCCTCACAAGGGCAAATAGCAAAACTTCTGCAAAAAGCCTCACAGGGGCAGATCTGCAACACTGACGAAAGTGGTATTTCACCACACAGTCACTTCCTAGTGATGATTTTGCATCAACAGGCAACAGGCATGAATCTGCAACTCCCAATATCTCTGCACACAGGCATACGATGCAATTTCTGTGGCACCTTTCCAGCAACTAGCCGCGCAGTGGTCGCACAGTGAAAAACAGGGCCTTTTTCTGAGTGCCTGCGAAGAACTTCCGCCTTCAAAACGGGCCCCGAAACGGCCTCAAATCAAAAAAATAAACTTCCGCCTTCAAAACGGGCCTCAAACGGCCTTAAACTACGCTCTCGCCACACCGCGAAGGGCCTCTCAATCTGAAATAGTGCACTCCTGCACTTCTGGCTGTGCTACCTGCAGAGATTTGCTCCCAAACTCGAAATAGGAAAGCAACACTGGTCCTCTTACCAGGACACCACAAACTTGGCTTGCTTTCTTGAGCTCCTTACCACGAACAAGGCTCTGATACCATGTAAAGAATAAGGGAGAGAGGTAGGAGACTCAAGTTCCAGCTTTCTTCACAACACACAAAAGAGAGAGGACACAAGGTTGGAGGGTGAAGCCTTTCTTCACTTTTGCACACAACAACAATATAATAGAAGAGGGAAATACCCTATATGTCAAAACCTAGAATACGTGGTTCATATGTGAACCCAAACCAAAAACATACGTGGTAGTCTAACTACACCACGAGTACAACTAACATAGGCGGTGACATAAATGATAGTCATCCAGGAGATATATCGGGGGTAGAGCTTGATATCTCAACACTAACTGATCCAACCACACTGTGTTCTAATGCTCGATCTACTCTAAAGAACCATCTAGTTTCTTTGTAAAGAAGATGACTAAGTGCTGGACCCAGTCTTGTTTTAGCTTCCTACTCAGCAAAACAAATGTGTAGGGTGGAAGGGATTGATTCTTGTCGCACTTAACCCCCAGGGTTGTGGATAGGAATTGTGCTACTTCCTTGAGGCAATGGTCAAGGATTGTACAAAGCAATATGCCATCTCTATGGATCAGTGTGCCCTTGGTGAGGAGAGACTGTACTTCGAGAAACTTTGCATCGGTAGGCCGTTTAGGGTATTTGGTACCTTGTGTTGGCAGTGAGAAAGCCCTTTGAATAACTGTACTGTCGATGATAATGTTTAGTGGGCTCTGATGTACAGTGATTGTACCGTACTTGCCAACCTTTGCATTGCTGGAGTGGTAAGAATGGAGAAAGTCCTTGATGTATGTGGTCATTGTACGACTGTCCTCCAAGGATTTTAGGCTCTCATACAAACTATCTAGACCCCTTTGCTCTAAGTAAGATGTTGCTTCCTAGGAAAGAGCATAAAGAGCAGTAGGCTGGCTCTTACTGGGAGAGGGCTACTTGTTTGGTAGGCCATTTACTATTCCCAAGGGTTTAGCCCATGAATGATCGGTAAAGCATATGTTGAAATTAGCCTTTTGCATTGGAGCTCCCAGACTTACCTCTTTATATATGCAACCAACTTCCCTTTTTATGTAGTGGGCTGGGAGAAGTCCTTAGAGTAGAGCAATAAAATTTTATCAATTCTAGAGGTAAGCCTCAAATTTGCATCAAAATGGACATAGTAGAAGAGATGCCTAGAACTCTTACCATTCTTAACAGAGATTCTTGAAGCAATTTTTCATCCAAAAAAGCCTTTACTGACTTGCCTACTCCATCTATTGGATTCGCTCCAATAGGGTGTTGTGCTCCATTCTCATCTAGTTGTGCAGCATACTAGGGTTCTGTAATGCCCGATGGCGGGAGGTCCTCAGCTTCTTCCTCGCCAATTGAGGGTAGCCTCGACTGTCCTAGAGTCGGCCTAGAATCTCTTCTATCTCCTCTTGAGTCTGGCAGAGCCTCCATTGGTTAAGGGAATACTGTCGCAGGTTGTAGTTGGTCTACCTCCATTGTCTCTTGCTTGATCACTTCGCATGGTTCCTCCTTCAACACTTTGGCTGAGTGGGTGCTTGGAGGTAGGGCTAGCTCCAGTACCTAAGGTTCTTCCTTCACTACTGCCAGCTACGTCTTTGCACTGGAGAGATTGAGTAATGTGGGCTTTGTGTAGGTCTCTGGCCACCATGGTCCCGTCTGCATTGGGAGAGCTAGCAAAAGAACGTGATCCTGGGGGGGGCTAATTGCATGCGCATAAGTGGGGCGCACAGCTCCTCCTCCTTGTCCTCATCTTCCATCACAGGAAACGGGGTGAGCTCCATAGCGTAAGGGTGGCGATTCACGTTCCTTAACTTGGTTTGGTACAAGAGCAAGGAAGCAACGTTTGGCAGATATGTTGAGGTGGTATGGTAACTGAGGAAAGCGAGCGTCGATGTCACTGGAGAAGTTCGACAAAAAGTCAGGCTCGAAAAGGCGTTGAGGTAAGTCAAAGGATATACTATTGGATTGATGGGAGAAGAGTAGAGGTGTAGGAATTAAGCATCACCCTCAAAACCTCTTTCACTATCTCCATCATCTTCTGTCTCCATTGTACCCTTCAGACTATCATAAGCTACAATTTCTATTTTATATATATATATATATATATAGAGAGAGAGAGAGAGAGAGTTGTCCAGTTTCTTTTCTAGCATTTTGTACATCTCGAAAGGTAGTGTGAGTATAAATACTCTACACAACAAAAAGATAACACATGATATCAACTTAAATTTAAACTCAATGTTAAAAAAGGTGACAATAGAAAAGGCACTCACAATATTAGACAATATTTTTTAAAGAACATAATTAAATACATTATGTTTTTTAAAGCATACCTTATCATGAGCCTCGTCAACAAATCCACTTCCTACATGCACATCAGCCTCTACATCGTTGCATCTAACCCAGCACATAAAAAGAACCAAAGAAAAGAAATATTTGCTATTCTTTCATCAATTAATGGTTGGTATAGATCTAGATCAGATTAAACTAGATCGCCATAGAGGGGATGCTTTAAATTTCTCTAAGTTGCCAATCTAAGCCATGCCCCAAATTCTCGACTAGTTCCTACTAGAGTCAGTCCCTATGTTCACATATGGTTTCACATCATCACATTACTTGAAACCTGATATTCATCAGTTCAGTGAGCAGACTTCAGAGTGGTCAAAGGCATTGCTGATTGATCAGTGGGCAGATAGCACATGATTTTATTTCACACACACATGCCATCATTATAAAGCCTATTTGGCTATTTCACGACATTGTGTACTTTATTTCAGCCTTGTAAAGCCTCTTGGATATTCCCGACATCATTTGCTACAAGCCTTGTAGTTCAAATCAGATTATATATATTGCAGTTCTACCTTCAGTGACAATTGAGATTTCACTTACCACAGTTAATGTTTTACAGTTGATTCAGACATTTATTTTCACGACACTTTGAGTACATTTCTTGCACCATGTCTACATCTAGCAACGTCAATCTGGAGGCATCTGCTAAGCTAGACAACTCCAATTACGGCACATGGAAATATCGAATGGAGACCATTCTTGTACTTCAGGACAAATGGGAGTATGTCGATGGATCTACACCTAGACCGTTGGACGATCCAACTAGTAGTAGCTCTACTCCACTTGTTGTCATAGCACTAGCAATGGGATCTACAACAGGATCTCCAGTTATACAAATAGTTTCCGCACCTATAGCTGATCCTGCCATTGCCCAAGCATAGGAAGAATGGGATAAGAAAGATAAGTATGCTTATCATTTGATCAAGCAGAATGTGCAAGATGTCATGCTAGGATAGCTCAACACTATCAAGACATCGAAAGAAGCATGGGATATGTTTGCAACTCTCTATGAGTCCAAGAGCACCTCTAGGATTCTCACACTAAGAAACCAAATCACCCAGAGTTTTTGCAATAGCAACAAAACCGGTCTGTACTCTGAATCAAAGATTACAACAATCAACTCGCAGCAGCAAGAGAGACTATGAATCCAACAGAAATGATTCAAGTCATCTCGAATGGACTAGGAGAGGGATACAAGAATCTAGTCCAGAGTATAGCCTACCAACCCCGAATTTCGACACTGGAAGAACTTCAGTCAATCTTACTTGATGAAGAACTCAGGACTTAGGCCATTCATGCCTGCAAAGGTCATTCTAATGATCAGGCATTCACAGCTTCAAACAGAAGCAGAGGCAGAGGTGGATTGTTTCAGCAAAGTGGTCATCATCATTAGCAACAAAGTCAGAATCAGCATCACCATCATCCATATTCTTCTATCACTCTATATTGCATTCAATGCAAGTACAATATCGTCTATCTCTTCAACTTCACTGTTGTCACTAAATAGCTCAAGCTCGTCTTCCTCTTCGTTGAATGCACCCTCAGCAACTAATTCTGTAGTCAATCGTTGTCGTGCAATTCTCATTACAGCAGCTTCGCTTGTTGCCCTAGCCGCAACATTGAATTCTTTCAACAATCATAGATTTCCAAAGAAAAATACCAAATCTGTAGCTCTTGATGGCTTTAAGCGATTGTGTCTCTTAGAATGAATAAAATTGTATGCGCTCCAATTTTGCTCACATGCACCCGATGATGCAGCAACAGAGACCACACGAGTTGCAACATGTTGCAACTCCAATGTCTCTCCACCATATTCCTTCCACCAAGTAGGTGCAATAGTCGTCTTAATAGCATCAAGATTCCAAGGATCTCCAAAAGAGCCTTTGCTATTCATATACCTCACTCGTTGCTGGTAGGCCAGTTTTCCTTGATCTCCCGAAAGTAAGTTTTTACAAACCTCTCGAAAGTTACTTATGACTTCGGATTCTATGATTGAGCATGCATTTGATATTGTGGATGTACTGCAAATGCAGCTCCATGCAAAGGGGTGTGCATTTCTTCTCCCTAGGTGCAAAGTGCACAAATTCTTTAACTTGTCGTATTGCTTCTAACATCTTCCAATACACTTTACCCATAACAAAGGCATCAGCATCGACCATCCTCAATACTGTTACAAATGGCTCTACACCTTCTTTTATTCTTTCAACATTTTTCCAGAATAGAGATGATTGTACAAGATGCACACATTTAGAGCCTAGTATTGCGTACTGTGTCTTTTTCTCAAGCCAATTCACCTATCGTCTATTAGCAACAGTCTCGACTAAAGCTTGATGCACTTCCAACAATCTAGCAAGAACTAGAAAAGAAGTGGCAAATCTAGTTTGACAAAATTTCCTGAGTTGCTTCATAGAGTGCTCTGAATATTGCATGCAAGTATTGATGACTCTTTATAAAACTCACTACGGCATTAGCATCTTGTAGTACTGGTTGCACAAATGGCAATTGTCCAATATCCTTCAATAATAAGTTGAGAATATGAGCGCCACATGGCACCCATGTCAGAGTGGGATACTTTGCCATGACCGTCTCACATGCAGTCTTGTAATTCGATGCATTATCTGTTACTAATGTAGTAACATTCTCACTGCCACCAACTTTACGAATTGCTCTTTCGTATATTTTTACAATATATGCTGAAGTTTTTTCTTTTAGAAACGTATCAATACTCTCCAAAAACATAGTTCCCTTGGGAGTAATGCACATTACATTTATCAAGGGTTTGGCCTGCTTGCTAGTCCATCCATCAAAAGCAAGAGTGCACCCATATGTAGGAATAAAGTTTAATATCTTTTTTTTCAAGCAATCTGCCATAGTTTGTTTGACTCTATTAAGATGATCCATACGCATTTTATTATAATCTGGCAAAATAAATCCTGGTTTAGCACATGATTTCAAGGCATTATGAAATGTGTCATCTCTCATGACATTGAATGGTATACCATTTTTAACAGATGCTTCTGTCCATCTTAAGTGCTCTTCATGCACTTGTTGTCGAAGAAATCCATCCTCCATAGAAGATTGTTCTCCCTTTTTTCTCTTCTTTACCTAACAGGCATTAGTCGCATCAAAACTCAGCTGCGACCTGCTTGCTAGTATATTTACATCACCTTCATGTATGGATACACTCCTCGCATTTATTGGTGCTTCTCCTTTAACCGTCTCATCAACCTCAGTGCTCACATCTTGTTGATTTGTACAATTTCTTATTAGGGTCGGATTAACCACTTTCTTCACTTTCTCTAAATATAATTTGCATAATGGAAGAACATCAGATGGAGTGTGCTCCAAAGTCACTGCCTATTTCGAGAAAATGTTGCTTGATGCGAGTAGAATCACCTGTGAACTTGTGTCCACAATATTTACACTACAAGAAAGAAACCGAGGCATGTACTTTTCATATCTCCATCACGTATGACCAAATCTTGTCGTGCACCATGCTTTTGAAGTTGCCAAAAACAAAATGCAAAAAAACTAATTTGAGTATATATACTGCAATACACATTTTATAAAAAACAACTCATATCCTTTGAAAAACACATTCAAGCATGCAATATATTAATTGTTTCAATCACACTCTATTAAAAGAATATAAAATATTCATTTAAAAGAAACTGTAAGAATAAGTGATAAAAATTAAGACATTAATTCATTTCTATTGAAAGAATATACTCAAATTGAAAATTATTCATTCACATTCTATTGAAAGAATATTATATATTCATTCAAAAGAAAGTGAAAGAATTAAGTAATAAAAAGAGATATGGATTCTTTTTTTTTTAAGAATACACTCAAATTGAAAATCATTCATTCACATTCTATTGAAAGAATATTAAATATTCATTCAAAAGAAAGTGTAAGAATGAGACAACTCTTTTAATAACTTTTAAAACTTTGAGGAACTTTTTCTTCTTTTCCTTGTTTGATCTCTTATGCTCGGTTGGGGAAACAAGCGTGAGACAAGAGACATTGGCAAACAGTGTGTGTATATGCAGAAATGCAGTAACATATTCATCCTAATATAGGTTTATTCGTACAAATAAAATTTATTTGTATGAATATGTGGGGATGACGTGGTGATTTATATTAAAAACGTGACGTGTCATCGCTTTTTAAACCAATTCCATTCAAAACATTTGAGCAATTTTCCCGATTTTTTCGAATCACGAATTTGAATTTTTATACTTAGAAGGAGACACTTGATATCCACATCCATGCTTGGTTTCTAGGAGTTTGGAGAGATGCAAGACGTGCTTGCAAGTTTGGAGAGATGCAAAGGCAAGATGGGAGAGGCGACTCCAATGTAGTACAATTGGCACCCAAGAAAGATAGGGGCCATTTCTTGGATTCTTTTGCTTTTCACAAATTTTAAAAAACATTATAATTTTTCCTCTAGATTTTTTTTCTCCTCCTCCTTGCAAGGATGCTCTTGAACCTATCAATCCTAACCTTCCTTCTCCTCATGTAGGTCCTCAATCCTCCTCCTCATTTTCCATTGAGTCCTATCCTTTTAATTACACATACGACCACCTAATAAGGTTTGAAAATTTTTCGAATGTCATCTATCACACATGGAGAAAAACAAGTGAAAATGGGATCCTAACCTTGCAAATGAGATCTAATGGACCTAATATTTTGTATGGGCCTTAAAATGGGTGAGGCCTATGCAAAGATGCACACCCATCAGAGGCTCGCATCTTTTTTGACCTTGGTGTCATGCAGTGTGAAAAACAAGGGAGAATGGGATCCTGACCCTACAAATGAGCTTGGCTAGGCATGATACTTTGCACAAGCCTCAAAGCAGGTAATAGTTAGGCCAATGTAAAGTGGAGCATAAATTTAAGACTTGCACATTTAAAATACACACCCCGAAGCGTCTTTTTTGACCCTCATGTGTTATGCTTGGTGGAAAACAAGGGAAAATGGGAGCTGACCATACAAATGAGATCCGATGGGTGTGATACTTTTCACACGCCTAAAAGTAGATGATATTGAGGCCCATACAAAGTGTGCATCCATTGGAGACTCGCAAATTCAAATGAAACACCCCGATGTGCCTTTTTTGACCCTCATGTGTCATGCATGAAAACAACAAGGTAAAATGGGATCTTGACCATTCTCATGAGATCCGATGGGCACGATACTTTGGAAAGGACTCAATGTGATATATAGGCTTGTGCAAAGTGTCGTATCCATCGAAGATATACACATTTGAATAATACACCCTCGATGCATCTTTTTTAACCCTCGTGTGTCATGTTTGGTGAAAAAAAAAGATGGGATCTTAACCGTGCAAATGAGATTTGATGGGCATAATACTTTGGATGGGCCTCAAAGTAGGTCATGTTGAGGCTCATTCAAAGTGGCACATACATCCAATACTCGAACTTTTGAATAGCAAAACCACGATGTGTCTTTTTTGAGCCTCATGTGTCACGCATGGGGAGAAACAAGGGAAAATGGGATGTTGACCATGCAAATGATATTTGATTGGCATGATGCTTTGTATAGGAATTAAGGTAGGTGAGATTGAGGCTTGTTCAAGGGGTGCATCCATTAGACACTGGCACATTTGAATAACACACCTTGTCATGTCATGCATGGAGAAAAACAAAAAAAAATGGAATCTTGGCAGTGTGGGCATGATACTTTGCACAGGCTTCATTTTTTGTGAGATTGAAGCATGTTCAAAGTGGTGCAACAATCAGATACTTGTACATTTGCATAACAAACACAAATGAATCTTTTTTTAGCCTGCATCATGAAAAACAAGGAGAAATGGGATCTTGACTGTGCAAATGAGTTTCAATGGGAATAATACTTTGCATGGGCTTCAAATTAGTTGATATTGAGTCCTAAGAAAAGTGATGCATCCATCGTTGACTTGCACGTTCAAATAACACATTGAGATGCAACTTTTTTAACCCTCATGTATCATGCATGGTGGAATACAAGGGAAAATGGGATCTTGACCATGCAAATGAGATCTGATGGGCACATTACTTTGTACAAGCCTCAAAGTGGGTAATATTGAGTCTCATGAAAAGTTTTGCATCCATCAAAGACTTGCATGTTCAAATTGTTAGATATCAATGCTCCACTCTTGTGTAACTACGCGGGAACTAGCTAACTCTACTTGTAATCCCCCCATATGAGGAGAAGGCATTTGAGTAGCTCAGTTATCTAGTAGGTCCTAGTTTGGACACCAGATGGGGGCCATGTGTGGCCTGATGGCTGGATGGCTTCAAATAGAGTTGGCACACTGCCAACTAGGCTACATGCAAGTGTGGGAAGGCATCCCATGACTGACCGCACTGAGGGTAGACGGAGCATTTCCCGAGGCAGCCCACTCTCGGGTTGCGAGGCCCATTTAGAGCTACAGATGATCCCGAATGAGGGCTGAATGATGACCATAGGTTAGTTGCTCTATTTTGCACCACGATTCTATCGTGTGGTCGGTGGCCTATTTTGGGACTGACCTCAATCAGCCATTTTGGGTGGACTAGGTCGGTCTCCCAATTGTGTCTAACCGACTATGACTGGTGGCTATATAAGAGCAAGCGCATGAAGCCCATCATTATCACTGGCTACAGCAACCCTGATTCCTTAGCATCCAACCTCCATCCTCTATTGTTTCCAACATGCCATCGAAGCTTCTCACATAGGAGCGCACGGGTGGGAGGCAGCGCCATCTATTGTATCAATTTTATAGTAATCAAATTTTTTATTCTCCATACAATATGCTTTTCTCTCTTGCATACGAGATCCTGGTAGAGCATAGACATTGTATTGTTTTCTTACACAAATAACACACCCCAATGCATCTTTTTTGACCCTCGTGTCATGCTTGGTGAAAAACAATGAAAATTGGGATCCCAACCATCAAAATGAGATTTTGTGAACACGATACTTTGCATAGGACTCAAAGTAGGTGATATTTAGGCATGGGAAAAGTTTTGCATCCTTCATAGGCTCCTATGTCTTTTTTGACCCTCATGTGTCATGCTTGGTGTGAAAAACAAGGAAAATTGGGATTTTTATCGTGTGATTGAGATATGATGGGAACAATACTTTGCATGGGCCTTAAATTAGGTGATATTGAGTCTTGTAAAAGGCAGTGCATCCATCAAGGACTTGCACATTCGAATAACACACCCCGATGCACCTTTTTTTACCCTTATGCTTCATGCACAGTGAAAAACTAGGGAAATTAGGATCTTGACCATGAAAATGAGATCCAATGGGCACAATAATTTACATGGGTATCAAAGTAGGTGATATTGATGCCTTTTCAAAGTGATCCATCAAAGACTTGCACACTCGAATAAGAAACCTCGATGCCTCTTTTTTGACCCTCATCAGCATGCATGGAGAAAAACAAGGAAAAATGGGATCCCGACTGTGCAAATGATATTAACTAGACATGATAGCTTTCATGGGCCTTGGAGTAGGTTATATTGAGGCTTTACAAAGTGGCACACCCATTGAAGACTCACACATTTGAATAACACACCCCGATGCATCTTTTTTAACCCTCATGTGTCATGACTAGTGAAAAACAAGGGAAAATGGGATCCTGATCGTACAAATGAGATCCGGTGGGCATGATACCTTAGACAAGAAAAAAGGAGGATGATATTGAGGCTTGTGTAGAGTGGCATATCCATCAAATACACACATATTCGAATAACACACCCCGGTGCATCTTTTTTGACCCTCATGTGTCATGCTTCAGCGAAAAACAAGGGAAAATGAAATCATTTCTGTGAAAATGAGATTTGATGGACATGATACTTTGAATGGGCCTCAAATAAGGTGATATTGAGGCCCTTGCAAAGTGGCACATCCATAGGAGACTTGCACGATCGAATAACACACGTCGATGTGTCTTTTTTTACCCTCATGTATCATGCTTCGTGTGAAAAACAAGGGGAAATGGGATTTTGAGCGTGAAAATGAGATCCAATGGGCATGATACTTTTCATGTGTCTCAAAGTAGGTGAGATTAAGGCCTATGCAAAGTGGCAAACCATTAGAGACTCGCAGGTTTGAATAACAAACCCCGATGCATCTTTTTTTACCCCCATGTGTCCCGCTTGGCGAAAAACAAGGGAAAATGGTATCAAGGATTTGCGGCGGTATTAAAACATTCCAAATTATTGTACCCATTGAATCCAATGGGCACAATAATTCGCTACTACTAGACCACTTTAAAACGCCCATGGGTTAATTGTGATAATAGCATTGCATTATTTACAATTCCACTTCATAATATGACAATCGTGTAACTATTATTTCAACACATCCACGTTAATTACTTCAACAATTGCACAATAATTATTTGACATAATGTGCAAAACATATGTCACATGATAATAGCATTGCATTATTTACAATTCCATGTCAATTACTTCAACCTTTGCACAATAATAATTTGACAAAATGCATTGTTATAAGCATCAATAATAGCTGTTATTTCAAGTTAAAAGATGTTCATATTTGCATTGGGGAGTTTGCATCTCCGGAAACATTACTATTAGAAAAAAATTAGATGGGCAAAAAATAAAGCCAATAGATGGCAATATCCATATGAAATGGATTACAATTGTTGACACGCAAACATTGAAGCCAACGGGTGCGGTGTGCCAAAAAGGAGTCTATAGAAGCTTATCACACATAGTGACTCGTGTAGCAATGGGAGGAGGCTGGTGGATGCCTTGATCCCCTAGCAAGATATGTAGGCCATGTTGATATAGTACAATGAAGCATCCGCAGACGATGGTCACTCCCAGCAGCATGCTGGAGATGGTTAATAGGATGGTGAGGATGATCGACATTGTATGTAAGCTACTAAAACAAACTATTATGCTTTATAAGAATTGATTCAATACTCCATTTAATATAAATTGAATGAGAATTCTTTCAATATACCACCATAAATAAAATTAATGTGAATTGAAAACAAAACAAATATTGATTCAATACACCATTGAGACAACCCGTTAATACAATTCTTGCAAATTGATTAGACATGCAAAAAACAAGGGCTTAATATTATATGCCAACCTATATACAATATTTTACTCTTCTTATCATTTAAATTCTAGTATGTAGTCTCGGATCAAAAGAGTACGTTGCTTCGATGCCAAGCATGTCATACAACTCACATGCCATAGGATCATTGCACACCGCACATGCACTTGTCACCTCTAGAGTATTCATGAGGCAAGCAAGGTGATCATAAGGGAGAGTGTAATATTGTGGTTGATTGCCGAGACTATGCCTCCTTGTTCGATATGTTGCAAGGCGGGTAAACCGCCGTCATGTGCTTGTTGGGAATAATTAGTAGCTATCATGCACATCTCCACATATGCATTGTCAATATCAAGCCTCCGGTTTGAGATAACAGTGCATGCAACCGTTGATTGTCACTTAATGGCTGCTCATTCTCTTGCAGCACCCATCGATGCTCCATAACTGCATCTCGCAGAGTCTCAAGAGGAAATGTGAGGTCTCGCTCAACGCATGCTCCTTGTTGTCCCTCTCCAATGTCCTCTTTGATGGTCATGAAGAGCTCATCAGTCGTCTCACCGATGCTCCACGTCCAGTGAGGTCACATAAAAACTTGTCAGTTGATGTTGGGCACGAATTGTTCCAAAAAAGAAGAAGCAAATAGTCAAAAAGATATTTACATTAGGGGAGGTTTGACGTATCAAAAGGGACTCATAAGGAGTAGATTAAGGAAGAGATTAAGTTAAGAAAAAGTGACCTACTATGGTAACCCAAGGGTATAAGGGACCCCTGGCATTTACTAAGCTGACATGGGTCATCTTGGCCCTTGGATGTAGGATGGATCAAGGGCCTAGGATGCCTTGGATTGGGCCAAGGTTTTTTGTACTTGAAGCCATAGGTGGCTTGGCTTCGTGCTATGTGTATGATACAAGCACTTTTTGGGCTATGAATTAATATACACTCCTCTTTTTTTTTTGGCATTCAATTTCCTTGTGCAATGTTTTTTCAATGAATGCTTTGTGATGTAAATGTTTTGGAATTGTAATGTTTTATTTGGAATTGTAATTGTCGGCTTGTATACAATCATTTAATAATATATGCACTTTAAATTCTAGTACTTTGTCCCTTAACTCATTTAATAATATATAATGAACTACCAATAGCTATAGACGTGCATGGAATCGTGCAAATCAAAATGTTGTTGGCTGTAGAAATTCCATTGCACAATGTACAAATGGGATTCCTGCAACCACACAACATTCTATTCAACCACATGCCATTCTATTTTTTTTTAATTCTGTAGACCGTCTATAAGTGCAACTATTAGCCCTGTTATAAGCGTGTCTTGCTATTATTTTTAGAATTTCCATAGAGCATCTATTAGAGCATCTACTAGCACGTCTATAAGTGTGTCCCTCTGTTATATAGATGCACACTTAGACGCAGGTCTGTGGACGTGCTAATAGATGCACCCATCACTTTTTTTAAAAATTCAATAAATGCATCTATGGATGCATTGTGTTGTTGTGATGTGTCAGGCATGGAGGAAAACAAGGAAAAATGGAATCTTGACCATACAAATGAGATACGGTGGGCACGATACCTTGCACCTTCCTCAAAGAAGGTCATATTGAGGCCCATGCATAGCGATGCATCCATTGGGGACTCGTACATTCAAACATCACACCTTGTTGTATCTTTGTTGACCCTCATGTGTCACACATGGAGAAAAACAAGAGAAAACGGAATCCTGATCGTGCAAATGAGATGGGCATAATATTTTCCATGGGCCTCATAGTAGGTGAGATTGAGGCCAATCAAAAGTTGTGCATCCATCGGAGACTTGGAGGTTCAAATAACACACTCCAATGCATCTTTTTTTACCCTCACGTGTCATGCTTGGTGAAGAACAAGGAAAAATGTGATCCTGACCGTGCAAATGAGATCTAATGGGCATAATACTTTTCACAGTCCATAAAGTCATTGATATTGAGGCGTGTGCAATGTTATGCATGCATCACAACCTGCTATTTTCAAATAACACACTTTGATGCATCTTTTTTTATCCCCATGTGTCATGCATGGTGAGAAATGAGGGAAAATGGGATCCTGATTGTGCAAATGAGATCCGATGGGCACAATACTTTGCATGGGCCTCATAGTAGGTGAGATTGAGGCCCAGGGAAAGTTGTGCCTTATAGTAGGTGAGATTGAGGCCTGAGCCAAGTAGCACATCCATCGGAGACTTGCATGTTCGCATAAGTTATAACACACCCCGATGCATCTTTTTTGACCCTAATGTGTCATGCTTTGTTAAAACAAGGGAAAATGAGATCGTGGCCATACAAATGAGATCCGATGGGCATGCTACTTTGCACAATACTCTAAGTAGGTCATATTGAGGCCCATGCAATGTGGTGCATCCAACAGAGACACGCAGGTTCGAATAACACAACCCAATGCTCCTGTTTTGACCCTCATGTGTCATCTTGGTGAAAAACAAGGAAAAATGGGATCCTGACCATGAAAATAAGATCCAATGGGCATGATACTTTATACAGGCCTCAAAGTGGTGATATTGATGCCCCCGTACGAAGTTGGGCATCTATGATAGGCTCCTATGTTTAAATAACACTGTTTAAATAACACACTTTGATGCTTTTTTTTTTACCCTCATGTGTCATGCTTGATTAAAGAATTTGCTTTGAATCATACAAATGTAAATATTTGCACACACACACACACACACACATGCATAAATGTATACAATGTACAAAAAATGTTTTTCCCAACTATAAGCAATGCTAAGGCTTAATTGACATTTAATTGACATCTAATAATTCCCTAAAAAGCACTCAGATATTTATATTTATAAATAAAACCTAAAATACTCTTTCTTGAAATTAGAGGCAACCTAAGATCCCAAACTTGAGATTTGAGGGAGGCAATCTTGTGTGAATGAGTCATATGACTCATACTATACAAGATGAATTTCATTCATGTGGCCTGTCGAGAGAGAGAGAGAGAGAGAGAGAGGGGGGGGGGAGGGAAAAGAAGGAGAAGATAAAGGAGAAAAGAAGGAAAAGAAAAAGGGGAGAGGGGGAGAGAAGAAAGAGAGAGAGAGAGAGAGAGAGAGAGAGAGAGAGAGAGAGAGAGAGAGAGAGAGAGAGAGAGAGGGGGGGGGCAGGGGGGAGGAAGAGGAAGACGAAATGACTAAATGCATTGAAATCCTCTTACAAGGAGGATACTTGGACCAATCACCTTAAAATAAAACTAAGGTGCAGTAGGCTGCCTAAGGGGAACGATGGAATGAATTACGAAGTTTATAATAAGTTGATTTAAACTAATAATGTTTTAAATTGAAATGAAAAAAGTAAGCTGAGAATATCAAAATTGTATGCTTTTTGTTTTTTTGCACCTAAAATGCAAAGATATGCTTTTACCCACGAGTTTTATGCTATTTGAATAAAACCTTCATGATTGATATTAATTAAAATCAATCTAAAGGCTCATATTTGTAAGAGCTAAAATCAATCTAGGGGCTCATATTCATTATAGGTGACTCAAGGAGATGGTAGAAAACCGAACAATATGATTTCTGTAAGTTTTGAAAGTCAAGAAAGGGAAATACCTTACTATAAACTAAGCAGGCAATAGTAGGTTTGAGCAAACGTCATGTGTGAGTAAGCATTCTTTCTTACGACTACCTCAACACAGAAACAGATAAGAATTTAGAATATGCAGAAGCAAAAGTCAACAAACAAGGTGAAATTGAAAACATATATATAATAAACTTTATATAACCACATAGTGTGGGCGAGGAGGCGGCATTCTTCCTTCCCCAAAGAGTTATAATCCAAGGGAAAAGGCCCATCCCCATGCATCGAGATTGGAATATTAGCACAGAGATTGAGTATCATAAATATGTAAGAGACTGACACGTTACCTAAATCTCAATGGGCGTGTTTGTATTCCAAGTTGAACATCCAAATTCGTGTATGCACCAAGTATGTATGTCTGCTTCACTTTTTGAAAAGATACAAAAAACACGACTGAAATGGAAACAATATTAAAATACGGTATTATTGAACAACAAATGACTAGTCTACCTTTTATCAAAATTATATATATAAATTGCTAGATGTAGTGTTGGAATGTAAACGACATTTCCGAGCCAAGGTCATAAACATATGTGTCTCTCAATCAAAATCCAATTCTGATATGAACTAATTTGTCTCGAGTCTCCACTCTATTCCATGGTTTGATGTACATGTGGAAACACTCCAAACTATGCAAGCGTTCCATGTCCCTTGAAATTTACAAGAGGAGGAAAGGGCCTTGTTTTTCTCTACATATCTACTTTCTCTTTTGTTTAATATTTTCTACAAGATCAAGATTGCAGCTCAGCAAGGACAAATACATTGAATGTTTGTGAGCAAATATAAGATGGCCCACATTGTTTTTGAAAAGAGAGCCATTTGATGCTTGGACAAATCCACTTTCTAAATCAGTGATATCATAATGGGATGCAAACATGAAAGCACAATTCATATTGGTCCATATGCTACATCTGCATATTGTACGTCATATCTTGTAAAATTGGATGGTACAATAACAAAAGCATTCCATGACATAATCAAAAAATCCACTAATGAAAACAACGATGCAATTTTGTATAAAAATAGATGGCGGCTGCATTTCTAAACTTGTAGCAGATGTCAATGTAGCAAGCAGTCTACATCATACTTTCATTGCCAGTGCACCATGCGTCCAGGAAAATACAATTTAAAAATACATCACCCATGAGGCAATGCACGTCAGTATTGAAAACTTAACAAGATATCGCATATGCTACTAGATGACTCAATTGATATTATGTGTCTTCAAGTACTTACTGTTAGATAGCACAACCAAATATTATCGACCTAATATATTATGTCGATTTTGTGCCTAAGTATAACAAGAAGACTCACAACAAAAAAGGAAATCACAAGTAATCCAATTCTCGCACTTTGATCAACATCGCGATCCAGAAGACTATTACATGGAGCAGCTACTACTTTATGTTCCATTTTGAGAAATAGAAGAACTTAAAACAAGCAACTAAAATGTAGCAATTAGCATATCTCATGAATCTGGATCAAAGTATTGGGGTGCACAAAAAAGTCAACTTTAGCATAAGTTCAAATGATCAAAATGCAAAAGCTTGGCAAAAATTTGAGCAACAAGCTGATGAGATGGCTACAAATGCAGATGACAATGTCTAAGCTGAGGCTTTCAATAGTGCTATGTTAATGGACTCATCTAATCCAAACAAGTGTTTAGATCTACAAATACATTCAACCCAGTACTACTTGTGCTACTCATGTGCTCATCGAAATGGACAACTGGATTTTCTTACCAAAAAACACATCCTTCGCAATAATGCCATCCATATGGCAAGATAAGGTCATATACTATGAATTGATTAAACCAATGAGACACAAAAACATAGAATATATTGATATGATCAATAGAATCAGATTAGGACAACAAACAAAAGAAAACCTCTTTCATCTGAACATCAAATATAGACACAAACCCATAGATGTCACAAAAGTACCACACTTATTTTACACAAACGCACTTAAAGGATAAACACAAAAACAAGGTCTTCAACATTCTTCAAGGCAAAGAAGACATTCTACATGCGATAGACAAGAGGCATAAAACTTGTAGCAAGTTAATACGCATGTTAGATGACCCAAAAAACACAACTGGCTTACATTCAAAACTACAACTAAAGGTGGGCATGATTGTGGAAATTTGTTCTAGGAATCTAGACATAAAGGACAGCCTCATCAAAAGGGCTGATTATTCATGCATTATACTTAAAAAAAAGACACAACCAATAGTCTAGATACAATTCAATGACATCAAGATTGGAAAGTAGGTAAGACTAAGGCACACAAACCTCAATGACAACAACACATAAAAAACATGGACCCCATTGAGTCAGATCCCACGTGAATTCCAAATAGGAAAACACAACTTGAACACAATTCACATGAACACACTTTCCAATTCAACCCACATGAGCAAGAAAAATACATCGTTTGCAAGGACTTTTGATGGACTCACTAGCATTTGACTCATATGGCATAAAGTCACATGGCCTAATTTACACAGCACTATCAAGAGTCGAAGATCCACAAAACCTTTTCCTACTAGATAATATAGAAGGAAAAGCATATCAAGGTTGACACACTAGTATTGAATGAGATAAACTGGCAATATGAAAAGACTCACCATGGAAACTAGAACAAATTGACTTCTCCAACAACATGTCATTCAATCACTTAGCACAAGATTGATTTATAGCTACAAAGAAGATATTCAAAGGTTGCCCAAGAATCATGTCTACAACAATACTCTGTCTTGAAGAGACACACATGCAAAATAGAAATGTGCATGGCTTACGAGGTTTTAAACACATTGAAAATGAAGATGGAGCAGGCATCGCAACATACTACAAACCAAACCTAACAGTTACAAAACAAGAATATTACATCCAAGAAGGGGTTCAGTGCCTGCTTACACTATTCGAAACAAATGAAATAATTGTAGCCAACGTCTACAAACATTCGAAAACAAAAGCTGCAATACTCATTTAAGAACTACAATCATTCATGCCATTTACTATATATGGAAGCTGTACTTACGTTGTTGGAGACTTCAACATCGACTTAAACAAACAAAATCTTGAGTCATCACAATTACACCAATTGATGGCAACAAACAACATGCGTCAAATCATCCACACAAATACTACAATCCACCATTCTAGAATCAACCATATTTGGACAAATGAATCGAGCAACAACAGAGACATAGGAACTAACTTCATCTATTGGTCTGATCATTTGCTTCTCTATACTACCATCGACGTGGAACAAGAAATAAAATGACAATAACATTCAAAATAATCAGGCCCCATGAATGGAATTCATCTTGTTTATTAAATGCTTGATTATGTTTTTCCATAAGTTTTACCAATTGCTCTTTCTTTGAAGCTTTGACAAGCATGTCAATGTTTAAATCCCTCTACACAAATGTTGGATAATCGAGTGGCTTTTGATTAAGTATTTGTGTCAAGTATTGCAAGAAGATGCCGACACATGCTTCAGTTTGGTCATCGCTACTACAAACATTGATTGCTTGGATTTGGTCAATTACAAACCCAACTGCCTTGATTATTGCACTTGAGGTTAGCAAAAGCTTGTGCTTATACTAGACAATGTTCCCATCTTATCAAATGCCCTAATAGCAGTAAATCTCTTTGTGAATTGATGTATTTTGAGGGGTTTGGTGTTCAAGTTTCATGAAGACAAGTAAATTCGACGCTTGGAAATTGTAATCTAGATGATGCAACTATAGAGAATGTGTGTTTAGTGATTGGATGGTGATATGCATCCAAGCCCATTTTTGTAAGCATGGCACATCAAACTCCCAAATCATTGTAGTAAAGAGCTTATCCATTTCATTTACCACAATTGGATCTACATGGAAATGTATGGTGCTCAATGGCTTCAAAAGGTAAAGTTTTTCTTTTGGTTTGCACACTTGAAAGTGTTGTGTATGTGATGCCATGTTGTGGTCAATTAATAGGGTCAAAACACAATGCTTCCACTATTAAGCCTTGAGCATGATGTACTATTCTCACTAATGCTAATTAAACTAGGTACTATGTTTGAGAGATTGTGTAGTCTTGTCTAGAAAATATCTCACACAATAGCACATCCACTCCTCCAAATGGTTTGAGTGGTTATGCTTAATCTCTCTCATACACATGTCAATTTCAATGAAGGTGTTCAATCCAATCAGTGAAAGTTCATCTAGAACTAGTAATTCCAAATTTGGGTATATTGTTTGAAAGGTATTGGAATGTCTCTGCTGAAAGGCATGTGTAGTTGGACATGAGAAGAGGTAGGTGCAATGCAGAGTGAATTGTTGTTCCACCATTGTGAAAGTTGCTTTACCGGTGTATGCCAATAGAAGTACTCATGGGAGTTCAACATTTGCATTCTCTTTATGTGAGTAATGTTGTAGCAATGCTTGTAATATCACATGCAAAGTGTAAGTTTTGCCTATTCTCGCATTACCAAATAGGAAAAGAATAAATTGCTTGTTTCCATGTTTTCTTTTTTTCAACATAATCTCATGTACTATTATATGTTGTTTGTTGTTTAAGTTCCTAAACAGGTCATGATGTTTTTTATTTTGCATCATGCCTTGTGTCTTGGGTTGACTTTGCTCAATGTTTCTCTTCTTAATTAAGTCTTCCATTTCTATAACAATATCATATTTTTCTTGATGCTCATTTCGTCTTGTCGTTTTGGATGAGCTTAATGTTGTGTTACTACTTGATGGCAATTTTATTATTGGTAGTAACACTTTATTAAACATGACTCTATTATGTTCGATGGTTTTTTTGGTCTCATCGTATAAGTCATGCCAACTCTTTTGTTAGAGAGAGTTCCCTTTCGATGAAAGGTAAGTATAGAAGGTATTGCTCTTTGTAGTGGTCATCAAAGTCCTTTTCTTATTGTATTTATCAAATCTTATGATCTTTGCTCTTCTTATCTTTCTTGCTAACTTTTTGTCGTGTGAGTACTCGCTTGCAAATTGTGCAAGGAAAATGTGGTGGTGTAGTGGTCTTCTTTGATACTTAGTGATAATGTCTTCAAAGAAGATGTCTCTACTTTTTGGGTCCATCTTCTCTAGTTCCCACCTTTGCTTTAGCAATAGTATGCACTCATCGGGTGGGCTAGTGTTTATGTAAGCATGCCTTCTAGTACTGCTTGTTAGAGGTAGAGATAAGGAAAGGTAGACAGCCTGTTGTGCACTTTTGTGTTGAGTGTTTAGTATTGCATTTCCTATTTTACGTACACTTTCATTAGCTACTGCCTTGGACACTAGACTCTCATTTAATGCATATTGAACTGCTTCTTTGGTTGCTCTATCTTCCTTTACAGTGTATGAAGTGCAACATGGGGGTTTAGAATGAATTATGTGTCCCTGTTTGCTCCCCAAAGTAGTGTTATCATGCCATTGAAGTTGTTTATTAAAAAGTCTTTTGGATGTGGTATTATATTCATGTTCAGATATGTGGAGATGATGTAACAATATTGAGAGTGCTCTCAATAAAAGCAAAACGAAAGAGGGAGAGAGAGAGAAATAGAGAGCCACACAAGTTTTTGGTGGGTGCAGAATACCCTAATCTTCTTTTTCATTCATTTATATATGTGTTTGAGTATTGTACATAACTGGGGTAAAGGCACAGTGACCTTTAACCCCCACAACCTCCCACTTAAAGGACAATGTGCCTTTAAGGGAGAACAACCAATGAGTATACTATCCAATGCCCATCAATACACGACAATACTCAAACTGCTGACTAGGTAGACTCTTTGTTAGCATATCTGCAGGGTTATCATTTGTATGAACCTTGACAAGCTCTATGCGCTTGTCCTCAAGTACCTCCCTGATGAAATGGTACCTGGCCTCAATGTGTTTGGTCTTTGCATGAAAGACCGGATTCCATGCTAGCTGAATAGCACTCATGGAATCACTATCCAATGTCGGTACACCTATATGAATCCCCAAGTCTCCCACTAGCCGATCAAGCCATATAGCCTCCTTGCAACCCTCTGTAGCTGCAACATACTCAGCCTTTGTGGTAGACAAAGCAATGCACTTCTGTGTGTGAAACATCCATGACACTGCACCACCTACAAAGGTGAACACATAACCAGAAGTGGATCTCCTACTATCCACATGTCCTGCATAGTCTAAATCTATGTACCCAAGTACACGCATGACTCCTCTATCAAAGTAAATGCACATCTCCTTGGTACCCTTCATGTACCTCATTATGCACTTAACTGCCTCCCAATGCCTCTTTCTTGGATTAGCCATATACCGGCTAACAACTCCCACTGCAAATGCAATGTCTGGTCTAGTAGCTATCATAGCATACATAAGACTCCCAACCGCTGATGCATAAGGAACCTTGGCCATCATGGCCCTCTCCTCATCTAATTTGGGACTATCTGTATGACTCAATTTCACATATGGAGGCAATGGATTACTCACTGCCTTCCCCCCCTCCATATTGAAACGCTGCAGTATTTTTGTAACATACTCCTTCTGTAAAAGCCAAAGGAGTTTCCTACTCCGATCATGCATGATATGCATACCAAGAATATGACCTACAAGTCCCAAATCCTTTCATAGGCCTCATGTAGCTTGGCCTTTAATGCATCTAGCTTATAAGTATTCATGCTAGCCAATAGCATATCATCCACATATAGTGCCAGGAGTATCAGGCTATTATCCTTAGCCCTTTTAGTGTAGAGGTAGTGATTAATTTCACTCCTTCTAAAACCCTGGGACCGAATGAAAGCATCAAACTTCTGATACCATTCTCTAGGCACTTGCTTAAGACCATAGAGACTCTTCTTTAGCTTGTAAACTAAATGCTCTTTGCCCTTTTCTTCAAAGCCTTTCGGCTGCACCATGTAAATTTCCTCATGCAGATCCCCATGTAAGAAAGCTGTCTTGACATCCATCTGCATAAGCTCCATATCCTCTACTGCCACTAGTCCAAGCATGCATCTAAGTTTGGTCATCTTCACAACCGGAGAGAATATCTCATCAAAGTCCACACCCTTCTCTTGCTTGAATCCTTTAGTAACCAAATGGGCCTTGTACCTAGGCACATCATCACCTGTGACCTTCATCTTGTAGACCCATTTACATGGCAATGCTTTCTTTCCATGTGGCAAAGAAACCAAGTCCCAAGTCTTATTCTTCATAAGTGAACTCATCTCTGATTGCATAGCATACTCCCACTTGCGTTGATCCTCACGCATCATAGCCTCTCTGTAGTAAGAAGGCTCCTCGCAATCAGTAAGCATCACATAGTCTACCCATGGAACAAACCTATCAGGCGGTCTAGACACTCTAGATGATCTTCTCAAGGGCATTTCAGCTTGCTGTCCCACCTACATATCAGCCACATTTGGCTCATCATTTCCACCAATAGATGATCCATCATCTACCCTTAATTGTATACCTGTGGGAGTACTTGGTGGTACCAGTTCTTGCACATTTGGTGCATGGACAACTTGCTGTCTATCAACATATGCAGGTGGATTCATGTCCTAGAAAGTGATTCTTCTCATTTCCACATCCCTCATGGGTGCCTTATGCATCTTCTTCTCATTGAAGGCTACATCATGGCTGCATATGATCTTCTTTGCTTCTGGATCCCAGAGATGATAGCCCATCTCTCCACTTTTACCATAACCCAAAAAGATGCATTTCCTAGACTTAGGATCTAGCTTCTTTCGAAGCTCTTTTGGCACATGTGCATATGCCTCACACCCAAAAATACACAAATGAGAGTAAGAGGGCTTCTTGCCACTCCATGCCTCTTCAGGAATACCACCATCCAAACTCTTCCTAGGTGATCTATTGATCACATGCACTGCAGTCTTCATTGCCTTAGCCCAAAAACCACTAGAAAGACTTGCATTGGAAAGCATGCATTGCAACCTTTCTTGAATGGTACAGTTCATCTTTTCTACAATTGGATTTTGCTCTGGAGTACGAGGGGATGTGAGCTTCCGTTTAATCCCATGTGTATCACAGAAATGTTGAAAGTCATGAGAGAGATACTCTCCACCATTGTCAGTCCATAGGCATTTAAGCATTCTACCTGACTAATTCTCAACCAAGGCCAACCATTTTTGAAATACCTAGAACACATCACTCTTTTGAGCTATAGCATAAGCCCACACTTTCCTAGTTGCATCATCAATGAACGTCACATAGTATTCATCCCTGCCTAATGACCGTGTAGGCATGGGACCATATACGTCTGAATGCACCCAATCAAGCTTTTCAAACTCTTTCACTTGGCACCCCTAGCCAAAAGCATAGAGCCCTTCTGAATTTTCCAACTCCCAGAACCAAAGATGGTCTGAAAACCAGCATCATCTAGCTGACCCATTGAAATGAGACTCTTGGTCAACTTAGGCATATGTCTCGCATTTTTCAAAATAAATGCAGACCCATTTGCAAAAGAAAACTTTATGTCACCTACTCCCACTATGTCACATGCATAGTCATTTCCAAGATGCACACAATCTGTCTTTCCACTATCATAAGTGGAGAACCATTCCCTTTGGGGAGTAACATGGAATGAAGCACCAAAATCCAAAATCCAATCCTAGGAATATGCATCATCTGAAGTGGTAAGCAACTCTACAGATAAACTAGACATGAAGAGAATGTCATTGTCAATATCATGTGTGACTGCATTGATCTCCTCGATCTTCACTTTTCCTTTATCCTCCCTTGGACTCTCTTCCTTCTGATTTGCACCCTAATTTGCATTCTTTTTCTTATCCTTTTGCTCTCTTTTAAGCTTGTAGCAATCCTTTTTCATGTGGCCCTTCTTGCCACAATAGTGACATTCAATGTTCCATGCCCTGGACTTGCTACGAGACTTCCCTCTTTCTTGAAACCCCTAGACTGTGATTTGCCCCTTTGCACATTTAAGGCTGCATCCTGCTTGTTGCCTTCCATTGACTTCCGTCTAATCTCCTTGACCGACAGGCTACCAACCACATCATCAAAGTTCAATACTCCACCACTTGCAGAGTTACTGATAGCACTACAGAAAGTATCCCATGAGGATGGTAATGAGCGTAAGAGAAATATTGCCCTTATTTCCGCATCGAAATTCAGCTTTTGAGCTTGAAGCTGAAAATGATATTAAATTCATTCAAGTGCAAAGCTATGGATACTCCCTCCATGTGTAGCTCAAACAATCTCTTCATGAGATAGACTTTGTTTGAGACAATCTCTTTCATATGTAGCACACAGCTTTTTCCATAAAGCTTCTGTAGTCTTTTCAGTGACTACTGTGAAATAAACTATCTCCCCAAGATAAAGTCTAATGGTAGACTTTGCCAATGCATCCAACTCATTCCATTCATCTGTGGACATAGCTGCAGGCTTAGCTGCAATCCCTTGCAAGGGTTTTATTAGCTTCTTTTGAATAAGCACATCCCTTATCTATTCTTTCCACAAAGAAAATTTTGTCCCATCAAAATTTTTAATGCTAAAAAACTCATTTTCAGACAATACTAGGTGCACCCAAATGTGTATGCCACAATAGAGTGAAATATCACCAAAACTTAAAGCTCAAAGCATCAAAAAGATACAGCTGACTCATGTGCATGTACTATGCATCCATATGAGCAAATCTAGCCCAAAAGAAAATGCCAACTGCAATGGCAATCCAAAATGCCAATAAGTGCCAAATGGCTCAAGCATAAACACCGTCCATGGGCATATGCATCAACAATATTTCATCCAAGAGAGCATAACACTATCAGTGCATCAACTACAATGTGTCAAAGCTATCCCTCGGCATAAAATAGCATCCATGTGCAAAGCGTCCATAAAAAATAGCATCCCACAAGGCAATTTGGGCCTATCAGTGCATCCAATAAGGATCGCAATGCATCCAAATGGCCTATAAATCATCCACTGCAACCCAATGCACACCATGAATGAGCACACATGGCTCAAACTACAACCAGAGTGATCTACATAAGGTATGCTCAAGAAATCATGGTCCCACGGCAATGACCGCTACTAAAAATAGAATCTGAGATGCCTCAAAACATGGGTGCCATTGCATAATCGAACTCAGCAAGACAATCTGAAAATATCTCTCTTCTGCTTGAACTCCAAAATCCCAACCGATGGGTGAGAAATGGGAATCAACACTTATCCACTGCTATGTGGCATAAATATAAGGTTTCAAAACCTTAGAATGAAAAATGCATAATAAAGAGATGAAATCAAATACATAGAGATCTATAACTCTGAAAATACTCCATTGAATCATGCAAGAACTGACAGGTAGGGGTTTTTAGGCATTCGAAACGCAATGGGACAGACGGTTTTGGAAACCGTGGTCCCAATCATTGGGTCCAACACACGGACTAAAAAATGTTTTTGGAAACTAAACTGTGTAAACTCCAGTGGAGTGCAAATGATGAGCAACATAGAAGTTTTAGAACCTCCTGAGTCCACTGGAACTGATAGATCTGCAAATGGTTGCTCCAAAACTTGAGTTTTAACACCCGGGCAGAAAAACGTTGAAACTGACACAGTGAGTCAAAAATCCAATGAAATGATCCCAAATTCAAGAATGAAGGTTTTTCCAAGCTCTTGAAGTGAAATGGACACCAAAATCAGGCAATGGTTGCCTCTACAAGTTAATATGGAGTCTCTATTGTCGAACCGAATAGGAAAAAGCTTAAAAAATGACTTTTTCTTTGAAAACACTTAACGGGCTCTCAAAACCACTTCGCAAAACCAAAGTGATTTTTCCAAAGGTTCCTTCAAGGTCTCTACACACTCGGATGCAAGTAAAATCACCCACAAAGCTTCCCACAGAGGTTCTCCTTCCTCCCATAGAGTTGCTGAGCTTCCAAGCATTCACGCACGCTCAGCTAGATCACCCGAGCTCTGATACCAGTTGAGAGTGCTCTCAATGGAAGCAGAACAGAAGAGGGAGAGAGAGAGAAATAGAGAGCCACACAAGTTTTTAGTGGGTGTAGAACACCCTAATCTTCTTTTTCATTCATTTATATATGTGTTTGAGTATTGTACATAAGTGGGGTAAAGGCACAATGACCTTTAACCCCCACAAATGTGTCAAAGTCTATTGACATGATTGTGGAGTCATTTAGTATGGATTCTATTTTCTTGAGTGTTTTCTTGTGTTTTACATTGCTTTCTTTCACATTAAGTGGCAATAGAATTTGTGTTGTACGCATTGGTGGCTGTAGGAATACAAATTTACATGCCCTTCTTCCTTTCTTACATGTTCTCCTACGCTTGTGTGTTTGAATGTCCTTGTTTGTTGTGTCCAGCAATGTAATATATTGATCTATGAATGCAACAATGTTTTGGTTGGTTGATGGCTGCATTGTTGGTGCATCTTTAATCCACAATAGGCCATGGTCATGTTGGCTACCTAACAAAATATGAAGAGGGGAGAGGAGAAGAGTGGAGATGAGGAGAGAGGGCACAGCTAGAGAGCACACCAAAAATGACTAATTGTACACTAGATTTAGTTTAAAATGCAGAATATATACAAACCCATTTAGGATTAGGGTTAGGGTTAGGGATAGGGCATCTAACTCTTTCCTTTATAGCACTCTATTGGGTTCGTGTTATGCACATATGATCACATGATGTTGAGCGTGATCTCTCAAAACCTTCCCTCAAGATTAACATCATGAAATAGGCCTTCCCTCAAGATGATGATTCTAGGGAATCAAAGAAGGACTAAACGTTACATTCCATCACACCCCTTTAATGGGAATGTCCTTCCTCTGTGTCAAACCAAGAGCTTGTCGGTGTTTCTCGAAAAGCTCTTTATCAAGTGGTTTGGTAAAGATGTATGCAACATTCTCTTTGCTATCACAATGTTGCTATCACAATGCTGCAATGTGATGTCACCGGAGTAACATTGTTTCTCTGATGACGTGCTCTCTAACATCAATGTGCTTTGTCCTGGAGTGATATACTAGATTCTTGGCCAATGCTTGAGTGCTTCCGCATAAATCCGCTCCATCAAAATCCGCCCCAATGGCACCACCTGCTGCTCAACCACTGCGATCATCCCTCGAGTCCTAGGAGTAATTGTATAAGTTTTAGCCTACAAGAACACCGATTCAAGTATCCACCGATAGAGATCCCTCATCTGAGCATCTGGGCACCCACTTAGCTTGTACTCTCCCCAAGCATGAACTCCAAACTCTTCCTCCATCGCCTCTGTGGAACACGGTTGCACGATCATTCCTCCATCCATAGGCAAGAACAAGCGCTCATAAATCAATTGCACCATTAGCTCCCGATGCTCCCCCAAAAACTCCACTACAGATCTTACTGACAACTACTGGTAAAGCGCCAACACTGCTGGATAAATAGGTACCCTGTGCCAATCAATGCTGCTGAAACTTTAAATACATAATAGCCTAAGGCGAGCATTGATCGACTGGGAATCAATGTAAACTAGTGGCAGAAGAGGAAGAAATTGGGCATGAGCCACTCCATAGGTATGTGGAGGAGAATGAAAGAGAGAGCATTGAATGCAGATGAAAGGTGGAAGGCGAATGAGCTCAAGAGAACTGTAAGTGCAATGAAGAGAAAGCAGCAAGCAATTGGTACATGCAAACAAATGCTCAAGAACTGCAATCCACATTGCCAATACCCCGCCCTTATGATAGGTAGTTGCATGGCAGCTAGGCTAGGACCTCACAGAAGACTGTTGTCATCATGTTGTGAACCCTTTTGCCACATGTCCTCATGCGATAGCTCTATCACCTCCACCTCAACTCGGGAAATCTGTGCCTCATTAGTGATGGGAAATGGGCACTGAAGACTGCCATCATGATGGTATGGATGAAGCCAAAAACCATTAACTAGATGTGGAAGTACGTGCCCTTACAAATTTGCAAGATAAAACGATGTCGATTTGCAATCATGAAAAATCCAGAATGGACCCAACCATCGCAATTTCAACTTCCCCAACATCCTTCCAAAGTGAGTGTTCAATAGAAGAACCAGTTGGCCGTGCTCAAAAGATTTCTTCTTGAAAGCCAAATCCATCCTTCGCTTGTGCCATGCTTGAACCTCCAGGGTGAGATAAAAGCTCTCCAGCCATAGATCATCCAATTGATCTAGAACATCCAACCAAAATACCATAGAGTCATGTGGAAGAAGCCTGTCCACTGCAATCCTCAGACTCGAAACAATATGCTCGATCAGTGTAATTGCTTCTAGCCCAAATGCCAATTTGAAAGGAGTCAACCCCGTGGCCACCTTGAATGATGTGCGGTAAGCCCATATTGCTACTAGTAACTTCTCATCCCAATCCTGTGGTGCTCATTCACCAACAGCGACATAATCCACTTGAAAGTATGATTTGTAGACTATGCCAATCCATTAGCCTGTAAATAATAGGGCGAAGACTTCTTGTGAATCACCATATAAAAAGAATTCATCCACTTGATGATATTATTGACAAAGTGAGTCCCCTTATTGCTGACAATCTCAATTGGGCACCCAAACCGAGTGAACACATCATGGTATAGGCATTTTGCATTGTGGTATTGTCTCGCAAAGCCCAAGCTTCCACCCATTTGGTACAATAATTCATGGCTACCAAAGCATAGCAATCCCTTGTGTGGGCAGCTGCGGGTTTGAATGGACCCATGAAATCTAGACCCCACTTTTGAAGCAGCTCCAGAGGTAATATGGGGTTAAGTGGCATGCGATCTCGATCAGTGGGCTGGCCCAACCCGTTGGCAAAGGTCACAACTTTTTGCAAACCATTTGGCATCCTTCTGCATGGTTGGCCACCATAAACCTACCTGCAAAACTTTCTTTGTTGTGAATCGCGGCCACCCCAAAACCTTGCAATGAGCTTCCATTAGCACTGCCTCCTACTCGTGAGGTGGAACACACCACAATAGTGCCTCTGTCATGTGTCGCCGGTGCAACTGTCCCAGGACTACTTCAAAGGATCAGCTCCACAATGCCAAGTGTTTCCTCTGGTCTCTATTCATGTACTTGGGCATGATGCCAGTAGTTAGGAACAAGAGCATCTCATCATACCATTACCATGGTCCTACTGGAATGACTTTAGCTGCCATCGTGATCAGCTCTACCCAAAAAATCGATGCTAGCTCCACATCAAGAAACTTGTCCTCTACTCTCGTTGGCAATTCTCTAGACTCTAGTCGGGATAGGTAATCTGCAACCACATGCTACGAGCCCGACCAATGAATCACATCAAAATCATATTCTTGCAATAGCAAAACCCAGCATGCCAATCGGCCCATAAGACTTTACTGTTTTACCAAATACAACAATGCGGAATGATCAACATGGAATACAAAAGGTCGGCCAGCAAATAATGCCAAAATTTCTTGATGGAATAGATCATGCCTAGTCCTTCTCGCTCCGTGATAGAATAATTCTTTTTGGTCATTGAGAGCCATTGACTTGTGTAGTAGACTGGGAAATACCATTTATTCGCATCTTCTTGCATCCAGACACTCCCAATAGCTCTATTTGAGGCACCACGAACACATGAAAATTCTCCTCCCAATCCGGAGACAGTAGCACCAATGCTCTGGAAAGCTGAATCTTTAGTTACCAGTATGCTTGGTCGCACTCTACGATCCACACAAATGCCTTTGGTTCCACATGAGCCAATGCATTCAACGGAATCGCCATTGAGCTAGGAACCACAGATGTCTGCCATGCCATCGAATTTGGCCCAAGAATCGCAAGCACTCCTTAGGGGTTGTTGAAGCTGGGGCTTGCATAATTACTACCACTTTGTCTGGATCTACCGCAATACCTTCTGCTAAGATCACATGCCCTAGGAGTTGGCCGCTGCAGATTGCAAACGCACATTTCATAGGATTCAGACTGAAGGAGACTTCCATGCATTTTTGGAAGCACTTTCACAAATGCTTCAAGTGCTCAGCGAATGTGCTGAACACACTGATGTCATCCATGAAAATCCGCATGATATTTGTCAAATAGGAGCTGAAAATCTCCTGCATTGCTCGTTGAAAAGTTGAAGGAGCATTCTGCAATCCGAACCACATGACTGTGCAGACATAGGCCCCCCATGATGTGATGAACGCTGTTTTGGACTGGTCCTCTGGAGCCATTCGGATTTGGTTGTACCAACTATATCCATCCAAGAAAGAGACACCTCATGCCCCGCCACTTCATCCAGCATAGATTCCATGTATGATAAGGGAAATGGATCAGGTACAGTGGCCCCATTTAGCTTGCGCTAGTCGACACAATTTCTTATTTTTCTTTGGCACAATGACAATCGGGGAAATCCACTCCGGATTCTTAATCAGTGCGATGAATCCCACTCGCAGCAGGTGCTCCAATTCTTTATGCACTTGCTTGGCCACGTGCGAATTCATACAATACCTCTATATCTTTGTCGGTGTCACATCTGGCTTGAGGTTGACCCGATGTTTGTAAAATTTTGGATCCAGACCCTTCATATCTGCATAATCCCAGGCAAACACATCGGAAAATTCCTGTAAGAGGCAATCAATTAACTACGGAAATCAACCCCGTCAACAGTGTGCTGATTTTGACTGGTTTAGATGCTCCATCCTCTCCAAGATAACCCGTATCTAGAGCATCTTCCTAAACTCGTGTGATGCGGCTCATCCGTTCTTCAAATTCTCTCTCCTACTGCAGGAGATCCTGTAGATCCAAATCCATTGCTACTTGTTGGGGCTCAGTCGCCTCCTCCGAAACTGTGTTGGCCGCATCCATCAGAAAACTTTGATGCATGTAACTTTTTGTAATGCCTTCCACATCAATGGTGAAGATAGGAACTAACTCTAGATTTGCTTTGAGAAAGCCTACCTCCTCATCATCCTCCAATCTGTCTACCATGTTCACCATCTCGACCAACACAGGTCATACCGCATCCACCAAAGGTGCCACCACTCCCATTGTGACCTGCACTTTCTTCTTTCCTCTCTGCACTGAAATGACGTTCTGCTCCGAGTTTTGCTTGACTTTTGCTTGCCGCAACCAAGGCCTGCCCAAGAGGACACTATACGTTGGTGTCGCGACTTCCATGTTGAGCACCACAAAGGACACCACGAATGACATGCCCGCCACCTCTAGAACAACCGCCCGTAGGATTCCGAGTGAGCTCGACGTTGATCAACCATGTGGACTAAGAATGGTGCCAACTCCCAACAAGACATCCATCCCATTTCTTAACATGTCTTTAAAAGGATGATATTGACCCCTGAATCACCATCTACCCCAGCACCTGAGCAAAAGTCCGTCCTTGTGCCTTTGCGGATATAACCTAAATTCTCATGTCAGTCAAAGGGATTGCTGAAACTGGGCATGAATTAGCTTGACATAGCTCCACCTCTTCTAGTTTAGACTCCGTATGCAGGGAATGCAACAATTGCTGGTGGAATCCCGAAAGCAGGTTAAGCAATCTGCCTAATGAAATCTGGATAGGTTCCTCCAAAATGCACTCCAACCCTGGCTCCCTTTGCGGAGAATTTGCCCACCTCTTGGCTTGGTTTGCGACCAACAACGGAGTTGCTTCGACCGCCTTTGGACCATTCCTTTTGGACCATTCCCTGGTAAGTGTAGCTTGAACTAGGCTTGAGTCTCCGCCTCTGATTGGACAACTAGTTCTGCAAACTACACTTTACATGCTTCACTAGGTGTTGTTGTGGACTCTGCAAGTGACATCAATGGTGGCTCCTTCATCATCAACTCGTAGACTTGGCGTCAGACATGTTCCTGGGTTGGCCAATCCAATAGCTTGTCACCGTTCTTAGGAGACGGTCCTCATAGCTTGGTACCAGCATGGGTGATTATACTAATCTCTGAGCACACCAGCAGATCATCATCAACAATGTGTATCATCGAAGTGCTGGGTATTTTCCCAGATAGCTTTTGCCGCTCCGTGCATTGTCGATCCCATTCTTGAGCCTCCAAGCATTCGTTTCACCAATGGCCTTTGCCCAAGCAAAACATACACGTTTTCGGTCAATTTTGACCATGACCCCTGCCTCTGCGGCCACCATCGCCTTTGCCTCATTGGAACGTTTGTTGTGCTACGGTAGAAACAATTGCTACTGTGGCTTTTCTTGCACAAAAGATGCAGCTGCACCTTGCTGTGGACCAACTGCTCTCTGTCCATGCCCATTATAGTGGCATCCCACTATGTTGTGTGTATTAGTCAAGCAAATCGTGCACCAATTCGCATTAAGAGCACACCCACCGAGTGACCAGGATTGCGGCAGTGAGTGCACCATATACCCTTCAAGCCTTTAGGTACTAATCCTTCTCCAGAAGCCACCGGCATGCCCTCACCCCCTTTAGAGGCTCTTCGGGTCTTCATCTTCGCTTCCAAGTCGGATTCCTCCAAATTGGTACCTTTAGAGCTTCCGTCCAAATTAATCGCACCTAAATCTTCATCACTATCATCTGACTTCTTGGATTTTGGCATTTTCTTCTTGGTTTTATTCTTCGCGGATTTGCAGTTCTTGTCTTGGATGTCCTCCTGTGCAGCAAATCCCTTGCTCGCATTGCTTGCGCCATGACCGCCATGAGTGTTGTATGTGTCTAATCCACTGTGGCCCACACTGTCCACAGATCCCATGATAGCCTCAAAATGAAGTAGTCACTGAGTACCTCCTAACCAGGCCATTGCCCTATAGGCACACGTTGCAAGATAAGTTGAATTTGGACACATAACCTTCCACATCTTGATCTCCCTGCTCCAAGTGGTGCAATCTATCCAGAGTTTGCGGAATCATTTTTTCTCGATGAAATCGTCTCAAGAATGCGTTGCAGGCCGCGTCATATGTGGCGAAATGGTTCACTGTGTACTCTACCACCCAACGTGCCGCCTTGACCACTAAAGTTAACTAAAAAATCACCTCCTATCAGAGCAGTACCACAACTCCCAGATTGTTGATTTCATACACCTTCTCAAATTATCGGACATGTGCATCGGGGTCATTTGACTTTTGCCCCACAAACTTGGCATACTTGACGTGGCCCGCCACAGCCATCACAGTGCCTCCAATGTTTGGTGCTCCTCCAGATGGGCCTTCCTTGATGGAAGAGATCGCGAGAAGTCATCGAAACCACAGTTAGGGATGAAGATGCACTCAGCACCCGGCAATCAAACCTGCACCCGCAACCTTGGTGGTGAAATTGATTAGGCAGGAGGACTCTAACACCAATCGACCCCTCCTAGAGCTTCTTGTGGACTGACGTCTTCATGCTTGGGATCATTGGTGTTAAGGGATCGGGAGGTTCTTGTGAGCGTGTGCGCATGCATGCCTACTAGGAAGATAACAACCGTAGAATTCGCTGCCATGACCACCAAATGAGGTTCTTCACTGGGATTTCCACACTCGCTCAACTGTAAGCAGGGTGATGGGTATCAGATCACATCCAATGGATTTCATCTTGAAATCCCTGGATGTGCCTTCTTATCGTAGAGCAATCTCCTCCCGAATCTCCTCCAAAGTGAGGACAACTATGTGTAACCCTCCATGTGAAGTGCCTCCGCAATGACCGGCAAGGAGCAGATGACATCAACACGCCCCAAAAGACTTTGCTGAAAAAAAAATCAATCGCTAGATCGCAAATTCCTTGCGTGATGACACAAATGTGCATCATGATTGCCAGGTGCAGATGCTATGAGAAACAAAGACAAATGATATGCATAACATCCACGAGAACAAAATACAGATAATGCAAAAGAGACAGAACACCAAAGATCACTATATTCTGGAGCAATAGCTCGCACAACAACTGTGTACAAAATGACATCGGAATGCTAGTAATAGTATGCGCACAGAACCGTCTGATAGTTAGGGAAATAGCTGTTGAAGACCCAACCGCCAACCCTTACAGCTAACCTACCCTTGCACACCACTCTTAGTCAGTGCTGCTAACCCGCATGGTTATGTAATAACATGTAGTGAGTGCTCTATATTATACTTCAATCGAAGACAATGAAACAGTTGGTTGTTTGTTTGACAACCATGATATAGCACCTTGACCAAGGAAAAATGCATATCCCTATGTGGATCTCCTGGTCTCATGATCTCCAACATAGTCACTATCACAGTATCCATGCAACTGTGGATGACTTCCTTTGTATTCTATTTCAAACTAGCTTGTACCTCTGATGTATCTCAAGACTCTTTTGGCTATATTCCAATGAGAATGTTTTGGATTTGCCATACTGTGCAAGTGAACTTACTAAATAACAAATATCTGGCCGTGTGATAGTCAGATATATATAAGAGATTCGATGAGCTACCTATAGTATCTATCATTGACTATAGGCTTTTCTGAATCTTTTATAAGTTTCAAACTCTATTCCATGGGAGTTGCTGCAATCTTGCAATCTACCATATGAAACTTCTTCAGTAGACTATCAACGTACTTGAGCTGACTCATGAAGGTGCTGTCTGAATCTCTCCAGAACTCAATACCAAGACAATAGTGCATAAGTCCAAGATCTTTCATGTCAAACTCTGCAGATAAGCATTGTTTCAATTTCTTGATGAAGCTATCCTTGCTTTTGGTCACAATCAGATCATCTACGTACAAAAGTGCAAGAGTAATGTCTTCCCCTTGAACTTTGTAGTAGCGGTCACAATCAAATCATCTACGTACAAAAGTGCAATAGTAATGTCTTCCCCTTGAACTTTGTAGTAGAGAGTATGATCTGCATTGGACTTTATGTATCCCAGATCAGCAAAATATTTGTCAATTCTATTATACCAACTTCTGGGTGCTTGCTTTAAGCCATAGAGACTTTTCTTAAGATGGCAAACCTTATTCTCCTTTCTTGGTTCAACATAACCTGCTAGTTGTTGCATGTAGACTTTCTCATATAGGTAACCATTGAGAAATGCATTCTTGACATCGAGCTGATACATATTACATCTACTGAGTGTCGCTAGTGATATCAAGAACCGTATGGAATCCATCTTTGCTACTAGAGCATTCTCATCATAATCCTGACCATATTGCTGTGCAAATCCTTTTGCAACTAGTCTGGCTTTGTATCTTTGAATACTTCCATCAGGATTGTACTTCACTTTGTAATTATTTCTTGGTGGAAGGTCACATAATTCCCAAGTATTATTCTTATACAAAGCATCCATTTCTTCACTCATAGCAGTTTGCCATTCTGGCTTGACAATTGCATCTTTGAAGTACACCCGCTCTTCTGTAGCCATGATGGTAGTCATAAGAGCATAGTTGGTGGTTTCAACCTGAATTGCTTTACCTTTCTTAGCATATGTCAATCTAGCTGGTGGTCTACTTTCCCTAGTAGACCATCTGAGTTTTGGTGGCTCTGCTCGAGGTGTTTCTGCAGGTGAGCCACATCGGGTGCGCTTGGAGGAGGCTGTCGCTAGAGCTTTGGTGTTGAAGGAGTTCGTCGACGGAGTCTTGAAGAGATGAGCCAGTTGAGGGTCGAGGCGGCTTGGAAGGATGCTCTTTGCGAATGCTGGAGCTGCCCATTTGGAGATGCTGGGTAGCTTTCGTGCGGCTGGAGAAGAACCCTAGAGGAGGCAGTTCGTCGTTGAAGGAGGCATTGCTCGTCGGTGCATTGAAGACCTTTGGGCTTAAGGAGATGGAGAGGATATCAGCCATTTTAGGAGAGTTGCAGAGGCAGCAGCGTGTGTTGTGTCATAGGAGGTGCCTATGTGCTTAGCGTGGTCTCAACCCGATTGGTTGGAATGGTGAGTGGCTACCCGTGAGCTTGCACTGGAGGACTGCATTGAAGGCGTGTGCAGGTCATTTGGAGAGGAGCTATGGCGATTTTGGGAGGCCGTCTTAGTTGGCTAACCAGCTGGCTAGCAGGCAATGGTGAGTGGCTACCCGTGATCTTGCACTAGAGAACTACGTTGAAGGCATGTGCAAGTTGTTTGGAGAGGAGCTATGGCGGCTATGGGAGGCCACCTTAGTTGGCTAGCCTTATCGATGGAGATGCATGCAACGTCGTTGGCACTGGAGTTGTGTATGGAGTAGCTTATAGAGCGGCTATTGTAGGGGTAGAGCCGCTCTATGGAGTGTTGGGGTTAGCATGGAGGTGCATAGGTAGGCAAAAGCTTGAGCTGCCTCGTAGAGGCTCGTGGTGGAGAGGTCAAGTTGGAGTCACCACCACCGTGAAGGAGCGTTGATGGGGCTTTGAGCCTTGGCTACTATAGAGAAGGAGATGAGTGAGAGATCTCCTATTGGTAGGTCGTGGAGTAGCGAAGACGTCTCCGAGTCACCCAAATCCAAGGAGCTTGTGTTGGTTGAGAGCTCGCAGGATGAAAGGGCCACCTTGTAGCCACTGCAGTAGAGGTCGTTTGGAGCTTCGTACTTGTTGGCTAGAGAGCTGTGATGAAGCCTTTCCTTTGGAGTGCATAAGCCTTGAGTCTCCTTGGCTTACAAGATAGGAGAAACTATGGTGCTCTCCCTCTCCCTCAAAGCTCATTGTCTCTTAAAAGAGTAACTTTCTCACAAGTTCGAAATTTGAAACCTCCCTCCCACAATCAAATCTCTCACACATAATCTTTCGATGGACGGAATTCCTTTTGCAATGGAAGAATTTCTCCCTAATGGAATGACGGAATCGAATGGAAGGAGATTAACAAAATGGAAGGAGATTAATGGAAATCTCTCAAACTCTCATGGAGGGAATTCTCTCACCAATGGATGGAATTTTCTCTATCATTCAATGGAAGTGAAAGAACACTCAATTTCTTGATCTCTCAATCAATCACACTCTCACAAAGATGGCACCTTAGTGGAAGGCATAACCATGCTCTGATACCATGACAAAATATGAAGAGGGGAGAGGAGAAGAGGAGAGAGGGCACAACTAGAGAGCACACCACAAATGACTAATTGTACACTAGATTTAGTTGAAAATGTAGAATATATACAAACCCATTTAGGGTTAGGGTTAGGGCATCTAACCCTTTCCTTTATAGCACTCTATTGGGTTAGTGCTATGCACATATGATCACATGATGTTGAGCGTGATCTCTCAACACTACCATGGTTCTGGAATTCAATCATGAAGAAAGAGTCAAGTTCTTTTCTCACAATTGTTGTCAACGAGTCCTTCTGCAGCAAATGTTTCGTCGCATTGAATCTGTGCATATAGTATTGAGTAGTAGTGACAGGGTCTGGCTGAATCATGTTGCATACCTCTAATGGTGTTGTTGACTTTATAGCTTGCGATTTGTTGCCTCTGAGTTCTTCTAAGCACAAAATTAGAGGTTCCCACAATCTCTCCACTACAGTGAAGGTTATGAGGTATGTGGGAGATCCTAGTTGTCACACCTTTCTTTAGTTATGCTTATAGTCTAGGGAAGTTTGAAGGCACAATAGATCTCGTACAATGTTGGATTCTAGTAGTCTCTCAATGTTTATGTCTGCTATTACTTCTCTTACATGGACTTCTCTTCCATTAAGTTTTGCTTTCCTTATCTGTACTCATGTCGAAGATAGAACCTATTGAACTAATATCTTCATCAGTTTAAAGAACATGTTCTCAATGCTTAATGCAAACCTTCTGTCTCTATTTGTTAATTCCCATTGTGCTATGGTCTGATAAGGTGTAGATGCTAGGATATTATATGCTCTTGCTTAACCATAGAAGATACTTGTGAATGCGAACTGCTCACAATGGGTATCTTTGAATATGCTTAGAGGAGTGAATCCTTTAGATGGTGCAATGACAATGGTTTTGTCCTCAAAGTCCACAACTTGTTGACTACTATATATGCAGTGCACTAACCTATCAGTCATCCTCTGCTGTCATTGCAAGTAACGTTTTGTTGTCTTCATTCATTGCATTTTCTTGCTTTTGCATGTTCTTTATGTGTTTGGCCGAGCTATTGTTGAGTTTCACATTGTACAAAGGGCAACTCATTAACTCTTGAAGTGCTTGCAATGTCAATGTTGGTCGGACAAGTCTACTCATGTAGTTATGATTTCATTGTAGCTTCCTTTTGATATAGCTACCATTATAGTTGTGCTATTGCTAATGAATCGTGGAAGGACACACTGAGCTCTCTCAACATCTGCGAGGACATTAACTACACTTCCATGCATTCCATATTGTCCATCATATGTTAGCTCTCGTATTTGGCAAAATGGAATCTTGAGTCATATCAATCTAGCTCTGCTTGTTCATTTCCACTCCATATATTGTAGGTTTTATTATTTCTTCTTTTGAAAAGTGGCATCAAAGTTGGCAGCTGGCATGTATCATCTATAAGTATAGCATGTGTTTCCCTCTTTCTCATAGTGGAAATATGTTTTTCTATTACCAAATGTGAGCTGTCATATCAAAGTATGCTATAATCGACTTGTAAGGAATTTGAGAATCTTGTAAGAGAGTCATAAAGGATTGCTTGGGAGGTAGAGGCAATTGCAACTTATGTTGAGACATGGTCTCTTGTAATGTCTCCTTCAGTATGGATATGATCCACTCTTGCAAATAATAGCCACGGGCTTGCACATGACCCCTTTGATGATCTTATGGAGTCAAATAGGATACTCAATAATGACTCATATGTTTTTATTGGAGTTAATGAGATCAAGCAGGTGATGATGTCCTTGTTGTGTCCATGTTGTTCATTGAACCTCTTTGTTCTTTCCATGTCATAGCCATCAAAGCTCTCAATGTAATTCTTTTCATTTGGTTGGGTATTGCTTACATACACACCTTGTTCTTCATTGTTGACATTTCAGCATAATGGACGTATTTGGGGGGTTTGTGGTTTTAGATAGAAGGATTGTGTGCAGTGGCATTTCTCTGTCTTCGCCTATGCATTCTACCTCACACAACTTCTCTCTATCTTTTTTCCAGAGAATGAAACGAACAACCCACTCACTAGAGAACTTGATCAAGCAATCAAGGACCATCAGCCTCGAGGATGCAATCGTAGTGATGACAAAACTGGAGTGCCTCAGGATTGATGGAGCGCTCTAAGGTGGATGGAACCTATGTGGAGACATGATGAAGAGAGTGCTCATGACATGTACCTCAAGTCAATTAGGTTCCAACATAGATTAGCTTGGACTCATAAACAAAATCTTGAGTGAATGTGCATTTCTTCCTTGTACTCAACAATACATGATAGGCCTCTTATATAGAGAGTGCCCTTTGAATAGTCGACACTTGTGGGATCCTCTGATCCACATCTCCTCGTGTGGATATCCTTGATCCACATCCTCATATCATGTAGTTCACATCCTAGGGTGGCTACTTTAATTATTTCCTATACCATACCTTAGCCTTTAATCTATGTGCACATGGCACCATATCTCAACAAGTGACATATTTTTTCACTTGTTCAAACATGATGTGGGAGTTGGCTTGTCTATTTAGCACTTTTGCAATCAAAAGCCATGGTGTTGTGGATATGTTTAATGACCTTTGTATGGAGTTGTTTAATTGCTTTACCAATGACTCATAAGTTGTTGAAGGAATCAGTTGTGCAATTGCTTTACCAATGACTCATAAGATGCACCTAATGATGTTAGTATTGTGTGGGTTGCTCTCATTGAACTCCATTACTTCAGTATTGTACTCATCCAACTTCAAAGTCAGGTCTATGTTTGTTGTATACTTGCTTTGTGTTCTCATCAACTACAACGTGTCCAATAAAACTAACGAATTCAAGAATTAACACGCATGTCAAACAAAAGTGTCTAGAAAAACTAATGAATTCAAGAAATAACATGCATGTCAAACAAATGTGTTGTTGTTTGTAAGTTGTCGAGTCATTTGAAATGGGTCGTGATGTGCCCCAATATGAAGAACCATTTTAAAGTAAATGTGCAAGCAAAAACTGGATGAAGTGGACACCCCATTTTATGTTTAGGCACTTGTATCAACTTTTTTCCATTTTCATAAAATTGATAACTGGCTATGGAGAAATATGTGAATTTTAAGCTCGTGAAGAAGACATTTTAAAGCATTTCAATGTAACATGATATCATGAACTGTTTTCATTGAAAGTGTACATGGAAACTTCGTGATGCAAGAAAAAGCTTGTATTCCAATACAAAAATTCCATAAGCCAATAAACATTTGAAAAATGTCCCAAATCAATGCACATGGAAGACATTATGACAATAACTACTCTTTCAAAAGGAAGGAAACTATAATGCATGTGTGTTGGAGTAGCATGGAGACAAGATGGAGATACCAAGATGATGAAAAAGATTGATTATTCACGAGAGATATGCCCAATATATAGGCACAAGTTACATCCAAGAGTGACATCATATGTGAGCACAAGAGAGCATCTAGATCCACAAATTTCTCCCAGTATCTCTCAATCAAGTCCATGATTCTCTCAATCACATCTACTAAGAACCTTCTACCACCTAACCTGGTCACACTAACCACCATGTGGTTACACACAAACTCACACAAACCTTGTACCCCTTGGTACACCCGATTACATCAATTTGTTCTTCATACCCCCCACAAATTGATGACTCACCCCTCCGCAAATTGAAATACAATGCACAGATCGATGCTCTATGAAAGGAGCAACGTCTGTTGAAGTCTATAATCCACTCTCGCCTAGGTTGTCATGAACTATCTCAGGGTATAGCTCAGTAGCAAGGTCAATCACAACATCATTTCCAATGGTGGGAGGCGCATGCGCTGAACACTGGCCATGCTCAAACACAATATCTTTGACCTTTATGACTGCAGCATGCACTAAGGGCTTTGTTGCATCATACATGGAGCAATCCTACTCTTCAACTTCTTGTTTCACAGACTCCACGTCCCTGTGAATTGTACAATCCACAACAAGTTCACATTATTAGATTAGTGTGTTCTGAGATAAAAAATAAAGGATTATGCACAGTAGGGATACTGCTCTCAGTACCTTGTCTAGGGGTGGTTACAACAGCACTCGCATCCCACTTCCTCCCAAACTTACACTCTAATTCTGCAGGGTGACGACCATGTAAATGAAGCGAAGCCAACCATGAAAGAATTGAATGAGGAAAGATGAAGTCAGAAGTTGAAGGAATAAATGTATTGAAGTTCAGAAAATGCATGAAGTAACATAGAAATGTGTTGATCATGGAGGGACCCGAGCCTCTTTGAAAAGTTTGGCTTCCAGTCTCCATTGATTCAACTGAGAGCTCTAGGAGAGAAGGCATGGATGGAACTGACTGTAGAAGCAAATGATGAAAATCAAAATATGGCAATGGTTGAACAACATGTGCTGGCAAAAGATCGAACGTCTTATATATAACGACAGGAAGGCAGTGTTGCACCACCCACTCACCGCCTTGTTGGAAGCATGAACCACCACAGAAAAAGAAAGATGTGTAGACAACAAGGAGACTAGACATCAGGGAATACATTTCGGAGCCCATGCTGGAGGTTTCCACTGGTGGCTTGTGATTTCTCGGCCGTTGTCCTCCTCCAAGGCCGAAGCTGGAACAGTGAATGTCGAATAAGCTACCTGAATGCTTCGCCACAGTAAAACCATGACATGAAAACAAATGGGTGCGATGTGTGAGCGATTTGCTCCCCAAGCATGTCGGGGTGGTGCAGTGCTAGTGCGCGACCTTTGTGGGACTCCAATAGCTATGAAAGAATAACAACAGGCGGCAACACTTTGATTGTGATGATGAGCGACGTTCATTTTACCTCCAACACACTCATTCCATTGAGCATCGTCCTCGGGGCATAAACGAATACTTGCGAAATCTATGCAAACACCTCCAAAGAATTTGGAGAGCTAGATCATATGAAATTGTAAGGTCTACACTGCATTGGCGGGTTGCGTGCAAGAACCAACGGAAGAGTAGCACGTGCATAACTTCTCTAGTTGCATGAGAAATTCGCGTAGACCTTTCGAAGTCCAAGTTGGATAATGCTTTGAAGAGTGCCATGTAGTTGGCATGCATGCATGCAAGTGGTCTTCTTCACCAATGCCAAAGCGAGGTTCATCAAATATGACATCAGTTTGGGAATTTAAAAAGTTAAAACGAATTTTGGCTTTCTCCAAACAAGCACCAGTCACTATACCCTACCTCCCCCGGGGCAGGCTAATAAAACAGCAACAATTTATGTATCTTAGCTTGGCCATATTTGGACAAATGCTCCTATAACAAGTGGTTACTTTGGAACAACTGAAGCATACTAGACTATCACATTCCTATTTATATTGCTTATCAATTCGCATCAAAATTGCCATCTTTCAAAGCAAAATAAAAGCAATTATAAAAATAAAAAATAAAAAAATAAAAGCAATTTGTGTTGTATTTTACTCCTCAGAGAAATTGCTCTTAGTTAAAGTAGCTCTTTCAACTCTCTAAGCCACAACAACAGCTATCACCCAGTGATTCGCCATCGTGAGTGTTTTTTGTTGGCCGCCGCTGATGTCAAAAGACATTTACTTGCTTGCGCTACTTTTATTACAGCTACAAAAAAAGGTTGGCCGATTTAATGAAACAGATCCCTAGTTCATTGCATCTTTCGGCACTAGTCCCAATAGGCAAAGCCAAATTCTTTGCGCTTTGGTACGGCTCAAGCTTATGAATAGTACCAATGGCCCACCCTAGCAAGGTGAGCAAGGGGGATTCCCTCATGATGCCAATAACTCATGGAAGAAGAACAAGATGAATTTCATTCGTGTGACTTGCCGTGAGAGGAGGAGAAGAAGAAGAAGAAGAGAGAGAAAGGAGGGGAGACAAAGATGGAGGATACACATAGCAAGACAAGAGCAAGTGCAACTTAGCCCAATCATAAAAAATGTGCAAAAAAATTCATGAAAATGGAATTTTCTCTTTCAATAAAGGAGTGAGTAGCCTACCTATAGGCAGGCCCAAAAGACAACAAGGGTTAAATTTCACTCGGTGTGCCAAAGGAGATGGGAAAACCTCACTCTTAGATTTAAATCCCTGATAGCATTCATTTAAGGACAACCTCACCCTTAGATTAGGACAACCTTTAAATCTCCCTTGAAGTTATCCTCCATGATAGCATTCATTTGAGGCCGTTGCACAATCCCCATAGATAGAGAAACGGAAAACAAATGCTTAGTTTGCCTTTGGCACTTTCTTTATGACTTGCTTTGTGCACCCTTGTTAATTAGGGGAAAAAAAAAGAGCGCCAAGTTCTTAGACCTTGCTGAGAAGGGTACTCTTACTACACGAGGCCCTGGATACAGCGGCGGTGCACCGATTAGCAGCAGAATAATTCGACAGCACCAGAGGCAGTCGTAATTAGCAGGTATTCGCATCACAATTGTATAGCTCTTGAGTATATGCATACAAGTCTCATATAGGCAGCTAGATATCTCTCGCTAAATGTGTCGTCTACTCTTGAGTATATTCAGTCAAGTCTCATACAGGGAGCTAAATGACTCTCTTGTGACTGAATTGTTGAAGACTGATGTGCGTTTACTATTGTAGCAATTGGTTCAGATTTCAAATAGCGAGTGCTCGGCTAATTCTTGGTATTGCTTGCATCTGTGGTAAGCATTGTAACCTTAAAGAAGTATCCTACTATATATTACACATTAGTCTTTATTTCAGTATAAAGGGGAATCGAAGTTGAAACCTTGTCTGCGTTTCATACAGTGGAAGCCCTTCTGTGCGGCAAGTCTTATTGTTCCTTATGGACAATAACTCTACGTGCTCCACTCACGTGTTTACTCCATCATTGGTGACGAAAGACTTTTTAGTAGAGCAGTTATTGGACTCCACACTACCAATTTCTCAGCGGTTCAGGGCACTTTTTTCCTTACGGAACTTGAAGGGTCAGGGTCCTCGAGAAGCTTTGATTTGTGGTAAGTCTGTTGTTTTCGATCGTTCTTCTCAGTAGCACATTTTAGAAATAGTTTGCTTTTGGAAGCCTCTCATACTCATGACGCTGTTTGTTTTGCGTGGAATGTGTCTTTCTTTTCACTGGTCTCTCTATTTGAGTTAATTAAATTAGAATGAGGTAATGAGCACAAGGACCTTTTTATAAGTGAGGGGAGCTGGTCTGTCCTCCGCCTTCAGATCTGGATCAATAAGTCTGTAAATGACTGGATCTGTCCAATCGGGCCGACCCTGCTGACTTGCTGACATTCTGGTCTATTCACAAAGGGCAGGCCTGCTGAGGTGGTTGATCCCACTTGCTGACATGGACGACCTGGTCTGGTCTAGTCACTCGTTGTCCTTTGACGGGCTCTTCCATAGCCCCAGCCATGGCCCTGTTTGTGCCACTAGGGCTTTCTCCAATCAGCTCCACAGCCTCCCTGGCTGTTCCATGTCTGCAGCCCTCTAGACAGCCAAGGTGGCTGCATGATGTGCTACCATGTGAGCAGTGGTATATTTCAAGTGGAGGCTTTTTGGGCCCTAGCAAGGGTCCTAAGGGATGTTTTGGTTAGTGAGTTGCTAATTAGGTCCATAGTTTTGAAGTTAGTTCATTTGGTCAATTCGACCATGCAAATTGTGGTTAGTATGAGTAGTTTAAGAGCTTCTAATGTTTTTAGGGTTTAAGGTTTTTGTTTGCTTGTGGAGGTTCTTGTCTTTCATTGTGGAGATCCTAAATCGTTTTGCCTTTTGTTCGGTATTTCTCTCTAAAGATAGAGGCTCTCTTGGTCTCTTGTATGACACCACCTTTATATTACTCTTGCCAAAATAGGCACGTCCCAATGGTCCATCCACCACACACCTCTTCTCTCTCCTCTCTTTCACTCATCGACCTTTCCCCATATTCCTTCACCTTTACTTGCCTTACACCTATCGTTTCCCTTTTACAAGTTATTGGAAATATTTATGGAGCTACTTTACACTTAGACTTATAATGACACTCCAAAAGGAAGGGCCTTAGTGGGATCCCCACCTTGTCCCTTGATCTGCGCAAGTGGCACCAATACAACCTACCCTCATAGTAGCCTCTCCTATGTCCATAGTACATGTTAGGTGTCTTGCCACATTGTTCTCCTCATATGGGGGCTCACAGGTGGGGCAGCAAGCAACACCCTGTCAATGACTCACCATAGGCGCGCATTGACTTGCTCGTATGTCATGAAGAAGCTCTCAAGGACAAGTTAAAAGCAGTGTTGAAATATGTCCAATCTCCCGCACTCTTGCACCTATCATAGGTGGCGTATTGAAGGTCTTCTGGACAACAGGTGGTATGGGACACTTAGGTTAGATACGGGCCTGTGGATGAGTCGAGCTGTAGCACACGTGCTCGGGGGGGTCAAGAGGAGTGAGATGGTTGCGCATGATTCTGGTTGGATTGAGGATGAGTTTCTAGGTTAGTGATAGGGTTAGATCTTGCTAGGTCGTGTCATTTGGTATAGCAAAGGACTGGATGGCTATTTTTAGCTGAGATTGCTATATATAGAGATTGCTTCATATATAGTGCTTGCTTTAAATGGAGGGAGCTATTCATAGCATCATACTATTTATAGCGAGGTTTCCTTTTATATAGAAGGAGGGCCAGTGCTATTGTGGCAGTTCAATTGACAGATGGGCTTGGACCTTGGCTAGGACTCTGGCCATCTGTGTGGCGGGTCATAGGTGGTGTATCAAGGGTCTTCTGGACAGGCTCAAGTGGTATGGGACACCTGGGTTAAAAATGGGCCTATGGTGAGTCGAGTTGTAGCCCATGCACTCAGGGGTGGTCGGGAGGATTGAGATGCCTGTGCATGATTCAGGTTGGATTTAGGACGAATGCCTAGGTTAGTGTTAGGGTTAGATCCTGCGGGTTCATGCCATTTGGTATCAGAGCCACTCTATCACAGATTACTCGATTGCAAGGTATGCAGGTATTCAGAACTCCAGGTACACTTCCCAAAGGCACTTTTGCAAGTTTGAAATTTCGCTTATGTGTGGGATGCATATTTGGAGCGATGATAGCTAGCAAGTGAGGATGGATATCGGGTCAGGTACACTCGGCCAGAAGGTAAGAGTGCCATTTTTTGGGGTTTTCTTATTGTTCTTCCTGGGAAGAAAGCGACAAAATTTCAGCAAGGGGCGGCTAGTTCAGGGTTTGGTCTAGAGGAGGAAATAGCGTTTGAGTTCAGATAGCAATCAGGATTTCAGGGTTGCTACGTAGGGATTCATAGTTAATGAATCAAGAATTACTTGTTCAGCATGACGATGTGAAAGACCGTCTAGAACGCTGTTGGGAGGGAGCTGTAGTAGGGAAGTGTGACGATCTCAAGATTCTTTCCGAGATTGTGGCTATGTGGTTCATGGTACGTAGACTTGTCTTAAACTGAGGCTGGTTGATTATCTTCCTTGGGTGCAGCAAAAATAAGGCACTAGGACTCACGAATGGGGGCGCTTGCTTTTTGTTATGCTTAAAAAATAAAAGCCTGAGCCGATTTCTAAAAAAAGCAGGGATTTAGGAGGTTCTGGAATAGTAGAGCCATAATCGCTCTCGACTAATTTTGAAAGGGCCTCCTAGAAGAAAAGCAAACTGTTTGCTTTTGAAGCGCTTTCCTCGATTGTGCCTTATTTAAGACACCATGAGACGCTCATACACTCATGCATACCACAGCCCAGCCTCCTCATGCTCCCCTTTCCAATGATCCTACTTGGAATTGCTGAATCGGGCCTTTTTACCCTCAGATTCCCCCCTAAGTGGCTGATCTCTAGCATCTCCATTGCCCAAATCTCTCTCCCCATGCAGCCATCACCTCCTCTCTTCCAGTAAATGGGCTCCTGCGTACGTGGTGGGCAGAGTTGGCAGTTTGCAGTTCGCCATCTCTTTTAGTCGTGGGTATTTAGCGATTGAACACTACCACAGCAATAAGACATCTTCTCTTGATTATTGAGCTTGAGGACGAAGTTACATCCAAGATTGTACCCCGTCGTGCTGAGTGCTACTTAGGAGATGGATTCCCTCAAGGATGAGCTTTGGGAAGCTCTTCACTATTATGAGAACCCGTAGTACCAAAAGTATATTGCAGAAGGCTCGTGCTGTTCTAAACGTAGACAGCATGTTCTAGACTCTTTGTATCACTTCTGAGTTATTGAGAAGCGATGAATAGTCTGGGATCCTAAGTTTTTGGCTGTCACCCAATGTTTTTTGGCTCGACTGAATCTTTGAACCACTTTTGGTTCAGCACTTTCCCCAATTATTATGCTTTGTGTAGGGAATTGTCTTGTTATTAAATTGACTAGATTTTGGTTGGTTTGGTTTCTGATTTGTAACGAAGTTGGCATTTAATTTGATACTTTTTTTGAATTATATAACATGCACCTTTTTTCCATATATCTTGAAAGTTTTCGATATATGGTACATTGATGATGCTTGAGTATTCGTTACATATGTTTTATGAAACCAGAATTAATAAGACAGTTGGATATCCCTTCCTACAGATTCCTGTTTGGTATATATTTGGAATTTGATCTTGATGTGATTGTGAACTTTGATATTCTTTGAGTTACCCTTTGGACATTTAAAGGTTCTCGTTGATTAGACTAGGATGAGTCTTGTTTGGATACCTTCTTTCAGTCATGTCAAAAGGGGAGGTCATTGAGATTCTCACTTTTTTAGACTGAGGTCATGGATAGACAGTTTTCAGGAGTCTTTAAGGGATAGTGCTTGCTTGTTTTCTCATAGACCTATTGGTATGGGTATTGTGCCACAAGGGGTGATATAATCACATCAAGAAAAGGATTGAGAACGGATTAGCCACCCTGACTCAATCTGGGATGATCTGAATTGAAGAGGGGTTGGCTACCCTAATTCACTCTTACTGTCCACTGAGATTTTTTATTTGCAATATATCTTGGTGGTATGGGACACTAAGGTATGTCACATCTAAGATTCTCTCCCAAGGGCCACTAGGGTGAAGCACAAGTAGGATGAATTGAAGGGGCACGGTGACTAGACACTTTACAAGGGTTGACTTAGATTCTTCTTTACCCTGAACGACACCATGTAACATTGGGTTTAACCCTAGAGCTCCTTAGTAGACACAATCTCAGGGGGGCTACCACATCTATTATGATGATGGTTTGCCAGTGCCTTGATTGGGACATAAAGTTCCAAGATTAGAGATCCTAAGTACTGATGATCCCGTGATAGGCACAACTTTATTGTGCACAAGTTTTCTACAAGATATCCAATAATGGATCTTGTTTTGAGAGATCTTGGATTGCATATTTCCATAATCTCTGGATCACATAGGCTGTTATTCCTAAGATAGTTGACTATATGCATGTCTGAAGGGTACCATTGACTAAATATGGCCAACTGAATTTTTATTGATTATCCTCAAGTATGGGCAATCATAGGATGGATCATGGGACCATATCTTTGATCAAGATTTTGCCCATTGATAGTTACATGAAGATTCTTCCATCACGTGTAAAGAACTTATGGTATACCAGTTTTTCCTGATTGTTCTCTCTAGGTGTTTGAGCTTGGACACGGATTATTTTTCATAGATTGAGAATTTTCTTTTTTTGAAGCAAGATAATTGGACGGATGGATCCTTGATAGTTTTGTGATGGGTATATGCCAGGTATTTCAACCCCAGAATTGTTAGTTGCTGGATTTTCTTTATGAATACCAAGTAATTCAGGAATTAGGATTGACAAAAATTGCAACCCAAAAATTGACCTCGAGGAGTTCAATTGATGGGGTTGTTAGAACAATGATTCCCTTATACCAACCCCAGATTTTGGATTCAAGGGTATTCAACACGATGAAGAGTTTTCCGCGTATGCCAAGGCAGAATTCAATAATTGGGGTTGACAGAATCATTAACCTTTAGGTACCAAGATTTTACCATGCTTGTGTACAGATATGTCGAAGAAACTGACTTTGTGGATTCAAGTGTTACTTGATTTCTTGAGAAAAATACTTGAAGATATGTAACCTTGAGCATAAAGCCTTTGGCCAATACCTTGCAATAGTGGATGGTGGGGTAGGTGTCAACATTCTTGCAAATAATCTCTACGAAGAATGGGGCCTCCCACCAATGAGGAATGCCACATTCAACATACACCTCGCCGACCACACTAAAATGAAGCCATTGGGAATTGTTGACTATGTGCCAACAAAAATTGCCGGGAGTTAAGTTCACCATACAATTCACCATTCCAGATCTACCCCAAGGATCGACAAATCTTAGAATGCCACATTAGAAGGTCAAATCTTTGATAATGACTTGGTCATCCTTCACGCATTAATGGCAGTAGAATATCCCAAGATAGACCCTCCGGTAGAAACAAACAACAGATGGTCAAGGAAGAAGAAAGAGGGTGTGTGCTCTTTAACTCGAGTGGTTACAGTCTTTCTCTAGTTGTAAGGTTGTCACTGACCCAACATCTTGGCAATTTGCTGACCATGAGCATGCGCATTTGGTAATTTTTTTTTTTGCCGAAAAAACAGTGCTGATTATATTACTTCGAAAACAAGATACATGAGGTCAGCTTTGCAACTGATGGGGCTGTGTTCACAAATCGTACGCAGCCCTAAAAGGAAACAAAAATATAAAGCTCCCTCTCACGGAGGGATCAGGCGAGTGTGAATGAACAGCCAGAGAGGTGGTGAATAGCGCCACTGAAGGCCCTGCGAAGTATGCTCGAAGAAGAGGCCCTGCGTATCCCAATCACGGAGGAAACGTCGCCGCTTCTCTCGGCCAGCCCGGGAATCTCCCTGTATCTGGTCCCACTGGCGTCCGAGTGTATGTATAATCTCACTCTAGATGTCGGCCATGACCTGGGCAGTCGAAAGAGAGGTGCCACCGAGGATCTGTGCGCAGCGCGAGGTCCAAATGTGCCATCCAGCGATGCTGCTAATAATCTCCCAGACTGGCTGCCTCTCCTGAGATCCTGTGTCAGCCTCTGCCAGGTGCGGCGGAATGCCCTCGAGCGGCCCCCAAGTCCCCTGTGTGATAAGGAATGTGGGGTCCCGCGGGCCTGCCTCGAACAACTGATGAAAGCCAGGTGCGGTGCTGCACCAACAAAACGCGCCCCAAGTGATCAAACCTAGCTCCGGTGCTGCGCGAGTAAGGATCCCGAAGGTCCACCTCCACACTTCATGGGCGCGAGTGCAGCTCCACAGGCAGTGTTTTGGTGACTCCTCATCCTCATGACAGATCTGACAACGTCCATCCTGACCAACCTGCCGCAACCAGCTCCCCACTGGAAGACCCTTGTGGGCGAGGAGCCAAAGGAAGTAGGAGATCTTCCGTGGCTGCCAGCTCTCCCACAAGGCCTTCCAGAAGGCTTGCAAAAATAGCCTGGAGATACCCTGAGCATACCAATTGAGCCGCTGGGTGGGCGGGCGGCTCTGCATCCTCCCGAGAACTCTCTTGCCCAATGTCGTGCTGTAAGCGAAGAAAGAGGTCGGCCCCTGGCCTGTCACAACCTCTGGCCATCTCCACTCACCTGGGTCCCAATCAAGCTCTGACAAGGCCCGCCCCTCCCAGAGCCAGAGTCGCCATAACTGCAGCTGATCCTGCTCTATACTAGGATCGGTCCGCCAAACCTTCCCCGCGAGGCCTACGACCCGAACCCTCTGCCACGGGAGGAGGGGGTCGATGAGCACATTCTCTCTCCTGAGTCGGCCGTCCCCCAAAACCGCGAAGAAGGAGACAGAGGTGTCGTCCATCCAGCCTGCAACCACCAGTGGGATGCCACGGGGGGTGAATTGTCCCAGCCAATGGTCATCACCAGGCATGAGGATCTGAATCTCGGGTGGAACTAACCAACCGGTTGGAATCGCTCCGTCTATCTCTGTGCGTCTCGCCTGAGCTCCACGGGCACCTCCAGCTGCGGCTGCTAGAGCAACGGTCTCCAAGTGTCTGTACGTGTCCCTCCAAACTCGAAGGGACCGGGCTGGCCCCCGCATCCAACCGTCCCACATGATATGTGATCTCTCCCCCAGTTGAAGGCCCAAGGCATCTTTGACCTGATCGTTCCAGATGAGCGGTTGGCGGTCGATCTCCTCCTGACAGCTAGGAGGGGACTGTGTGAGACTGAGGCGGAGCCGCCTCCAAACCATGAGAAGGCTACGAATGAGCGGGGAGCGGGGGTGAGTGAGCGGTGCAGAAGTGAAGATCCACCTGAGGGACGGTAGCCACTCTCCACCTCGGCGCGGGACGCAAGAACCGATCCCCTGCTGAAGTAACATCTTCCACGTTTGCCCCCCCGGGGTCAAACCGCGGATAACCAGCTTGCCCAGCAGGGCCTGACTCTGAAGCTCAGGATCGATGACCCCCAAGCCACCCTCAGCCTGCGGAAGAATGACTGTCTGCCAAGCTACCCTGGCTTTGGTATCTCTGAGACCATCCCCCCCAGACCACAGGAAATTCCGGACCAACCTCCTGAGTTGTGCCATGCTGGATCTCGAGAAACACCAACAAGAGGCCACATACCATGTCGTGGCCAGGAGAACCTGGTTGACTACAAGAGCACGTCCTGCAAGAGAGCTTAGCAGTGCTCCAGAAAGCCAGCTTCCGTCGAATGGAATCTAGCTTCGGGAGAAACTGCTGAGCTGGCGTGATGTCCAGGCCGACCTGAAAGCCGAGATATCTAGCTGTCTGTCCCCGCGGGATCCATCTGAAACCCAAAAACCTCCCCCACTTTGAGCACGCCCCTGGGTTTGTGAGAAAACCAACTGATTTGTGCCAGTTGATTTTCGCACCGGCTGCCGAACAAAAGACCTCTAAGGCTAGCCTCACCCTCTCCAGCATCATCTCATCATCCTGAACGTACAGCGCTGTGTCATCTGCATACTCCGAGTCCAAGAGCTCCGTGTCCTCGCTGATGGGAAGGCGAACACCCCGGATCCCGGTCGACCTCGCTCGAAGGTAGTATGTCATGGCCTCGGCGAAGAAGAGAAACAGGTAAGGAGCGAGGGGGCAACCCTGACGCACTGATCTCTCCAAACGAAATCGCTCTCCCATCCTGCTGCCGATGATGACCCTGCTGGAAGCTGTCCTGTATAACGCTGAAATACCCTGAATCCATCCTACTGGGAATCCTAGTCTCTCCAGAGTACCCTCCAGGAAGGACCAGTCTACTCGATCGTAGGCCTTCTCAAAGTCGAGAAGTAGGATGGCTAAGTGTGACCCACTATGCTGAGCCCACTCCGTCGCCTTTGAGAAGGTGAAGACATTATCCAAGATACTGCGATTCTGGACAAAGCCTGTCTGAGTGTCATGAATGAGGTCAGGAAGTAGAGGCCGAACTCTGGCGCTGATCATCTTGGCTAGGATTTTGTAGGCAGTGGTGAGGAGAGTGATCGGGCGCCACTGACGGATCTCCTGTCAATCTCCTCCCTTCGGGATGAGGCAAATTAGTCCCGAGGAGAGGCTCTCTGGCATATATCCGCTGCTGAAAATCCTCTGAAGGGCTGCTAGGAGGGGCTGATGGATCTGATCCCAGAAGGAGGTGAAGAAAGCGCGAGAGAGCCCATCCTCGCCAGGGCATTTCTGCCCATCGATGGCCATCAAGGCCTCCAGCATCTCGTCAGTAGTGAACGGTGCCATCAACGTCGCCTGCATGCTGGGCTGAACAAGGCCTGGAATGTGCCTCCACACCTCCTCGCGGGCACGTCGAGTACGAGAGGCAAGGTGCTCCTGCTGGAAAAGAGTCCTGTAGAAGTCGGTAGCCAACCCCAAGACCTCACCCGGATCAGTAACGATGTGCCCCTCCGCTGTCCTAAGACTCCGGAGCTGATCACCTGCTGCTCTCTGGCCATGCGTCCTGAAGAACTCCCTGCTCATCCGGTTGCCCTTCCGAGCCCAGTATGAGAGGGAGGCGTGATAGGAAAACTCTGAGCGGCGCTGGAGAGTCTCCTCAAGAAGGGCTATGGCTCGAAGGGCCTGGATCCGAAGCTCCTCTGAGCCCGGGGCTGCCTGCTGTAGTCGCTGAATGGAGGCGAGGTCCCTACGAAGAGCTCTCTCTCTGCCCCACCACTCCTGGCGAACCTGAAGGGCTGCGAGTTGGCAAATCTGGCTGGACTCCTGCAAAGCCTGCGCCACCGAATCTACCAGATCCACGCACTCGCCCCAATCTCTGTCCCAGAGGCTACCGATACTTACTGCGCACCTCCTCCCTCGAGAAGATGGAATCGGGAATCCGGCACGAACGGGGAGGAAGGGACTGAGCTGCCGAGTCTAATGATAAGAGCACAGGCGCGTGGTCGGAGAGTGTCGTCCCTGGCACTATACCCGCCTGACCACCTCTGCTGATGGCCCAATCACTGACATAAAATCTATCCAGTCTCTCCAGGAGTCTGCCTCCTTCCCTGCGGAAGCCCCATGAGAAGTCCAAGCTCCTGTGCCAACGGCGGAAGGACGGGTCTCTCCAGCGGTCCCTACCTCTTGTCGCGAAGATAAAGGAGTCCCAAGCGGACTGCTCTGCCTGAGGCATACTTGTAAACTCTGGTTCTCTGCCCTGCTGGTCCTCCAAAGTCTCTAGATTGTTGAAGTCACCTCCAACAATCCAGGAGTCCATGTCTGGGAGAATCCCTGTGAGTGTCCTCCAGAAAGTGGCTCTGCATCGGAGGTCAGTGGGAGCATAGATGTTGAGGATTCCTATTTTGGAACCCTCCAACTCTAGGCCAACCCAAAGTGCACGGCCTGGAATCAACGTACCATGACCAAAAACTCCTTGGGCAAACAACTCGCACACGGAAGTACAGACACCGCCACTCCTCCCCTGTGCACCAATCGAGGGCTCCCAATAAGTGTGAGAGCGTCCAGGGAGGATCTTCCCGCATCTACGGGAATGAGCCACTGAAAACTTATGCTCCTGGAGCAGAAGTATATCCAAGCGACCAATCACTGCTGGCTGAAGTTCCTGTCTCAAGATGAGCTTCCTAGGACCACAGGTGCCAGAAGAATGGAACTCGTTCACGTTCCAGGAGACAAGGTGTAAGCTCATGGTGAGGACTGGTAGGCTGCGAACGACTATCTGCTCGCGGCTGATGTCGATGAAGAAGCTGACATTTCGGAATGGAGGCGCTGACGCTTTTGAGAGGGTTTGGAGGGGGAGGCGGGGTCGTCCTGCCCGTTCTTCAAAACCTTTAGCAAAGGCGTGAGGCCTTTAGTGCCATGGACAAACGCTTTCTCGAGCCAACTCGAGATCTCTGAGGTAGTCATCCCGTAGAAGGCTCGGAGTTTCTGAGGAGTTTAGGCTCTGACATCCTGGGGAAGAGGCCACGACAGAGGGGGCCTGAGGATCACAATCAATCTGAAGCGCTTGGCGGCGCAACGCCACCGCAGGCGCACGTCACCCTCGGACTACTGAGTCTCGAGAAGTTGTCCACCCGACGGGCCTATCCAGGAGCAAACCTGAGCGTGCGTCTGCTCTCTGAGAGCCTCCCAGACCGAGTCGTCTGTCCAAGTCTCGGTGCCGTCGCTGAGAAATGTGAAAGCAAAGCTAGGGCCATCCCTCGGGGCCAAGGCTGCGATCTTCCCATCCGCCCCTTTACGGAGCAGGAAGATACTGATGTCGAGACAAGCAGGGAAGGTCCCAAGGTCGGCCACATCCAAGTAGTCCCAGGGGCCAGATCTGTAGAAGTCGCGAGGAAGCTCTCTCTCCTGAAGCTGAGGCCCGCTAGAGTCTGCAACTGAGGGGGTCGGGCTAGCAGACAGGGAAGACTGCTCCAGGGGTGGTGTAGACTCGGGGTGTCCTGCTTGGGGTAGGGAAGGGGGAGGAGGCTGAGGGGTAGGCAACTCAGACTCCACGGAAGCGACTAGCGGGGGGGGCGGAGGAGGGGGAGTGGGGGCTGCCCGCGGCTGAGGAATCATCGGTGCAGCTGACACAGCAGGAGAGCTGAGAGGGGCGGGGGGAGGGGGATGGGGCTGAAACTGGGACTGGGGCTGAGTAGGAAGAGGAGGGGGCTGAAGAGGAAGAGGCGGGGGCTGATGTTGCCGGTCGGGAAGAGGGGGGTGCGACTGGGGAAGGGGCTGGGGCTGAGTGGAAGGGGGTTGGGGAGCGGAAGAGAGGGGGACCTGAGGCTGCGGAGGGCGGGCTACAGTCGAAGAAGAAGCTCTCCCAGGACCCTGGGGCGGTTGCCTGCCAGGTCTCTGAGGCGCTGCTGCAGGTTGGGTAACCTCTGCCTCCTTGCCTTTTTCAGAAATCTTCTTATTCTTTCCTCTTTTCCTTCCGACCTCGGTCCAGCCGCCAGCCATCTCTGGACCGGACTCCGGCTGCCTCTGCTCCTCCTGACGTGGCTGCACGGCGGGGGGGGCCGAGAGGAGCTGGAGAATCGAGGACAATTAGCAGCCAGGTGCCCAAAGCCGTGACACCTCAGGCACTGGCCTGGCTGTCCTGTGACTACCATGCTCTGGGTAATGCTGCCAGCGTCTGTCACAATCTCAATCACTGCAGGGAGAGTCGCACGGTTTGCCACAGCCACATGGACTCGGGGGGATTGTGCCGCAGTAACCGCGTCGACGAAAGTGTCATGCATTACCCAGCCAAAGTGGGAGCCCAGGTCCTTGACTATCGGCCGCAACTCAGCAGCAAGGCCTGGAAAAACTAGCGTCACTGGGTGGCGAGGTATGCGGAAACGAGCATCAAAATTCGCTGCACTGAATCCACGGTACCAAGGGACTATCATGATGATCTTTCCATCCACAAATGTGGGGGAACCAGCAATCAGGTTGCTCGCAGCTTTCGCAGTGGAGAGTTTAAGCCAGAAGATGCCCCTTCCCATAAGGGCCACCTCCTCGATGTGGCTGTCCTCTAGCATGAGAGTGGACTGGAGCCAGTCCCTGATGGCTGATCTGGAGGGAGAGTGTCCAATGACTCTGCCATAGACGGAAGTAAGGGCAAAGTCATTGGCAACCTCTTGTACCCGAGACGACTGTTGCTCTATCAAGATAACGCGGTAGGCATCTGGAGAGGGAGGGTCCGGCTGGGCCTCCGGTTCCGGGCAGGGAGCCGCCATACCGCCAAGACAAACTGCGAGACCTCCGATGAAGAAGAGGCTGCCACCAAAAAAGGGGGGGGAGATAGACGAGAGGTGGAGCCTGGGTGTGACGAAGAAGGGTGAGGCGAGACGAAATGAAACGAGGCGGGTGGGGGAAGCGGAGGCGAAGGCGAGGGCGGAGGTGGAAGGCAGAAGGGAGGATGGAGGCGGAGGTCAAAGGCGAGGGGGAGGGAAGGCGGTGGAAGCGAGGCCGGGGGGCGGAGGGGGAGGGGCGGGGGCGAGGGGCGGGGGCGGAGGTCGGAGGGGCGGAGGGGGGTGAAGGGCGAGGGTGGAGGGCGGGGTGGGGTGGAAGGCGAGGGGGCGGGGCGGAAGGGCGAGGGGCGGGCGGGCGGAGAGCGAGGCGAGGGGGTGGGGGCGCAGCGAGGGGCGAGGCAGGGGGCAGGCGGAGGGCGCGGCGAGGGGCGAGACGAGGGGCGGGGGGGTGAGGCGAGAGGTGAGGCGAGGGGCGAGGGGGTGAGGGCGTGGAGGCGGGCTGAGGCGGGGGGTGCGGCGAGGGCGAGGGGGGTAGGCGAGAGCGAGGGGGGCGAGGGCGAGGGAGAGAGGCGAAGGAGGGTAGGGAGGTAAGAGGCTGCGGGAGGGAGGGAGGGGGGCTCGCAGGAGCGTTCGCTCAGAATCCTCCAGTATGCACTTGAGGCATTTCTCCACGTTACATAATGTGCATTTGGTAATTGGTTATCATCCACCTTCTAACCGACTGCCACTAGTTGACCTTGCAAAATCTTCATCTTCACCAAGCAAGTCTCGACAAGTTCACCTTCGTGCTATTGTGCATGTCTCTCAATGATATCACTACCAATTGAATGTCTAGGAACATTGAGTTCCCAATGATCAGAGATGGTGTCTAAGCGTTGTGTGCAGCACCTAGTCTTTGACATCTGCAGGATTTGCAACTTTTATGACTTTATCTTTGGGTTCCATGTGAACCATGGGATTAATCTCCACTCTTCCCGTAATCTTTCATTTACAGCGCACAACCAAGTGGCTCTGAATCTTGATTTTTCAGATCGAATATTGGTCCCACTCAACACATCCGCTTGACTGACATTTAGAATCGGCATGTGGGACGCCATTGTCTCATGATTCAGAATTCTCTTGCTGCGCTTTGCTGCACTCTTCCATAACCCCAGCTATGGGCCTGTTTAGATCACTAGGGTTGGCTCCAATCAGCTGTATATGGCCTCTTTTGCTGTTGCATGCCTGCAGCCTTCTAGAGAGGCAATGTGACTGCATGATGTGCTGCCTATGTGGCAGCCATACTGCGGTCCACGTGACAGCCCATGTGGGGGATTTCCTTCTCTTAGATCTGCCCGTGTGGCAACAATACAATTTGCCCTCATGGAAGCCTTTCTCATGGCCATGTTATATTTAGGTGTACTGCCATGTTCTCCTCATATGGGGGTTCACAGGTGTTGCAACTCTCTCAAAGTATTGATTTTTTGCGAGTTGGTTTTTTTCCTGCCAGCCATTGATTGAAGGCATCCTTCTTGATGGAGAGAGGCTGACAGGAGTGAAGTACTTTATTACTGATAGTTTCAAAGGTCATAGCCATTGGAATTTTGCATTGTTTGATGGTAGCTTATATAGCTCGACAATCTGAATGGTTTAAGCATTCTTTTTTTAATATTACACTGTTTGAACATAAATATTTTTACAGGAGCTGCATTTGGCTTTCTGCTGAAAATATCAAGGCATAATTTTATCCGTTTTGATGACCATGACTGTTGCATTGACGTTCAGCTTCGAAGAACATTGCACACCTCTATTTTTTGTGTCTGTGGCAGTCATCTATTTTATTCACGGGAGTTATTTTTTCTTATTTTGGTTTAACACAGCGATAAGGGATTCCTCCAATCTGTTGGCACATGAGGCTGCATTTGCGTTAGGGCAAATGCAGGATGCTGAGGCAATTCCAGCATTAAAGCATGTTTTGGAAGACACCATTTCATTCCACCCCATAGTTCGTCACGAGGTAATTCTTTAGTTCTTTTATGGTTTTTCCCTCTGTTTTATAATAGATTTTTGTTTCATCTGTTACAATGTGAGTCACCCAGCTGCTGGCTATTGTCTTTTTACCCTTTTATAGAGGATTGCTGCTTTGAATGAATTTTTTAATGTTTTTCTTTATGGTGGAGTTTTTGAGCCTCCATGGATAGTTTTCACAACATCTGAATTTCAAAAAGCAATTGTGAGTTGACAAATTGTCGTGTCATTTCTGTCAATTTCTTTAGCTGCATCGGGAACATATCTATAGACTCATTTGTGGCCGAGTCAAAATTGAGAACTCTTAACGCCTCTGAGTTTTTAGCTGAAGTTGTTGGGATATATGGGTCACTACCCCCTTGTGAGCGCCCAAGTGAGGAGGACATGGGGGCAGGAACACCTGCAACAAGCATGGAATAGCTGGGACTGCCATTTGGGCAAAGGAGTAGGGGCCACATGGGCAGAAGAGAGTGTGCAGCACCTTGCTATGAATAGAAGGCAGCCATGTGGGCAGCAGCATCGGCCAGACTTCTAACACTTATATATTTGCTAATGTTAAATGGTGTGTTGTCCTATCAGCTAGATTTATATGCTTGTTTGGGAGAGACTAAAATGAAATTGTTTAGACTTCACAAGCAGTCGTAGCTTGAATGAAGAGATTTTGGGCTACTTTTTGATTAGCCTTCTTCTTAAGTGGTAGCCTTCGTCATGGCTGAGTCTGCCCTTCACCTCCGGAGTACCAACAGAAACTCAGTATGAAGACTTTGTATAAATGGATGCTCAAGTATGTGTGGGTGTGTGGATTTGTATGTGTGAGAGCATATTTTTATACTATGGTCTACACCCACTGTTGGGGGCTGAGACGTCGGTGGGGATGTCATAGTAGCTAGTCCCTGCTATGCGTGATGGAGTTTATGGTTTTCAATCTTATGAGTGACTATCGTGAGATTGAAACTGCACTATGTTGTGTTTGTAGAGGATGAGTTTGGGAATGTTCCTGGATTCATCTAGGTATAGATTTGCTAATGTTGTCAATGTCTAGGCTTTTTGGGTTTGAAAAGTAAGGTGCATAATGTTTTTGATAACAGGCTGCTGAAGCTCTAGGTGCAATTGGTCAAGCTGATTGTGTGGATGTGTTGAGGAAAACTCTAGAGGCAGACCCTGCTCAAGAAGTTAAAGAGACATGTGCATTGGCTCTTAGGCGATTTGAGCAAGGGAGGAAAATAGCTGATACACTTGAATCACCCTTCTTCACAATCGATCCTGCTGTGCCTGCTCCTATGACTTTAAGTATAGCTGACCTTAGGTGAGATTCATTTCATCTAACCCTTTATTTCCATGTCATTTTTTCAGAGAACTAATTGAGAAGATCACACTTTATGCTTATGCTTTGTATATTGCAAGGAAGGTGCTCCTGGATGAGAACCAAGAGATGTACGAAAGATATGCTGCCTTATTTGCCCTACGAAATCAAGGTGGACGAAAAGCTGTTGATGCCATAATTGCTGCGTTGGGATCTGAAAGTGCACTTCTAAAACATGAGGTAAATTGCAGCCACTCCTCCTTTTTGTGGTTTGAGGAAGGGTCCTTTGATGCTCGTGCAATATGCTAGTGATATTTGTTGTTATTGCATAACAACTTTCCAATTACAATGAAGGCTACGGTGTGACGAGTAGGGGGTCCAGGAAAAGATTAAGAAGGAATTCCGCTTCTGTTGCTTGGATCTGCGATTCCTCATCTTCCTTTCTTTTAGCGAAAATAATGCCTATGCGGAACTAGACTCTAAGAGAAGAGAGAGGAAGTAGGCTCATATATTTATTTTATTATCTTTCTACAGTTGTCAATTGGAGAAGCAAAACATGTATTGGTGTGACGGACCTCATGAGGCTTTGGACTACCTTCTTTTAACATTCAATTTGAAGAGCTTGAGTGATATATGACCTCAAAAAGAGCCTAACATGGTGGAATCTAGAAGTAAAATAGACACATCAAGAAATCAAATTTTGAAGACTTTGGCCAATTGCAAGTGAATGAGTGTTGATTTTGATGCAAGAGCCCATACTAGGATAGCCTCAGCAATTATGGCAGTATGGTGCTGATCTCTATCCTTTAGCCTCCTGCAAGACCATTCATGTCAGGACACGATGACAGGTATGTGCATGGTGTTAGCTAGCGTGTTAGCACCCAACTTAGATCCTTGCAAGGACCACCTTTGAGCTAGATGTGAAACAAACCCGGACCCACGCTCATACGACTCCTCTCTCCTTGCACACGTCTTTAGGGAGACAGGCATGGACGGGCTCCATCCTAGTTGGGTATTCTTAGGAGGTTCCACTCCTTAGAATGTCCCATATGAGCCAAGGCTTACACTTACATAGGCATGGGTTCTTGACCTCATTAACACTAGCTATGTTAAGTCCAAACGTGGACATAACATTCTCCCCCCATTATTTAGAGAAGGATTGGGACCTAAACTCTGGGAATGGGCATCAGAGATAATCAACACTTTCTGTCACGAGGACGTGAAAAGAGGACGTGAAAAGTGATGTAAAGTATCTTCGTAACTCAACCTACGCTTAACCCGGGGTTAACCATGGTTATGTGTTGTAATGGTTTGGCCGTGAGGGACTGGCTAGAGGAAGTGCACACTTCCTAGAAGTTCCTAAGGGCAAAGTCTAGGTGCAACACTAGGTCCTAGGGGCAAGGCAAAGGCTTTAACAGAGTGGTCTAAAAGTTGGGCCCAAGGACAACCAACGTTGTCCTTGGTATGGGGGTTAGGACTTTAATGAAGGGGCAAATGGCAAGGAGGAGGTGCCATTTGTCAAGCATGTGTATGCATGCCCTTCCCCCACCTTCCGTCTCTCTCCCCTCACTCTCCCAGAGGTGTAGGACATTTTTAGTTGTTCTTGTGCAGTTTTTGAGCTGTTTCAGCTGTTTCAAGCCTGTTTTCAGCCGTTTTAACACTGTTTTGACTGTTCCAAGGCTAGTACGCACTTCTAAGAAGTGCCAGAACTCATTTTTGGACTTACAGAAAATTTTCGTACAGACTGTACGGACGTCCGTACAGACATGTTCAGCTGCCTCCAGCAGGTGCCCGGGGTTGTCTTTTGCTGTGCTGGACCTTTGTGCACATGTTTTTGGCTGCGTGGTGGCTTCTGGAGCTGTTTTGGAGCTGTTTTGGACCAGTGCAGGCTGCAGGAGGAACTTTCCCTGTTGCTTTTGGCACCTTCTCTTAGGAGGACTCAGGCATAGATCCCGAGGCAATCATTTCGGGGCAGATCTGTGAATCATCTTTCTTCTACAGCTCTTTCTTGTTCACCCTCTGCTCTCTACCTTCATTTCTCTCTTCTCCCGATTGTTGGAAGACACCTGCACCCTGCGGGGAGCTTGGACAGAGGATAGGTGCGAGGAAGGTCGCCCCTCTGCCACAGACAATGGGAGTTGGTTCCAGGTTCGGTTTTTCCTTGTTCTTTCTTGCTTTGCAGCTTTTTGCAGTGCATGCGTGTTGTGTGCAGTCCTTTTAGGACTCCAACAGGTTCTAGTAAGCACCCAAAGGCCAGGGTGATCCTGTGGAAGGCGTAAGGACAGTGTGGATGCATGTGATAGCCTTGAGGCTGCCTTGAGCTCAGTTTGCCAGTGGTTTGGATGCCTGAATGCCTCTAAGTTGTGTCAGATCAGAAGTGAATGCCTGAGTATGCCTTGCCAGTGGGAATTCTAGTGGTGCACTGGGATTAGATGCCTTGAAGACAAGTAGAGGATTTGCAGAGAGGAACAGTGCAAGGTTGAACCCTTGTTGTAAAGCATTTCCATTTAGAAGCATTAAATAAATACCGTAAGGGGCGCCAAGGCATTTGGGGCTAGTGGGTGCACTGTGTACTATTTTCATTGAGCAGGGGCATTCTAGCCTCACCTTTGTTGTTGTTGAAGCTTGTTTCTAAGTTGTGCTAAGTGATTTAAGTGACTGAAGCTTGCATTGTGGCTATTTATGAAGTTCATGACTGAGTAGAAGAAGATCACTACCCTTTTGTTTATCGAAGGCCGGTTTCAGTGGCTCCATTGCCGGGATCGTCACCATCTTCCTACAGAGGTGGGCCCTGGTAGTGTTGGGTGAAGGACACATTCAGTGCAATTGTTGCTATAGCCATCAATCTTAGCAAGCATGTCACACCGTGAGAGGTCATTGACCATTTTAGAGCAGGAGGGGCAGGACGAAGACAAAGCATCAGAGAGCTTTGAAGAGGAGCACAGTACCAGCGAGGGTGATGACCAGCAAGACAATGGGACTCATCCAGTCTCTCCTGAGCATGCCACGGAGGACTCACAGGATGAGGTAGATGAGGCAGAGGAGCTTGATCCCAATGCACTTTTTCAGCTACGAATGTAAAGTGTAGCGGGAGCCCTGTCGTAGTTGCAACATGCTGTCACGGAGATTATGCAAGCTCCTCCCCTATGGTTGCTTCCCCTGGAAGCAAAAAGTCATCTCAAAAGAAACATAAGAAGCATAAGAAGACCCCTAGGCATGTTTCTTTCAGTGGACAGCCGTCAGAGATGCCCTCGATCACCCCTGTAGCAGGTGATGCCAATAACTTCCATTCAGTCAATCAGGGACAGCAAGCCCTTCCTCAGCCCACGATGCATCCAGGATGTTTCGGAGGGGGATCAAATTTTCAGGCAATGGTGGCACCATCTGCAAAGGCACCCGGAATGCGAGGTAGCTTTATGGGCAGCACGCAGCTGGGAATGCAGAATTTCCAGCAACCTATGATGGGTGGAATGCCCCTTGCAAATGCCAATATGATGTACTCAAACATTGGGATGCAGCCTGGAATGCAGACAGGAATGCCTAGGACAATGGGCAATACTTGGAATATGCCACAGATGCAAGGAGTGGGACCTGGGATGCCAAACCCCACCATGGATATGGTGGGAATGGCTCAGAATGCGGGAGCAGTGATGCCCCCACCGTTTTTACAGGCCCCCGTTTATGACAATCTCACCCCTAAAGGCAAATTGAAAGATTACAAGGAGGGAGGGGCAACTCTCAAGTTTGAGACTTTCAATGGGATGCAGGACAGATTGAAGGCTTTGACATTCGTGCAACAGTTTGATGCTGCCTACTTAGGTGGACACTTCACAGAATCCTCCAAAGTCTGAAAGGCAGCCACCTTTTTGAAGGGCAATGCGCTCCAATGGTGGACCAACCTCGTCTTGCAAGGCAGAGCACCTACCACTTGGGTCGAATTCAAGCAGGTCTTCTCAGCAGCATGGCTCACTACCACTTTTGAGGTGGATATCATGACCGCCTGGTAGAGGTTGGATGCTGCAAATTGCAGAAATTTGGAGGACTACAATAAGAAGTTTTGGGAAGCCCTACTGCCAGTGAATTCTTACAGACATGTGCCGCTGTCCGAGCAAATTGAAAGATATTGCTGCGGGTTGCCAAAGGAGATTCGGGACCATTGCACGAAGACAAGGGTTTCCAATATGTCTCAGTTGGTTGAGAATGCCACTACAGCTTATGCGCTAATGCAAGGGAAAGTTTCTGGGTTCAAAGGAAGCTCATAGGAGACATCAAGGCCAAAGGGCAGCAAGACGGAATCCCTACAATAAGAAGTTTTGGGAAGCCCTACTGCCAGTGAATTCTTACAGACATGTGCCGCTGTCCGAGCAAATTGAAAGATATTGCTGCGGGTTGCCAAAGGAGATTCGGGACTATTGCACGAAGACAAGGGTTTCCAATATGTCTCAGTTGGTTGAGAATGCCACTACAGCTTATGCACTAATGCAAGGGAAAGTTTCTGGGTTCAAAGGAAGCTCATAGGAGACATCAAGGCCAAAGGGCAGCAAGACGGAATCCCCTAAGAAGTTCAGAAAGTTTTCGCAGCCCATGAAGGCAAAGTTTGTTGGAGGACAGAGGCGAGTACCGACCCGCATGTGTGATGAGGAAAAGCAAATTCTCTATGATGCCAACAAGTGTTATATTTGCAAGGAGGAAAAGAGGACTGATCAGAAGAATAAAAAGCCCAAGCCCACTGCTGGTCTTTTGCCAGACTTGATTGGGGTTGTTCAGAATACAGATGCTACAGAGTTATGCCGGGCATGGGGCAAGATAAGAGACCAGACAGCCCTGATGTTTTTCGATCCAGGAGCCAAGGCCAATTTCACCTCTCCAGAGCTGGCTGGAAAGTTAGGAATAAGGGCAGAAGAGACCTTTGTGTGATGCAAATATGGCGTGTCCGGGACTCAGCCAGTCAGTTACTCCGGTGATAGGCAAGCTGCGGATGCATATTCAGAGCTACGTGGACACAGAAGAGTTCTATATTATGCCGTTGAATGGTTGTGATGTGTTACTGGGGATACCTTGGCACTTTCGTGTTGGGGCTGTTTTGGATACAAAGAATAAAACAATCACAATCACTCACCGTGGCAAGACCCACGTTCTGGATGCTAAATTGAAGGGAGAATCCATCCGTGTTGTATCTGCTTCTGCCATTGGCAACGTACTGAAAAAGCATCTTTCAGCGTACTTAGTGTTTGCATCTGAAAAGAAGTCAGTAGAAGAAGAGTCTCATTTTTCTAAGCTGGAAAAACAGCGGACAGATTTTCTTTTTCAGTTTAGGGACTGTTTTTCTGACTCACTTCCACTGGAGTTGCCCCCTAAAAGGCCAGAAGACCACACGATAGATATAATCCCTGGTAGCAGTCCTCCTAACCGACCTCCTTAGAGGGTCGGTGCAGCCCAGCAAGAGGAAATTATGAACCAGGTCAAGGACCTGCTGGAGAAGGGGCTGATTCAGCCCAGCTCTTCACCTTACTGCTCACCCATGCTCTTGGTCCAGAAGAAGGATGGATCCTGGCGGATGTGCATTGACTGTAGAGCCCTCAATAAGATTACCATTAAGAACAGATTCCCTATACCTTGGATAGATGATATTTTGGATAGGTTACAGGGGTCTGGAATGTTCAGCCGCATTGATATGAAGAGTGGTTATCACCAGATCAGAATTCAGCCAGAGGATGTTCACAAAACAGCATTTCGTACCACATTTGGTCTGTACGAGTTTCTTGTCATGCCATTTGGGTTAACTAATGCACCTGCCACCTTCAAGAGAATGATGGACAGGATTTTTAGAGAGCACCGAACCTTTGTTGGCACTTTCTTCGATGATATCATCGTGTTCTCTCAGGATGAGGCTGCATAGAAAGCACCTGGCAATTGTTCTCGAGGAGCTACGGAAGCATAAACTGCTTTTCAATGCCAAGAAAAGTGAATTCTTCATGCATGAGATCCATTTTCTCGGGCACATTGTTTCGAAGGATGGAGTTAGGATGGACCCTGCCAAGGTAGAGGCCATCAGGAATTGGCCATACCTGAAGAACATCCATGACGTACGTAGCTTTCTGGGCTTGTGCTCGTACTGCAGGAGGTTCATTCGGTATTTTGCAGAGATTGCATCTCCTTTACATGCCTTACAGAAGAAAGGGGTCACTTCAGATGGGGACCCAAAGAAATTGCAGCTTTTGACCTACTAAAGGAGCGACTCTGCTTAGATCGTGTGATTAATTTGCCAGATCTTCGCAAACCGTTCGCTGTCCAAGCAGATGCATGTGGGAACAGCATAGGAGGGGTACTTATGCTGGATGGAAGAGTCGTGGCATACGAGAGTAGAGTGCTCCACGATGCTGAAATGAATCTTGGCATCTATGAGAAAGAGATGTTGGCTGTCATACATGCTCTTTCGACCTGGAAGCATTATCTTTTGGGTGCTGATTTTCATGTTCAGACCGATCCATAGTCACATGAAAACGCGCTTCGTCCTCTTCGAAACCTTGAAATGCGAAACAGACGAAACATTTCAAAATAGGACGAAACGCTCTCACCGAAACCTTTGTTTCGCCCAAATCAAAATAAACATTTTTGCCCCGTTTTTTCTAGAATCTAAGGTGTTTATGTTTTGAATTTCCTTTTAGTATCTTGACTTTATATTTCTCTTTGTTCACTCTAACTTAAATATAACATATCTTTTTGTACCTATAAGGGTATATATTAAGTATCAATTCGAAACCTATCCGTTTCGTCTGGCATCACGAAACGAAATGAAACAAAACCTGTCGGAACAGCGAAACGGCAAAACAGACGAAACATTTCTTGTGACTATGGACCGATCATTAATCACTGCGGTACTTTCTCACTCAGAGAAAGTTGTCTGAGAAGCATATGAGGTGGGCAAATTTTCTTATTATGTTTCATTTTCAGATTGTGCATGTGCATGGGAAGAGAATGTTGTGGCAGATGCACTCTCACACAAGCCCACTCCAAATGCAGTGTCTGTTAAGCCACAAGTTTCAGCAGTGACCATTGCATATCATGATGAGCTTGATGCCATGAAGGATTAATATGCCAATGATGCTGATTTTTCACGGATTTATGATCAGTTGGTTGATGGATAGAGGCATGAGCACTATACTCTCAAAGACGGATTTCTGATGATGCATGGCAGATTGTGTGTCACAAAACAGTTGAGGCCCAAAGTGTTGACAGAGAGTCATGCTCCACCCTATGCAGGACATAGAGGCATTGATGCCACCATCAAAGCTGTGGAGCACTATTTCTTTTGGCCATCATTGAGGAAAGATGTCGAGGCATATGTCAGGACATGCATCACCTGCAAAAAGGTGAAATATGACAGGCAGAAGCCGGCTGGACTGCTGCAGCCTCTACCTATTCCGGATCGACCTTGGTAGAGCATTGCCATGGATTTTATCTTTGATCTTCCTCGTACACCATCTGGACATGATGGGATATGGACAATTATTTGCAGATTCAGCAAGCAGGCCCACTTCATTCCCGTCAGAAAGAAAATTACAGCAGACTAGATGGCGAGACTCTTTATGTCTCGTGTTTAAACATCACGGGATGCCTCAATCAATTGTCAGTGATAGAGACCTGCGGATGACAAGTCTTTTCTGGAGAGGTATCTTTGAGAATATGGGAACCACGCTGAATTTCTCATCCTCTTTCCATCCTGAATCTGATGGGCAGTCCGAAGAAGCCAATTCCACTGCCCTTGATCTTCTCAAATGCTATGTTTCGGATCAGCAATCGAAATGGGAGCAATTTCTGCCACTTGTTGAGCCCCCGAACCACGCTGAATTTCTCATCCTCTTTTCATCCTGAATCTGATGGGCAGTCCGAAGAAGCCAATTCCACTGCCCTTGATCTTCTCAAATGCTATGTTTCGGATCAGCAATTGAAATGGGAGCAATTTCTGCCACTTGTTGAGTTCGCGTACAACAACACTATACACTCATCCACGGGGAAAGCCCCCTTAATTGTGGCAGGAGAACGGAAGGTACCTCCCATTCTGCATACGAAAGAGAAGATTTTTGAAGCGGACAGATTTGTGGAAAGTTTGGATGTTGCTTACCAGAAGGTCAAAACAGCCCTTCAGAAAAGCCAAGAGAAGCACAAATGAGCAGCCGATAAGCATCGCTGCGAGTTGCTCTTGAAAGAGGGTGATTGGGTGCTGCTGCGTTTTTAAAAAGCACGACTCAGGAAGATGAAAGGCAAGACAAAAGTGTACACAAAGTTGAAGATGCGGTATTATGGTCCTTTTCAGATTTTTGAACGCATTAATGACGTAGCTTACAGGCTGAAGCTACCTGCCACTTGGACCATACACAATGCCTTTCATGTGAGTTTATTGAAGCCTTTCCAGGGTGATGTGCCTGTTGACTTGCTGCATGAGGATCAGCCCGAGGTGGAAGAGTTGGATGAAATCTTGGTTTTGGAATAGATTTTGGCACATATGGAAAGAAAAGTAAAAGGTAGAGTTTCCCGTTGCTATCTGGTGAAGTTCAGGAATTATCCCGCTCTGGATGCGAGGTGGATGGAGGAGGGTGACCTGGCAGACTCACCTCAGATTTTGCAGCTCTACCTTGACGCGTTTCAGCTTGCGCCAACTACGGTATAGGCTCCTACATGTTCAGCAGAGCAGAGATCTGGAGCATTGCCTGGTGCTCAAGAGGGGGGTAGCACCTTCCCTTCCTTGATTTACACTGCTCATATATGTGGAGATCGCTTGGTGGCACCGATTGTCTCACCCGAGATGGTGCTTGTTGACAGTATTTTTGCCATGAGGTCTCCATGATGGGTGTTCGCGACACTCGACATAGAGGATGCATTGATGTATGGATGGACTCTCGAGCTCTCCTAGCCCATACTATCATTGCAGGTTGTATCTTACAAATGATGTATATTCTGGTATGGGCTATTTCTGCCTATTTGTACTTTTTCAATAGCAACCTAGGTAGTTTGTTGTTTTAAGAGGAGGGTATGTCACGAGGACGTGAAAAGTGATGTAAAGTATCTTCGTAACTCAACCTACTCTTAACCCGGGGTTAATTATGGTTAAGTGTTGTAATGGTTTGGCCGTGAGGGACTGGCTAGAGGAAGTGCACACTTCCTAGAAGTTCCTAAGGGCAAAGTCTAGGTGCACCACTAGGTCCTAGGGGCAAGGCAAAGGCTTTAAAAGAGGGGTCTAAAAGTTGGGCCCAAGGACAACCAACGTTGTCCTTGGTATGGGGGTTAGGACTTTAATGAAGGGGCAAATGGCAAGGATGTTACACATGTGTATGCATGCCCTTCCCCCACCTTTCATCTCTCTCCCCTCACTCTCCCAGAGGTGTAGGACGTTTTCAGTTGTGTGCAATTTTTGAGTTGTTTGAGCTGTTTCAAGCCTGTTTTCAGCCGTTTTAACACTATTTTAACTGTTCCAAGGCTAGTATGCACTTCTTAGAAGTACCAGAACTCATTTTTGGACTTCCAGAAAATTTTCGTACGGACTGTACGGACGTCCGTACAGACATGTTCAGATGCCTCCAGCAGGTGCCCAGGGTTGTCTTTTGCTGTGCTGGACCTTTGTGCACATGTGTTTGGCTGCGTGGTGGCTTCTGGAGCTGTTCTGGAGCAGTACAGGCTGCAGGAGGAACTTTCCCTGTTGCTTTTGGCACCTTCTCTTAGGAGGACTCAGGCACAGATCCCGAGGCAATCATTTCGGGGCAGATCTGTGAACCATCTTTCCTCTACAGCTCTTTCTTGTTCACCCTTCGCTCTCTACCTTCATTTCTCTCTTCTCCTGATTGTTGGAAGACACGTGCACCCTGCGGGGAGCTTGTACAGAGGATAGGTGCGAGGAAGGAGGTCGCCCCTCTGCCACAGATAGCGGGAGTTGGTTCCAGGTTCGGTTTTTCCTTGTTCTTTCTTGCTTTGTAGCTTTTTGCAGTGCATGCGTGTTGTGTGCAGTCCTTTCAGGACTCCAACAGGTTCTAGTAAGCACCCAAAGGCCAGGGTGATCCTGTGGAAGGCCTAAGTGTTAGAATTATTGTTATAATTTAGCAGTGACCAATGTAATGTAATAAGTAGGTTAGGGGCACTTTTCCCTCATTTTAGAGGTTTTTTCCCCTAACCACAGTTAGTTCACTAACTACGGTTAATGAAGGATAAGGTTTTGTCACTTAGACAAAACCTATCCCACTCTTCAGTTGTATCACACTCTTCTATTGCAACTATTGCTTTCAGCTCTCACTCTCCTACTCTCTTGCTCTCCTACTCACACACTCTGCTCTCTCTCCTTTAGCACTCACATTTGGTATCAGAGCAGGTTGACCCTGCTCCTTGCCCGAAAGCTCTCCCTGCTCCAAGCTCAACAGCTCTCTGCTCCGTATGACTTGCACGTACCATCGCTCCCCGTCCGTACCTGCTTGCAGATTTCGTTCGTACAAGCCCGTCGTCCGTACAATCTGTACGTACCAGCTCCTGCACCGCCGTACCAGCTCCTGCACCATGCAGCTTCCATCCGTACAGCCGTACAAGCTCACGGAGCTCAAGATCCGTACATCCGTACAGAAATCCGTACAGTTCGTACATTGTACGGATTTCGTACTGTCAGTTCCGTACAATATGAAGAGGCCGTACTTTCTGCAGATTTTATCTTTGCAGGTGGCCTCTGGAAGGTGTTTCGTGATAGGCATTTGCGCAGAGAGCCATTGTTTGGCTAATTTCTTACAGAAAATTGGGGCTTTTGCAATTACATTGCAATTTTGCAGTGAAATTTGGGGATTTTGCAGGCAGAGAGCAATTTGTGCAACATTTAGGGCTTTTAGACCATTTGCCCCTTTCTGGTTGCAATTTCAAGCCACAAATTGGGGCTTTTGTGTTGGGAGAGCAATTTTGCAGGTTTCATTTCACAGTGCCTTTCTGTAAGTGTTTTGAAGCACTTTTGGTAGGTTTTGGGAGAGATTGGATGCTCTGGTAGATTTCTGACAGAGACATTACAGAGATTTGAGTTGCATTTTCAGCCAGTGTTTGGCTGTATTTTTTTGGGAATTGTGCACTCCATTCCCAGCAAGGGAATTCAGATTTGCATTTGCTGTATTTTCTTTCTCAGACATGGCCCATCAAAATCAGAATGATTTCCAGTTCAGTGGTCTCTCACAAGATGATAAGCTGGATGGTACCAACTACTCCCTTTGGAGTTTTATGGTACGCAACATTCTGATTTCCCGTAATTTGTGGGACTATGTAAATGGGGATGAGATCCGGCTAGCAAATGTGGCACCTAATACCCCTCCCCAGCGAGGAGGAGGCAGAGGTTGTGCATAGGGTACAGCTGCAAGGACAAGTTATTGGTGCAGTTATACCTACCACTCCAGAGCAAAAGAGATGGGATTCACGTGATGCTTTAGCTTTGTCGTGTATTTCTCTTTCAGTGAAAAGATTCATCATTCCGCATATCCGGTCGTGTAAGACCTCAAAGGCAGCATGGGATATTTTGGAGAGCATGTATACAGCTGCAGGACAAGTTATTGGTGCAGTTATACCTACCACTCCAGAGCAAAAGAGATGGGATTCACGTGATGCTTTAGCTTTGTCGTGTATTTCTCTTTCAGTGAAAAGATTCATCATTCCGCATATCCGGTCGTGTAAGACCTCAAAGGCAGCATGGGATATTTTGGAGAGCATGTATGCAGCTCGGAATGATGCCAGGGTGTCTTTTTTGAAAAGAGAATTGTCTCATATACATATGGAAGAGGGTGACTCCATGTCGGTGCACCTCACAAAGCTATAGGATTTACGAGAGCAATTGCTGAATATTGATGAGATCATTCCTGATTCAGAGATGATTACCACTACTCTGAATTCTCTTCCTGAGTCTTATCTCAGCTTTCATACCTCGCTGAATTTGTCATTGAGGGGGGGTACAAATCCTCTTAATTTCACGAATTGATAGGACTTCTGTTGCAGGAAGAGCAGACCAGGAAAAACATGGCTTCACGAGCAGATGAACATGCCATGCTTTCAAAATTCAAGCCTAAAGGACAGGGACAAGCAAAGACATCAGCAAATCAGCCTTCCAGTGGTTCAGGAGAGCCTTCTCAAAAGGCTAAGGGTGATGCAGGTAAGCCCAAGAAGAAGGGAATATGCCATTATTGCAAAAAGCCAGGTCACTACATTGGAGAGTGCAAGAAGAGGCTTGCAAAAGAAAAGAAAAACAGCTCCGGTATGGCTGTTTCAGATTCAGCTCCTCATGCATTTGACAATGAGCAAGCTACAACCAACTTTGTGGAGCATGACTATGCCATCTTGTCTTGCATTTTTGACTCTCAGTTGGCTGCTCCGGATATTACAGCCACTTGTAATGATGACTCTTATGCTTTTCTGACATGCAGTTATGAATCTTCCAAGGATGCATCAGCTTTCAGTGTCAATGAGACTCAAAATACATGGTATTTTGATAGCGGTGCCTCAAAGCATATCTCTTCCAGGAAGTGTCTTTTCACATCTCTGCATCCACCTCCCGTTGGTAAAACGGTCACATGTGCCAACAACTCCTCCTATTCAGTTCGTGGTACTGGAGAAGTTGAACTTACAGCCATTGATGGCTTAACATTCAAAATTTCTGATGTCTTGTATGTGCCTGGTATCACAAAAAATCTACTTTCAGTGTCCACTCTTAACAGAGCTGGATTTCAGGTCATTTTTGAAGATGACAAGTGTGCAGTCCATGATAGAGAGAATGACTATGCCTTGAGATTGTCTGGCACTTTGTTACGTGGTCTTTTTCAGCTTAACATGTATGAGAAAAGACCAGCACATGCTCTTGCAGTTTTCACTCCTACTGCTGCTATGCAGAATGCGGAGTTATGGCATGCCAGAGATGGATACATGCATTATGGCAGCTTGATGACAGGCACCATGGGAAAGTATTACAATGGACTTTATTTTTGATTTGCCGAGATCAAAGTCAGGGAATGATGGGATTTGGACTATCATTGATAGATTCAACAAGCAAGCTCATTTCATTCTGGTTCGCAAAACCATAAAGGCAGATCATATGGCTAAGCTTTTCATGGCAAAAATTTTTAAACATCACGGTATGCCTAAGTCCATTGTTAGTGATCGAGATCCCAGAATGACCAGTCTATTCTGGAGAGCTTTATTTGATAACATGGGGACGAATCTGAATTTTTCTTCTTCTTTCCATCCCCAGACAGATGGTCAAAGTGAAGTAGCAAATTCTACAATTTTGGATATGCTGAAATGCTACGTGGGTGACCAAAGTTCAGACTGGGAAAAGTACCTACCGTTAGTAGAGTTTGCTTACAATAATACAGTACATAGCTCTACAGGGAAAGCCCCTTTTGAAGTCATATATGGGAAGGTGATTTTGCCCCTTATATTGAGGACCAGAGATGAAATATTTGCAGCTGATCAGTTTGTGAGAGACCTCCAGACAGCTTACAGCCAGTCCGGACAGCAATTGAAAGGTCTCAAGAGAAACATAAAAGAGCTGCAGATAAGCATAGGAGACAATTAGATCTCAAGGAAGGGGATTGGGTACTTTTGAGGTTTGAAAAAGCTAGGCTCCGCAAGTTTAAAGGAAAACATAAAGTGTATGCAAAGTTATCTCCCAGATACTATGGCCCTTTCAGGGTTACAGAAAGAATAAATGAGGTTACATACAGATTAGCATTGCCAGAGCATTGGAGGATTCACAATGCATTCCATGTGAGTCTTCTAAAGAAATTTCAGGGACCAGAGCCTACAGAACCAGTATCAGAAGATCCACCAGAAGTGGATGAGCTGGAGGAAGTCCTTCAGCCAGAGCAAATTGTGTACCATATTGTACGTAAAGGCCCTCAGAGTAAGGAGTTTTACAGGTATCTTGTAAAATTCAAGAATTATACAGCATTAGATGCCAAGTGGATGGACGAAGACATGTTATCCGATCATCCACAGCTTTTGGATGTTTACAAGGAAGCTTTTCAGTTGAGGTCAACTGAATAGAAGCCGAGGGGATGTCACCACAATGTAAATATCCTAAGTCAAAGTACAGTTGATTATTTATTTGATCATAATTAAAGAGTTTTATATGTGTTAAATATGGTCAAAGATACCTGACTTCGGTCAAGGAGACTTGGTTTATTACCAAGAGGGTTAACTGCGGTTAACCAGAGAACCATAGAGCTGACTACGGTCAGAGAGTGTTGACTTCAGTCAATAAGACTTGGCATGCGCCAAGAGGGTTAACCCCGGTTAACCAAGATGTGCCAACTTCGGTTGGAGAGACTTGGCTATAATTAAGGCGCCTTGACCCTTGGTCAAAGCTCTTTAATTATAGCCAAGTCTCTCCAACCGAAGTTGGCACATCTTGGTCAAAGCTCTTTAATTATAATCAAGAGTGTTGACTCCGGTCAACCAGAGAATATATATATTTATATATATTTGTTTAGATGTGCACATATGTTCAGTGGGGACGCCCACCGTGACTAGGATTAGTCCACAGTGTGTTATTTGCATGCAAAGCGCTAACAATTAATGGGTGCCATGGTGGTGCGCTTTAATTAATTGTTGCAGGTACTAGGAAGGATTATTTTTCCTAAGCGTAAAGGGAGAGCCTGACAAGCATCTAGGAGGCGGTTCGTGTGACCGAGAGCTTTGAAGACTCCAGAATGGCCCTTAGTGGCATGTAATAGGATTTAGTCTAGATTTTAGACAAGTGGCATGTTGCCAATTTGGATTGAGCTTGAAGCTCTTGTAATAAAGTGGATTTTTCACGTTTTGTGGTGGAGAGAGAGGTTTCCAGACAGCGTGCTGAATTTCTGTAACAGATTTTCTCTCATGAATAAAGACCTTCGGGGGGGTCCAGCCCGACGATTTGTCCTGGGCCCTAGTGCATCTTCAGAGAGAGGGAGAGCTTTTGAAAGCATAAATTCCGTCGTTTATGAGTGGTAATAGATGTCCTACACCCACTTTTGACATGTCAGATTTGGGGCTGCTACACTTTTATTTGGGGATCCAGTTCACTCAAGAGAAAAGTGGCATCGTTATTTCTCAATCCAAGTATGTGCAGAAACTCGTGGACAGATTCAACATGCAGGATTGTAAGCCCATAGCTACTCCCATGGAGTCGGGGCTGAAGCTTACAATGCATGATGCAGGTGAATCAATTGATGTCACACTCTACAGTCAGGCTGTTGGATGCCTCATTTATCTCTGCAATACATGACCTGATATTTAGTTTGCAGTTTCTCAGGTGAGCAGGTATATGCACAGCCCAAAGACTATGCATTGGCAGGCTGTAAAACGCATCTTCTGTTACTTGCAAGGTACCAAGTCTTTTGGCTTGATGTTTTCCAGGGGGGGTGACTTGCAGATGCATGCCTACAGTGACTCAGATTGGGCTGGAGACTATGACACTAGGCAGTCCATAAGTGGCAATTGTTTCTTTTTGGGCAAAGCTTGTATTTCTTGGTTGAGCAAGAAACAGTCTACAGTGGTTACCTCCTCCTGTGAAGCTGAGTACAGGGCAGCTTCACAATGACAGTTGAATGTGTTTGGCTGCGTCATTTATTTGCTGATCTTCATGTTTCATTGGAGGGTCCTTCTCCAATTCTCACTGATAGTCAAAGTGCTATTGCAGTGGCAAAGAATCCTATGTTTCATGCTCGCACGAAGCACATTGAGGTTCACTATCACTACATCAAAGAGAAGTTGCATGCAGGAGAGATCAGTATGATCTATGTGTCAACACATGACAATGTTGCAGACATTTTCACCAAAGCACTTCCACGTGAAAAGTTTGAGGCATTTCGCAGTGCCCTGAACTTATCTCCTTTTGGTGATTGATCATTTCCTTGTACATGACATTGGCACTGTAGGGGGGTGTTAGAATTATTGTTATAATTTAGCAGTGACTAATGTAATGTAATAAGTAGGTTAGGGACACTTTTTTCTCATTTTAGAGGTTTTTTCCCCTAACCACAGTTAGTTCACTAACTACGGTTAGTGAAGGATAAGGTTTTGTCACTTAGACAAAACCTATCCCACTCTTCAGCTGTATCACACTCTTCTATTGTAACTATTGCTTTCAGCTCTCACTCTCCTACTCTCTTGCTCTCCTGCTCACACACTCTGCTCTCTCTCCTTTAGCACTCACACTAAGGACAGTGTATGTGCATGTGATAGCCTTGAGGCTGTCTTGAGTTCAGTTTGCCAGTGGTTTGGATGCTTGAATGCCTCTAAGTTGTGTCAAATCAGAAGTGAATGCTTGAGTATGCCTTGCCAGTGGGAATTCTAGTGGTGCACTGGGATTAGATGCCTTGAAGACAAGTAGAGGATTTGCAGAGAGGAACAGTGCAAGGTTGAACCCTTGTTGTAAAGCATTTCCATTCAGAAGCATTAAATAAATACCGTAAGGGGTGCCAAGGCATTTGGGGCCAGTGGGTGCACTGAGTACTATTTTCATTGAGTAGGGGCATTCTAGCCTCACCTTTGTTGTTGTTGAAGCTTGTTTCTAAGTTGTGCTAAGTGATTTAAGTGACTGAAGCTTGCATTGTGGCTATTTATGAAGTTTATGACTGAGTAGAAGAAGATCACTGCCCTTTTGTTTATCGAAGGCCGGTTTCACTCTTTTGAGTGATCTTTCCATATAATCGAGAAGACATTTGGGTTCATGGACCACATAAATGGTTAGATCTTAAAGTCCTAAAAGTTTATCATTTAGACACTAAATTATCTCGTGCATTCTCTTTCAATTTACTGACATGAAAGGCTGGGTGTATTTGAACACCATTATGTGAACACAAGTGGTAGGCACTTCATTGATTTTTTAAATATCAAGAATACCAAGCCCGCGGTTCGTGCTTCAATCCACATAGGGATTTCTTTAAGTGGCAAACCTTGCTTTCAGAACATTCAACCTCAAAGCCAGGAGGTTGGGAAACATAGACCTCTTCCTGCAAATGCCCATGAAGAAAAGTTGTCTTGCAAACCTCTCGTGCCACAAATGGGTATTTGCCATGGTAGAGTAAGCAAGAGCAAAGGCATGTGCATTTGCAAGTGCATCATCATCCAAACATCTGTCATAAGCATCAAGTCTATAGAGACCTCTAGTCAATGTGCTAGTCAAGACCATGGTAAAGGCATGTGTAGCATCATACACTGCACATTGAACACCATAAAAAAGAACTTGATAGCCACATGTAGCCATGGCTGAAATAGAGATGAGGTTCTTGCGAATGCTTGGAACATAAAGCACATTCTCTCGAGTGACAAGACAACCAGAAACAATGCCCAACACCTTCTACTGTATATGATGCATTATTGGGACATGTGACACTCTCCCCCTTAGATGTATGCTCTAGTGTGCTGGATAACTTCCTGCAGGAAGTAATGTGCTTGCTAGCACCACTATGAAAGAACGAGGCATCATTAGAAACTGTCATGCAGGCATCATGAACATCATGAACATCAGGATTGTACTAACATGTAACCAAGAAAGCCCAATGCTGGTCCTCTGCAAAATTAGTTGACTCATGTCGATATTTTGCACTAGGAGAACCAGATACTGCAAGACCAGACTCTTTCTTCTTCTTTTCTGATGCAATTCTCTTCCTGCATTCAGAGATATCATGCCCAGGTTTCCTACAATAGTTACATCTCCTCTTCTTTTTGTTATCCCCTGAAGAAGAGGTACCATGAGAATGACCAGCATGTGAATGAGGGGGTTTACTAGCTGAAACCTTGCCTTTGTCTTTGTTTTTATGCTGGGCAGCAAAGGCTTGATCACTAGCCATAGAAGCATTGCGATTTGCACGAGTTTGCTACTCTTGAAGGAGAAGAGCAACCAGCTGGTCAAAAGAATAATGGTTGGCATTGCCACCTGTAACCAACCTCAATGTAGTAGCAAAGCCCTGATAAAAATCAGGCAACCCATCAAGGGTATTAGAAACAAGCTGAGAATCAGGCATCACCTCATCAATATTGGCCAATTGCTCTTTCAAATCCTTCACATTAGTAACATAGGCATCCATGTTACACCCTCTTCAAGCTTCAAGTCCTTAAATTGCTTGCTGAGATAGGCAACCCTCGCCTCATTCCGCACCTGATATAAAGTTGCAAGCTGATCCCATGCTTGCTTAGATTTCTTGCAAGACCGGATATGAGGGATAATGACTCTTTTCACTGATAGAGCAATCAAGGCATGTGCTTTGGCATCACGACTTTCCCCTGGATTTTGCTCCTGTGTAGGAGGCAAAGTACCTGTGGTAGTAGATGCAGCTGCAGCCTGCTTTAGAACTAGCATTAGACCCATCACCTGAAGTAGTACCGGAGGTAGAAGGTGGAGCACTAGCAACTGCATTACGTGTAGGCCTGGCCTTAGAGCCGAAACAATGTGCCATAGATTCTTGACAACCAATACATCCCCCATCATGTATGACCACATGGGGTAATTGGTGCCATCAAGCTTGTCATCAGCCCCAAGCATCCCAAACAAATAATCCTTATTGCCAGCCATTGTGCCAAAAATGCAAGGCAAAAGCACCAAGCTGACAACGTAAATGAGAGGAAGGCAACCTCTCAAAATCAAGTGGCAAAATTCTGCTCAAGGTTCAAAGCTTATTTCTGCAAAAGACTCTGCTGTCCCAAGGTGTACCTGTTGCAAGAAAAATCCCCAAAAGGCAACACGAGGCTTTCCAAGGCAACATGGGGCCTTTCCAAAATGCGAATGAAGGAGAAATTGGAAAGAACCAATGCAACAACGGCTTACCCAATGATGTAGCCCAAAAGGTTAGCTGTGAAAATGTTCTGAATGTGAGTAGAGAGATTCACCCTTGAAGGAGAGGTGAAAATGAGAGCAAATGGCAATGTGAAATGCCAATAGAGGGCTGGAATTGAGAATTACATTCAAAAGAAATTGCTCCCATGAGGAGGAGAGCACTTGGAAATGAGAAGAGAGTGATCCAACGGAGGGGTACTTGCAGCCCGAGGCAAAGAGAAGCCAAAAGAGAAGAAATGGGGTCAAGGAGAGGCCTCCGGATCGCTTCAAAAACCTCGAAAAGTCTTCAACAGCCAGCACGCAGCATGAGACAACTCCAAAACACGCTTCACAAAGCAGCTCCAAAGTGCGGGAAAAACTTCAAACTTGTTGGCACACACTCCGAGGTAGACCCACACTGCAATAAATGCATGCTGTCAGGTCCATACTGATCCCGTACTGCATTAAATGCAGGTCTGACAGGTATGTACTGCAATCATGAGCTTTGACTGGTCCGTAGAGTCCTGCGCTGGCATTAAATGCTTATGTACAGGGCCGTACAGTTCATAAATGCTTTCTGTGCAGGTTTGCACAGCTGTACGGATTCCGTACAACAGCAATAATCCACACGTATGAGGCGAAATTGCTGCAGCAGGCTGGAAATGAGTCGAAAAAGCTCCTACTTTGCAGCAAGTGCTACAAAATGCAAACTCCACGCGCCAAATGTGAAGTTCTCGCGATGGGAAAGCTTGGAGAGGCCTCAAACCTAATGAGGGCCTAGAAGGCTGCCAAACAGCTTGGGAAAGTTGTCAATGGCTGAGGGAATGGATTCCTGACCTGTTCTGATACCACTGTAGGCTATGGCAAGCAATGGAAGCTCAAAAATGGAGGTGAGAAGGAGAAAAACGAGATGTTGTAATGAATTGCTGCAAAACTGCGAGTGGAGGCTCAAGAGAGAGCCAACATAACAAAACCCTAGGACTAAAGGCCCTAACTGGACTAAGTGTCCTAACTGACCTAGGTGGTACATGTACCAATTGTACCAACAGACCTAATTGACTGTAACTAGGCCTACAAGGCACATACCAAGGAATAAGTGGCACCTATGGATAGCCTATAGAATGGCCTACAATTAGCCCTTTTTCTTGTAGGCTCAAGGAAGCGGAAGGAGGTACAAACGTGAAGTAGAACATTGAAAGCTGTCACATCAACACAAATGAATACCAAGTACAAAATAAAGGGGAATCCTAGGACAGTGTCCTAGTGGCACCACTAGTACTAGGTGTCATAAGACACTAAAAGTACTAGGTGACCTAATTGCCAATAACTAAAGCTACATGGCACATACTAGGGCCCAGAGGGCATCAATACGACTGGGAAATGATGGCCTACAAACCCGTATGGGCTGAAGTATTCTGAAAACGTCTCAGAATACTTGGTATTTTCTGGTCATGGTGGCACATGTTCATCCCAAGGGATATAGCCACCTATGAATGTACAAGGTAGCCAGATAATGTAACAAAGGGAAAGCCTTCAAACTTGGGACGAGGAAGTGTGTTTGTAAACAGATCTGCTATGTTGTCCTCTGTGGGAAGGTAGGACAACTCTATGTCTCCTGCTGACAACCGCTCTCGAACATAATGATAATGAACCTCAATGTACTTGGTACGCGCATGAAACACTGGATTACGCGCAATGGCCAAAGCACTCTGGCTGTCAATGCATACCATAGTGGAGGATGTCGGGTGGATACCAAGATTTGTAAGTAATTGTCGAAGCCAGACACACTCTACTGTAGCGGTGAAGGCTGCCCTGTACTCAGCCTCACAGTTGGATGTGGCAACTGTTGGTTGCTTCTTGCTGAGCCAAGAGATACATGAACTGCTAAGCAAAAAACAGTTGCCGGTATGTGACACTCTGGTGTCGGAACAACCTGCCTAGTCACTATCCGTGTAAGCATGCAGGTAAGTGAACCTTGATCACCATAGAAGAGGGCTAAATCTTGAGTGCCTCTGAGATATGTGAAGACTCTCTTCACTGCCTGCCAATGGTGTGAACTGGGCATGTGCATGAACCTTGTGAGCTAGGATACTGCATACTGTAAGTTAGGTCTGATGTGGCACAAGTAAATGAGACATCCAACAGCCTGCTGGTAAAGAGTGATATCACACGATGGGCTCCCATCATGAGCTGAAAATTTGAAGCCAAGGTCCACTGGAGTAGAGATTGGCTTGTAATCCTTAAACTGAAATCGATCAAGGAGCTGTCCACGAGTGCTCCGTCAGATTCCACACAGAGTGTGATTATTGAGTTTTTCTTGCTATATAGAATGGACTAGTAGGTCCTCGGGAGATGGTGTAGCCGAGGCCTAGTACATGAGACACAACAGACCCGTCAACATGTCGATGCACAGGCTTCATGTTCACCAAACTCGAGGCACGACCGATAGGTGTGACAGTGGCACTTGTCCGACGATTGTTGAATCAACGCTCTATCATGGATTTTATACCACAACGGCCCTATACACCTGGGCCTCTCGTGGGCTTGCTAGCATCTAGAGGACCACCGCAGTGATGCCACACCACTACTGGTCCTCTCCATAGCGTTTCTATGTTTATGTTGCACTTGTCTTGGGTGTAGATGCCTGCTTAGAGGCTCCACCCAGTTAGCTCATTGTATTTGGTTTTTTCAATCTCATAGACCCTTTGGTCTTTTGAAGACTTTCAGTAAAACTTTCTTTTCTCATGTTTCTTTCTCTCATTTCTCTAACTTATCCTCAAATTTTTTTGGAAATAAAAAATCTTGCAACATTGGGTATATTCTAGGCTTGTAAAGGTATACATTTGATGTATTTATATAGTTGTGAGGATGAAGTTCTTCTAAAAAATGTGTAGAAAAAAGAAAATTTGCATGCTAGGGCAAAGATGGAAAATTAATGAGTGGTAGCTTAGCCTATTGCTATGGATGATTATAATGTGTGAGGTGGTGTTTGCCATTGCAAAATTAAAGATAAGTAATATTATTGCAGGTAGCGTATGTGTTGGGACAACTTCAAGATAAAGGTGCTATGAATGCGCTTGTAGAGATTTTGAAGAATATCCATGAACATCCTATGGTTCGGCATGAAGCAGCTGAAGCTCTTGGCTCCATTGCTGGTGAATTTTATTTTCTTTAATTTATATTATCTTAAAATCATTGTCAATGCATGTCCATCTTGAGAGTAGTAGTTACTATGAATGTTGTTTGAAATAAAGGAACCTAAATATGCCTTACTTTCTTATAGGATCACTATCATCCAAAAACTGGATTTCAGATGGTTTCAAATTGAGTGGGCACATTATGGTTATTGTAAGGGACTCTTGCAATGTCTTGGACTTTGCTTGATAGACGTTTATAGGAGGCAGTTTTGTGGTTGTTATTGGTTAAGTGTGCATGCCATACTTCTTTTCTGAAATGAGGAAAGGATTGAGATTTTGCTACACCAAAAGTGGGGAGAGGGCATTTATATTATATATTTGTTGTTCCGACTCTATGAGTTGTATGACATGAGGCATGTCTATTAGTTTTCCTCCTTTCTTATGGCTGCAAGAGCATTAAGTAAGCATTTGTTCTTGGCTACCAAAACCATTGGAATGGGAGAGGTTTTATAGAAATATAGTCTCTTTCACATGGGTGTGTAAATGCTGAAAAGAATTGTCCTCTATAAAGGTGTGAACCAAATGTTGCTAATGATGTTGGTACCAAATTGAACTGAAGGCATTTGTGTGCATTCAAAATGAGGTAATTGAGCTCACAACCCAATGCAGTGCATCTTAGGGATGCTTATATCTTCTCAATTGTACTTGAGCTACTTCGACGTACAATGTAGAAAAGATCACAATAAAAGATTCATATTAAAGGCTTCATATTGCACAAGCTAACTGGTGGAACTAGTTAACAAATCATAGGATCATCACATGCTTAGAGGATGGATCATAGAACTTTGTGGCCTTATGCTTTCGTAGGATAATGGCATTCCTTGCAATTCTCTTCACACGTCTTCCTAGCAATGATTCCAATTCACAGTTGCTTTGACTAGTAATGAAGTAAGACTGATTTTTGTGTTCACTTGCTGAAAAATGGGCTTGAAAGCACCGTCTCTCCAACCTCATTGGAGAAACATGTGCTCTAGTCAATCATGCATGGACCCCTGGAGTGCTACTTTTAGTGTCAACGTGGGTTTTGTGAATATGTTTTATGATTTGATAATCTCACCTGGCTCTCTGGCAATAGTGAATGACTTACGGTGAAGTTGCCTCTAATTTGTCTTGAAGATCATAACCTTGGTTTTACCAAGGTTGTCCTTCATTTCGCAACTGTCACAAGATCATCTGCATGAATCAAGATAAGGACAATAATGTGTGCAATGATGATCCCTCTGTAAAAGAAGCTAACTCATCAATCTAAAGACCAAAGTGGGTGGTAGTTCATTCAACCTTCTCACCCCCTCAAACATACTCTTTGGGTGCACACTGTACCTATGGTTCTTGTATAAACCCATAACCAAATAGAGGACTTTGTTGGATTCGGTTCGAACTGATGTGAAACATTGGTGAACAGCTTGCATGATGAGTCAATGTGCTGAAATCTTTTTCTTTGAACTCCTTTGATTGAGAGAAGTCAATGTGTTAATTGCTTGGTAGATGAGGTGATTCGCAGAAGGTATCTGAGGTTTGACTATGAACTGCTTTGACAGTTGATGGTAGTGTTGATTGTAAACTGAACTTCTTTGAGCGTATGCAGCTCCTGGGGAAGGATTAGTTGATGTAGGTAAACTCTGCTCAACAATAATTTGACAAAATGCGTTGTTATGAGCATCAACACTTGTTATACGTTTTAAGTTACAAGATTTATATTCGCGTCGTGGAGTGTGCATCTCCGTAAACATTACTATTACAAAAAAATGAGATGGCCAAAAAATGAAGCGATTAGATGGCAATATCCATATGAAATGGATTACAGTTGTTGATAGGCAAAAATTGGAGCCAATGGATGCAGTGTGCCAAAAAGGAACAGCCGAGTGACCATGTCTATGAAGTGGACATGGTGCCTGGGAAGCAAGTTTGTTGGAGTTTAGGTGGTCATCTTCCCATTTGTGATCTCCCAAATGAGGAGTGCATGGGGGAAGTGTACAAGCATAGGTTAGATAGCATATCGGCAGTAATAGAGTCTGCTACATAGGCAAGTCTGCTACATAGGCAGGTCTAACAGGAGAAGAGAGGCTGCCACATGGGCAGCACATGGGCTGCCATGTGAGCAGCATCTGGAAGAAAACAAAGCCGACATCAGCACCAAAAGATTGCGACAGTACATGGAGGAGTACAGAGCAGTTTGGGTTGGATCCAGTGCTGAGATCAGTATGTAATGAAGGCACATCTTTGAGGGATTTCCAGGAGCATGTCGAGGTAGACTTGCAGGTATGAGCAACAGCATCCAAAAGAGGCATCTAGAGCAGATCTGGTCGTGGGGCATCTGGCTACCAGTGGGCACTGCTTTTGTGCTGTAGGAGCTGACTGGGATGCCTAATTGTACTTTGTATAATATTTATTATTTAAAATATCAGCAAGCATGCATATAAAATTATTGAAGAAAAAAATTTCAAAGTATCACCGCTTATAACATACAAACTTTGAGAGTGCGCGACATAATTCATATGCATTTGTCTTTTAAATTCATCCTTCAGCTAGCATTTAAACTAAAATCGCGACAACAAAGAATCAAGAAAGCTGCAAATTTTAAGATTTAAACCCCAAAACTATCCACAGTGATTGCCACGAACACATTACAAACTTGTTTAAGTCATAAATGCAGGTATAGTAGATTTGTCAACGAGTGTATGACATCACACATGTCAATGGTCATAAGACACAATAAGGGATGATAGGATGTATATAATGACATCAACAATTACTCTAGCCGTCTGTACATACTTCTCACTTAGATTGACTTCATACCCCTTTTAGAGGATCGTGCTGCCCTTGTCACCCGCTCACTACACGAGGCTGCCATTCACGCTTTTCTCCACACCACCCGCTCCACCCGCCCACCACCCCCTAGAACCGTACCCTGCAATAGTCGGTACGATGATGAGTGTAAGGCTTTACGCCGTCAACTCAGATTCAAAACCAAAAACAATCTTCGGAGCGCACCAGATACGGTACACAAATATCGTAGACTGGTACGGTGGAAGAAACTAGACTTCTTTCGTCGGAACGAGCAGGAGCTACTGAATTTTTTGTTTAGTAACAACTCTAAGGACTTTTGGTGGAGATTTCTAGGACGGTCCCCTCCGCCACTCACTAACACTCAGATTGGTTTGATTATGCACGCACACTTTATGACATCCCAAATTAGCCGTTCCTAATTTCTCACACATACCTCGCCCCACATCCTACACCCTCTTCACTAGAGGAGGGATAAAGGATGCCGTAATGAAACTTCATAATGGCCGAGCGAAGGATCATGAGGGGCTATGCACTGAGTTCATTGCATATGGGATTAACCTCCTAGCCCTGATCTTAGCAAAGCTTTTTAATGAAGCTATTTGTTTGGGGTTTCCACACACTTGGATCATTAACACTATCTCACCCATCCACAAGGTAGGAGATCCCATGAGCCTGGAGAACTACATGACCATTATGATTGGACATGTCATGTCGAAGATTTATGCATCAGTACTTGACTCCAAGGTTAGCAGACGTGCAGAGTGTCGAGGACTTAGAGCAGTAGGACAGGCCAGATTTCGGCGTGATCATGAAACCATGGACCACATTCTCACGCTCAGATGTATCATCGAGGAGGCGAGGTCACGGAAGCAGAGGGTTTATTATTGCTTTGTGGATTTCCGCAAGGCATTTGACACGGTTTTGAGAGCCTGCCTCATACGGCTCCTACAAGACTTGGGTTATGACCGGGAGATCATTTGGGCTGTCATGGCACTTTACGAGAGAGTTTCAGGTAGAGTTTGGGCAAGATCCGGGTGGACAGACGAGATCATGAGCACCATCGGGGTCAAACAAGGGTGTCCTTTGTCGCCTACCTTGTTTGGCCTCTACATTGACGAGCTTGAGACAGTGATGCAGACACAGGGGGGTGTAGGTTGCTCTCTTGCGGGCACGCTGATCCAGATTTTGCTCTACGCAGATGACGTGGGTGTCTTGTCTTTCTCAGTAGAGGGGCTTCAGAGACACCTAGATGCACTACAGTCCTTTTGTGAGTCCTTTGATTTGAAGGTCAACTTGGGTAAAACCAAGGTCATGATCTTCAATACATCTTGAGCCATCATGCGTCAGGGGCAGTTCACATTTGAGGGGTCATCTGTTGAGATAGTTTCATCATACACTTATCTTGGGGTTATCTTCTCCGGACTCAACTTCATTATGAGACCCGCGATGCAAGCACGCTTGAGTAGAGGGTATGCTTCATTGGCCAGACTAGAGAGGCAGTGCTTTCGCTCGCACTTTTAGGATCCACGCACCAAGGGGTTGCTTTTTGACTCCTTGGTTCGTCCAGCGGGGATGTACGGCAGCCCTTGTTGGGGGCTAGACTTGTCGAATACAGAGTGGGCGTGTGTGGAGCGGCTACAGGTTTTCATGTTATCACGGATGATTTGTGGTAAGTCATCCGTTCCTCACCAGATCATCCAGGCTGAGTTTGGGTCACCCCCTTTACAGCTAGATGTTGCATTTTAGGCCATCACGTATCTGTATGGACTACGGAGTTAGGAAATATGGGGATTATACCTCGGGGCGTAGCAGGCTACCATGGATAGCTCTATCCTCTTCTATGGCGCTTGCAGCAGGAGGAGGCGAGAGGTGCTGGTATGCACGTACAGAGAGATGGTTTGAGCGACTAGTGCTCCACATGGATAGACTACCTCCCTTCTAGTACAGCATGGATGCTCCGTTTTCTCCCCTCCTATCACACGAGGTCAACTAGGTTAGCCGAGTTAATCCCAACGAAGCTTAGCTTCTACAGAGATCACTTCTGACATATCACAGCGGAGGGTTTCATTGACGCACCTGGATACACGCAGATTCACCTACCCCTCGCTGAGGATCTCTCTTGGGCAGTTTTGGGTCTCTTCACACAGACTTCGCATCGAGAGGGGCAGAGTAGAGCGACTACCTAGGGAGAGGCGCATATGCACACTGTGTGACATGCATGAGGTTGAGACAGAGGAGCATTTCATCTTCAGGGCGTTTCCATTGCCTTTCAGGGATAGTTATGGGATTTTGGCCTGTTTTCTCTCCTACCTAGACCAGCAGTGTTTGGCAGGTTTCATTCATGAGGCACTTAGACACTGCGAGAGGATACTCCGAGCACGGAGATAGGAGCAGACTTCTTCCTCAGCTGATCCCTCTCAGAGCTCTATCACGGAGTTCTTTCAGCTAGATCACATGGACCCCCACGAGACGAGGCCTCGACATGATCGTGACCCAAAGCTTGTGACACGACAGCTCACGACACACAGATCACACTTGGGGACATCTCCTCCTTGTTTAGAGTCGGAGCCCGACCCACGGGGGTCACAGTAGCCTTGGTTGGACACAGAGCTACGACTAGGAGACGTGCCAGGACGGCACCTTTGAGTGGCCGACATCACTCTATTGCCGACTTCATGCCTCCATTGCCTCATCCATCCTGATATCTTGTTGTTGCCGATGAGGATGATGATATTGATGACGATGCTGAGATTGATATATAGTTGACCATCGACATGACTATGTTGTACTTAGGACTTAGTACTGCCATTCTGCATTTTTGCATTTTGCATTGGTATGGACGATCGTTTAGTAGCTCCACTATCACAGCTTGTTGTATCAGGATTTTCACAGTCTCATAGACTCATCGGTCTTCCAAAGACTTTAATAAACTTTCATTCTTTCTTTCTTTCTGGGCTATGTCTAGGGTGACTACTCGTCTTTGTCGGTCTTCCTTGAGAAAAGCTGTGATAGGTCGGACCTCAATAGAGTGTACTCTGGGGGCTCTCTGTCGCACATGTGGCCTCTGCGCTCCTCTGTCTGTGGTACTGTGCCGACTGCTCATCCAGATTGCTCTCATATCGGCTAGCTTCTCCTCCTCCACTGCACTGTGTCCTGGGGCTGACTCAAATGTATAGAAGTTTGTGACGTGTCGCTGTGCACGGTCACCCTCTATGTCCTGTAGTGGTCTGACCATCTTGGCTGCTCTGTGATCTGTCGTAGAAGCGTCTCCCTGTGTCGCCGCATCTCCATCAGATAAAAGCCCGATACAGACTTGGTCATGGAAATGGATCAGTCGTGACAAAGGACCAAAGCCACTCCCCTCTAGGTAGAGATAGTGGTAGCGTCCTCGAACCTCGTAGTAGGTTGGGCAAACACAAAGAAAATGCTCCTCTGTCTCAACTGCCCCCTGCGTACATAGCGTGTAGACTTGCTGCTCTCTGGGTATACCTGTTGTTCTCCCTGCCTCAATCCTCGGCTGGTGGGACGAAACCCGCATCTGACCAATGGCAATCCTCAGTGCATGGGAGACTCCTCTATCCTCGTGATACTGGGGTCTGATAATGAATTCCTCCTCTGATACTCTCAGGAAGTGGTCGCGATAAAACTGGGTCGTGGTGGGGAGCTCTTGGTCCTCCCCCCAAGTCCGGGATATGTGAACCTTGAGGAGGTCTAATTGCATGATACGGTTGATCTCATCTTGCAGGATCAACTCAGGAGGTCCATCCATGTTGTACTGAAAGGGGGGAAGCCTATCCGTTTGGATACTGTGCCTAGCAAGCCATGTAGATAGCCATGTAGAGAGAGAGAGAGAGAGAGAGGCACTTTAAGGTGCAAGTTTTTAAGGTAATGTACTGTTGTGTTGTAGATGGCAAAAGCATGGAACTTTTAAGCGAGTTCGAAAGAGATGCAGAGCCCATTGTGGCTCAAAGTTGTGAGGTAGCTTTGAGCATGCTTGAATATGAACGAAATGGAAAATCATTCGAGGTACGTGCTGGAGTTCACACCATGACCTTTGAAAAGACAAGTTTAATTAGAAATTGTTGCTCATAGAACCAATGTATGACCTATCATTTAGTTGCATGCTCTATAATATTTAATATAGAAGCGACTTTGGCGTAAATTCTTTCTCTAACTTGTTTTTATCACATATTTTTAGACAACAATGAAACTACTGCAATTTTAAGGTCTTATAATTATGGATTGAAAGGAAAGTGGAGATTTCTCTTCAATATCCTTCGCATGGAAGTGGAAATAATAGGAATAACTCCCCATGTAATGCCATGATGGTTTCTAGTTTCTTTTCTTCATAGTTTCTTAACGAAGATTTGACTGGGAGAAAAAAGGATATTGAGAAGTTATATTGTCATATGGGTGTAGGTATATAGGTATGTTGGGAAAGTATTCACTTAGAATTCTGAAAGAAGTAGGGATATGGATTTTCTTTTAATGCTCGGCATGCAATGTCATCCCATTTGTACTATGTAGTCATTGAATCTAGTTGTGGATGCTTCTCCTAGTGGAATTGAATAAGAAGGGTAACCTTATGCCAATGCCATTCGCCATTGTTGAGGGTTGGTTCAACTATGCATGAAAAGAAAAATATTATTGAATTCTGGTTTTTCATCCCAAGTTCAAGTCTCCCGCATACAATGTCTCCTTACCTGAGGTTTACGCTTGCGTTGGCATTGTTGAGAGCTTGAGCACCCTTGCTCCCCTCTTGCCTCCCCCTCCCTTTTCTTGCTCCCTCCTTATAGATACTCCCATCCTCCTTGCTTGCCCTTTGCAAGTATTGAGACGGGAAGCCGCCTACATGAATGGTATTTCGATTTTGGTTTTGGGAAATGCGCTCCTGTTGGTTTGCTAGGTGTTATGCTCTAGTCGAGATAGCATGACCTCGGATAGATCGGTGGGCATTTTCTCTTAGATGACCAACTTTTGTAATAATTAATGTGCGTAATTAAATGGTCAAGAGAAGTAACTGCCAAGGTCCTAGGTGAGGGCGTAATGGCATTGACTAGATAGTTCTAATAGGGCTTGGGCCTAGGTGCATCTAAATGTGAAAATTGCCAAGGGGCAATTTGTTTTAAAGGAACTCCAAGAAAGGGGTGAAATAGGATGCATCTAAGTAAGGGCCAAAAATGCAGACATGTGGCCAGGAACTATCTAGGGAGATGTGGGTCTCAAGGATAAACATGAAGAAAAAAATACGTATGAAGTCCTTGAGAGTGGCTGGGAGGATTGTAATATTGCCATCGCCCGTGAGTGCGAACAGAATAGCGCACAGATTTAGTGTCAGCCAGGAGCATCAGAGCGAGCAAGAGAGAAATAGTGTAACACTTGGTATCAGAGCGCAAGGAACAGGAAGAGGTTCGTGAGCTTTGACGGAAGCTACGGACGAACAGCAGAATTCTAGTGGGAAGGCACGTCGTCGATCATAGCAGGTGACGATTGATATCGAGAAGTCTGAGCGTAGTGGAGCGCAGGAACGTAGGGGGTTTACGAATTGGCGATCTCGCAGCGTGGTGGTTTGCCGGTCAGTCGGGACTTCTCAAATGGTGGTTGGACCTAGAGGGTCGCCGTGACGACGGAGAGCAGCAGTTTGGAGCGATGGGAAAGAACCAGGCGCAGCTTCTAGAATAGACCAGCGTCGAAGGAGATCAGAGACGTGATTGAGCGACGAACATAATCTGCGACGAATTAGGATAATTGGGTAGCAGGACCTTCCGTAGTCGCAAAACCAGACACACAGAAGTGGTGCAAAACCAGACGCTGTGGCTGTGGGAAAATTAAAGGCCGCTTGCGAAGGGCCAGAATAAAGCATAATTGGAGACATAGGCCTTCGACGAGCGGAACGCAGGAACTGTGATAGTGTGGTTGAGATTCCAGGGAGCAGTCCTTCTCTTTTTTTAAAAAATCAAAATCTGAGTTTTCAGTCGAAGTTGTCTGTTACAGCAGAGGCTATCATCTATTTATTTCTGTGTATAAGAAAAGGGGGAAATCCATCCAAAAAAAAAAAAAACAAAACAAAAAACAAAAAAAAAAAACCCCTCTTCCACTGTGAACCTATGGAAGCAGAAGGACAAACTTCAAGAAAAAATCCTAGCGAGTCTAGAGTACAGTCAACACAACCAATGTCACATCAGGCAGCACCTACATTGGTTGGTAGGATTTCAATATTAGAGGATGCTTTACAGCAGATTATGAACCAGCAACTTCAGGCGAATGCTGGTCAAAATGAGATTAGAGAGATGGTGCAAGCCTTGTCGGCTAGACCGTCTAGGATTGATAAGGGCAAAGCTCTAGCAGAGCCAGAGCCCAGTGTACATTCCTTAGAGCGCGCAAGGGTCAAAGTACCTAATATCGCTAATTATAGACCGGAGAAGTACGCTGGTCGGATGACCGAGCGCAGCTCTGATGTGATCGAGGTTTGGTTGCACAAGTGGGAAGAAGCCTTCGCCATTTGTGAGATTAAATCCGATCTAAAGAAAATCCGCGAGGCCACATACCTGTTTATTGAGGCAGCGGACAGATGGTGGATAAAGCAACAGAAGGATCAAGTTGCTTCAACCACCTGGGAAGGGTTCAAAGCTGAATTCAAGAAACACTTTCTTCCACCTGATGAAGAATCCCGAGCTTGGGATGCTTATAGAAATCTTCGTTAGAGGAGCTTGTCAGTGGCAGAGTACACTGACAAATTCAGGGAATGTGTTATGAAGATAACAGACCCTCTCCCTATGTCGGTTCAGTTAAAAGATTATATCTATGGACTGAACGACAAGATCAAGATGGAAGTTCGGGCTAAATATGTGACTACACTAGATGAATCTATAGCAGTAGCCCTGAACTATGAGGATGCCAGAGGCAGATCTGGTGGATTCGTGCAGGCAGGGACTCAGTATGAGCACCCGAGGAAAGGGGGATTTCCGAGGAAATGGGTTTCAAAGACAAGTGTCTCGCAGCCAAGTGGCCAAACCAAGCAGGTGAAGCCGGTTGAGGGACCAGTAAAGACAAGTACCACCGTTGGGGTGAAAAGGAAAATGACTCCAATGGCAGCCCGGGCTTGGTCAAAGTCCTCGCTGACCCCTGAACAAAAAGAGAAAGCTAGAAAAGAAGGATTGTGCTTCGGCTGCCTTCAGCGACATCAGTGGAAGGATTGTCCACTGAATAAAGATCGTCGCACGGCTAGTATGATAATATCTGAATGCGACGTAGAAATGCAGGAGAGTCCCAGTGCGGAGCATATGCAGATGCAACTGGCGGGACCTTCTTAGAGGTTAGTACCTTGTTTGTTATGTGTATCTGTTGCTAAGTTAGTGACGAGTGCACCTGATAACATCCTATCTAAGCCCGCAGCAACGGGGTATACAGTCTTCAACGATACAGAGTTAATCAAAATGAAAGGGCAAGTGGCCAGTCATGATGTCATTGTGTTGTTTGACTCAGCGTCAACTCACAATGTGATTAACTCCAAGCTCGTGAAGAGGCTGAAATTAAAGACAAGTCCATCTGACTATGCGTATACAGTCAGGATGGCAGATGGAAGTTCAACTGAAGTATGGGACCAAAGGGTTACCCAGTTGGAGCTTCGGATTCAGGACTATGCTGAGAAGCTTGATTTTGAAATGACCAAGCTTGCTCATGCAGATATAGCCCTGGGAATGGCGTGGCATTCTAGGAAGAATCCAGCCATTGATTGGAAAAAGCACGTATATCAATTCAAGATGAATGATGTGCTTTATGTCTTGCGAGGTGAAAAAGATATACCTCAGGGACCGTTGGTTTCCGTGATGGAAATCAAAAAGGCTCAAGTAGAGTCTTTGTACCTTTGCACCGCATCGGTAGAGTCGGTGGATGAGTCGTCGGCTAGCACTGATGTTACACAAAGTGGTGAGATGGCCAAGCTGGCTAATCTTATAACAGAGGAGTTCTCTGAATGCTTTAGGGATGAACTACCTTATGGGTTACCTCCAGAGCGGAAAGTTCAGCATAAGATTGAACTGATCCCGGGGGCAGAACCTGTAAATAGACCTCCCTATAGAATGAGTTTTACTGAAGAAGCAGAGGTGCGTAGGCAACTGGAAGAATACCTCAAGTTGGGGCAGATTCAACCAAGTTTCTCACCTTTTGCTTCGCCAGTGATATTAAAGAGGAAAAAGGATGATACGTTTCGCCTCTGTATAGATTACAGAGCATTGAATAATATCACTGTTAAGCACAGGTATCCGATGGCTCGGATTGATGATTTGCTAGATGCATTACATGGAGCCGTGATTTTCAGCAAGATAGATCTTAAGTGCGGCTACCATCAAATCCGGATTAGAGCCGAGCTTTCAGGAGCAGGTTTGGTCATTATGAGTTTTTGGTAATGCCCTTCGGACTTACCAATGCTCCAGCGACCTTCGTCATGCTTATGAACGATTTACTACGCCCGTATATCGGAAAGTTCGTAGTACATTTTATTGACGATATCTTGATATTCAGTAAAAGTATTACTGAGCATTGTGAACACTTAAGGATAGTGTTCAGTACTTTGAGGAAAGCCAGTCTTTACGTGAATAAAAAGAAAACTATACTGTGTATGGTTAGGCTTGAGTATTTGGGGTTCATAATTACTCCACAGGGGGTAGAAATGGATCCGAAGAAAGTGGCTGCGATACTAACTTGGCCAATCCCTCAGAGTCTGACCGCGTTGCGATCATTCTTGGGATTTGTCCAGTTTTATAGAAGGCATATCAAAGGATATTCCGGAATAGTATCGCCATTGACTGATCTGACCTCAGATAAAGTACCTTTTATTTGGGGACAGAATCAACAGGAAAGTTTTAACACCATAAAACAAGCTGTGGTCTCAGGACCGGTGTTAAAAATAGTTGATCCCCAGAAACCGTTGTTCCTAGAAACCGATGCAAGTGGCATTGCGGTAGGAGCAGTTCTCCTTCAAGAGGGAAGGCCAGTAGCCTTTGAAAGCAAGAAGCTTTCTCCCTCTCAAAGGAATTGGCCAACTCATGAATTGGAGTTGTATGCTGTTATCCATGCTTTGAAAACATGGAGGCATTATCTGTATGGTTCAGAGTTTTATGTGGATGTAGATCATGATACTCTGAAACATTTTTGTAAACAACCTGACTTGAGGGGCCGCCAAGCTAGGTGGGCAGAGCTCATGCAGGAGTTTAATTTAACGATTCGGTACCGAAGAGGAAAAGACAATAAGGTAGCTGATGCGTTGTCTCGCATTATGCACAACCTGAGTTTCACGGTATTAGAGAGTGCTCTAATGACCGAGATCAGAGAAACTCAGAAGGTGGACGAGTTTGTCCAGAGCTTATGGCCTAAGGCTCATATGTTAAAACCCGGGGAAAGTGAAAAGGATGACCTGGCATCCAGAAAAGGCTAAACTTATGCAAGATATACTATAAGGGATGGTATGCTAGTTAGAAATGGCAAGGTTGTAGTACCTGGTCAGAATGATCTCAGGCAGAGAGTCATTCGACAGTGCCATGATAGCCCGTGTGCGGGACACCCAGGAGTCGAGAAGACATATGATCTCGTGAAGTGAGATTTCTTTTGGCCAAAGATGAAAAAGCATATTCATGAATATGTGACACGGTGTTTCTCGTGTCAGGTAAGTAAGGCCGAGCGGGTGAAGCCACCCGGACTTTTACAGCCCTTGGAAATACCACTTAGTAAGTGGGAGAGCATTTCCATGGATTTTATTGTAGGGCTACCTGTAACACAAGGAGGGTATAATTCTATCCTTGTGGTGGTTGATCGTCTAACCAAGATGGCTCACTTCATTCCGACTAGAGAGTCTATTAGTGCACCGCAAGTAGCGGAGTTGTTTATTAGACATATATTTCGTCTGCATGGATTGCCTAGATCCATAGTGTCAGACAGAGATGTCAGGTTTACCGGTCACTTTTGGACAGCGGTATTTGAGACACTAAGGACTGAGTTGGGAATGAGTAGTGGGGATCATCCTGAGACGGATGGTCAGACGGAGAGAGTCAACCAGACTTTAGAGGATATGCTGAGGGCATATGTGTCATTGAGGCAACATACATGGGACAAGTGGTTGCCATTGTTGGAGTTTGCCTACAATGATAGGAAACATTCGTCTACTGGGTTCAGTCCGTTTGAGCTGAACTATGGTTATAGACCAGCCAATCCGACTATAGTTGGAGTACCTCAGAAAGTGCCTAGTGCCGCGAACTTTGTAGTTCAAATGCGGGAGATGCTAGCACTTGCGAGAGCTAATATCCGTCAGGCTATGGATAGAGCCAAGGTGTATGCGGATGAAAATCGGTCTATAAGAGTATTTGAAGAAGGAGAAAAAGTTTTTCTCAGAATTCCTTCGCACTTGAAGTCGTTGACTTCAGGAGAGTGTGCTAAGTTATCACCTCGATACTGTGGGCTGTGGTTAATTCTAAAGAGAATAGGCAGTGTAGCCTATAAATTAGAATTGCCACCGGGGTGTAAGGTGCACCCGGTTTTTCATGTTTCGCGCTTAAAGAAATTTTTACATACAGGTGACTCACTAATCGAAGGTGTGGTTTTGTTTCAGGAGATAGAGGATATTGCAAGGCGCAAACCAACAAGGATCCTGGACCGAGGAACAATGCAAATACGAAATCGGAAGATACCCACGGTGTTGGTTGCATGGCATGGTCAGCCTCTATCGGAAGCCACCTGGGAATCTGTATACCAGTTGCGGAGAGCATTCCCAGATTTCATCATCGAGGACGCTGATGCTTGAAGAGGGAAGGAATGTTATGCTCTAGTCGAGATAGCATGACCTCGGATAGATCGGTGGGCATTTTCTCTTAGATGACCAACTTTTGTAATAATTAATGTGCGTAATTAAATGGTCAAGAGAAGTAACTGCCAAGGTCCTAGGTGAGGGCGTAATGGCATTGACTAGATAGTTCTAATAGGGCTTGGGCCTAGGTGCATCTAAATGTGAAAATTGCCAAGGGGCAATTTGTTTTAAAGGAACTCCAAGAAAGGGGTGAAATAGGATGCATCTAAGTAAGGGCCAAAAATGCAGACATGTGGCCAGGAACTATCTAGGGAGATGTGGGTCTCAAGGATAAACATGAAGAAAAAAATACGTATGAAGTCCTTGAGAGTGGCTGGGAGGATTGTAATATTGCCATCGCCCGTGAGTGCGAACAGAATAGCGCACAGATTCAGTGTCAGCCAGGAGCATCAGAGCGAGCAAGAGAGAAATAGTGTAACACTATGGGTGAGCCTTTTCAGGTTGCCTCGATACTAGATGGTGCCTTGTGTTGATGTACTTGCTCCCAATCAAAGGCATTGCATTGATAGTGAAATATTGTTGCAAGTGTTCATATTGTCAATATTGTTCAGGTGGCAATTCGAAGATCACCATAGTCCATTGTCTATGACATTCTACTCTACTTTATGGCCGCTTACAATGTTTTTGTTGTTGTGCTATAGCAAACCCTTACTCCAGTCGGACGCTAAGCATAATGCATATCTGCGATTCGGTTTGGTTCTTGGCGCTTCTCCTTATTTTCCTTGATGCTTGGTTGTTGTGATTGCTGTCTGTTTACTTCCTAGCTCCCATGCAGCTTGGAGGCTCTAATACAACGTAAGGGCTAACGTATCCTATAAAGCCATTCTGCCCCTTTTTATTGACACCGTTTTGTATACTCCTAATTTTGGGGGTTTGGCCAAATAGGGAAAAATTGGTCATATCGAAGCCTCCAACAACAAACTGAAGCTGCTATAGCCCACAAATTGGGGTTTCTTACCCAATTTGACTTTTTCAAACCAACATTGAAGACTCCAAACTTGCAGTTTGAGAGTCATAGACTAATTGCTATATACAACGCTATTCCCATGAGCTACATCAACATTATGTTCCCAAGACATTCTTGCCAAGGGCTTCATTGACAACTTCACAAAAGAGCAGTAGTGTGCACACGTGTGCAACAACTGTGCAGGGACCAACTCCCAACTTGGGAGATTTCTCTCTCTACATATTTATGTTTTCTTTGTGTGAGTAGGTGCTTTGCATAAAATGAATAAAAATTCTTATGTGTTAGTGTTAATAAAGGTTCTCTTGTGTGCGTAGTCCCTTTAAGATATGATTGTATTTGTCTTTTTTGTGCGAGCCTTGGTTGTTTAAAAGGCTCTTGAGACATATTGTACCCAAGTCAGGGGGTGACATCAGCGATTAGTCGCAAGCTGATTGAGGGGATAATTGTGACATATGAGGTGTTTGTTACTAGGCCTTTTCGTTGCAGTATTGCAGTGGAGTTGGCGATTAGTTATTAGGTTTTGTATGCAGCGTGAACAAGATTCTAGTTCTAGTGATAGTGTGAAAAGGCTTGTAGTTTGTCTCGTGATCTTGAAGGGTGAAGTGACCTTTGGGGATTTGACTTGATTTGTGTGTTGACATCATCTATGATCTCAGTGAGATTCTCTCACTGACATCGTCAGTGAGGTTTGTGCATGGCGAAGATAAGTTTACCTCTAGCCTATAAAAGAGGCTCTTGTACTTGCTATCAACATCAATCACTTTCAGCTATTGCCTCAGACGTCTTTATCATTCTAACAGTCCCACTTCTCACTTTCTCTCCCTCTCACCATGTGACTTCAACAAGAATCATTTCTCTGCTGTAGCACTTGTTGGGTTGTGTAGGTGTCCATCCAGCAAGAAGCTCCACACAGTCATAGCTTACTCCTCTACTAGCTCAAGCTAGTCCTAAAGGCTTGATAGGTGAAGACGAGCCACCAGATGCACGCTGAAGTAAGGGTGGGAGTGGCCCTAGTTATTGATGCAACCATTCATTTGGGTTCGAGAGAAAAGACATAATCTAAGTACCCTCACCTATAAAAGGGAGGTTCATTTGAAGTAATATCAATCAAGCACTTTGCACTATCTCAAGATTCTCTTTATGAGTCCAAGCTAATTTATCTTGGAACCTAATTGACTTGAGGTACATGTCATGAGCACTCTCTTCATCATGTCTCCACATAGGTTCCATCCACCTTAGAGTGCTCCATAGATCCTAAGGCACACATGTTTTGTCATGGTATCAGAGCTTAGGTCAAGTCTCCTAGATTAGTTGTAGGCTTGCCTTAGGAGCACATGTTTTTTTCTCCTAGATTAGTTTTAGTTTGGATTGAGAGTTCTTTGAAAGAAATTTCCGTCATGCATTTCCGTTCATTGAGGGACTCTTCTTGAGTGTTTGTGAGAGATAACATTCTTCTCTTGAAAGATTTATGAGAGAGAGAGAAGGACGTCTTGTGATTTTTTGGGGCTGGTTCATTATCAAAATCCAATCCTATTGTGGCCAATTTGCTGGGCTTCCATGAGGAAAGAAAATCCTCACCAAGCTCCTCGCCAAGCTTTGTGTAGCGACGGAGTCAGAGCCGATTCCTCAAAGTTCCATGCTCACAGCAAGCAGCCATAGAGCCAGTAGCTACACAATGCGCCTTTCATCTGCGAATCAATCTCCTATGTTGGCGCCCGCAGCTTTTGCAACCTGATCGAGCACCGCCAACTACAACTATGAAGCAGCAAGAGCGGCTCTTGACAGCCAGCAACCTCTTGTGAGCCCCAGTCTTCTTAGCAGTCCTCAGAAGCTGTGAGGACTTAGCATAGGCCCATCGAAGGAGCACACAGAGCCCCGGGCTCGACATCCACACAGCAGGCGACTCCTCCATTCCAACAAACTCAGAGACGGCCGACTCCTATCCTGCTGCGTCTCTCTAGCAGTCGAAGCTCCTCACGGCCGATTCTACAGAAGACTCTACGTGACGACGAGGTTGATGCAAGCAGGCCGAGACGAGCTGCGACTCTTGCACTCCAAAGCCCCTGCAAGCAATAGCCAAGACCACATCGGACAACCTTCTCCTTCAATGCTCAGCCGACGGAATCAGCTTACCGACGCTCCTCTGCAATGACCCGACCAGCGCTCCAACACTGCAACGAGCAGCTCTACAAAACCCACGGGCCAGCTCCAAAGCTGTGTGCCTCCAACGAATTCTTGAAGACGGAGCAAGTGACGAAGGCTCCTCTACTAGTGGCTCTTAGCGGCATAGATGGTCTTGAATACCTCACGGTCGCCTTAGAGCATCTGTTCTCATAGCCAGTAGGCTTCTCCATAGCCCGACTCCAAAACGCTTCGATGAAGACACCTCCAACGTCTGTGCTCCGTCGCCGTTCCGTTCGTGACTCCGTCTCTGAGTAGCTATCAGAAGCCAAAGATTTTATAACCTTAGGCCACATGGCAGATAAGGTGTGGTTGAGTAATTGTGGTAAAAATTCACTATGGTTAGATTTTTATTAACAATGATTAAGTTTGCTTAGACGTGGGTTAATTAACTGAAGTTCAGAAATTGCCGCGTGGCATAGTGCCACCTAAGCACACAGTAGCCCTTGCTAAGCACAGTTTGAATTCTGCATGTGAATCCCTGTGCCACATCATTAAAGGCCCTCTTCTTCACAGAAACTTCGAGAAGCCGTAACTTGAAATCCAGGAAGAATTTGGACATGCTCCAAAAAGAAAAAGTGATCGTCTTTTTTAGCTCTACGTGCCTGTCAAGTCAGAATCATTGTATGCAATTAGACACTGCCAATATTGAAAGAAATCAATTGGTAAGACCTTTGCAACAAATGACAAATCAAAGCATGAATGCACACATCATTGTCATAAGCATGCCAAAAGCGCAAGTGTATGAGATGACCATAGCACGAAGCATGGCATCCACACATAAAGCATCAAGGCACATGGAAGAACAAAGCATCATGCATGAAGCTACACAAGGAAGAAGATTGCAGATTGAAGAACAAGCAGGTCAACTACACAGCATCGTCATCAAGCCATGAGCCAAAAGGTGACATCAATGGAATGTATTGAGAAACAAAAACCTTGCCAACCTTGCCTATATTTTGTAAATCAAACTTGACCACCTGAGAGTAGCTATATGAAAGCACCTAGGGGAGGATTTGATCTTGTAACTCACATTTGACCACCTTGCAGTAGCCAAAGGATCATGGCACCAAGGGGAGGTGTTGAGAGTTGTGGCGCCATGAGCCCATGTAGAGCAAAGGTATGAGTAAAGGGTAAGCTGCCACATGGCATGGAGGAGATATCTCACATGTGAGCAAGCAAATGGATGTAAGTACCCTCACCTATAAAAGGGAGGTTCATTTGAAGTAATATCAATCAAGCACTTTGCACTATCTCAAGATTCTCTTTATGAGTCCAAGCTAATCTATCTTGGAACCTAATTGACTTGAGGTACATGTCATGAGCACTCTCTTCATCACGTCTCCACATAGGTTCCATCCACCTTAGAGTGCTCCATAGATCCTGAGGCATACATGTTTTGTCATTTTCCGTTAGCGTGGATTTAAGATGAGCAAGACAAAGTCCACCTCGCAGCACCTCATCTTACGGGTGAGGCGGTGACTTGGTGGCAATATTGGGCTAGTAAGCATACTGACCCAACAACGTTTAAGACGAATTTCGTTTGGGCAATGTTTGTGGCCGACCTCAAAGCTCATTTTCTCCCACCCCAATATATGCTTAACTTGGAGGATGAGTTTTCTCGTCTCTCTCAGAATGGTTTGCCTGTGTTGACATACAGTAACAAGGTCATCACGCTGGCGCAGCAGTTGGGTGTGACGGAGAGCGCCAAGATGAAACAATTCATTCGAGGATTGGACACCAACATCCATTATACCATTTAGAACTTCGACCCGCCGGATTACAAGCGGGCGTTGACTTGCTCTATTCGCTCAGGTTTGGGAGATAATACAAAAGACGAGGAGCCGTAGCCCCCTATTCGAGCTCAAAGCATCTCCCTCTATTCGTCATTTGAGAGCCATTCCTTGGCACTCCGTTCATATTCATGGCATGCGTGCCACCTACAAAAAATTTTGCTACTTTCAGCTCACAATCCCCCCTTCATTGATGCTTGTTACCTAGCACGTAGCCTGCTCTGGACAATGTCGTACGAGATATTGCTACCAAAGCTGTTGCTCGTTTTGAACTAGCATCTATGTAGTTGTTGCAAATTTACGTCATCTTCCATGTGAATCTGTCCATATAGATTCATTGTATTGCTTCTCGTACTGCTTGCTATAAAATTTGCATATTTGCAAGCCTAGTGAGGCAACACACTTGTGCATGTGTTGTATTGTGCTTAGTTCGCATTGCAATTTTTGGGTTTGCCCCTTTTTGAGTCTAGTGTAGAGACTCAAGGCCATTTTTTGGATCTCTGGACTTGGTGTGAGTCAAAGTTTTAGGACAGCTTGCAAGCATTTTCTGAACATAATGGTTCAGCAAGAAGGGGATGCATTTGGGGTTTTTGCCCAAGTTGGTAGGTTGGGTGTTTCCAACTACTCTTTGTGGATCTTAATGGTCAAGAATGTGCTTGTGGAGTTATGTCAAAGGGAATAGCACTCATCGAGTTGATGTTCAGAAGACACCTCAAGGAGATGTTGGATGAGGTGGTGGACAACAAGCTCAAATTGTCTAGGCACAACACTTAGGAGCACCAGAGATGCTCAGCTGTGTCTGTGAGTGTTGTGTTGGGGGAAGAGGTCATCTAAAACCGCCATGTAAGCATGGGACACTCTAGAGAGCATGTTCCAAGACAAAAACGAGGCTAGGGTATCGTTTCAAGAGATGGGTATCTAATGTTAAGACACTTTAGACAATTTAGACATCTACTCTCCTAGAAGACACCTTTAGACACTTTTGCAATAAAACACTTTGGAAATTGGACTTTGAGCTGACGATGCCATCTTTCGTACATGCATGGCGCGCCTTAGTGCTAGTCCCCTCCAAACCCGACACCACGCTAGTCGCTAACTAGCAAAACTAGACTCTTAACTTTTAAGTCTTGAGTCTTGACTCTTAGCTACAATGCTAAGTGTACTAGCAGCAGTTAGCTATGCTAGTAAGTTGTAACCAAAGTCCAAAGCTATATACTTGTATACTTTTATATGGATTTTTAAATTAAATAATTATAATTATAAATAAAATGATGTGTCTTAAGTATCTTATCTTTAAGATGCTTTAGACACCTGAGTTTGAAGCGTGTCTAACATGCTGTCTCTTAACATGTCTTATAACCATGCAAGAGACAACTTGATGGCATTAAGATGCATGAAGGTGATTTGATATCAGAACTCTTAAACAAAGATCCAGTAACTTTGTCAGCACCTACTCAATATTGATGAAGTGATTCCAGACAATCAGGTCATTTCCATCACTTTGAACTCTTTGCTAAAGTCACTCAACCTGTCTATGAGGGGTAATCCCAACCCGCTCACATTCTAGGAATTGTTGCATGAAGAGTGGTCACAAAAAAACATGGCAATTGGCTCATGTGGAGTTGATCAAGCCCTTATTGCCAAAGGCAGGGGAAAACTTTATGCTCATCATTATCAATCTAGGAATGATTCAGCTCAGTTATCAAATAAAAAATCAGAAAATGCAGGCAAACTGTATCAGGAGATAGACTAATTCACACTCTCTCCTGCTCACTACTAACTGAACTGTGAGAAGGAAGAACTCCATACACAAGTATGCTGTAGATGTGAGTGAGAGAATCAGAGGGAGCGAATAGAGGGCCTCCGAAGAGGGAATATATAACTATCAATGAATGCCCAAAGGGCTGAATACAACTGTATGAAGGGATGAAACCCTCACTACAAAACTGCAATGGAACTAGAACTGTAGAGATGAGGCGAATATTCACTGGATGATCCCTGCGAACCTTGCTGGTCTGCTGCTGGGAGTCCTGGCTGTTGAGCTGAGCACTGAAGGCCCAAAGGTGGATGAGAACTGAGGGATCAAGCTTTTATAGGCTCCCTTGGGTCGCCGACTGCCTGGATCGACCCCTGCTCTGCTGCACTGACCTTGTAAGGCTGATGTGGCAGTCAGCGCTGACTGCTGCATCTGTGCTGATGTCATTGTTGCCACGTGTCAGCTCCTGCATGCCTGCAACTGCTCCTGCACTGCCTACAACTGTCTGCTAAATGTGTGGCAGCCTGCTGACGTGGCTGCTTGTGTGGCAAGGGCTGCACTGGCTGTCTTAGTGGCAGTCCAGCATGGCCACGGCCTTGTGGATGCCCGTGACATCCCCTTCTGTTGAAACTCGGACTAGGGTAAGAAAAAGGCTGTCTTGTACGCTGCAAGGAGGTCTGGATAATCTCGTGCTTCGTGGGAGCTCCTATGCTTGAACTTGACTGCATACAAGCGTTGTCGATTACCTGTCCCTGTTTTGAACCGATGAAGTAAAATCTGCTTAGGTTCAACAACCTTGGTCTCATCAACAATTTCAGGCTGCTCCACGTCTAGTACTGTGCTAAGTGCTGGACCCACATATGGTTTGAGCCATGACACATGAGCATGGTCCATGTTGAAGATAACTGCAACTTCATGGCCACATCATTCACAACCTTGATGATTGGAAAGGGTCCAAAACTCCGATGAGAAAGCTTCAAGCACTTCCTTCCGATCTGCTTGAGACGCTTTTTCATGATCCGAAGATAGACCCATTGCCCTTCCTTGTAACTCACATCACGCTTGTGCTTGTTGGCTTGCGTTCGGTAGGTCTCATGGGCTTTGGCAATGCTGTCCTTTATTGACTCCATGATCTGCCCATAGGTCTCTATGATACTATCGGCCTCGTCTACCTTCTCGGTTGTCTTGGTGAAAAGGGACTTGAATTTCGTGCTGAGGGTTGCTTCATAGGGAGTCCGACCCACACTGAAAGAATGGGTGTTGTTCAAGATCCCTTGAACTAGGGGTAAACACTGTTCCTAGCGGGACTAAGCATCTGCAACATCGCACTTCAATGATGACTGGTCATAGACTTGTGTCTTGCCATGTGATTGCAGATGAAAACTGCTGGAGAAACTGAGTTTGGTATCAAAGTTGTTGTATAGGGCTCTCAAAAAAGGACTTGTGAATTTAGAATCCTTGTTGGGTACAATGATATGGGGCATGCTACACATCCCACCATCTGAGAAAAAGACGAGCTGTGTCCTATGCATCCTTGTATGGAATAAGCATGACAAACTTGCTAAACTTGTCCATAATGGTCAGGCACATGGTGTTCCTGGTATCAATAGCTGGTGGAAGGTCCGTAGCTGAGCTGCTCAAAAGGCATATCAGGGGTTGGAGTAATCTTGGTAGCTTCTCGTGGGATACCTTCACTTGCTGGCACATGTGGCAATTGAGATACACACTAATGAACACCATTGTGTAAATAAGGCCAGAAAAATTTGCTCTCTAGAATGCATGCAACTGCTCTGTGTCCACCTGCTAGAGAAGTGCATGTCATACAGGATGGTAGCACGTTATGGGGGCAACACACAAAGGCATCCTTTGAAGAGCCACCACGTGTCACGCATAGCACAGTTGCATGGGCGTGCGTCCAACATGACTTTGTACCAAGGCGTTTGAAAATGTGAATCTGAATGGTACTGGTTGTGCATATCTGCTATAGAGGTCTCCTGTACTATGGAAATAGAGGTGACCATTCCTCGTCTACTAAGAGCATCCGCCACAACATTCTCTGATCCTGGTTGATACTTGATCATGCCGCCAAACTGCTAAAAAGTCTGGCTCCATTTGGTTTGGCGAATGGACCACTGAGCAAAGGGCATGATCTGAAGCCATCGCAAGGCTTGATGATCTGTGCAGACTGTGAAATCCTGACCATAGAGAAAATGTTTCCATGTCTTGAGGGCATGGATAACTACACATAACTCCTTGTCATAGACTGAGTATTTGGTCTCTATTGGAATGAACTTGCATCCCTCGAATGCGATTGGGTGACCATTGCTCCATGCTTAATCGTTGGCATTGGTCCGTACATCGAAGGGTTGATCCCATTGTGCCAATGCTAGGCATGGTGCTGTGGTGACTATCTCCTTCAGCTGGTCGAAAGCTAAAAGAGCTGCTAGAGTAAAGGTGATAGGCTGCTTTCTGGCTTTTACTCCCTGTAAAAGGTCAGTGATGGGAAGTGTTGTCTTAAAGAAGTCCTTGATTGTATGCCTCGCAAATGCCCATAAACATCCGAACCTCTTGAGCTATGGTAGGCAGCTCCCACTCCACTATATCTTTCACCTTCGCTGGGTCCAGGCGAACACTTGTCAGATTGATGATGTATCCCAAGTAATGCACCTCTTCCAAGAATAAACTTCTTTTCTTAGTGTTGATGTACGACTGGTTGTCCTTCATAAGTTGAAGAACTTGCTGAACGTGCTTCACATGCTGCGCTGGATTCTTTGAGAATGTCAGAATGTCGTCTAGAAGGACAAAGACTGTCACCATAATGTAAATATCCTAAGTCAAAGTACAGTTGACCATTTATCTGACCATAATTAAAGAGTTTTTATATGTGTTAATTATGGTCAAAGAATTGACTACGTTCAAAGATACTTGACTCTGGTCAAGTAAATCTGGTTTCGGTCGGGAGACTTGGTTTATTACCAAGAGGGTTAACTGCGATTAACCGGAGAACCACAGAGTTGACTACGGTCAAACTGTTGACTTCGGTCAACGAGACTTGGCATGCGCTAAGAGGGTTAACTACGGTTAACCAAGATGTGCCAACTTCGGTTGGAGAGACTTGACTATAATTAAGGCGCCTCAACCCTTGGTCAAAGCCTCTTAATAATAATCAAGAGTGCTGACTTCGGTCAACCAGAGAATAAATATATATTTTTATATTTGTTATGTGTGCACATGTGTTCAGTGGGACGCCCACCGTGACTAGAATTAGTCCACAATGTGTTATTTGCATTCAAAGCACTAACAATTAATGGGTATCATGGTGGTGCGCTTTAATTAATTGTTGCAGGTACTAGAAAGAGTGATTTTCCTAAGCGCAATGGAGCCTAACAAGAGTCTAGGAGGCGGTTCGCGTGACCAAGTACTTGAAACAAGAGAGAGGCTTGCCACTTGCTAGAACCCAATTCAAGAGTATGGCTGCATCGACCTGCTGAATTCTCCTTTCACTTCCTCTGAGGTGACTTACTAATTGGAGTTCCAATTATGTGTAAGGTTTTTGAAAACCTTCCAAGAATCCATAGGGAAGCATTCCTTCTCTCCCATCTAGACCACTACATATATTGAGAAGTACCAAGTGGTTTGCCATGTTCATCTAGTATACTATCATTCCACATGACAAGCTGCCTATCAATCTCTTACCGAGAGGAAGGGAACTCTCCTAAGAGTACTCCTGAAGTTGGCTCAAGATTTTATTATAGCAGCCATAAAAGGGGGGAGGGAGCCCTGAGATGGCTGAGGTAAAGATCCTCCTGGTACTATCCATCCAATCTCCACTTGTGGAAGGAGTGTAGAGCTGTATGCATTAGGTTCTTATCTTGGGTAAAATCCTTTGAACACCACCTTGCGAATAAGGATCTGCTCTACAAGGTTCCCGTCCTGGCAAAAGTCCTTTGACCACCACCTTGCATATTACGGTTGTGCTCTGCAAGTTTGGATCTATGGTATTGAGGCCTCCTTCCCGCGTGGGGAGGATCAAAGTCTCCCAAGCCACCCTTGCTCTGGTATCTGCTGAACCATCTAGTCCACTCAAAGAAAGGCCCATATCGGCCTTTTGAGCTGAGTGATACAATCACTAGAATGGCACCAACAAGAGGAAACAAACCATGCTGTGGCCAGCAATACCTAGTTGACCACCACCATCCTAGAAGCAAAGTTAAGTTTGGCTGAGCTCCAAAAGAGGAGTTTTCTCATGATACTCTTCAACCCAAGTGCAAATTGTTACAAAGGAGAGATGCCCACACTGACATGGCAGCCAACTATCTTACGAAACCACCCCTCTGAATCCACGTGAAACCAAAATCAGCTCCCTAATCTAGAGTGTCCTGGTCATTAATCCAAAAGCAAGTGCCAACAATTCTTCTTATCCCATTAGAGGATATAATGCCATCATTAGTTGATGAACCTTGTGTCTTCTAGATGTACTTCTTTCAGTTCCCTCTTTATGTAAACGAGATTATGCCTGTCACTTTTGACGATGACAGGTGTATAGTCATGGACCATGAAATGGATTATAATATGGTATTGGCACTTGTACTAGGGGTTATACCGGCTAGACAGATTTGACAGCAACAAGCATAATAGTTGTTTGGCAACCATCTCTACTTCTGCTTTGAAAGAGGCAGAGTTATGGCATGCTAGATTTGGGCATGTAAACCATGCAAGTTTATAGCTATGAGGGAGAAAAAATGGTACTAAATATGCCTTTGCTAGAATCACCTCCCAAACATGTAAGGGATGTATTTTTGGAAAAATGCATCGGAATGCTTTCCCCAAGGATAGATCAGTCAAAGCTGATAGGAACCTACAGCTCATTCACAGTGATGTGTGTGATCCCATGAGGACACTATCACTTGGTAGGGATCTTTATTTTGGGACCTTTTTTAATGATTACTCCAGATTTGTTTGGGTGTATTGCTTGAAAGCAAAATCTGAGGTATTCATGTGTTATCAACAAATTTTGCAAGGGTTGAAAGTGAAATAGTTGCAAAGTGCAAACCCTCCGTACAGATAAAGGGGGGGGAATATATGTCTGATGCTTCAAAGCTTACTTGAATGAGAAAGGCATTAAGCATCAGTGCACAATACCATATACACCTCAGTAAAGTGGTGTTGCTAAGAGAAAGAATAGGTCTCTGATGGAGTTGGCCAGGTGCATGATCAAATCAAAGTTGTTGCCACAGAAGTTTTGAATGGAGGCAATCATGTGTGCTGCACACGTTCTGAACAGATGCCCCACGAAAGCTTCAAAGACCATTACTCATTTTTGAGGCATGGTATGACAGGAAACCCAAATTGGACTACTTTAGGGTGTTTGGATGCTTAGTCTTTGCACATGTGCCTCAGCAGATGAGAGGCAAATTGGATGATAATGTTGGAATATGGAAGAAAGAACTAGAACTAGAAACTAGAAATGAAATGACAAGACTGAAAGACAAGAAATACCTTGAGAAGAGTGTAGACAAGACACAAGCTAGACTGATAGATTACAATGATGTGACCCATTGAATATATGGGCCAAAGTACAAGACATAAAGCAAGAGTGCTTATGGGATAATTATAGAAGTGCCACATGGCACATACTCAAGACATAAAGACTAGACTTAGACTTAGACTATTGTAGACTAGGAAATAGTACACTTAGTGTGCACTTATCTCCAACACCCTCCTTAAGTGGACACTAGGAGTAAGACAGAAAGACAAGACTAGAAGACAGACATAAAGACTGATAGACTGAGAGACAAGATAGAAGACATGACAGACAAAAAATCCAGAGACACCCCTCCTCAAGTGATATCCTCGTATGGGTCCACAAGGGTAGGGACAAGATGGATCTAAAACACAGTCAGATTGATAGACAAATAGACAGACAGACAAGACTAGATAGACAGAAGACTGACTGTAGACAAATAGAAAGACCAAGACACTAGAACCCCTTGACCTACATCATCGGTGGTCAAGGTGGTACACAAGACATAAAAGTAATCAGAAAGCCCACTTCTCATCATGTGAGGAAGGAAGAGCAGGATCAGCTGATGGAGATGTTGCAGCAACATGGGCTGAGGTAGATACAGGAGCTGATGTAGAGGTTTTGGAGTAGCAGTCCCTCTCCCGGTGATTATCACGGCCACAAATGGTGCATGGATGAGCCTTGAAACAGTACTTCTCCGTATGATTAGTTTTGCCACAATGGGTGCAAGGACAGTGTCTATTCCTTAATCCCGGGCAGAGGTAGAGGTGTAAAATGATGCAGATCTCAGTGAAGATGGAGCTGGAGAAGTCAGCCTGTGCAGGTACGGAGAAGTTGGAGAAGTCGGTCTGTACGGATTCCGTACAGTCGTACGGACTGTACGGACAGCTGGCGGCGTACGGCGGCATACGGATGGCGGTGTACGGATGACGTTGTACGGATAGTAGGAGCGGGTGCTAGACTGCGCAGATCTGTCGGTGACAGCAGATGTTGCGCAGATCTGGCGCTCAGATCTGTGGCTGAGCTGCGCAGATCTGGCGCAGAGATTTGGAGCAGGCGTACATGCAGCAGGGTCGCCAGATCTGGAGTAAACAGGAGCAGCTCCAGCAAAAAGGCGCAGAGAATGGAGAGGTGTGCGCAGCATTGGCGGGGCAGACAGGTGCAGCATGGACAGCGGCCTGAGGCTGAGATGAAGAGGCAGATGTGTAGAAGGGGGCACGGTCCAGATGTAACGGCCAACAGGGGCAGCAGGCGGAGAGAGAGGTAAGCTGAAAGGAGAAGACGAAGCTATGGCTGCAGCAGAGTGAGAGGAGAGGAGAGGGGATCTACATGCTCTGATACCATGTTGGAATATGGAAGAAAGAACTAGAACTAGAAACTAGAAATGAAATGACAAGACTAAAAGACAAGAAATACCTTGAGAAGAGTGTAGACAAGACACAAGCTAGACTGATAGATTACAGTGATGTGACCCATTGAATATATGGGCCAAAGTACAAAACATAAAGCAAGAGTGCTTATGGGATAATTGTAGAAGTGCCACATGGCACATACTCAAGACATAAAGACTAGACTTAGACTTAGACTTAGACTTAGACTATTGTAGACTAGGAAATAGTACACTTAGTGTGCACTTATCTCCAACAGATAAATCTGTCAAGTGCATTTTAAAGTTACCGCCTCTGTTAGTAGGATGTGAAAGCTCAGATCAATCCATAATTTACTTTGAAAAACAGCTACACATAGGTTCACATGATGTGTTTGATGGTTTGCTCCCACTGACAGTGGTTAGCAGTCCAGAACAGCCAGTGGAAAATCAGCAAATGCAGCATGAACAGAAGCATGTGGATGCGTTAGATCAGGTCAATGATCAGCCCAATATTCAAGATGATGTGGAACAAATCATTAGGTAAGACAGAACAGCAACTCAGGAAGCTAGATCAGTCTCCAGGTGGCTGATTCAAACTCTCCAGGAGTAAGCTTACTGATCCTCTCACTAGCAGACTCGAACTGCCTCACAGTTCCATCTCTGCAGAGCCTTGTGCTGCTATCCTTACCCAGCCCAATAGATACTTAGCTACAGCCCCACATCCAGCCTGCACACTGTGCATACTGTCAGCCAGTCTTTTGACCAGGGTGGCCTCATTGGCTGCCCTAAACTTAACCGAAGACTGCCCACGGGGCAGTCTTCCCCGCTCCCTCTTCACATGCTCAGTGGCACAATAATTACCCATATTGCTACAGGTATCAAGCCCCTTTGCACTCATGTAGGGGCTAACAGGTGGGGCGTTGACCCTATTTATCCAACACTAATGTCATTAGTGACAATGCCATTGGTGGGTCTGTCTAATTGAAGGCACCCATGGACAAGCTCTGGTGGGCTGGATTTGTCTGGTTGCTCAATGTATATGTTGCATGCTGCTAGTCATGTGCATCTACTGTAAAATCACCGTTCATGAGTGTACTCTAGAACCCCACGAGTACAGATGTAGTATCATCATGCTCTGTCAAGGTTCCTAGAGCAAGGTTGTCAGTGCTTGGCTGTTTGCAAGCTTGAACTTGAGTAGAGGCATCCCATCAAAATATTCTATACAATGAGTGGGAGGTGGATCTAGAGAGTTCCCTCCTCTCTAATCGTTTTTAGCCCTCTGTAGGTCCAAACAATCTAGCAAAATCTGGCCTTTATTATAGAGAAGACTCAGATAGGGCCCTAGAAAATTGCAAGAGAAAAAGGATGAATATGCATTGGTCAGTGTGTTAGGGACATAAAGCAGGTTCTAATGAGGATATGCACGTGTGATATTACTCCTCTCTTTCTTCAAGATTATATTCCGTCTGATCCTGACCAACTGTCGAATAGGCAGTGGTCAGTGTGTATGGCAGATAAAGCAGGGTCTAATGAGTATATGCATGTGTGATGTGGCCTTTATCTTCCTGGTGTGTCTGACCCTGAACTAAATTGTGGTTGTCTTCATGTTTTGCAGTATCTGTACCTTGAGTCCCCAAGTGCATTTTAGCATCAAGGCTGCTGGCAGAGAAGCACAGGATGCTAAGGCATCAACATTCTGCAACCATTGTTTATTACGTGTTTTTCATGCCTATCAGTTATAATTTTGATATCTTGATGACTGTTTAATATACTCTGTAGTAGTACCTCATTTGAAAACATCGACAGACTGTAAAATCTCTATTGATTCAGAAAGGTACATCATGGACTTTGTGTTGTGTCTGGAAGCACATAAAACTAAAACTAATGAATGGTTTATACATTGAAGATCTACAGATCATGGTATTGAGAAAATCTCTTTGTAGATTTTTGATCTTTAGAACAACAAAAATTCTAAATTTGTATGATTGGACTTATTCTAGTCTTACAAAGGTTTATTGAGAATACAGGAATCTCTTAAAAGCAAGAACAAGGATGCAAATAGCTGAAATTCTCATGGTTGGCATATCCACGAATATAATCTTGTTTATGGGAGCTGGCAATTTTCAATATTCAATTTGATGCTCGTTTTTCTTAACTTGCCAGTTTTTTCTATGGGCCCTCTTGTTGTCCTAATTTTAAATTGCAGCTTGTCCCTTTTCAAATATACGTGCTGTTGTGAAGATTTTGGAGACAATTTGAAGAGTGAGCTAATGTGGCGATCCTGTACCTCATGAAGTTGAGGCCTCCAGAAGTTTTAAATTGGGAGATTTATTTGTGCTCCACTGGATGATGGCCTTGATTTTCCTCCAAGATAATTGTCTTTGCATTTTTGTAAGATATTGCAGACTGGTATCCGGTATTAATAGAGTTTATTTCTTTTCCCACGTTTTTAGGCGACTTCTTTCTTCCCCCTGATAGAAATGAATTCTCACACCTTATTTGAGCTGCTAATCACTTGTTTATAAATGGAACGTAACCCAAACCCCATGAGAATTGGGAATACTCAACTTGATGTCAATATTGCAGGCTTGTGAACTCAAACAGGCACTGGCTTCCTTGGAGACTCCTTCCACTCACTATACACTGCCCTGATGTCCTCTACCTACCGTGCGTCCTTCCACCTCTCTATTCCCATACAGGGCTGTATGGCAGGCTGTACTATCCTGTATAACTCTGTCTCTCTCCATCTTGCGCCACCCCCCTCTATACAGCATCATCCCCTCCTCTCATCCTCACACCCAACTCCCTTCTCAACTGGCCCACCATTTCCTCTGTAGGACCTATATGGCATTCTGTGGAAGCTGTACGGCCTCTTCCTCCTCCACTTGCCTGCCTTGGCTGTACGATCTCCTTTCCTTTCCAACCCCCCCTCTATCCCTCCTGCCTTATCTTGGTCCTTTATCCCTCTCTTCATCCCTCTCACCTCATCTTGGTCCTTTAGCCTCTCTCGAGTATTTGCAGCATGAAAGGAACTTCCTACTCTCATCTCTAGATTGGCGAGCGACCGCTTCATATTTGGTCAGTCATACTTGCACTCTGCCGCCAGCCATGAGAATATGTAATTCTTTGAAGATGAGTTGAAATAGCTCAAGATTGGTGTAGGAGAGAGTACAACCACCCTCTTTGCAGACATTCATGGTTCCCATGCTTCTAAGAGTTAGGCTAGAGACTGGTTGCTGGCTCCTTCCTTCCAGACCTTTCAACGCATTTGATAGATGTTCATCTTTTGGGAGGATGCTTTCTAATGTGGTTTTTGATTCTCTCAATGTTGCCTAAGTAGTGCTATGGGATAGCCCTCTAGCCCCTAACTCTCAAGGGATTTTTCTTTTTTGGCTTGCAAGGGTCTTAGGAAAGGGTGGAGTTTTTGGGCTTGGGTTGGGAAAATGAGGATTTCTTTGCTATTGGTCAAGTTTGACTAGTTAGTGGAACCCCTAGGGTTGGTCGAGGGTTAGGTGGGTGATTAGTGGTGTTTTCAATGTAGGAGCTTTTCCTATATAGCATTTTTCCTATCCAAGGACTTTCCTATAGGAGTTTTTCCTATACAGCAACTTTCCTCTAGAGAAACTTTCTATTTTTGGGGGTAGGCTTTAGTAGAGTGATCGTTTCATTAGCAAAGGGAAAATTTGGTAATTTTTCAGGTTTATTTGTTGTCTTTTTATGATTGGTCCAAGTTTCTCTTGCTATTTTAGTCCCTTGAAATCCTCTCTCTCTCTCTCTCTCTCTCACACACACACACACACACACACACACAGAGAGTCACACACACACACACACATGTTGCACTGGTCAAATGTTGCACTCATTGCCTTGTGAGTCTACTATCTAGTACTATGTTGCCTCTGAAAGGTTGATTGCAAGTCGGCACCACCATACGGGTGCGTATGCGCACCATACCTATGGTTTTGGATGATCCGGGCGTTGCCATCAACGTACTCTGCCTTTCATTAGATGGACTTCCAAGTCCCCCTTCTCCTTTCTCTTCATTTATTAGTCCTTCTTTCTTCATGTATTAAACCCCCTCCTCTCTCTCTCTCTCTCTCTCTCTCTCTCTCTCTTAGCTCTCCATGCATTGAAGTCACTTGCCCCACACTTCTCGGTTCCTTTTTTTTCATTAATATCTTAAAACCCTTTATATATTGTCTCTTTCCCTTTCCCCTGTTTCTTTTTTTCATTAATTTCTTAAAATCCTTTATATATTACCTCGCTCCTCTTTCTTTTTTTATTAATTTTAAAAAATTCCTTTAAAGATTACCTTTATTTTACCTCTAATCGTCTCTATCCCCTAGTTTTTTTCTAGGATTCCTTTATAATCTACCGTTAGTTTTAACCCTAACCTTTCTCAAGTAATTCATCCTCTTAATTTTCCTTTAAATTTTTCATGTGCTACGCATTGAATTTTTTAAAAGTGCTCTTTAATTAGTAGAAAAATGGTCACATGGAACTCCTTTTTGCATTAACTCCTTGTATTTTTCCTAATGGTTATTTATTAAAAACTTCACATCGATCTTTTCTCACCTCCTTTATTAGTCCGAGGTTAAGCGTTAAGTTTTTATTGTGATCCCGATAACAAGGGAGGAGTATTTATGACACCTATCTTCTTAACTAAAGCTAAAGTTGGTTCTTACCGTTTTTTTGGTTGGATGGTGACAGGTATGCAGACTCTCCTCTTCAATAAAAGAGATGCTTATTAGGACTTCACCAAGCTCCCATTCTTTTGCAAAAATGGTTTTTGCTAAAACATTATTGTCATTTCTTATAAAAGCTCTTATATACTTTTTATGCAATTTTGTGGGTGCTTTACCTACATACTCAAGCTCTTCCTTAATTTCATAATGTTCTCTTTCTATCCTTTTCACTTACTCTTTTGTCGCTTCATTATGCAAAAGGGGTAGTCTTGTCTTTTACACACACACACACAAAGTGAGCTTTCCGTCCTCTTTTCCATGGTGTGTATCTAATTTTGTTTTCTTCTTTCCTATTTTGGAGCTTGGGTAAGCCTTATGAATGATTTTCATTAGTCTCATAGCGCACCTATTAGTAGCAAGTTTCCTACATAACCTTTTGTCTGAACTCCTTGATTCTTATATTTAACGGAAGCAGTATGCGATGCAACAATAGCCTAAATCAAAGAGCAGAAGAAGAGGAAGCTTGATCGAGGGAAATGAGGCACAAATTTGGAAGTGCTGCAATATTGAGAGAAAGAAGGACAAGAGAGACGAAGGAAAAGCTAAAAATTAAACACTTAGTTCTGGAATAGACTCATAGTCAAGATATTCCTTTGAATGCTCATCTATCTAAATCTCCTCAATTCGGATTGTCGGTAAATGGTGATAAGAAAGGAAGAAAGCCCGTGTACGTATGTGCAAGGAGAGGAATGAACAATTGGATTAAATTGTTGATCGATAGATAACGATGGCGTGGACTCTAGAGTTTTTACCATTCCGTCGCTTTGAATTTGGTGTTCAAAATACAAACGACATTCTCCACATTCTCCACATCGAAGCTAAGGCTACGATCGAATCATAGATCTCTATAGTAATAATCCTCGTGGCTCAAAGCAACATAATATGTATATTCGGAGGCTCATAACCATTGATCAACAACAAAAGCATCTTCGAGAGTAAGGCACTTTTTCCTCTAGTTGCTTCCTGAAGTAGTTTGCAAATCAGGTGGTGGACTAAAGACACGGTTGCTGTAGTAACATGAACAACAAAGGAAACGCCTTTGCCACTATGGAGATGCTTGCAAGGAGGGACTTATACCATGGTTTTGACAACTCACAATGCACAAACGGGCCTAGAAACCGTCGAGAAGATGAAAGAGGAAGGGTTAGAGATCAGCTTAGTTCTTAGTTTTTGTTTTGATTTGGGTCTATGTGGTTAAGGTTTCCATCCATCATTGGATCTCTTGATCTCCGTCGACCTTCTCGATGCAACATTCCTTCAATCAATCCGTAATATTTCTCGTCACTTCATCCATCAATTGATTTTGCTTGAATATTATCATTCTCCGTCTTTTTGCATCGTAAGCGGAGAATTTTTCCTTTCGATCGTTTGTTTGTCTTTGTTTTGGCTAGATTTATTTCGTCCCTCTTGCTTTTGTGTGCATTCTCCTTGTCTTCAGAAAGCACTGCAAAAGGTATTGCTCCATTCATTTTGATTCCTCGGTTGTTTGCTTGCTTGTTCTGCAATTTGTGTGAAATTGCATTGCAGGGCCTTAGTGGGATCCCCACCATGTTTCCTTTGGGGTTTGACAATGTGGAAAAATACAAAATTTTCATTTTTCTCTTGATCCGATTTCTAGGACTTCCACGAGGATTGGGATTTTGGGGTGCTAAGATACTTGTCGTATTTTCGAACTCTACCCAAAACACCTCAAAAGAAAAGCGACAACTCTCTACTATATCTCAATAGGATGATTTTGACATCTATGCTCCAAGTGGTAGAAGTTCGAGATGATAGGTTACTAGCGATAGACCTAGAGCCAAAGGTTCACATGTCTTTCTTTAAATCTGTACCCATGATATTGCATTTTTCCTTAATTTACACGATGGGGTTTAACATGTTGCCTCTATTGTCCTAGTTGATTGTGGAGTCTCTTTTAAGTTTTTTTCTTGCACTTTTCTAGATAGGCAATCACCACAAGCCAAAGGGCACGAGCAATAGGTTGATCTTTCATCTCTAGTGAACTCTGTAGACCGACAAGGAGACCAGGGTCACATGGGTGCTGCTACCACTAGGTCTAGGAAGCAGTTCCAGGTGACCTCATCTCTCGTTGATGAAGATTGTCTTAACAATGTAAACCATCGCAAGTCCTTCTCTTTCTGTGGTTGTATAGTTCATTTTTGTGTCATTAAGTTGGCGATTTGCCAAATAGATCAAGTAGTCCAAGTTGTGAGGTTACTCGTGCAATTTTGAGTGTTAAAGGCAGTCTGGCATTCTTCTGTCTAGATGAATGCGCTTGTACAAAGGGCTAGCAATGTTGCTGTAAAAGTATAAATCTCCTGTAATAGCCCATATGCCCTATAAAGAATTGTATGCACTTCGGACTCGTGAGAGGAAGAATCACTCCATGTTTCACCCAGAATTGGCAATTGAGGGGGTTAAGCTATATCCTATACGTATACTCACACCTTGTAAAAACCAACCTAAGGTATCAAAGATGCTCATCCCAACAGACAAATCATCAAGAAAAGTAATGAATACCTGGTTGTAGTGAGAAAATCTATCAAGGAAGCTATATGCTTCCTTTCTAGCCACTCTTTCCAGAACATGGTTTGTAAAGGGGAGTGGGTAGTGATCACGATGAGCAGTAGTGTTTAATTTCTTAAGATCCACACAAACTCTAATTTTGGCATTCTTCTTGATTAAGATGCTCACAACTCTAATTTTGGCATTCTTCTTGGTTATGCTCACTATAGACTATACCTTGTTTGTATGTTCAATCTCGTAGATGAATGCTACATTAATCAGTTTTTGGATTTCTTCCTTTACTACCTAGTGTATTTATCATGATTGCCTTCATAATAGGATGTTACATAGAGAAAATGCATGGCTTAGTGACTTGTTGCTGGTTTTTCTTTTTCTAGTTTTGTGATACTTATACATAGATATCTCCTATTTAATATCAAAGTACTTTGGTGTACCAAGGATCATAATACACTAACACACTAACACACTTGCTAGGAACTGACTTAGAGTCTGTTGCACCTACTTAGAGTAGTTTCTTCTTGACATAAGTTTTGCTATTAATCATTCACATAAATGGGAGGTATTAAGTTTAAGTTTGAATTGTTATACCCTTACATAGGGAAGTATTTTAGTCGAGATTAGTTTTTTAATTCATCCTGTTCTAGAGATTGAATGAGTTGCATTTTTAGAATGTAACCCTATGAAAGCTAATAATTCCATAAACTTTTTATCTACACATGGAAAGTTTAATGAAAATATAATATATTCAATGATTGGAAGTAGTGGCTCATAGAATTGCTTTCATTCACATATGAGTGTCTTATACAAAGTGGTAGCACTGATACTTCTTTTATCAATACTAAAACTACTATGTGACATTCAAACATATGGTTGGACCTGTTGCTAAGGAGTTTAATAATTCAGCTTGAAAGTATGGTTTTTTTTATAAAGGCAAATTTTAGCTTATGTAAAAAGTATCGGTTGAACAACAACTAATTACTAAGTGCTAATAATAATATTGCAATCCCTAATGGTTTATCCCAAACCTAATGGAATAGAAAGCATAGGATGTTTCTTTATTTCTTTTGGGATGTTCATTTACTCACCCTGATTTTCTTGGCCCTTAAGCTTTACACTACTATGTAAATATTGACCTCACAAAGTATTTTTGGGCTAATTTAATGCAACACCTGTATTGGCTTATCAAGAGACCAACAAGAGGCTCTGAAAAGTGCACCTCAATGCCAGAAGATTCTGATTGAGTGGGCTAACTTGACATCTTCCATTACTTTTGCAATAGGATCATTAGGTTGATGTGGCAAACTTGTGCTCCTTGTAAATAACATTTTAATTCAAATGATTCGTACTATTATGGACTATGCTAAACTTTGTTGTTAGTGTAGATAGAGGTCAATGATTTAGCGTTTCATGTTAGCCTTCTTGTACTCCACTACATATTTTGCATTGAATAACATAGTTTATGATTATACCTCCTTGAATTTAGCATTGAGCTATCCTTTGTCTCCTAAATTTGCGTCGGCAGTTTGCAATTCTCCTACTGTAATCACATATTCTTTCTCATAATTATCCTTCACGTTTGTTCCTTGTCCATATGATTTTTGTTTGATGGCCATGGTGGCATCTCCTTGCCAAGGACTTGGTGGCATTCTACTACAATGGCCTTCATGGTCATGCCCACCCCTTGTCATGGGCCTCTCTACCATGTTGCCATGGAATTCATTTCTTGGCATTCTCCTTACAATAGGCTTCTCTAAATATGGTGTCCTCCTTGTCATAGGATGCATTCTCTTGGCCATGGGCCTCAAGACCATGGCTTTTTTCATACCATGGGCTTCTGCGCCCTGCACCTACTTGCGATGGTGGACTCGACTTCATTAAAATTTTTGTTGTTATGGGCTTTACTATAACATCATTCTCTTTACCATGGACTTGACTACCATGGCACATAGTGTTCTTGATTGTGCCATTGCATTCTCCGTGCCATGGGCCTCACTACCATGGCACCCAATCACACAATTTGAGATTTCACATAAAATAAAAGTCTAAAATTTGGAAAAGAATTGATTCTAAAAATATTTCTTTATAAGGCAAACACTTCCCCTAGGAAGAGAGAAGTACTACCCCGCCTCCCTTGTGCTTTACCTTTGCTATCTCAATCTCAATCTCAAATTTATCTAGTGAATCTTAGTGTCAATCTCAATCTCAAAATTTTCATCTAGAATCATAATCTCAATTTCAATCAGGCTCTTCAATCTAAATCTCTTTCAATTTGCCTCAAAATCCACTCATGATTTTTCTCAAGAATCTATGTAGAGGAAGCTATTCTCCTCAAAGACTCAAGTTTGAATCCACTTTTCCCAATCTAGACTAGTTTTTTCAAAATAGACCCATGGTCTTGATTTAGCAAGTGTGCAAAAAAAAAAGCCACGAGAAAATCAGTCCACTTTAGGGACTTGTATCTCGCAAATGGCACAAAATGTGGAAATAATCCATAAGATGACTTTGAATTGTCTCTCAACTCTATCTAGCTTTTGTCCATCTCAATCTTCCAAAATCAGTTTGCTTTATGGACTCACACCTCCCAAATGGCGCAAAATGTGGAAATAATTCATAAAATGACTTCAAACCATCTCTTGACTCTATATAACTTTTGTCCATCTCAATCTTCCAAAATTTTCCATTTTGGTTTTCAAATCTATAATTTAAAATTCAAAACAGAACTCCAAAAGAAAAAGCCTATTTTTCCATGATCTTTTGACCATTATTTCCTTATCTAAGCAATTGAGCCATGAAAAGTGCAATGTATGTAGCCTATTGAAAAGTCAAAAACTTTCTCATATAGAATTTTTCCAAAATGAATTGACTTCCCATACATATTTTCCTCTCAAAAAGGTCCAATATCAATTTTAGAATGACAAAATGGCAAAGAATGTGATAACAACAAGACATTGAAACAAAATAGCATGCATTGAGTTGAGGCCTCATAGCACCTCCTTGGTATGAACATCAATTAGATGCAAACATCCTTGCCATGAGGTTCTCTTACATGTCAGTCTCTTGCCATCATCTTCACTATTATGGATTTCTTCTTGACTTCCGATCTTACGTCATGCAAGCCTCATAATACAGTGACAACTCCATAGTTCCCGTGCTTTCGATATTCCTTGTGTCTCCATGAAATGTGAGGAAACGCTACAAGCATAAAGGTATCAATCATGAAAAGAAACACATATGCAAAGAAAACCATATAGCTCAATGAAATGTGAGGAAACTCTACAGGCATAAAGGTATCAATCATGAAAATAAACACATATCCAAAGAAATCCACATGACTCAATAAATTTTTTCTATGTTACAAACGAGAGATGACAAACTAACATTCTACTTCAAAAACTCCATGATTAAGTAGGAAAAATAATCACCCATATTTTGTGAGCCAAAATACGTACTATGGAAAAATTTGCAACTATGGAAATCTCCAAATAAAAGCATAAAATGGCTAAGGGTAGACATATTTTAAAGAAAACATTTAACTTAGCCCTATAGTTCAAAGGGTGACCCTATATTAGAATTTCTACTATTTGTAATGCATGTGGCCCATTTCCAGCCGAAAAGGGATTCACAACCATCACACGACCCCTAGGTATCCCAAGATATTTTTAGCCTTGTAAAATACATATGCCACATAATAGTCACTATCACAAGATTGACATCACACTCTCGTCACACTACATGTATGTACTCTATTGTAGCTTTTATTGCTACTGGTACGCTTGTTGTTATTGATGGTGATCTCAACAATTGGTGCTTTGGATGTGTGCAACTCTAAGTGATTATTTTCTGACTAACCATGATATGTGTTACAAAATCTTTAATACTCTTGCCTCAAATTGTCAAGTATCATTCCCTATTAGGTAGTACTTATGGTACGCTATTATTCCTATTGGGTAGTACTTACCATACACAATGTACCATACTTATGGTACACTATTATTCCTATCGGGTAGTACTTACCATACACAATGCTCATGTTCTCTCAAAAATACAAAACTCATAGTTTTTAAAAACCTTTATGTTCAAAAGAAAGAAGGGTAAATATGATCTTTGAGAGCAAGTTTTTTTTCAAAAATGTGATTGACATAGCATGTACATAGGGATTTAAAGCCCATTGGAAATTTGTTTACAGAAAATGATATGGCCATTCCTGAGGGTCGAACCACTTTCTTTTATAACATTTTCATCGTACCCCTCTATTTCTTTTTCTCCTCCTAATGCTTCGTACTTTCACCTCTCAAGCTAAGAGAAGGGGAGGGAGAACTTTCACGTCCTTTGGCAGATGGCGAGCTTTGGCGAGACCTTTCTTGCCAACCTGAAGTGTCAATAATGTACGTTATTTAACTGTGGTGGCATATTCAAAATTGAAGCTGAGACCTTGACAAAAGCACTAGTCCTTGAATTATTGAATCATTATCCTTATACTTTATTGCATGGAACATTAAATAAATTGAGTGTCCCAATTGTTGTTTGTTAAACAATTAAGTCCCATGGGGATCGAATGAAATATATCTAATCATCACCTAGGAGAATCTATATCATTGCCATAGTTCAAGAACAATGCCAAACAACCAAGGATGTTGTTCAAGTAAAGGAACTTCAGATCAAATCACACAGAAGGAACATGTTAAGAATATCATCATATGGGTAGTGCAATGTTCACCAAAGATACAAACATATGAAAAAGAACACAAAACAAAGTATTTGTTACAATCATTATTGTAACAAGTATAACAATTAAAGGAAGAGGCCAAGTATCATTACAAACATCAACAAATCAATGACATATGGACAATCAAGAATTATTAATGTGAAAGTTATTAATCACATTAAATGCATGACAAGGCAAGATGCAATCATCATATGGAGATTGTATAAAAGGAAAAAACCAGATCCAACAATGCAAAAATTTCTTTATAGAAATACAAGATTAAAAAGAATACACATATGAATAGGAGGCTAAAGCTCAACAATAGTACATCATTTCTTTGTTATGATTGAGCTGCTTGGCAACGATTGATCTCATTGAGGATGAGATCAACCATCATTGTATCATCCAAATTTCTTACATATTGGCAAAACTATTTTATATATTGTCTCATTCTCCTCACCTCACTTAATTTTTGTATATGTGCATTTGGCAAAAAGCATATTATCGTGTGTGACACGTGCATAGCATTGAAAATTTTATTAAATTAGGTGCTTTGGTAATCATGGGCGAAGAACTTAAAGAATGACAGAAGTGAGGGTTTATGTGAGGAATGGGCGAGGGGGAAACTCAAATGAGAGCTTGTGAAAAGAAAATCTTGCAAGGGATCCATAAACCCTACATTTGCCATTTTTGGAGTTTCTTCTTGTAGTGATATGCAACATTTTCTTGCCTCTATAGTGCTTTATGCATGCAACTTCTCTCATTCTCTCTATCTTGCAATATAAGGTATCTTTACGGCTTTGGATTTGTAGGCAAGAAATGAGTAGGCTTGAATCTTTCATCAAGAGGTCTTTCAAACATGCCTAGTGTACTAGTTGTACTTTTTCATCTTCTATTGATGCAAACATAGTATAATAGGCCCAAAATGATGTTGGTGCTCAATTTTTTCTCTCACTTAGATGCCCAAGAAGAGTCAAAGAATTTTGGGCAAAGTTTCTAAGGAAAATAACATCCAAGTGTCACCCTTGACATGGTTAGAATTACATGACATCAACAACTTGAAAACCAAGAGTTCAATGTCTTTGGTGCTAATGTAGAAATTAAGATTTACTAGGTACCCCTTCTCTATTTGATCAAAAGTTTGGCTTATGTGGGTGTTTTGAAGACGTAGGATTTCGGCAATAAATGCACCCTACTTGTTAATTTTAAAATAGTGCATAAAGTTATCCCTCTTGTAAATATATTTTTATAAGTTTGAAGAATAAAAATATCCCTCATTTTGAACTCTCATGGTATACATACATTTCCCAAGGTGAACCCCATACCTTTGGTCTTTAGAAGTTAGACTTCAATGGTCACTAGTGACTTAGTCTTTAGGATGTTCATATCTCCTAGGATCCTATCATCTTGTGTTATTGGGCATATTAATATAGTATAAGCAATATTCATATTACAAAAAAAATTCCCAAAAAGTTACACTTCTCTAGAAGCCTATCTTTTTGTGAGAAGGGCAAATGTTAAAACTGGCCTTCTATAGAAGGCCCTAATTTTTCTTTCAATTCTCTTGAAAGGCAAATGAGCTTAATAAGGGTGCCTCAACTTGCAAAAATAAACCTTGAATTATTGTTATTATAATTACTAGAATTATCGTTATTATTTGCCAAGCCACAATCACACCTAGCATGATAGATTTTAGTAGTGTGGAATACTTTGCATGCCACCAAGTTCTCATACTTATGGACAAGGACTCTTAATACATTTGAGTAGTAGAGTATAATAGTTTTTCCATCATCTTCTAAGAAGTATCGACCTTAACAGACAAATTAGAAAGATGAAAAACTATGGTTAGTATCACTAGGTAGTCAAACTTATGCTGAAAGCTAGTGGAATTGTAGGTCCCAAAACATAAATCACTCAACCCAAATGCCCATGTTTCATGTTGCATATTAGGAGCTTATGAAACTTTTTAAGTATAAAACACCATTTTGTATATTAACCTTTAATTCCTTATGGATACCCATATCTCTCCCAATCTCAATGATTCAAGCGCTAGCCATATCGGAATCGATGTCAATAGCTTGGTTTCCATAGCTGTTGCCGACACAAATCGATGGTCTGATCCGCTTTACTTGTATAACAACAGCACTTTCACGGCTTGGATCAATTACGACGCCTCCGCTAGCTTCATCCAGGTTTGGATGACCAAGTACTCCACCTCACAAGAGCGTCCCGCGTCATCACTTCTGTCGAAGACATGTAATCTGTGCGCAGTTTTTGAGAAGTATATGTATGTTGGCATCTCGGCGGCCACAGATCGGGATGGATATAGGGAATGGCACGTTCTCTACGCTTGGAGTTTCTCTACGTCATCGAATTCGTGCGTTTTTTGCGGCTGGAAATTGGGGGTGGTTCTTAGTGTTGGCATATTTTCCGTGGCTGCTTGCATCATGATGGTCTACATAATAATTTGGTATCGCAAGGTCAAACGGCGCAGTCGAAGTAACGAGCCCGACATTGATTCTTCTGTTCCTCGCTATTCCTACCGAGAATTACGCAGAGCCACTCATGGGTTTATTAAAGACCGCCTGCTGGGTTCCGGCGCATTCAGCGATGTTTACAAAGGTACGTTGCTCGGCTCCGACAGATCCACCGTGGCAGTGAAGAGATTGAAGGACGACTTTGGAAAAGATCCTGCCTTCCCTGCCGAGATCAGAATCATCAGCAGCATCAGCCATCGCAATTTGCTACGGCTGCGAGGATGGTGCTATAAGAGGGGTAAAGCGCTGCTGGTGCATGATTATATGCCCAACGGCAGCCTAGACAGGCATATCTTCGGCCACAAAGAAGGCGCCATGGATCTGTCAAGCAACACGAGGTTGAACATCCTCTTGGGGGTAGCGGCTGCGCTGGACTATTTGCACGAAGGGTTGGGGGAGTGCGTGCTACACAGGGACGTGAAAGCAGCTAACGTATTACTGAACGCAGATCTGGAGTCACTGTTGGGCGATTTCGGGCTGGCACGCTTCATCGCCCACGACAAATTGTCACGATGACGGTTGCAGGGACGCCGGGGTATGTTGCTCCGGAGGTTTTCTTCACCGGAAAAGCCACACATCGAGCAGATGTCTACAGTTTCGGAATTCTAGCACTAGAGGTGGCATCATTCGTTCGACGAAATCGTGCGCGACCTTGAGGTCGAGTGCCCGGTACGTGTGCGGGCGACGGATACTCGATTATGATCCACAACCTCAGGAGATGAATCTTTTGGAATGGGTATGGCGGCTCCATCAGAGCAACAGGTTACTGGACGCCATAGATATTCCAAAGATGCAGGAAGCCATAGCCACAGATACGATGCAAGAATGCAGGTGGAGATCTGTATTCCATGTAGGACTTTTATGCTGCCATCCGATGCCTGAAGCTCGACCTAGAATGCGAGTAGTACACGAGGTACTGACCGAATCAAGGATCTTACCAATAGCCACGACTCGCCCCAGTTTTTCTTATACAAATCCAGTATCTTCGTCTGCAATAGGCACTTCTCGTTCTGGGGCTTTCACGCACACGTCCACCATCTCTACAGTGCAAGGTTCTTCCTCTTCTACCGACTGGTCTGATCGCTCTGCCTTAGGACGTTCTTCATCGTTTGTGAAACTAGATTCAACCTCCGGGCTTGTGGAATTGCGCTTAACTTGGGAGTCCACAGGACAGCCAAGCCCACTTTGCCTCTGAGAATCAGTTACCTCGAAAGGATCTCGTTCTCTCGGCAACTTCAAACTCCATCTCCACCAAAAAGAACCCATCGCCCAAGCGCTGAAACAATGGAGCGTCACTTAAAACCCAGATTGTTTTGAACCAGCTCTCGAATTCCCATCTGGACGGGACCTTGAAGGGGAAGAAGAGATACAATGCTCTGGAGTCCAGTCGAACCCAATAATCTTTAACCACTCCAAGCGGGAGCTCAAGCACATGCCCTAACTTTCGTGCGACTTCATAGTCTCCTTTGCGAGCTTCTTTTCTTTTCTCCAGATCATCTTTAAGGAAGCCGATAACTTCTTCGTCCAAAAATACATGCGCCTTGCCTTGGGCCCTTCATTCAAAGAAGGGTTCCGTTTTTGGAACCAACTCTCCACCGAAAGGCGACGCAGATCCACGAGGGAAGTCCTCTACATGTGGCGAGAGATGCAAGCTGTTTTAGCATGTTGCATGCAGGACTGTGGGGTACTCTACTGAATCACATCTAGGAAGAACTCCGAGTCACCACCTTCAGTAGTAGGTCCTTCACTCGCAGTCAGTGAAAGGTTGGCAGAAGTGCTCTGTCTTCCAGATTCGTTTCTGACTTCACGGTGATCCTCTCTTCTCAAGGCGGGGCCGGTGAAGGCTTGATGATCAATCTGCGCTTGCAGCCAGTCTTGCTCAAATTGCATGGTATAAATGGCACCTTCTAGCCTAGCGATGTGTGTCATTAGAGGGTCGAATTGCTTTGCAATCGAAAGACAGCTCAAATTCTTCTATAAATGCCTCTCAAGCAAGGTAGAAACAATATTCTAAATTGGAGGAAACGGTGTCATATGGCCAACGTGGATGTCAAAATCGACAGTTTCATGATATGGCAACCTATTTTTGAAGCAGAATCTATACAGGCCTCATGTGTGCGCTACAAATTCATGCTTGTCTACAGGCGTATTCAGCAACTCGAGATGATCACCAGGGCCGTCCACCTAAAGAACAGAGGTCACACCCAATGAGCTCATAGATCTGAAGATTTAACTGGCGAATCTTAAAACATTTCTTGCGATCTAAGCGTTATGTTGTAGGAGGTTCGTGAGGGAACGTGGGTTACCAAAACATTCAAGGTTGTTTCCTCGTAATGCCAAGATGCATCCCCTTTGATGACAATGAAAGAGAAGCAGACAGGATCAACATCGAATTCCACATTGTGAGAAAGGCATTCCTCTCTATCACGGTGATCCTCCCTACTCATGATGATTCTCCCTGCTCAAGGCGGGGCCGGTGAACCAAGAGGCTAGAGAGGGGTCCAAATCTATCTTGAAAAGATAGTGGTGGTGACCTTGGATCTCATAGTACACAGGTATTTGAAAGCGAAGTGCTTCTCTAACTCAATGTCTTATAGATCACATAGAGCGCAGTATGCCCTCACCTTGTCTAATCTCAATGCATAAACACAGAACTGCCCAATCAAAATCCACACTATTGCAATTAGTTTTTTGTATTAAAGAAATTATGTCGTATGTCTGCATTTCACTCAATTATTCAAACCTTCTTTGATCAATCAATCAAGCTTCTCGGTTAAAGTTCCTTGAATCTTTGATCAATCAATCAAGCTTCCTCTAATCAGAGAACTTCATTGAAGAGAAGCTTGATTTATCTCTTTTGCGATCATGCAGCGATGGACATTGAATAGTTTTTCGACACGAGGATTGATTTGGAATCGGATTGTATATGATGACTTTTTGGGGCTTATTGCAGATGAGATGAAGAATGGCTATACAAGGTTCATTATCCTTGGTACTACCGAGATTGGAAAGTCTTTGTTCTCTATAATATGGATGCTGCAGCTTGCAAAAGAGGGTCGCCAGGTAGTTAAAGCCTCATCGATTGTTGTTTATGAAGAACCCACTTTTCAGGTGATCTCTGCTATCTTGTTTGAGACGCCCATAATTTGTAATGGGAACTTTGGCTTTTGGCATGAGCCTAAGAAATCTTGCAAGCTTTATGCTAGACTGCAAGTCAAATCATTTAGCTCTAGGTATACATTTGTCAAGGTGGCTTTACTTTTTTTAGCCTTCACTAGTAGTGGCTCCAAAGTAGCTGTTCATCCATTCGAGGCAAGGGGAATTGAAATCTACGTAATGCTTTCTAACACGTGCAAGTATGTTTATGGTGCTATGCTATTTGCAATGGCTTAGAAAGTAGTGTGCCTTCACAAGAAATGTATTCATGAATAAAATTTGTTATTGCTTAGTTTGTTTCTATGCCAAACACAGGAGCTCTTCCAATCCATAGCAAAGCATGGTCATGTTCATTTCCTCAATTTTGAAAGTTAATTGCAAAGTAGTAGTCCTTGACTTGCCCAAAAAATATCCTATCTACCTTTAAGAGCTTTCTTAGTCCCTTTATACCATGATTGTAATAGAGTGCACAGAGGTGACAAGATCATCACTGACAGCTGATGCACTAGGATACCATCCACATTAGAACCTTATTGAGAATTGTGTAGTTTTTTTAATGCATCTAGCAAGGCTACCCAATTACTCTCCTTGGTTACAAACAAGGCCAGAGGACCCAATTGTCAGACCATTGCAAATACCTTTTTTGCAAATAATGTGAAGAAATTCTAACGTTTTCAAGCTCTTAATAACTAATATCTAATTTCAGGAGCAAGTCTAGAATTGGTTAATTCTTAACATCCCTCATGGCTATGGGTCTGCCATCGAGTTGTGCTTTTTGTATTCAAATCATGCTAAACTAGCAAATAAATGTATTAAATCCTTTATTGCCTTGAAAAAAAGATTTTAGATATGCAATGCAAAGTAGCCGTCTTTGTTAAAATTTCCCACTAAGAATACTTAGCATAAGTTCTTGCCTTGGTCACCCAAAGCAAAGTGTTGGATAGGTTAATTCCTCATCACAGCATTTATCTCTATATATACTCACTGGTTTTTTATTTTCACTGGGAGCAATTGCAAAAAACAGCTGAAGTTGCATGAAAATCTCATTTGCATCAACATACCCATGGACCAATGTGTCTATAAATGGGTCATTGGTTTCTTGTTGCTCCTCCAAGCTTGTGTATTCTTTGCCTGATTGGAAATGTGATTCTTCTTTATTTAGTAGAGTTTTCATCCAAAAATGAAAATGTGAAAGCCATAAGCATGAAATTCAGATGCTCTCTTGCTTATACGAAGGCATTCGTGACATGAGGCATTTCAATGAGCTGATGCAGCACTCTCATCACTAAATTTGGTTGAACATTGTTGCTTGTGTATGGAGTTTGGTATTCCAACTCTCTCTTAATTGCAATCCCAATGGTCATGCTATCATTTATCTGACCCAGTAGAATAGTTGGGACCTTTTCTAGATTGGTAGAAACATTTATAATATTTCTCTTTAACAAATAATGGCCAAAGGACAAGGGTTGATGTATCTAGGCAAATGTGGCCCGTAATGTGATTAGTCTTTCTTCTAGCTCCACAAGTACCTACACTTATTGGATCAGCTCATTCATTGTCATGTGCTTCAGTGATGCCGAAGTAGAGGCATCCTTGGTGAAGTTGGCATTTACAATATGAACATATAGCGTTGCCACACACCTTGACAAAACTGTCATCAATGTCCAAAGTTTCCACCAATAGTGTAGTGCTTTCTTCTATTATTGTTTTTGTTTGACATTTAAATAACAATCCCTCTCAGTAGCTAGAAGAATATGTGGGTGTGTACTGTCGATAAGAAAGTTTTTATGCACCTGCTACTGCATATTCATAGTTAACTACATCATGTAGCCCTAATTTTTGTAGCACATTATCAATTGTTTTGCTTGCAACCATCGCATAAAAGATTGCAAGTTCAAGCTTCTAGCTTTTATCTCTCCCTTCCCCTCTCCCATTTTTGCAACACATCATCAGTTGCTTTGCTCACAGCCATAGTGGGAAATGTTGCAAGTTCAAACTTTTAGTTTTTATCCCCCCCTTTCCCTCTCTTGTCCCAAGTGATTTTGTTCTATGCTAAATAGATTGCCATGCCAAGAACCATACCATAAAGCTTCAATATAGTGAAAAAATCACAATAATTTCAGCTCTTGAATGCATAAACACATAGGATCGCTTCAAAAATTGTGATTTCAAGAAATTATTTCTTGAATTACCTGTACAATAGCTTCTTTCATCATATACATATTTGCAAAGTAGATTTTCTTTCCAAAGCGCATAGTTTTTAAAAAATGGTTCTATGAATAGCTTCTTTCATGGCATATAGATTTGTAAAGTATCTTTGCTTTGAAAATTGCAATTTGAAGAAATTGTTTTTTGGTTTAACTGAACAATGGTTTCTTTCATTGCATATAAATTTGCAAAGTAGCTTTTCTTTTCATAGCACATAGTTTTTCTCAGGCTTTCATATAGACATGGAAAATAGCTTTTTGAATTGGTCTACCAGTGGCTTTTCTTGGAGTATAGAGATTTGCAAAATATCTTTTATTTCTTTGGCTATGTATAGCTTTTTTAAAAATAGCTTTCTTGAATTACCTAAACAATAGCTTTTCTAGTAATACATGGTGCCATTCAATAATTATCATTGCCAATCAAGCAACAGCCTTGGAATTAGAGTGTTCTTCAGTGTCAATGTCTTGCAATGTGTCATCATTTTCAAAATTCTCCTGCGTAGGCAGTCAACAAGTTCCTAGATGTAAGCCTAAATTGCCCATCAACACATACAGAGTTAAGCCAATGATAGAACTCCCTTTCATTCTTGCTAAAATACTCATCAACAAAAGTATTTATCCCTAGCAAGGGAGATATCCAAGGGTCTTTCACATTCACCTGAACTATGATACCATTCCCCAATTTGATTGTTGCAGCCATACAATTGGCATTCTTTGGCTCCACTTGATAACCACAATGCATGCAGCTATAGGTATTCTTTCCTATTCTTTGCAAGCTTGTTTGCATTTGGAAATCGATCATGTAATAGAAAATTGATGAGTAGTTTGGATGAATGTTAGCTCACCACCACAGACTTGCAAGAAATAGAGTAATGTAGCAAGAAATGGTCTTGTGCAAAAGTCAAGCATAATTGAAGATTCATTAAATATTGGCAAGCACAAGACAAAACACTACTATACGCTTTTCACTTACAAATTTAGTGCTATTGCCTTGCCCCTAGTAGTACTAATAAGCCTGAGTGAGCCTTTGAATGGTAGGTGCATCGGTTACTGGAGTGGAAATTGAAAAGCTTGCAAACTGCACAATTGCTTCTTACTAATGTGTGCTTTCCAGTTGTTGCATTTTTTATCCCTTAAATAGTAGGCCAGCCATCATTCAATGTATTTAGCATCTCATTTTTTGAATGCTCATGATCTCCATAAAATGATAATTGTGCAAATAAAGAAGGAAGAAGGGACCAAAGGGAAAAAGAGAAAAAGGAAGAATCTCACACTAGTATTATCTCCCTCTATTGCTAAACGTCAACATCAGGGTTGCAAAAAATCTACTCATAATTGAGCAATAATCTATGTCTATGCCATTGGTAACTTTCAGATAATAGCTCGTGAATTTCTCATATTCATGTGTCCTGACACCTTCCAACACCACCACATCAATTGTACCAATAGGATATGCCTTGGTGCTTTAAAATAGCTCTGCAATTGATTTATTCTCAAAGAATGCCAATTTAAATTTGCACCTCAGCAATAATGTGATGACTGTGCTTCCTGTCACTTTCAATGTCGACCTTGAATCCTCTTTCTTCGTTTCATGCTTTTTAGTAGCAATCCAAAGTTTTTCAATCTATACACAGTTACTCAACGTGATTATTTTCTCATGCTTGACAATAACATATTTGTTAATTTGAAATGTAATTGTTGTAGGACTATCCCTATCTGTCAAATGTGCTCTTACAAACAAAACTTCCCTCAAGAAATATAAGTAAGAAGCCTAAATTTGACCACTCCACAAATGATGACCACTCCATTCAAACAAAGCTAATTATTGTTTATTGCATTTTCACATGCACACTCTAAATATTTATAACATCACACTTTACATATTAAGCACCCAAAAACTTTGTTCCATCAGCCCTTACAAACAAAAATTACCTCAAGGAATATAAGTAAGAAGCCTAAATCTAAAAGCCCAAGTTTGGCACATGGTCAATGGCGTTGAAACACTCTAGACATGTAATGAACAAAAAGGTTTTGAAAATGCACCAAATATCCTAGCTCTTGTACGAATAATTTATTAGGTATGACTTTGTCTAAAATCCCCACTTGACATCATCTCCTTGAAAGGCAAGCTCCTCCCTCAAAGGCAAGTGGTGTAGGTAAGGAAGGTCCTCCAACAAATATAGTGTTAGAACCAAAGCTGTGCAATGGCTACACTTAGCAAGAGGCCTCCGAATTGGAACCAATGCCATCTCTTTCCACTGAGGAAAAAAGGACAAATTAATACACAACAAGTTATCCCCAACTAGCCTCACATTGTCCCCCTTAAAGCAAAATCCATGCAAGCATTTCATGCAAAACTGTTCCCTTAATTTCACAATTCATTGCACCCAAGCAAACCAACTAGTACATTGCCACACACATGCAACCAATAAAAGGGCAATGCTAGTCCGAAGCCAAATAAATCTCCTACGCATAAAACTCGTGTGCAAGCCAATATTGCACAAACAAATTCTATGTCCATTCAAATCAAGAGACAATCTCAATAAAAGATTAATCCTAGATTTGTCTTCAACCTAGACTTGCTATAAAGAATGGATAATCATGCTCATATAAATATTTAAAGAATAGGAAAAGCCTAAACCTTATTGGAACTTACAAGGCTCACAAAACTGAGACAACTTAATACACCAAAAACATCAGTATTCCCAAGCACAAGGGACATACACCCAACAAATGTACTAGCACATGCAACCACCCCACCCGCCGCCCACACCCCCAACTCCCTTTTATGTGAAATCCTTCATGACAATTGCCCTTACTCTTATATCCCCAAAAAAAAGAAGAACAAATACAAAAATTTAATGTGCTTGTTGTGCACACCCAAATACAAAATTTTAATGTGCTTGTTGTGCACACCCATAGCCAAGCGTAAACACAACAAGCACACACCCACAATGCAAAGGCAAATGGCAAAACCCATGAAGCCCCCATCTACATAATCTATGTGGCTCAACATTTTTTATTTCCCACTCAACATTGATTTGAATCCATTGCCGGTATCACAATTGAAAAAAAGTCATTGTGGATAGAAAAGAAAAACAAGGGCCACTATAACAATTCCCTTTTCCCAAGTACAATGATGATTGCCAACACCAAAATACAATTGTTCACAAAGAAGAGACAACTCCCATGCATCATGCTATGATTTCCACAAACCTCCCCACTTCATCTAGTCTTTCCAATGTCCTTACAAAGCTTACAAACATATATGCCCAACTCCCCTAAATAGTTTGTGAATGTTCTCAAAAAAATGTTAAGTGTAAAACCACCCTCATAATTTGTCTTGCTAGGTAGGTCCATCCACTTTAGCACCTCAACGCTTTAGTTCCCCACCCATGTTGAACTAACCCCATTGCTATCATTGCCATTGAAACCAAATCAATGAGGATGGAAAATTAAAATTGAAGCTGCCACAAACTCATCGACCCACGATGAAGACAAGTCTAATAAAATCAATGCATGCAAGCCATTGCAAACTCACACCTAAGAGAGACCTTGCCATATTTCTTTCCATGCAAGCTCAAGAACAATGGCCCTCCCCCAAGCATGGATTCAATACAATACTCAATCAAAGGCCATGCACTTCACATTCTATGGTTAATTCCTTTGATTCACATATACAAAAATCTTGAGAATCAATAAACACAACATCCCAGAGCACAAATAGCATACACATGTCTTTATAAATACACACAACTTCACTCCATTTGATTAAGCCAAAGCCTAATGAAATCTCTAGTATATTCACAACAATGAAAGCTTAATATTTCTTCACAATTGGGTATCAGCAAATGCTTTATGGATCACATTCCTTGCAATTCTTGTATCTCATTCAAGCGAATCCTCACGAGAGTATTCCAAGGCACACAGAGCACAAATTAAACAAGCAAACTTGTAGACATAAGTGATCCATAAAATTCTTATGCCATTTGAGCAAACCCTTGTGGGGATACCCCAAGCACAAGACCCATACTTATTTCATTTTAAACAAATCAACACATATGCACATATTGAACTCCACCATAAATTTTTTAGTGCTACGCAACTTGTTAAATCATGGCAATCATCTTTGTCATTGTCTCATTATATCAATCAAACTTATCTATTCCTTACTCAAGCTCATGAATGACTCAAATAATTGCACTCAAATGCCTAATAAACCATCCTCTTGACACTTTCCATATGCCATTAGAGCAAACCCTATAAGGAGTACTCTAAGGCACACAAAACATATATTTTATGAATGCATTCCCAAATAGAAATGCTCTACAGACTTCTTAAATGAACCACAAACTTCTTATGCCATTTGAGAAGACCTTTACAAGGATACTCTAAAGCACAAGGCCCATATTTGTTTCATTTTAAGCAAATCAATACAGGCACATGAACTCGTCCACAACCATACGCTTAACTAACCAAATTCCTTGCACTCTCCGTATGCCATCTGAGCAAACCCTCACGGAAGTAATCCAAGGCACATGACACATATATTTAAGAAGCCTGGACAAATGACCCATAAATTTCCTATGCCATTTGAGAAATCTTAGTGGGATACTCCAAAGCGCAAGAAACATGCATATTTTATTTCAAGAAAAATAACACATCCACACCCTAACTCTTCTTAAATGCCCCACAAACTTCTTACACCATTTGAGAAAACCTTTGCAAGGATAATCTAAAGCACAAGACCCATATTTGTTTCAATTTAAACAAATCAATGCACACACACCTTGAACCCACATCCAAACACTTAAGAAACTCCTAGCATTCTTAGTATGCCATCTGATCAAACCCTCACAAGAGAACTCCAAAGCACACGGCACATATATTTGAAAAACATGTCCACAAAAACAAACGTCCCACAAATTTCCTATGACATTTGAGAAAACCCTCACTCGAATACTCTTTAGCACAAGAAACATACTATAAATTTCAAAATAACAAATCCACACCCTAAGTCTTGTTGCAAATTTTTAAGAACCAATATTCTCATTAAAAAACCCTAATAATGCACCTTTAATTCCAAAAGAAATGCGATTCTTTTCATGAAATACAATAGCCAAAAGACATATAACTTAACCCCATTAAAACACATAATTCGCTTGCCACAAGGCAAATTTCTCGACCTTATGAAAACACATACTTGCTTTTTAAATCCCACAAGAGACAATGCACAAAGAGCAAGAGAGAGAGAGAGAGAGAGAGAGAGAGAGAGAGAGAGAGGGAGAGGGAGAGGGGGGGAGAGAGAGAGAGAGAGAGAGAGAGAGAGAGAGAGAGAGAGAGAGAGAGAGAGAGAGGTCCATCGAGCGAGAGCTTCCTAGGCACTCCTTGCATCAGTGGTGGACAACAGCTAGCTCTTATACCACCGGTTGGCAAAGATTGACCAGCCAACAAAGCCTTTCACTCAAAGGTCCAACCAACCCCCTCAAGATCATGAATTGATGGAGGCAGCCCGGAGTTGGTGTGTGCTTCAAAGATGATTGGTTGATCACTCTTTCTCTTGGCAGCTTCCCATTGTGCATCCCATTGTCTTTTCCAAGATTTAGAGCTTGCTTGTAGAAAAACTCTGGGGTTGCTTCTCCTTACAACATGACTTCTCCGACTGAATCTCATTCAATGCTGCACTTATCTTTCAATATTTGGATAGAGCTCCCTCTTTTGCTATGATGAGTTCTTGGTGGACTTTCCCCTCGTGGATGCTCTCTTTTAGCTCTCTTTCTTCTCCTTCCTCCTCCTAGTTTCTGACCTTTTCTAGCAGGAGGTGCAGTTTATTGCTCATTGTTGGTGATTGGGACTTTTGGTGGTGACCTTTGGTCTAGCCAGAGGGGCTCTATGGTAGCACCCTCGACTCCCCAAGCTATCAATGTTCTTCTTTCACCGATGGACAAGCAACAAGTATTGTAGGCAGTGAATCTTTTATAGGACAAGGTAGTTATAGGCAGGATAGGTGGCCTCACTCCCTTGAGGAGACAGATTAGGGATTGGATCTAGGCCAACCTAGCACTAACTAGTGACCCTCAGATACTACTTTGGCTCTGGTGGAGAGGCATCTCGGATACTACTCTCGCTCTAGTGGAGAGGAGCCCTATTCTCTTGGGCCCACAGTTGGAGTATCTTATGCTTGGTATCATGGATTTATGGTGGAGGACATGGACTCTCCACTTTCCAATGGCACTCCCTTCCTGGGGCTTCCAAGGGAGTATACATCCTTCCTTCTATCAGACGGTCATTCAACACAATTCTAGATTACCCTTCAAAGTCAAAGGTGGCTATTGTGAGGTGACAAGGTTCCTTGTCTCAGGTTGGTTGTAGAGAGTTTGAATGCCCTCCTAGAGGTGCTTCTCTTGGAGATTCTTGAGGGAGGTACTCTTTGCTAGAGACTGGAGGTCTGTGGATTACCAAGCCAGTGTTTGAGGTGTAAACAGAAGGGGCACCTTGCTAGGGATTGTACAAGAGGCTTGAGTAGGGCCCATTCCTCCCCACAAGAGACACATGGATAGCATAGTGACACTTGAGAGGATGGGACTGGGAGGCCACCTAAGCAAACACAGCAGTAGTCTCAACAATAGTAGTCAGAGTCCCAGACCCCCTGGGTTGAGTCTTTTGAGGGAAGATGGACCAAGGTGGGGAAGAAGAAGCAGAGTAAGTGGGCCAAAAAGGACCATCAATAGCATGCCAACCGTAAGAGGCAAGCTCAAGCAGCTGCATAGTCAAAGGGAGACCAGGTTGGAAGGCCTATCATGAGATCTAGAGTGAGGGCCCTCGACCTTGGGACATTCTTCAAGCCTCTTCGGAGGCAAGAATTCTTGCCCATTGGATCCTCCATAGCTGCAGCATCGCCACAGCAACCTTTGACTTTAGCAGTAGTAGATCCCACATAGCCACCCCCCCGACCTACCTGCCCTCTCTCCGTAGTCCCTCTCCATGTCTTCTCACCCCGCCTTCTCCACTTGCTCCTCCTACTATGATTACCCTCCCCACCTACACCCCCTCCACCCCCCCTCTATCTCCTTAGGCAATAGTAGCCTCACCTAAGGCCTCTTCCTTGTGGACCTCTCTTGGATCTGCAATGGACCCCTCATCTATGAGTAAGGGCAAGGCAAAGACCACCTCGCCAACCTCTCTTGAGCAATAGATCAGCTCTTTGGACATGCAACATTCAGCTTCTTTTTCTCATACTTCGAGGAGAGGGGTATAAATGCTCAATCCTCAAGCTTTCGCATGCATGCTGGGAGGCCTCTGCCAAGAGACTTCTGGTGGTTGGTACCATGGAACTATTTGGAGATCCCAAATATGTACCCCATGCCCTTGGGACTGACCATTTTGATCTTGTAGCCCCGGAAAGGGGGCATCAGCATGGTAGATCGTGTACCCACCTAGTTCAGATCCTCCAATTTGCCTCCACAAGGGTGCTCTAGAGCTTTTTGACACGATCATGGAGCATCAAGTAAACCAGATGATGGACGACTGGTGGATGGGGCCACAGGGCATGGATCGATGGCTCGCTCATCACGGTGCTTCTACATATTTTCAGCTTGGCCTCTCCCCACTAAAGCTAGGATAAGGCTTGGCAGTAGCACTGATCTGCTTGCTACCAGAGGTTGTACTCACACAACCCACTACTAGACGCTCGAGTAGTGCACCGATCTTTTTGGCTAGATGTTTCCTTCATGTAGTATTGCTCTCTCTCTCTCTCTCTCTCTCTCTCTCTCTCTCTCTCTCTCTCTCTCTCTCTCTCTCTCTCTCTCTCGGTTGATACTCAAGCCAAAAGATGTAAATCTACAATTAAAGAGATTTTCAAGATGCAGGACAATTACATTGTGTCACTACAAAAGAGGAGAGGGGAGATGAAATCATGCATAGGCTATGGGATCAAATGCAAGAGGACGAACAAATGGAAATAGGAGATGCAAGCATAATTAAAAAATCAGCTCAAACAAGTGCAAGAGGATAGGGCCCAAACACTAGAGGACAAGCCAGCCAACATGCTTCACTCATCAAAGAGCAAGAGGCCTAGGTTTCCATTCTCCATGTGGAAAATGAGGCATTGACAGCATGCACACAGTGGGAAGAAGAGGAATTTGAGCCACATTTGAATGAAGCAACCGGTTGAATACACTTAAAAACCAGGTCAAATTTCTTCAAGCACAAGAGGAAAAGAAAACAAATAAGGCATTAGAAGAATTCAAATCAGTAAATGAGAAATTTAGGAAAGATATGGCTTCCATTGAAGCCACTATGTTGGGAAAACATGTAGAGTTCACTCTCAGTTCACTCTACAAATAACTAAAGGAAAGAAGATGATTCTACAATGGAAAGAAGTGGTAAAGAAGGGTGCATCAGCAAGAAGGCATTCATCTCTACTGATATCCTAGACACGAGGAGAAAAGACGGAGCAACAAGGCCCTAATCTATTAGTAAGAAGCCTAGCAATGGGTGAAACCCGAACAACGGATCCAAAGGCACTCATTACTAAGATGGGTGTCAATCTCACCTTTGAGGCTGCATGGAAAGAGGAGAAGGATGATGCACCCTGAGACTAATGGTAATTTAATTCAAGACTGCCATAGATCCATCTTTATGAGCATGAGGGCCATGCTCAAGGGAACTAGGACATATGTAGATGATGACCTCACACTTTTGTAGTAGGGGCATCAAAGAGAAGACTAGGATGTGTAATGGTAGCTAGAGAAGAACACAGATGGGATGTCTACAGAGATGCCAAAGTCATTATCCAAGAGAGGGTAGAGAGGAGGACAAAGAGATGGGCACATCACAAGATGGTGTCAAGGACATGAGGTAGGGGAATAGCACGTATTGAAGATTGCAGTGTGGAACTGCAATGGCACCTTTTGGTCTGATCGAGGGGGGTTTTCAGGACCTACACAACAGAGAGATGATATTCTAGACCAAGACACATGAGAGTCAAGAGAGAGGACTACCCATACTCACATGATACAATTGTAAGTTAGCCTACATACAAGATACGAGGAGGGATAGTGGGGTACGAGGTTTTGGAGGGGTAATAGTTCTTTTTAGATCAAACTTGAGACCGCTTATTTCTATGATGCAGAAGAGGAGCATGCATGGCATAGAGCGATTTCAGCCACTTAACATATAACCGCTCTTTATTGCAGTATGTTACTTCCCCTTGGACACATCATCATACATGCATGAGGTCACTTAAAGGGTCATAGTCCATATGAGACAACATATTATGATATTATGTCTTTCAAGTAGGGAGAGGTACTCCTCCTAGGGGGATGACCATTTTTCGAGCGAAATCTTCCAAGGTCCGAGCGAAGGATAAAAAAAAGCTTCCAACTATTTAATATATGGCAAAAATGGATCGAAAGAAAACATAGTTTCACATAGAAATATGCAAAGTATTATAGCAATGCCTATTTTATACACAAATCTTTACATGAATCTTTGGGAATGGTGAGTAACATAATGGGATGGCTTTTGAAGAAACCCACATGTAGAGTAGACTTCCTTATTAAAATTCCCTTATGATCCTTCTTACAACTTTTGCTTAATAGGGGGTGACATTGAAAACCGTCTCTCAACCTATCTTCATGAAATGGTTTCTCCAAAGAAACCTCATTGAAGCAAGCCATCAAGGTAGTTTTGCCACCACCGAAACCACCTTGAAGTAGGTGGCGAAACTACCTCGGACAACACTTTTAAAAGTGACATAACTTTCAGATCAAATGTCCAAGTATAGTCATTCGACCATCAAATTGATCAGAAAAGCCCATTTGAGCACATGTTTCCTCCTAGGTGTCTTCAATGCATGCACATGTATTAGACATGTGGAATTGCTTGATTTTGAGTTAGACCCCAAGAAGAGCTCAGGATAGTGAGACATTCAGAGGATGCTCCACATGTGATAGGATATGGGAGACATTCAGAGGATGCTCCACATGTGATAGGATACATTTGCTAGAGATGGGAGTAGTACACATGTGACATCATATATTGAAACATTTGATAGACATGGGAGAAGCTCATATGTGACATTATATATTGAGACATTTAGATGATGCACCACATGTGATAGGATATGGGAGACATCTACGAGAGATGTGAGGAGTACACCATACGATCATATACAATCGCCTTCAATGATGGTTGTGATCTAGAGGACTTACCTTCTTCCCATACATAAGGGCACAGGGTGTACATGAGGTTATAGGCCCTCCCTCTTGGCGGCGACCACTCTTACCTATCATTTTTATCTCAACTATGCTACCAGACACAACGCATGATCCCCTTAACCCCACCTAGGTCCTGGTACACTTTGATCATGATATCAATGTGGTATACATGAGCCACTTATCCCAAGGGCTAGCAATCCCCTTTGGAGATGATGCAAACCTTGATCATACCGCAAACACACTTGTATCAATAATTCATGATGCTGCCAAAATCCCCCCAGCCTGCACTACAAGACACTCTTCAACCTCATCAAGAAGATGCTATAGAACCCATGGTTTGATGATGAATGCCAATAGATGAGATCTCATCTCATACATGGTAGTAGGATTTGGGACATTTGAGGCAGAGTGGATCTCATGACGCTTGATATGACATAAGAGGTGGGCATTCCTCTCATATAGGGTGGCCAAGGTGATTCGACCTTTTTAAGAAATTGTCCCCACCTTTGCATGGGGACTGCTATGTGAGGGAAATCCACCAATTCCCACCATAGACCTAGATGTGTGGCACACCTATGCGGCATCCATCTATGAAGTCCAGCTTCAGGCACCATAATATGTCCACCCTTCCCAGACCCACCACATACATTTTGTTCACCACACAGAATGTGCAAGTTGCATTACGCCGGCTCCACAATCAAAGAGACCAGGATCATGAGGGATATATTTGGTGAGATCACGACATTCATTGACTTCCTAGAAGGTGAGGAATTGTGGCTGGACAATTTGATGATACAGAGATTGTTGTATGCAAATGACACAATCCATTCTATCTTGTTAGTAGTAGGCTTATAGAGACACCTAAAGGCCCTATAGGTGTTGTGCAAAGAGAGAGACATGACACTCAACCTTGGCAAAACCAAGGTTATGATTTTCAACACCTCATGGGTAGTAAGCCCTTCATTAACATAGCTTCACTTATCGAGGGGAGCAGTCATACACTTATATAGGGGTAATCTTTACAGGCCTCGACTTCATGATGACCCATGTAGCCAGGGCATGACATACATGAGGACAAGGAGTTCTAGCTTGGCTTGAGCGATAGTGATTTCAAGCACATTTCCAACCCCCATGATGGAGGGATGCCTATTTGACACACTGGTGTGAGACTGACATCCATGTACGCAGCACTCTTCTAGGGGAGTGATCTATCAGCAAATTGAGTTGCAATGTTTTGAGAGGCTACAAGTATTATGGGATCCAAGATGTCTTAGAGTAAGCCCTCAGTCCCCCACCAGATCATGTAGGCACAATTCACCATGACACCACTCCAGATTGATGTGATCTTCCAAACGGTCACTTATCCCCACAAGGTCCTAGGCCTTACCTAGAGGGATACTATCGAGGATGGCACTAGAGCCATATGTACAACTAGCTAAGAGTGTGGTTAGCACCGGTCGGGTATGCATGCATATATTAATGGTTTGATAGCAATGGAATTCATATTCTCCCTCCCTTTCAGATGCCCATGATCCCTTGGTCCCACGGGATGAGATCAACTATATTATACTGTTGAGCCTACTCCAACTCTATACATCACCAATTTCGGGGGGGAGACCAAGAGTTCCCCACTAGGACAGCTCTATGGTAACCATATCTTGAGAGCATTAGAGGATGGAGTGATTATCATACCCCAATACATCTAAAGGACACACAAGTCTCACATGCATAGAGGATTGCCATTGGACAGATATGGGTCTCATTGAGGTAGAAAGAGCCATGTATGCCTAGAGAGCAAGCGATCTACAAACTATGCATGTGGGGGGAGGTGTAGATGGAGGAGCATTTATTGTGTACTTGCCCATTTTGAACCAATCTACACATCTTGAACCAAAATCCATGCATAAGTTTCTTATACTCCACTAACCTACGTTCCATGATGCACGCGCAACATCATGCACAATAACTTCCGCAAAAGTAGAAACATAAACATAAAATAATTGTGAATCTTAAGTCAACCAAAAAAATATTTGAAGTAGACAATATCAATGTAAGAACAAATCCACAACTTAAAGGAAAGCAATCAAAATAGGCAAATGAAACAAAACTTGCTACATGAGACTATGCAAAGAAACAAACACAAGACTTAAGGACAATTGTTAAACAAATGCAAGTCTCAAAAGACAATTGTTAAACAACTCATACATCAAAAGGCACGGATGAGTATAATTTTACTAAGGGATTCACATATTCAAGTCTTAGGTAAGCAACATGCATTACCTAATGATGATAATAGCTTGCCATCAAGCTCAAAACAAAAGAACACCAAAACTAAATGCAACCAACATCCACATAGGCACATAATGCACATAATCATAAACTAATGATGTGAAATTGCTTTCAGTGCTACTTGAAGCACCAATAATAGAATGTAGTGCCAATACCTTCATAATGAACACACATCCTAATGAAAAGACCATAGTTGAAATCCTTTATAGAGACAAACACCATGATTTGCACGTAACAATTTTTATTTCAAAACGATGAGCACTTTTTCCAAGAACATTGTGAGATCCGCATGGATACACATACAAAAAGAAAAGCTACTAGGGCATAGAATCACACCAAAAGAGATAAAACAAATACGAATGTAAATAAGTTCTTGCAATAAGATCTAGGATACCAAGACTTGGTGCAACTCCTAACATCACCAAACTACCTAGAACAATCATCAAACAGGTGTTTGCAATGATCAAGCAAATTCGAGATTGTTTGTGACATTCACAAGTGCAGAGACAATGTGGACTCATTTAACAACTTCTCTAAGAAAATAACAAGTATAGAAACGAATCGCAAAGATGCAAATGGCACTGGAGGAGGCCTCCAAGTGGGTGGATGTCGTGAAATGTGAGCTTGCAAGGACAACCGCTTCAACCACCTTCCTTTAGTAGGAGAGAACTAGTAAGGCTCTCAACATCAGAGTCTGTGGGATTCCCTGCACTAGCTCTGCTATCTCAAATGTAACTACTTTTGTCACATCCACCTTGGGGTTACCAGAGCATGGCAGTGAGGGAGCACGGTGCATAAGACGTGAGACTAGCCTCTAATGATACATTGAAAGACACTCAAGCTTGACTGGTAGCATTGCGTAAGAACCTAGCTAGATCCAAAAAGAATTTAACATGCACAAGCTTATACGAAATGACCTAGTGACCTGTGCATGCCAGTACAACCACTAGACACATACTCAAAGCCCTCCCAAAAGGCCATGATCTGATGTTTAAACAAGTAGATGGTCTCTTCTTTCATAGAGGCCCAAATCGACAGAGCCTTCATGTATATCCACTTTTTTAATAAGAAATGCATCCCACTACAATAACACAACAGATGACAAGGTTACATAGTTTGTGCACAAATACATATTCTAAGATGAAATGCTATTAGACTCTACCATTTGTGACATCCAAACATATTGCCACATCCTCGTTTGAAAAGAAAACAAGCAAACATGCAAATTTTGATTACCCTTTACCACTAAGACTGAACAAGACGACAATCCTTAGACTCTACCATTTGTAATATCCAAACATATTGCCACATCATCGTTTGCAAAGAAAACATGCAAACATGCAAATTTTGATTACCCTTTACCACTAAGACTGAACAAGACGACAATCCTTAGACTACTAAAAAAATTGTTGCAAAGTAGTGATAAAAGTGCTACAAAGAATATATGAGGCATTAAACTCCGCCACTACTTTTGACATATCATCCCCTTGCACAATTCTTAGAAGATCTTGGCTTAGACCAAAGATAATACATACAATGCCCTTAGAGTGCTTGCAAAACCTGCCCTCTTCTTGAAAAGACCAAAATACATAGCATATGGACAAATTGCTTTAGTAAGCATGCCGCACTCATGGATGGGTAGATGGTATTAGTGAATGCATTTGGTAGGTCTTGCAATAGTGTGGGCAGTTTTAGAATGAAAGCATGGTCTTTTGGTGCATGTTGATGAATTGGGATGGTACATTGGTAAGGAAATAATTATGTACAATATTGTTGCATGTTTAAGAACAAGCTTTCAAGTTTTTTAATTCGGGTTGCTCAGTCATGACGTTGCCATGTTGTAATTTCATGCAAGCCTTTTGTGATCATGCTATTGACTTTGATGTACAATGTGCCGTCGCTTGAAGCTGCGCAGGGGTCTAGTATTAAGTATGCATTTGTGTTGCTTGCCAAATAATCATAAGGTATTACATTTGCCATCCAATCTCCATTGAAAGCTTGTCATTGAAGAAGTTATATCATACTATAACATGCAAAAGTCATCCAAAAAATAAAACAAGCCTCAAATCATTCAATATATGTGCTATAACAAATTCCATGATCCAACAACCTATTAGAAAGAACAAGTACTCTTCTATGTGCCTTTTTTGCAAAAAAGAAAGCTAGAATGGCTTTTCCTTTCACAAGAAATAAGCTAGCAATAGAAGATGTTTGAAACCAATTTACATGCAACAATGACAACACACAATGGAGCTAGATAAAGCAAAGGGCTTATGAATGAGCAATTGCAATGCAAAACACACTCTAAATTTTCCCTGAGCACAACACAAGCAAATCCATCAACAATAACCAATTGTTGACATCCTACTCCTAACCCATATACATCACAATGAATGCAATGACACCACACAAGAACATAAAGCAACCAAAGTCTAGAACAATCCAAATGAAGCATGTCAAGTTATCACCACCAAAATACCATAACGAAATCCAAACTTTGAAGCAAATGAAAAGGAAAATTATTAAATGACATAATGTGGGGAAAAATATTACCCAATCACATATCTTCCCTGGAGGAGGAACCAAAAAGTATGGAAATTTGAGTATGCCGACAAAGTTGCATTCAAAATAGATGGGATCATGATCCACTCATCAAAGTTGTTCAATGAGCTCAATGTTGAATATCTATATGACCTTAAGATTTGATTGGTTTAACTCATAGGTCAAGCCTAGAAATAGCATTGGCTAGACTACGAGGTATGCATGAAGTAGCGAAATACCTACAAAGTCAAAGCAAAGTTGCCAATCCTACTTTGCTTCTCTTATGCTTTGTAGCTTGATAGTGTTGAGACCATTGTAGACATGCCACTCCAAAGAGACTTCTTGTTTACATGAAATGGATGTTGAGTTGAATAACTTACACACAAAGCAAGAGTTACACCAAGTGTAGAATCTAATGCCCCAATTTATTTGCTTGCACAAGCCCAAAGAGACTGCAAAGCTTGGAGCTCTTGGCCTACTTCCAAGAAAATTGACCACAAGGATGGAATAGCATGTCAAAAACTTGTACTTGGAAGAAAGAGGGGGGTGACATTCTATCATTAGCGTGTTCATGCTTTTGAAAAATGAACTTGTGAAAGAACCAAAAGGATGCACTACAATTTGAAAGGCATGTCTGGACAAAAGAGGTATTTGGGAGGAGGGGGCTGTAGTGTCTTTAGTTTATAACTGGGCGTACTATTGTTCTCTTGAGACAAGCTTAGGCAAGTTGTGCCAAGTAGTCTGTGTGCACTGTCGTTGAACTCAATCTTGTGATCTCTTCATCATAGTGTTCAAGCTTGACATCTATTGGATTTGAAGTATTCTAGAATGGATGAAGCTACCTAAACTTGCATACACTTCAAATACATATGTAACCTCTTGTGGGCCTCAACCATTGAAATAGACACAGGAGAATGTTGAGCATTCCCAACAAACACAACCCTCACGAAAAGCTTAAGTCTTGCGTAAGACCTAGATATAGGACCTTGCAAGAAGCCCTAGTGATTTTTCTCTTCATGTAGCTTATTGCAATTTTATGCTTTGGTATGTGGTCTTTTTTTCATTCTTTTCGGATTAGCTATGCAAACAAAAATCATGGAAATCATTGATCACCATTATGACAGTAGTGTTTATCAAACTCGCTCTTCAGGTAAATTTCCAATTCAAAAAGTTGGAATTCATAATTAGAAAGTGACACCCTATTACACATCATCCTAAGAAGGGGTGGATCCTTGTGCTTTATAAAATGTGGGAGAGCAACCACATGAGCTCTCCACATCCACTATGTGGTTATACTAAAGCCAATACATGAAAATATGTGGCTTTGCTTCAAATTGCAAAGGATTTCCCGCATCTTTGTTCAACTGTAAGCATCTTTGCAACAAATATTAACTCCATGTTTCATGGGGCACTTATTGGTGGGGTAGGAGGTACAAGCACAAAGGACACAATTGTCTAACCCTTTTAATGGAGCCAAGTACACAACAAGAGTAGCAGCCAAAACCATAAAAAGGACAACACCTTGCAATGCTCAAAACATTTGGGAAGAAGCTGCTAGGAGACTTTGCTTCTTGGTTAGTAATGATTTTGTCTGATGGCACAGTAGCTAGCATGAACCACTACACCATTTAGTGTCTTAAATTAAGTTGGCTAAGATCGCAAAAATGCAGTGTCTTGAATTAAGATGAGCTTATCAAACCTTGGACAGCTCAAAACAAAGAGTTTCCAGCATTTCATTGGATCTCATACCATATGGAACAGCTGAAGAAAATTCCCCAACTTCTAGAACGGGAGGACATTACTATCAGTTGGTCTACCACAACTGCTGTGTCCTATAACTGGTGAGGGTTATAAAATCTTGGACAAAACACAAAAGTGTGGAACGTTTTTATTGGATCTCATTGCACAGAACATCTGAAGAAAACCCTCCACCTCCCTAATCGACTATGTACAGAACATTACCAACACATAGGCCAAGCATTATGACAGCCCACAATAGCTTACAGTATCAAATAAATGAAGCCAGACCTTTTTCCCAACAAACAGCCACAGAGAAAAAGTCGATGGATGCATACTGACTCAGATGTTTATTCAATCCTTGGTTACACACTGGCAATAAATTCCTGTTTATGTTATCAAGCCTCAAAAGGGTGAGGCAGTGGTACACGAGCATTAGTGGCAAGAAAGTTTGACATTACTTTCCTAAACAGCCAGCCCTTACATAGTACCAAAAGTAGTCAACTACGACAAATGAATGGTCACTGGACCTGTAAAAGCTGCACCATGTTGTGCCCGCAGTGACTCATCTTTATATAAAAGCTTCAGTTCCTTCTTTGCTCTCCTCGAAGTTCTTCTCTCTTCTTTGAGAGCTGCCTGCGAATTAATGCAAAACCTGTGAATATGATGCAGCAGTGTGACAGCAAACCTAAAACTGCCAACATAGAAGTCATAAAATAGAAAACAAATCTGTAAACTGCCACTAAATACAAGGCTAAAGGAGTTTGAAGGGCAGCTATGCATTTGATTCTCTTTTGAGAGAGTAAATCGCATGCAACAATCAGAGCACTACCTAAGTGATCTACTCCAACAACTTGAGTGGCAAGAAACCTTTCAGTCTCTGTGTTTCTTCCAGTTTCTTTGAAGCCAAGGCTTCACAGATGTGGATTCCCAACTTTGGTGAAGGCCAGCTAGCAATGAAAAGCCCTTTGTTGCTATTGCACAAGGATGGAGCTAGCAATGAAAAGCCCTTTGTTGCTTTGGGAAAGGGTAAGCCCAGCAAGGGCAAGCCAAACAAAAAGACTTGACATGGGATTCTTCAGATGTAGATGGTGGGAGCAGCAGAAGAAGAGAGTGCTTAGCCTGCACACATACAAGACATTGCAAAGAAGAGGCAGATCAAAAGAAAAGTAAGGAATACCAGGCTCCAGCCCAAGAAGGAAGAGTCAAGGTCAAAGGAGGCGCACGCTCTTCTGACTGGAGAGACCTCTCTATTGGTTGCTCACTGCAACATTGAGGTCAAAGTATGCAAACAGCAGAGTGGTCATGTACACGTCAAAAAATTAAATATTTCAGAGCCTCCGGGCCAAAAGACAGGGGGGTGTTCCCACAAGCAGCTCTTGATTTATGGTCAACATTCAGCCATTTTGCTAGTTGAATCCTGAGCATTGATAAGAATAAGTGTGTATCCATTCGCTTAAAGAAAAGAAGACACTGTGAGATGGTCCATGGAGCCTGCAGATTCAGAGTCTTTGGAGATGGTGCAGGTTGCAAATAGTAAAGATGGGCGACATAGTTCATCACCAAAGGAGGCCCTTTGAAGTGATGGCTTCCCCAAAGGAGATGTTGATGCAGACCATTACAAGATGGCGTTGAAGCTGGTTTTGAGATTTCAGCTTCTGACATACAAGGCCATGAAAAATGCCATTACAGCAGAGCATCTGGGGGTGGCAGCCAAAATTGTGAGCGCACTCTGGCTGCTGGCTGTGGGGTTCATGAGGGGCAGAAGCCAGGACATATACAGTAAAATATGCAGCCAATCACAGCCAGGTTAGCTCAACCCAGAGACTTCAATACCCAATCAGGGCATCTCATGCATTACTTCTTATGACAAAGTTAGTGGACGACCCGTAGACGTCGCCCATCTCTTTTTTGGAAAAATCTGGCTGTGACGTGCAGAGTCACGGCCAAGGAGATGGTCCACATAGGATGGCAGCCATTCATGAGTCATGGCTGTCGTCCTTTGTGAACTCAGCTGACCTAAGGAGCCTCAACCAACTAGGATTATAGAAAAGCACAGATCTAGAGCGTACTCAAAGCTGCATCTCCAAAGCAGCTGCATGCCGAGCTCTTGGCAGATGCCAATCTCACAACCATCTCTACCATCCAAAGACAGCTTGATCCAGCACCGTAGCTAGCGTTCAAATGGGAATTTACGCCTAGATCTCTCACCCTGAAGCTGAAACTGGTGGAGATGATATAGTGAGCAGGCAGTGATGCAGCCATAGCAGAGACCTTCTACTATTTAAGAATAGATGAAGATCGGGGAAGGATATCGTTGCTAACCAACAAGACTTGGAACCCTAGCTTACACTTAGGGTACACGCTAGCTTTGAAAAGGCCTGGCCAATGCCCATTTGTTTAGGAAGCTGGCAAATAAACTAAACAAACAATGAGGCCAGCCATGTGAGTGACCAGCCAAGCTGGTGGCAGGGGCAGTTGACTGGAAACATACAACCAGCCATGCTGGTTGGGTCACCAGCCAAGTCAAGAAATTTTGGACCAAGTTCACATGGTGAGCAGGTATAGGCTAATGCTCGCTTGCAAGAATGCAAGTTAAAACGAGAGGTGAGGAGAAATGTACATGGTCAAGCGCCTATATATGGCCTTCTAAATAAAGGATTCGGGGGTTTTCCTGGACATTCCAGCTGTTGGTGCAGAGGTAAGCAAGAAGTAAGTACACAGGAAGCTGAGAGCATTCATGAGTTGGATTGAGTGATTGAAGAGTGTGATAGTCGGTACAAATCAGCCCATAGATGACACAATTCTGGATGATGTAGCAAATGAGGAAACGACAGCAATTCAAGCATCCAAATGGAGGCCCAAATGGATGTTAGATACAATACATGACAGTGGCATGGTTAATCCATTACCTTACAGGACACACTCAGCATCTCAGCATACATCTGGATTACTTACTCATTATGTATCTAAGAGCAATGCAATGAGGAGGAGCCACTCTCCTTTGAAAACTCAGAGGAGGATTAAAGTGAATATCACTTCATCATCATAACGATACATGGTATTTGACAGATTTGCCTTATGGAAAGAAGGCAATTGGCATGAAGTGGGTTTACAAGCACAAATGGAAAGCACATGGCACTATGGACCATTTTAAGGCTAGGCTTGTTGCAAAGGGTTATGCACAACAGAAGGGTATTGACTTCAAGGAGACCTTTTGCTCCCACTTGGAGAATGACTACTATCAGATGCATGATGGTTATGGCAACTCATCATGGCTGGAATATACATCAGTTGGACATACAGACTGCTTTCTTGCACAGAGATTTGCATAAGGATTGTATACATATCTCAGCCTCGTGGTTTTTGTAGAAGAGGCAGGAACATAAGGTGTGTCAGCGAAGAAAGATTTGTATGGCCTCAAACGGGCACCTAGAGCATGGTACAAGAAGATATATACTTACCTTGCCGCACATGGCTCTTGCAACAGTCCGAAAGTTCCCTCTGTCAGAAAGACTTTATGGACATCGTACTTTACGTTGATTGCATGCTACTCACAGGACCCCATGAGCAGGACATTGCAGCCTTTAAGGTTGAGTTACATGCCTCATTTGAGATAGAGTGATCTCAGCCTACTGCATTTCTATTTGGGAATATAGTTTTCACAGCAAGTAGATGGTATTGTTCTGATGCAGACGAAGTATATACAGAAGCTGCTTCAGAGATTTTGTTTTTTAAAGGATTGCAAGCCAGTTGTCACACCTGTGGAGAAAGGTATGCATTTGATCAGACTTTTTATACCAGCACGTTCTGGGCTGTTTGATATATTAATACAACACGAGTTCGAACATAGAATATGGGGTGTCACAGTTGAGTAGATATATGCATAGCCCAGGGAGTAAGCATTGGCAGGCTATGAAGGTCATGTTCCGCTATTTTTAAGGTACTCAGCACCTTGGTTTGTTCTACCTTGGGGGGGTAATCGACAGCTACAAGCTTTTTCCGACTGAGACTGGGCTGGCTGCTTTGACACATTGAGTGTCCACTACGGGTTTTTGCTTCTTCTTGGGGACTTTGCACATTTCCTGGTTGAGCGAGAATTGGCCAGTTCTAGTTGTGAGGCTGAGTACAAGGCAACATTCACAACTACCTAGTTCTAGTTTTGAGGCTGAGTATATGGCTCAAACGGTTATATGTTTGCTTGGGTATAGGACAGCCTGCCGCTACCTCTATCTTCATTGACAGTCAGAGTGCATTGGCAATTGCAAAGAATCATGTCTTCTATGCTCGCGTAAAGCACATTGAGGTACACTATTGGTGATTATCTGCAGCAAATCAAAGATCCAGGCTGCGATTCTACCAGCAGTGATTTGTTTTTAGGGTTTCAAAGCTGAATACAGATTCATTTTAGGGTTTTTGGTCTGCTTTTAGTGGTATCAGTGCTGGAAAGGTCACCTCCCCATCTGTAAGCCCCCATATGAGGAGAGCATGAGGGAGGTGGACCTAGGTCCTGAAAGAAGGCCACATGGGCAGAGCACTATGGCTGCCATGGGCGTAGAGATCGGAGAAAAAAAGAAGAACCTGGAGAAGCCATGGTGGCTGCAACAAATGAAGCTCATGGACAGAAAGTTGGCTATGGAGGTTCAGCCTGGATCTGGCCTGTCAGAGGCATGTTTGGAGCAGCACCAACAGGCGAGATATACCAAGGATGGAGGTGCCTATGTGGCAACATGCTTTGCAGGGTGTGTGGGCGGAAGCGAGACCTGAAACTAGTCCCTCGAAGTGGCGCAATAGGTGGCGGAACTGGAGCATGGGCCAGCAGCAGAAAATCGCCTATTGGTCAGGCTGGTTGGGCAGGGTATAGCCTGCCAACCAGGCCTGGTTGTGGGCTGAAGCAAGGGCTGGGCCCTGCATGGAAGTATGGGCCAAGTGCCCTAGCTTTTGGGCCCCTGTAGGGGCAGTTTTGGGCAGGTAAATGCCTGCAACAAAGTCGGCCAGGGGGGGCAGGAAGAACAACCAGGTCGGCCAGATCTAGGAGCCTGGGTCGGTGGAGTTCTCAGCCCCTTGGGGGCTTATAAAAGGAGAGGCCTCAAGCCTCATTTAATCATCACTTGAAGCAGCCAATATACAGCAGACAGGAGCAGCAATTAGGGCTTCCTTGGGCCTACTCCCAGAGAGTGAAGAAGACTTAGAGGAGCTGCAGACTGAAATAGTAGGTGCTGCCCACCTAGGCTGGTTTCCAGACAGCAAGGTGGAAGGGATCGGGACGAAGAGTCTACATCGCTCGAGGATGAGCACGCGGGCTCCAGTCTAGAGATATCCGGCAGATAGTAGAAGTACCTTGTGGTAAGATCAAAGGACCACGCTCTCGTGGGACTTTGGATCTCTCTCTCTTTTGTTGTGTCCATAGTTTTGGACGGAAATATATTGTTTTGGTAGCTTCTATATCTGGCTGGATTATTGTCTATTTATGAGTCTACACATCTATGTGATGCACATAAGTTTGTGATTCCACTCCCCACACACACTGTGTGAGCTCCTCGGCTATTCTATAAGTCTTCCGCTATGCATACCCTTTGTTGGTCCATTTCTAACATGGTGTCAGAGCCAAAGTAGGAGGCTCACTAGTGTGGGAGCCTGAAGGCAGAGAGAGCTTGCTGAAGGACAACCCTGATTCAGAAGCTCTTGGGAATCAACTTCCAAGATTGGAGGACAACGTGCGTAAGGAGTTCTGGTCTACAGAAGGTTGAGTTTGTTTGACTTTGCTGTGTGGTTTAGCAGCAAAGATGTCGATTTTAGAAACCTCTTCAGCCCCTTCTCTCACTTCCTCATCCCCCAGATTTCTTTCTTTCACTATCCCTAACTTTGGAGAGTCTCGGAAACTGGATGGGACAAATCACCCTATCTAGAAGGTGAAGATCCGGAGTTTAGTGGCTTGAAAGCTATGGAAATTGACAATGGGAGTGGAGGCGAAGCCAAAGAATATGGTGGACAACAAGGGGAAGATACTCATACCAGCAGATGGAGAGGAACTCGAAGCTTGGGAAGATAGGGCATTCCATGAAATCCACTTCATGTGAGTATCAACAGCCACGCACGTGGAAGATACAAGCACTCTGATGTTGAAGAAGCAAGATCCGGGATGTGTTATCTGTCTCGTATAGATCCTTTAGAATGGCCCACACCTCTATTGACGTGTCGGCCATCTGGATGTGAGGAAGCACAGAGTCCGTCGTAGTCCCTATGACCAATGCCAGTGCATGGGCATGGCTTGCTTTCAGAGCAAGCACACAGGTAGTACGACGATCTCGTATGTACTTGATGTTCTTAATTTGAGCCTTTATAGCATGCAGTGAAGAGAATTTGCTCTTCATTTATCTCAAGTAATGCGAGATTGGAAGGACTGCACCTTCTTCGAAGGCACACGGGGAAGTGTGAGTGCTTCTTCAAATCTCGGACACAGATTGCTGAAGGTGATGGACAAGGTGTATTGAAGCCAGCTGCTTGAGAGCTCTGTGAAAGTTCATGGTCCAAGTTATCTGGAAATATTATTTTGTTGCGGATCTTGCCAAAGGAAGGACGGGTTGAAACAAACCCTCAGAGCATTGTGCCTGGAAGACTCCAAGTTGTTCACTCATTATGAGGGGGACAATTGTAAGATCGTGGCGTCTGGATTGCTTGAGTTCGAAGGCGGGAACGTGACAAAAGGTGGTGGGTGCCAGGAAGTGCTACCAGAGATGGACATGTGTACTAGGAAGGTGTGCAGAAGCGGAACGGGACCTCGTGGAGCAAAAGCCACTGGATGAAAAGCCAAGAAAAGATTTCGGCATTGAAATGTTCCAGAGGACTACGACCAGGGAGTTATTGGAGCATCGTCATCGACGTGTTGGCATGGGCTGAGATGTGTCGGTGAGAGGGGGTGTTGGAAAGGTCACCTCCCCATCTGTAAGCCCCCATATCAGGAGAGCATGGGGGAGGTGGCCCTAGGCCCTAAGAGAAGGCCGAGGCATGCTTGGAGCAGCACCAAAAGACGAGATATACCCAGGATGGAGGTGCCTATGTGGCAACATGCTTTGCAGCATGTGTGAGCAAAAGCGAGACCTGAAACAAGTCCCTGGAATTGGCGCAATAGGTGGCAGAACTGGAGCATGGGCCAGCAGCAGAAAATCGCCTATTGGTCAGCCTGGTTGGTGAGGGCCTAGCTTTTGGGCCCCTGTAGGGCCAGTTTTGGGCAGGTAAATGCCTGCAACAAAGTCGGTCGGGGGGGCAGGAAGAACAACCAGGTCGGCCAGACCTAGGAGCCTGGGTCGATGGAGTTCTCAGCCCCTTGGGGGCTTATAAAAGGAGAGGCCTCAGGCCTCATTTCATCATCACTTGGAGCAGCAAATATACAACAGAGAGGAGCAGCAATTAGGGCTTCCTTGGGCCTACTCCCAGAGGGTGAAGGAGACTTAGAGGAGCTGCAGACTGAAATAGTAGGTGCTGCCCACCTAGGCTGGTTTCCAGACAGCAAGGTGGAAGGGATCGGGACGAAGAGTCTACATACGCTCGAGGTGGAGCACGCAGGCTCTAGTATAGAGATATCCGGCCGATAGTAGAAGTACCTTGTGGTAAGATCAAAGGACCACACTCTTGTGGGACTTTGGATCTATCTCTCTTTTGTTGTCTCCATAGTTTTGGACGGAAATATATTGTTTTGGTAGCTTCTATATCTGGCTGGATTATTGTCTATTGATGAGTTTGCACATCTATGTGATGCGCATAAGTTTGTTGACAACAAGACAGAGGACCAAACCTCTGACTTTTGAGGAGTTGGGTCTATTACTGCTCCTAGAAGAAGCTAGGGAGAAGCTCTACAACAACGACAAAGACGACAAGGCATTGTTGGCAAAGGATTACGCTAGCAAAGGGAATGGCAAGCCTAACGGTGGCAAGTCTAAGAAGAATAACTCTGATGATGAGGACACTTCCCAGAAGCGGAAGCAGAAGAAGAAGTGCTTCTACTGTGGCACGCCAGGCCATTTTGCGAAGGATTGCAGAAAGAAGAAGGTGGATCAAAAAAACAAGGAGTCCAACTCAGATTTAGAGGGTAACACAAAAGAGGACAGCATGGAGTGCTTGTATCTTCAGGTGTGTGGCTATTGATACTCACATGAAAGTGGATTTCATGGAATGCCCTAGGATTTCATGTTCAGATGATTGTTGTCGTTCAGAAGGGGGCAGTACAGGATTACATTGGTTATTGGTATGTGCCTCGATGATGTTCATGGCTTGCTTTAAGAGCAAGCACACAAGCAGTACGACAATCTCGTATCTACTTGATGTTCTTAATTTGAGCCTTTATAACCTGCAGTCAAGAGAATTTGCTCTTCATTTATCTCAGGTAATGCGAGATTGGAAGGAATGGACCTTTTTCGAAGGCACGCGGGAAAGTGTTGGTGCTTCTTCAAATCTCGAACACTTATGAGGGGGGCAACTGGAAGATCGTGGCATCTGGATTGCTTGAATTCGAGGGCAGGAACGTGACTAAAGGTGGTGGTGCCAAGAAGTCCTACCAGAGATGGACAAGTGTACTAGGAAGGTGTGCGGAAGCAGAACCGGGCCTAGTGGAGCAGAAGCCACTGGATGAAAAGCCAAGAAAAGATTTCGGCATCGAAATATTCTAGAGGACTACGACCAAGGAGTTACTAGAGCATCGTCATCGACGTGTTGGAATTGGGCTGAGATGTGTCGGTGAGAGGGGGTGTTGGAAAGGTCACCTCCCCATCTTTAAGCCCCCATATCAGGAGAGCATGGGGGAGGTGGCCCTAGGCCCTGAGAGAAGGCCACATGGGTAGCACTATGGCTGCAATGGTGGCAAAGATAAGAGAAAGAAAGAAGAACCTGAAGGAGCCATGGTGGCTGCAACAAATGAAGCTCATGGACGGAAAGTTGGCTATGGAGGTTCAGCCTGGATTTGGCCTGTTAGAGGCATGCCTGGAGCAGCACCAAAAGACGAGATATACCCAGGATGGAGGTGCCTATGTGGCAACATGCTTTGCAGCATGTGTGAGCAAAAGCAAGACCTGAAACAAGTCCCTGGAATTGGCGCAATAGGTGGCGGAACTGGAGCATGGGCCAGCAGCAGAAAATCACCTATTGGTCAGCCTGGTTGGTGAGGGTATAGCCTGCCAACCAGGCCTGGTTGTGGGCTGAAGCAAGGGATGGGCCCTGCATGGAACTATGGGCCAAGTGCCCTAGCTTTTGGGCCCCTGTAGGGCCAGTTTTGGGCAGGTAAATGCCTGCAACAAAGTCGGTCAGGGGGGGCAGGAAGAACAACCAGGTCGGCCAGATCTAGGAGCCTGGGTCGGTGGAGTTCTCAGCCCCTTGGGGGCTTATAAAAGGAGAGGCCTCAGGCCTCATTTCATCATCACTTGGAGCAGCAAATATACAGCAGAGAGGAGGAGCAATTAGGGCTTCCTTGGGCCTACTCCCAGAGGGTGAAGGAGACTTACAGGAGCTGCAGACTGAAATAGTAGGTGCTGCCCACCTGGGCTGGTTTCCGGACAGCAAGGTGGAGGGGATCGGGAAGAAGAGTCTACATACGCTCGAGGTGTCTACATACGCTCGAGGTGGAGCACACGGGCTCCAGTCTAGAGATATCCGGCGGATAGTAGAAGTACCTTGTGGTAAGATCAAAGGACCACGCTCTCGTGGCACTTTGGATCTCTATCTTTTGTTGTGTCCATAGTTTTGGACGGAAATATGTTGTTTTGGTAGCTTCTATATCTGGCTGGATTATTGTCTATTGATGAGTCTGCACATCTATGTGATGCACAAAAGTTTGTGATTCCACTCCCCACACACACTGTGTGAGCTCCTCGGCTATTCTATCAGTCTTCCGCTATGCATCCCTCTGTTGGTCCGTTTCTAACATGGTATCAGAGCCCAAGTAGGAGGCTGCAAAAAGTGGTCACCCAAGTGAGGCGCCTGTTGTACAAGGGAAATGGAGCAGCTCGAAGTCGAGAGCAGCTGTAAACAGGGTAGCGGCTGTAAGGAAAATGCCACGAAGTAAAGATTTGAGCTGTTAAATGGCTGGAGAAACTCTCTACAATAGTCACCCAGCCTGGAGAATTAATTCCCCGCGATGAAGTGCCTCAAAATGCAAAGTGCAAGAACAGTCCACAAACTTGCTGGATAAGGACTCTAGTACAGTCGCCCTAGCTGGAATAGCACAATGAAAGGGTTTCTTGGCGACGAAATCCCTTGAGATGGCTGGAACTGCAGCTTCGAACTGAGAAGAGGAGTCGACCAGCTTGTAGACAGCTGCCAATGAGGTGTGGAGGGGCTGGGGTGGCTGGAAATGGCTGAGGGATGAAGCGTTAACCTGCTCTGATACCACTGTAGACACGTGCAAGCAATGGAAGATGGAAGCAAGCTGAAAACCGTACTGCTGGAATGAATGAAAGAAAGAAACGAAGTCTGAAATTAAGGTATGGAGTCTGAAAGAAAGGTACAAAGTACACAAAATAAAGAAACCTAGAACAGGGTGTCGTAGTAGTACCTAAGTGTACTACGTGGCACATGTCATAAGTGCCCTAACTGTCCTAACTGCCTATATCTAAGCCTACAAGGCACATAACAGGGAACAGAAGGCACCAATGAATAGCCCATGGGATGGCCTACAATTTTTGGATCTGTCCATGGCTTTTTGGAACTATCGTGTACTTTATGGAAATCCCTAGGAACTTAACAAGCATGAACACCATAAATTTCTCTAGAGACCCACCAATGCTAAAAAATGAATTCTCCCAAAGACTGCTTGTGAATGTTGATCTTCTACTGGGTTGGCCGTATGACTTTCAATGTGATATGAAGTCTCGTCAGTCAATATCGGAATCCATTTTCATCATGAAAGCCTATTTGCTTAGCCCTTCAAGATTTTCCTAGTGATGACAAAAGCAGCACTCTGCCCCTCAAAACAGATGGCACTATATCCCTTTCTTTTGCCTACAATGATAATAGCAACATCCTTATAAAGTATTTGCTACTAGACATGTTTTCCATCATGATGTAATTACAAAATGCATCCACTAAACAAATCACGAGGGTAAAAATAGCAGCATTAAAAAAAAACAATGCAGAACTTTAAAAAATGAAAATCAAATGCATGAAACAATATGGATTGGGACTAACAACTGTAATGGATTGATTGAAACTCAAACAAATGTGATCTCTTCTCACCTTCCGTTCCTTTCTTTCCTCCTTGCTCTCCCCAGCCCTTCTCTGACCTGCATAAGATTTCTTTTCTTGCAAATCCATTACTCCTGAACTGCAATTTATGCCATCATTTCTACTAGGTCGCCCTTTCCCTGGGAGGTAATCAACCGGTAGCTGCTGCTTTCCTCGAAGACGAATTGAAGGATTATTTATGTCAGCCTTCATTAGCGCTTTGCTCAAACTCTGTTTGTCCGGCTGCCTAGGAAGACTAGAAAGACTAGAAATCTTGCAGGGGTGATTATCAAGATTTGAATAATTGGTCGTTATAGTTTCACAGTCCCACTGTTCTCCGTCTTCATCACTGTCAGCTGTTATTATCAATTCTTTCTCATCTTCTGATGAATCACTTGAAGAATGTATCTCCTTTGGAGCATTCTGTTCTCCTATACAAGAATTCGGCACAAATTTTGCTTTTCCCTCATCAGCATGCACATTCTTGTGTTGTATCTCAGCTGGACTCTCATATTTGTCTTGAACAAGAGAATTACTGATCAAAAAATCAGAAATGACGTTGTTGAATGCAGAAATATGGACAGAACCATGCAGTGATAGGTCATCACGATCAAGGTCGCCAATCTCATCGTCGTCATACTCACGCAAAGCTAGCTGCATGCAAAAGTAAACAAATTGAGTTTTATGTTCACAACTAAGACAAATTGAGCTAGAACTATCCAGGCTCCTAATTTAGGCCATAATCAAAATTAGACCTCCCTAGAGAACGATTATAACAAACGAATTGAAAGTGGTAAGAAAATATATGCTATCTAACTCTGCTGTGCTTTTTCTTGTTCATGTCAGCCTTGCAGATATTTCTCACTGGGTTTAATTTTCAAGAAGTGGTGTGCCTATCTGTTATTTGATGAGGTCGACATAAATGCATGGCATGTACAACTAAAAGAGCACTACAAGTCAAATGCAAGAGACTTACCAGCTCAAACTGCTCATCCAATAGGCGTGATGGTCTATCATTATCATTGTCAGCTTCTCCATAATCCTCACTGCCATCAGAAGACTCCCTTGCAACTTCTGGACTTATCAAGATCTGCTGTTCAGATCCAGCTCCCCTGGCTGCAGAACTCTGTGCACCCTCATTTGCCTTAGCAATAAAGTCATCCTCGAGTTCATCAGCAGAATCGAACACACAACCATCATCTATTTCCAGCAAAGTAACCACGTCAGGATCTACAGCTTTGGTTGTGGAACCACGTATTCGAGATGCGCTTGAGCTGACAAGTAAGGCATCACTGTCAACACCATCTTCTGTGCAAGAAACATGAATTCTTGATGCATCATAGGCCTGGATAGAGTTAACAAGAACCAGTGTCAATGCAATTCTATAAAACAACATTTGTTTATCTACATTCCCCTAGTTCCAAGCATAAATGTGCCACTTTTGTATCATAAATCAGGTCCAGGCAAACAATTGCGAATGAATAGAGACTGCCAACACAAGCCACAGTGAAGAGCGGCTGTTACTGTAACGGACCTGAAGGAGCACTCCTACCTATCACGTAAGGATCGAGGCATGACAATCTGGAAGCAGTAATAGAAACATCCATAAGATGAATCTAGGAGCATACCCAAACTCATCCTCTAAACACACAAAACAAGGCAGTTTCAATCTCACTACAGTTACAAGTTGAAAACAATAAACCCCATCACGCATGCAGGGACTAGCTACTATGACATCCCCACTGACATCATCAGCGCCCAACGGTGGAGGCAGACCATAATATAAACATATGCTCTCGCATATACAAATCCAGACACACACACATACTTGAGCATCTATTGATTCAAAGATCTTTGTACTGAAATTCTGCAAACACTCTGGAGGTGAAGGGGCTAGCACTGAAGGAGAAGGGTAATCAAAAAGTAGTCCACATTCTCTTCATTCAAGCTACAACTACTTGTCAAGACTATACTATTTCATTTTAGTCTCTCCCAAACGAGTATTTCTAAGCGAAAAATGCTTGGACAATCTGGCTGATAGGACAACACACCACTTATGATAGAAAGAATTTATCACAACATGGATGAAAACTTCACAACACAAAATTTGCATGTCCGCAAATACGGTGTGGCATGGTATCTAGATAAATCCAGGAACATGTCCAAACTCATCCTTTGAAACACAACACGTACTCTTCAAATCTCATGACACATATATGTACCCCTCTGTATGTGTGTGTGTGTGTGTGTGTGTGTGTGTGTGTGTGTGTGTGTGTTCACCATATCAGCAAGCCACAACATGGATGAAAACTTCACAACATGAAATTCGCATGTCCGCAAATACGGTGGGGCATAGTATCTAGATAAATCCAAGAACATGTCCAAACTGACACATATATATGTACACCTCTGTGTGTGTGTGAGTACAACACAGCACTCCTTTAGGGACCCCACAGGTTTTTTTGCAGGTCTTCATGTATTCTATGCGGGACATTCTTCCTTTTCGTAGAATATAATGATCCACATGACGTTACATTATTGTCAGATGCACAATAAATGGAGATATTTTTCAATTTGCTTCATTTATGCCTCACATATCTCTTGCTTGTGCTGAAATGTGGCATCATTTGGTCGACTATCCCTGATGGGGGAAAGAATGCCTTCATCTGTGGAGATTTTAACAACTCCCTTGCCACTACTGACAGTACCAACCACTCTTCGCTCTCATATTAGAACACGATGCCTCGACCCATATGGCCGATTCTTTGCATGCTCGTGACTTATTGCGACATCTTATGCCCAATAGTTGATGGGTGTACATTTCATCATAATGCATTCACCCAATATTGGGCTCACTCGGATTGGTGGTGTATGCTTCGTGCAAGGCAATTTGATGATTTTACTTGTGGCATGAGTTTTGATTACACGCTGCATTTATCTGATCAATTTCCGGTCTTTATAACCTTTTTCTTTGGTTTGCCAGTAAATGATGTGCCATTTCCCTTCAAAAGGTTCTTATTGGTGCATAATTCCTATTTGCGGCACTACCCCTTTTCAGTTCTGGTTAAAGGTCTCATTACCAAGCTCACCTTGCATTCTTTGGTAAATGTGGATTGACTGTTTTTCTTCAGGTATGCAGATTTTGATTGAGGAATATGGCAAATGCTATCTGAGTGATTTACGCCGGAAAGTGGCTGATGCAATAGTTCAGATTCAGCATTTTACCACTGTTGAACATAACATGGATTGTCTTTCAGTGAACAAGCTCATTTTCAAGCTGCCCTTAATTGTCTGGCACAAATGATCAAAGGAAATTAAGGAAATGACAGCTTCGCTCTCGCCAAAAGCCCATGCAGGATACGGGCTGTTCTTAGAAGGCTTTTTCCAAAAGCCTACATACCTCTCACAGGATGCATTCTCTGCATCATGTATTGCGACCAGAAGGTTCTTGGACAATGCTTGATGACGTCTGGTCCAGTATTATTTTGCAAACTTGTTTACTGCCCCTCCTTTCTCTTCATCTGTTGAGCTTGTTGCTAGAGATGCTTTTCTTCGCCATGTTCATCCAATTCTCTCTTTTGAGAAGTCGGATTCATAGGAGTTGCCATTCACAAATCAAGAGTTGAAAGGGGCATTGGCTAAATTGGGATGTTCCAATCCCTAGGTTGGGATGGCCTCAGTGGATTTTGTTGCTGAATCCTAAGATCAACTAAGGCCTATTCTTTTGTACATGATCAATGATGCTTGGCTCTCCGGTTTGCTGCCCTCTTCTTGAAATAAAGGATTGCTGCGTATGGTTCCCAAGAAGCCTTTATATAAGCATTTGTCGGATTGGAGGCCAATCACCTTGATGCCTATGATATACAAGTCATCTCTAAAATGTTGGTATTACGTATTTCACAGATCTTGTATAGGCTTGCACCCTGCGCAATATGGATTTATGCCTCGCAAGCAAATCATGGATAACATTGCAAATGCCTATGTTGGTATTGAATAAGCCAAATATTAGCATCAGAGTGTTTTGATTATGCAGATAGATATTGAAAAAAGCATTTGATACAGTCAGGTGGGACTTCGTTGCAGATGTTATGCAACGGTTGGGTTTCGGACCTAAATGGAAAAGGTGGTTTACTGGCTTTATGACGGTTGCACATCATCCTGTCTCTTGTCTCTCTGATCTGATGCTCTCTTCTTCATGATCATTTGGACGCTCTGTCCGTCAGGGCTGTCCTCTCAGTGCTCTACTTTTCGCCATTGCTAAACATCCCCTCTTGATGCATATGAATGATTAAATTGGATGTTCAGCATCTTAAGCAGGCCCTTCATTTATTTGGTCATTGAAGGAGAGCTTTGCCAAATCCAAACTCCTTCCTCTCCACGCATGTGATTGACACTGTATTTTATGGCTCGGATTCCTACTGCCCTCGGATCAAATTGTGTGCTATTTAGGCTACCCCATTGGTTGCCATATTTCTTTACCACAGGAAAGGTTATGGGTATTGCCATTGATTCCCTCTTTTACAGATATTGAGAAATAGATATCCAATGCTACGGAATGCCTTTGGCACACTAAAACTGATTGCAAGGTGCTTGGGCTTCTAAATTACAGCTCTATTTGTTTGCCCAAAATGCATGGGGGCTTAAATATTTTGAACATCGACACTCGTGATAGCTTGCAAGGCTACTCTTTTAATTACTTTTTTGAAAAAGGTTAGCCATGAGCACTTATGCTCTCCTGCTTGTTTGCTTCACTCCGTTCTAACGCTTTTGGACATTGGATCCCTGCTCTATCTAATGTTTTTTTTGGGCCTCTACATGGTTCTATTCCTGGTTGTCCATTTTATACTCGTCTACTCCAAGATTGGTAGCTTCTTCTAGCACATTTGCACTAATCAAGACGCCCTGCCGATACTGAAAATACACTCCATTCACAAAGTACTCATTGGAGCCATGTCTTTGATCTGTCGTTAGCTCATCTTCAACCTAGAAAAGCTTTGGGTATCTCTACGGTGGATGATGTAATCGCATGCCTATTTGGCGTACTCTCACTACCATGCTGCTCCATTTCAATCTGCTCCCCATTTATTTACGGGCCATTCTCTCATGGGTTGGAGATTTGATCGAGGCATTCCGGGTGATTCTCCTTTCTCTTTTGCAATTACCATCTTCTTCTCCCATAACCATGGATTCACGAGCGTGGGCTCTTTATTTGGCATCTTGACAAACCTCTCACTTGGTGGAAGGGTCGTCTTGGCAATATTTGGAATAGTAAGCTCCCTCTCAGACAAAGGCTTTTCTTATGGCGGTGTTTGGTTGGTGCATTACCAATGGGCTCTTTCTTGGCTACCAAGCACATAGCTTCCTCATGCTGTACAGTTCTTAATTTTATTGTACTAGCTGTTCTTCGTTAGAGCAGCTATTGTGTGTGTTTTTGGCTTGTACTAGCTGTTCTTCGTTAGGGCAGCTATTGTGTGTGTTTTTGGCTTGCCCTCATGGGAAGGTCTAATTGGAGGTTCTAGTTGGAGATGAGAACAAGATGAATAATCAAAATCATTCATGAGGCCTGCCCTGGAAGCTGAGAGAGAGAAGAAGAAGAAGAAGAAGAAGAGAGAGACAGAGAGACAGAGAGAGAAAAATAGCAACGGTGGACAGCCAATACCCCGCCCACACGTATCCAAAAAAAGACCCAACTACCCCTCGAAGGGGGACACCCGACCAGCCAGAATTAGAAGCTTTATCAACTCAGCCCAACGAAAACGATTACTATAGCCTTTCCCCTGGGCAGGCCAAAAATACATGTTTTAGAAATTAGAATTTTGATTTTTATGATTGGGCCAAGTTGCACTTTCTATTTGCATCCCATCTTTTTCTCCCCTTTTCTCTCTCTTCCTTCTCTCTCTTTCTCTTGCTATTTGCATCCTCTCTCTCTCTCTCTCTCTCTCTCTCTCTCTCTCCCCGGGCAAGCCCATTGAATGAAATTCAACTTGTTTCTTCTAGCTTATGAGTAGTAGCTGTCTCACTTTGGGACAGCTATGAATGTACATTCTTCTTGATGAAAGGTTCTTTCGCGCACACACAAAGTATGTTGATACAATGGAGGCACAATCTTTAACGTAGATAAGCGTGAGGGTGGATTATCCCGAACGCGAAACAATCCCACGAAGAACCAACTCCTCTAAATGGAAGGACCTCTGACAAGAAATGCGACTGGCTTAGACACTAAAATTTTGCGTTAACCCAACTAAGAAAAAAATTTGCCACCCTTGGAAAGCAAAAAACAGAATTCAAACTCGTAACTCTACGGACGAAAATAAAAACAGCAATCAACACACATCCGGAATCGACACTAACCTTTACGTCTGGACGGAGGAGATCGAGGCGAAGGTGGTTATTGGCCACGAAGGATCCAGAGCGTCCAGACGGTCCAATCTCCCTCAGATGCTGCAAGTAGTTATAGCCATCGTCAGGAAAACCCAGCTCCACCATTTCTCTTCTCGCCTGCTCCGAAGGTGCGGCAGCTGCTCCGGTACCCCTAACCGAGACAAGGAGCTGCGCTTGAGAAGGCTTAAAGCCGGATTCGCTACTGAGGACATCCTTGTCCTGGTCCTCTTCGGCATCATCAAAAATGGAAGTCTGAGAGTCGGGGTGATCGTCAGAGAAGCCTGGGACGAAGCTATCACCTCCATCGACGCGGGTAAAAACCCTATCCGGAGCGTCAGGTGAATCGTCGAGGGAGGAATCCTTGTAAACGAGACGAAAGGTGGCAGCCTTCCTCTTGTCGATAAACTTCTTCTTCCCCATGATGAGGTTTCTGCGAGTGATGATACGAATGCCTTAGGGCGCAAGCCCTTAAGTACCTACTATTTTCTGGAAGTTGCTGCACACATCGGATGCCAGGTGGAAGCCACCTCACCTCACACCATGGACTCACTCAACACTAATTACCTCGAGTATGTCCCCCTCACATTGAATGGGAAATTCCTCTTAATTAGTTGTGGGAAAAAGAAGAGGGGTGAAAAGGAAGAGAGCAGGGCCGTGATGACACTAACGAATAAAGGGGGGAGGGAGGAGTTTCAGTTAAAGAATGATGGTGGGTTGAGGGAGCCTATATTGGGGAGGGGGGAGAGGGACCACTTATGAAGGGGGCATTAAAGGAGGGGGAGGCGCGACCATTTATAATATTGTAGTTATACAGATGTTATACTACTCTATAGCTTAGTGGTACAGCTCATGTGTGAAACACAACATAATGGATGTGAATCCCTTCTTGAATTTCACATATAATGTGCATCCCTCTTACACAGGCTAAAAAGATTAACCTATGCATTCCGTAGCATTGGATATCAATTTCTCAATATCTGTAAAAGAGGGAATCAATGGCAATATCCATAACCTTTCCTGTGGTAAAGAAATATGGCAACCAATGGGGTAGCCCAAATAGCACACAATTTGATCCGAGGGCAGTATGAATCCGAGACATAAAATACGGTGTCAATCACATCCGTGGAGAGGAAGAAGTTTGGATTTGGCAAAGCTCTCCTTCAATGACCAAATAAATGAAGGGCCTGCTTAAGATGCTGAACATCCAATTCAAAGTTGTTGAGAAAAAAGAAAGAATCACCTGCGTAGGACCTTCAAGAAAATCAATGCCATGGAATCGCTAGTGTGAAACTAAATCATTCATATGCATCAAGAGGGGATGTGTAGCAATGGCGAAAAGTAGAGCACTAAGACGACAGCCCTGACGAACAAAGCGTCCAAATGATCATGAAGAAGAGAGCATCAGATCAGAGAGACAAGAGACAGGATGATGTGCCACCGTCATAAAGCCAGTAAACCACCTTTTCCATTTACGTCCGAAACCCAACCGTTGCATAACATCTGCAATGAAGTCCCACCTGACTGTATCAAATGCTTTTTTCAATATCTATCTGCATAATCAAAACATCCTGATGCTTATATTTGGCTTATTCAATACCACCATAGGCATTTGCAATGTTATCCATGATTTGCTTGCGAGGCACAAATCCATATTGCGCAGGGTGCAAGCCTATACAAGATCTGTGAAATATGTAATACCAACATTTTAGAGATGACTTATATATCATAGGCATCAAGGTGATTGGCCTCCAATCCGACAAATGCTTATATAAAGGCTTCTTGGGAACCATACGCAGCAATCCTTTATTTCAATAAGAGGGCAGCAAACCGGAGAGCCAAGCATCATTGATCATGTACAAAAGAATAGGCCTTAGTTGATCCTAGAATTCAGCAACAAAATCCACTGAGGCCATCCCAACCTGGGGATTGGAACATCCCAATTTAGCCAATGCCCCTTTCAACTCTTGATTTGTGAATGGCAACTCCTATGAATCCGACTTCTCAAAAGAGAGAATTGGATGAACATGGCGAAGAAAAGCATCTCTAGCAACAAGCTTAACAGATGAAGAGGGAGGAGGGGCAGTAAACAAGTTTGCAAAATAATACTGGACCAGACGTCATCAAGCATTGTCCAAGAACCTTCTGGGCGCAATACATGACGCAGAGAATGCATCCTGTGAGAGGTATGTAGGCTTTTGGAAAAAGCCTTCTAAGAACAGCCCGTATCCTGCATGGGCTTTTGGCGAGAGCAAAGCTGTCATTTCCTTAATTTCCTTTGATCATTTGTGCTAGACAATTAAGGGCAGCTTGAAAATGAGCTTGCTCACTGAAAGACAATCCATGTTATGTTCAACAGTGGTAAAATGATGAATCTGAACTATTGCATCAGCCACTTTCCAGCGTAAATCACTCAGATAGCATTTGCCATATTCCTTAATCAAAATCTACATACCTGAAGAAAAACAGTTCCATACCCAATCCACATTTACCAAAGAATGCAAGGTGAGCTTGGTAATAAGAGCTTTAACCAGAACTGAAAAGGGGTAGTGCCGCAAATAGGAATAATTCACCAATAAGAACCTTTTGAAGGGAAATGGCACATCATTTACTGGCAAACCAAAGAAAAAGGTTATAAAGACCGGAAATTGATCAGATAAATGCAACGTGTAATCAAAACTCATGCCACAAGTAAAATCATCAAATTGCCTTGCACAAAGCATACACCTCCAAGTGAGCCCAATATTAGATGAATGCATTACGATGAAATGTATACCCATCAACCATCGGGCATAAGATGTCGCCATAAGTCACGAGCATGCAAAGAATCGGCCATATGGGTCGAGGCATCGTGTTCTAATATGAGGGGATAGTCGACCAAATGATGCCACATTTCAGTAGAAGCAAGAGATATGTGGGAGGCATAAATGAAGCAAATTGAAAAATATCTCCATTTATTGTGCATGTGACAATAATGTAACGTCACATGGATCATTATATTCTACGAAAAGGAAGAATGTCCCGCATAGAATATATGAAGACCTGCCAAAAAACCTTTGTGGTCCCTAAAGGAGTGCTGTATTGTACACACACACACACACACACAAGTGTACATATATATGTGTCAGTTTGGACATGTTCCTGGATTTTTCTAGATACTATGCCCCACCGTATTTGCGGAAATGCAAATTTCATGTTGTGAAGTTTTCATCCATGTTGTGGCTTGCTGATATGGCAAACACACACACACACACACACATACAGTGGGGTACATATATATGTGTCATGAGATTTGAAGAGTACGTGTTGTGTTTCAAAGGATGAGTTTGGACATGTTCCTGGATTTATCTAGATACCATGCCACACCGTATTTGCGGACATGCAAATTTTGTGTTGTGAAGTTTTCATCCATGTTGTGATAAATTCTTTCTATCATAAGTGGTGTGTTGTCCTATCAGCCAGATTGTCCAAGCATTTTTCACTTAGAAATACTCGTTTGGGAGAGACTAAAATGAAATAGTATAGTCTTGACAAGTAGTTGTAGCTTGAATGAAGAGAATGTGGACTACTTTTTGATTACCCTTCTCCTTTAGTGCTAGCCCCTTCACCTCCAGAGTGTTGGCAGAATTTCAGTACAAAGATCTTTGAATCAATAGATGCTCAAGTATGTGTGTGTGTCTAGATTTGTATATGCGAGAGCATATGTTTATATTATGGTCTGCCTCCACCGTTGGGTGCTAATGATGTCAGTGGGGATGTCATAGTAGCTAGTCCCTGCATGCATGATGGGGTTTATTGTTTTCAACTTGTAACTATAGTGAGATTGAAACTACCTTGTGTTGTGTTTTTAGAGGATGAGTTTGGGTATGCTCCTAGATTCATCTTATGGATGTTTCTATTACTGCTTCCAGATTGTCATGCCTCGATCCTTACGTGATAGGTAGGAGTGGTCCTTCCCGTTACAGTAATAGCCGCTCTTCACTGTGGCTTGTGTTGGCAGTCTCTATTCATTTTTTGTTGCCTGGACCTGATTTATGATACAAAAGTGGCACATTTATGCTTGGAACTAGGGGAATGTAGATAAACAAATGTTGTTTTATAGAATTGCATTGACACTGGTTCTTGTTAACTCTATCCAGGCCTATGATGCATCAAGAATTCATGTTTCTTACACAGAAGATGGTGTTGACAATGATGCCTTACTTGTCAGCTAAAGCGCATCTCGAATACGTGGTCCCACAACCAAAGCTGTAGATCCTGACGTGGTTACTTTGCTGGAAATAGATGATGGTTGTGTGTTCGGTTCTGCTGATGAACTCGAGGATGACTTTATTGCTAAGGCAAATGAGGGTGCACAGAGTTCTACAGCCAAGGGAGCTAGATCTGAACGGCAGATCTTGATAAGTCCAGAAGTTGCAAGGGAGTCTTCTGATGGCAGTGAGGATTATGGAGAAGCTGACAATGATAATGATAGACCATCACGCCTATTGGATGAGCAGTTTGAGCTGGTAAGTCTCTTGCGTTTTACTCGTAGTGCTCTTTTAGTTGTACATGCCATGCATCTATGTCGACCTCATCAAATAACAGATAGGCACACCACTTCTTGAAAATTAAACCCAGTGAGAAATATCTGCAAGGCTGACATGAACAAGAAAAAGCACAGTAGAGTAGATAGCATATATTTTCTTACCACTTTCAATTCGTTTGTTATAATCGTTCTCTAGGGAGGTCTAATTTTGATTATGGCCTAAATTAGGAGCCTGGATAGTTCTAGCTCAATTTGTCTTGGTTGTGAACATAAAACTCAATTTGTTTACTTTTGCATGCAGCTAGCTTTGCGTGAGTATGACGACGATGAGAATGGCGACCTTGATCGTGATGACCTATCACTGCATGGTTCTGCGTTCAACAACGTCATTTCTGATTTTTTGATCAGTAATTCTCTTGTTCAAGACAAATATGAGACTCCAGCCAAGATAAAACACAAGAATGTGTATGCTGATGAGGGAAAAGCAAAATTTGTGCCGAATTCTTATATAGGAGAACAGAATGCTCCAAAGGAGATAGATTCTTCAAGTGATTCATCAGAAGATGAGAAAGAATTGATAATAACAGCTGACAGTGATGAAGACGGAGAACAGTGGGACTGTGAAACTATAACGACCAATTATTCAAATCTTGATAATCACCCCTGCAAGATTTCTAGTTTTCCTAGGCAGCCGGACAAACAGAGTTTGAACAAAGCGCCAATAAAGGCTGACATAAATAATCCTTTAATTCGTCTTCGAGGAAAGCAGCAGCTACCGGTTGATTACCTCCCAGGGAAAGGGCGACCTAGTAGAAATGATGGCATAAATTGCAGTTCAGGAGTAATGGATTTGCAAAAAAAAGTTATCTTATGCAGGTCAGAGAAGGGCTAGGGAGAGCAAGGAGGAAAGAAAGGAACGGAAGGTGAGAAGAGATCACATTAATTTGAGTTTCAATCAATCCATTACAGTTGTTAGTCCCAATCCGTATTGTTTCATGCATTTGATTTTGATTTTTAAAAGTTCTGCATTGTTTTTTTTTAATGCTGCTATTTTTACCCTTGTGATTTGTTTAGTGGATGCATTTTGTAATTACATCATGATGGAAAGCATGTCTAGTAGCAAATACTTTATAAGGATGTTGCTGTTATCATTGTAGGCAAAAGAAAGGGATATAGTGCCATTTGTTTTGAGGGGCAGAGTGTTGCTTTTGTCATCACTAGGAAAATCTTGAAGGGCTAAGCAAATAGGCTTTCATGATGAAAATGGGGAACTGTCTTGATGTTCCAGATGATTACCCCATTGATTTAGAGGTGTCACTGCTAATTTTGTCACCCTAGAAGGGGGTTCCATTGGTGTAGTTAGGTGCCCCCATCTTGTCCTTTTTGGGGCTTCAACTTTACATCCATATGAGAGAAGTATTGGACACCCATACTCTTCACCTTGATGATGAAGGAGTAGATGTTCACAATGATGGTCAGTAATAGAAGGATCTACATATTACACACAAACACATGGCTACTTGTGGCTAGCCCTTTCTAGGTGCCAGATAAGCCAATCCATATGCCACATTATCAACCACCTAATGTGTCATCTTATTGCCACATGATCAATGGCCATGTGTTGGACATTGCCATGTCATTTGACCACTTTAATAGTGCACATTAGCACTTGCCATGTCAGTCAATATTCCACCTTAGATACCACATTACTAGTGCCATTTAAGTAAACAATCCACAAAAGTAGACTTTTGTAAGCAACATGTGAACACACACTGCAACATCATCATTTTTTACCATTCCTTAGACAAATTTGGCACAAATTTTAAATGATCATAGTTTTTGATCCCAAAGGAATTTTGCAATGGCGTAAAAAGAAGAAATGATCAAGAAATCATGCATTATGTCTTGAGAACAATAAATTTACATTTTGAACTTTTCCATAAGCTAAAATAATTCAATACTCATCCATTACATCCACCCAATACTACATTTAATGCTTTAAAGTGTAGTCTAGTTGTGAACTAGCACAACAGTGTACAGGATTGATCTCCACTAATCCAAGTGAGCCATTGCCTAATTATCAAATATGGCTCACTAGTGTCAATTGATTTGGTTTTATCATCAGTGTACACACTCATGGATCTGATACCAACACAATGCTCATGGTTATTCGCACTTCATCACTTCTTGCAAAGATTTATGATGCTTGGTAGAGTTATTGCTCTATTGGATTCATGATGCTACACATTTGCACACACATGCCATTGATGTATACTCACATTTATCTACTATTTTTGGTATTGGTTTCAGCATACATATACCTTAGCCTTGCACAACCACTTGGTTGTTGTCAACACATTATTGTCATCATTTTACTATAGGCTTAATCTTTGGCACACATCATTCTTCCACTGTGACTTACCTCACATAGTTCTTGAGTACTCCATCCACATGGTTGGATCATGCTTACTACGCACTTTGTTTTGAGAGGGAGTATCATAGTATTATAGGTTGATAATTCAACATCAACCCCACAGCATGGTAGCTCAAGTGTAAGCCCCATAGTAGCAACTTAGCTATAATGTTCTCATGGGTAGACACTCTTGACACTACATGGGTAAGCCTCTAACACAGAGCACTAGACAATCTCCATTGTGGAGCTATTCACATCAAATAGTTGATGATACACCAATCATGACTCCAAATGAGATGCATGAGTGAAAAGAGAATCTAATTTGACCTTACGCTAGCATGGATCAACCTCCAAATTTTGATCATGCACATCTATAGGTAATCCCTTAGCATGAGGCACTTTCACCTACATTAGCCACATCACATGTATGCATGGATTTGACTCCATCTATTACCACATCAAATGATAGAGGTACTCAATAGGAGCTTAATATAAGACCGTATTAGATAACTTGGAAAAAACACAATTCCCAAAATGGTAGTTTTGGAAGAAAATGTAGCCTTTCTTCATGAAAAAACAAGAGAAATATGTGAAAATAGACTAGATTGCCATTCATGAAGTATGAAATATCGACTACATTCTCAAATAATAAACAGAATATCAGTGCCTAAACTACATAATCATCAACAAAATAATAAACTTCCAAACCCATTTGAGTGAGATTCATCTCGTGAGCCATAGTGGTGTTCAAAAACACCTTCATAATAGCTCTACTCATAGAGAGAAGACGAGGAGAGGCATTAGTGCTATTCTCTCCTCCTAATGAGGATATAGAGAAAGACACTAGTGGCATTCTCCATAACCTTATAGGAAAAATGGCACTAGCACCACCCCAAGAGAAGAATGGCAACTAGTGTCTTTCTCTATATCCTCATTGGGAGGAGAGAATAGCACTAATGCCTCTCCTCGTCTCCCAAAATAAATGTACAATGCATGATCTGAAAGCAGAGATATTGTATTACAATTTTAATCTCTTTGTTTCAGTCAAAGCACACAAGTGGCCAAAGGAACATAAAATATCCTTAACCCCATAGAGTGAATGACACAATGCCATTCTCCAAATGATGAAATGGAGAATGCCTAGAATCTTATTGGGATAATGAAACTAGTTCCATTCCCAACGCTCCAATAGATTTGTAGAAAGCACCCAAATCCAAACATTGACAGAATAGTTAATACTGTACAATTTTTAATCTTTGTAATGCTTTCAACTAACATCGATTCAAGAAAGGAGCATAACAATATTACCATGTCTACATAACCTCAAAGAGAGAATGGCACTAGTGTCATTCTCCAAATGAGGTCACATAGAATGCCAATAGTACTTCTTATCTATAACCCCACATAGGGAGAATTACACTAGTGCCATTCCCCATGTCATTACATCACACAATTTCGTCATACCACATGTTCAATCTCTTTAATATAATGAGAGTATGTGAAATCAAGAAAATCCATAAAAGTCATATTATTATATTGCTAGAATTCTTTTGAAACTGTATACGCAAGGGATAAATGAGTAGCTAAATACCTTCTTGATCCAAATCTTCCAATGTAATCTTTGGGATAGCTTCAAGTTCTGCTTCAGTTAAAGGTCGCAAGTCTTCAATGTGGTGCTCACCCTCTTTAATTCCTTCATCTATAGGTGAATCAGCTCTATGTGTCTCGAGAGGGCTCTCAATGCTAGACCAAATCTTAATATGGGGATTATCTGATGTATGTGCCACACACATAGCCTCGACCTCTGTCACCTATTGGGGTGTCTTCACTAGTGCGATCACTTTTCTTTTGCTTGACAATGCCTATAATGCCACACCTCCATTAGTAAAGACATCAACAACAACTTCATGTTCCCTACTACAATAGCACCTGACGTACTCCTTAATGATGCCATGCTTCACAACCGCCTCTTTTTCATACTCGTCGTCCTCATTAGAATAAATCATATTGTCCTCAATTATTATGTATGGCCTTGTGTTTTCTAATAGGTGCTCAAATCCATCAAACCCATCATGTGACCTTATAAATGACAAAAATAATCTTTCAGCTCAATATTCCCACCCCTAGTTATCATCATGTCCTCTCAAGTAGCATTCATCCTCGCATGATAAAAAACAAGCAGGATCCAACATATACACATTGCCACCCAATGTATGAATTTTGAGACAAGGAATGTTATCTTTCTCGGTATCCTCCATCTCCTTAACTTGTCATCATAAACTGACCCCTCTCAAACCTTTCTCTTTCCCTTGCTAGCCATTCTTGCAATCTTCTGTTCACAAAAGAACCAAGGGAAACTACATTAAGAAAATGAACAATCCAAATGAATAGAACAACAATGAAATGTACAATAGAAAAGCATAAATGTAGTAGGAAATATTACAACCACAATGCAACTTCTATTAACAAAATAACCAAGGCGAAGCAACTTTATATATGGATTATGAAAAACTACACCCACATTGCAAGCAAATATACACATTATCAAAATTAAGATGGTTATAATAAAGAATGGTATTCATGCCATTCTCCAAAAATTATAGGATGTTGTGAAGAGTGCCACCAATGCCATTGAACACATGGATTGTGACTTTGTGGAGAATGGTACTAGTATAGTTTGAGGATAATGCCACTAGTACTAGATTCCATGATGTTGAAGAGAATGGCACGTGCCATTCATCACATGGATTGCAAAGATGTGAAGGTTATCACATGAGAGTTTTCTCATTTGACCTTGAGAGAATGGCACTGATGCCAATCTCTATGTGCGTATGTGTAGAATGGCATTGGTGTCATGTATCACATGGATTGCACAATATAGCACTGGTGCCACTCTCCAGATGTCAAGGTTTTCATGAATCATGTTTGGAGATTGGCACAAGTGCCATTGTCTTGAACATATGATTATATTGAGAATGGCAGTAGTGCCATTAATCACATGAATTGAGGAGAATGGCACTAGTGCCATTCTCCATTCTCTATAATGTTGTGTTCCAATACTTCAACTGATCCGGTGAAGAATATCCCAACCAAAAATTCGAGGAAGGCCTCATGAGTAGGTGAAGAAGACATCCTCATGACAATTTTAAGCGCCTCAATCTTAGCCATCAAGGGAGAAGATTAGCTCAATCTCAGCCATCCGTCAATGACGGGGGGTAGAAATCAATTGCATATGGGCATATCCCATTCCCTAGATGTCAATGTTGTCACAAATGATGGTTAGAGAATGGCACCGGTGCCATTGTCCACAACACCATATGATTATATTGAGATTGGCACCTGTGCCATTAATCACAAGGATTGAGGAGAATGGCACTAGTGCCATTCTCCATTCTCCATGTATGAATGGCATGGGTGCCATTCTTGAAATATCCATATGATGTTTTGGAGAATGGCACCAATGCCATTCTCCAAACTTCAACTCATATAGAATGCAAATTATTCATGTATGTCAATGCTATCATAGATGATGGCTAGAGAATGGCACTGGTGCGATTGTCCACAACGCCATATGATTATATTGAGACTGGCCCTTGTACCATCAATCACATGGATTGAGGAAAATGGCACCAGTGCCCTTCTCCATTTCTCCATTTGATGAATGGCATTGGTGCCATTCTCTAAATTGGCACTGTTGCCATTGTCTTGAACACCATATGATTATATTGAGGATGGCAGCAGTGCCATTAATCACATGGATTGAGGAGAATCGCACAAGTGCCATTCTCCATTCTCTAGGTGATGAATGGCATTAGTGCCATTCTTTGGTGAAGAATATCCCAACCGAAAATTTGAGGAAGGCCTCATGAGTAGGTAAAGAAGACACCCTCATAACAATTCATATGGTAGAAATCAATTGCATGGTCATATCCCATTTCCTAGAAGTGAATGTTGTCACAGATGATGGTTAGATAATGGCACTGGTGCCATTGTGCACAACACCATTTGTTTCATGGTTGGAGATTCGCACTGGTGCCATTGTCTTGAACACCATATGATTATATTGAGAATGGCAGCAGCACCATAAGTAGATTTAGCCACTCTGAAGATCTCAGGGTAGGTACACCATCGGCCACTCAAGGTCGCACCTACTCAAGCAGTGGACGTCATCTTGGGAGCTCGATGGTGGCACTAATTCGAAGTCCGACCCAGATTATCAGCACCAAGGCTTGGATGTCAAAATCCCAGGCCATGGGTCCAAGTTCATCTATTGGAGTAAGGGTGTTCCACTTCGATCTTTGATATCAGTCATTCAAGGGGTTCAAGACTAGTGCCAACAAGACACAGTTTTATAGCAAGACATAGTATTACAACAAGATACAGTGTTATAGCAGGAATAGTATTACAGCAGGCAACAGGGTTACAGCAAGATCAGGATGCCTCTCTCAAACCTAGTCTTCCTCCGTCCCTATCACCTATATGCACTGAGGAAACCCACATGGAGCATCATCTTGGAGCATCAACCCACAGCACATATCCTAACCAGAAGTTAGTACCAGATCCACGCAATCACTACATGTAAATTCATGACTTTAGCAACCATTTCTGGATTCATGAACTAGGCATTCGAATCATGATTTATCATCTAGGTATACCATAGACTGTATGCTCTATATGGTGTGGTGCAATTTACACTATCCCTAACACCCCCTCTTAAATTAGACTAGGTAAGTAGAGGGTGAATGTACAATTTATTATTTGAAATTTGTTTGGTGTATATGATAGTGACCAAATTTGAAAAAAAAAGAGCAAAAAAATCATAGTATGTGCACGTGTGAGCAGAGTGACTGCACAACAAAAGTATGTACACTGAGTATAACTTAGTAGATTCTGTACATAATTGCATTTTTTTCTCTTAAGGTATAAATCATCCTTTGCCTTTAGGAACGAAGCCCAGGGCCCAGTCGTCGTGGAATAGACCTGCATCGCACATAAAGGGTCTCCCTAGAAGGACATCATAGCCATTTGGTTATCCATGGAAGTGCTAGAATAAAATCACTAAGGAGCTAAATGCATTGTGGCATGTATCTCCACATGCTACTAGAGATGTGGGAGCCTTATACTAAGGACTTCCTTGTTACTATGATCAATATAACACCATATGAGATAAATGGGACAAAAGTTGCATTTTGGGAATTTTAAAATTGGGTGGATTTCATTAAAATTGAAAAAGGTTTCATTAAATTTGGGTAAATTTTCATTGATTATGGAAATTTTGCCAATATTTAATATGCTATGTTTGGAAATTCCAATGATTATGAAAAACTTCATTGGTTGACATTTCATTGGGTATAACAACCGGAACAAAGCATTTGTGGCAGAGTTTGAAAATCATGTATTTGGTGGTGTTAATAAACACCGTTTGGAGACATGCATATTTTACTTGAGGTGTTAATAAACACCAGTTGGTGGTGGTAACAAACAGCGTGCATAATAGAAACACAGTGTTTTTTTGGTGAAAGACAGCTTCTGAAAATTGTATTATTAATAATTTGCAAATATCCATTGATAAGATAACAACAATTGAGAAACATCACATGAGAATACATATTATAATGGAAGTTTGAAAGATCATGAGGGAGAAAATCGACACCATTTTCTATTAAGATGGAAGTTTGGAAGATCAAGAGGGAGAAAATCGACACCATTTTCTATGCTTTGATACCAAGCAAGCTCTCCTGTGCTTTGATACATACACTTTATGGAATCTTAATATTCTTGGGTCTATTTGTGGCTTTTGATGTCCATGACCAGACGACCGCATCAATATACTCCCATTCCTGTGGATCCAACCTATTCTCTGCCCAATACTTGTTCCAGCAGTCAACATAGGCATTTGCATCACTGAGCCTCTTTCTCTTAACTTATGGTGCCCAATATTGAATTAATAATTTCTTGAAGTTAGGAGATGCAACATCCATCTCGACACTTGATACGGCAACCCCAAGCCATATGGGGTATATAGGGTCTGATGGCCTCACCAAGATGAAGTCACCTTGCTTAACATCCACCATTTGTCTAAACTCTTCCCTTGGCTTATCTTTTAGAGGCTTGCAATAGTGATTATTTCATTTCTCATAGCCCTATAACTCATTAATGCAAGCATCTATATCATCCTCCTCATCTGGCGATTGTGTTCTTGGCCAAAACTCTTTGTACACTCCTATCTCTCAGATGTTTTCCTGTTCGAGCTCATTGATCATGGTTTTCCAATAGTCTATCACTGGCTCAATGTAGAACTCATACAATGCATTCTTTCCACTTGCACATCTCTCCCAAAACTTAATGTAATCTTTTATCCCTGATATTACTTGCAAGTGATCTCTCACAAATGCAACCATTGGCAGTATATCCGAATACCCTATTGGCAACAATGATCGATCCTCACTATCTTTCTTCCACAGCTCAATTCCCCTTTCAATAGCATCCAATCTGGCAATTTTGGAGCACCTTATACTGCATCATAGGTCTGTTACCTTGCATGTAAAATCAAAATTGTAATGGCTTTGCATGACCAACTAACATTTCTTGTCCATCACATAGGTAGGCATCCACATAATCCTTGAATTAGGAACCCCTGTAAGAAGAAATGGTGCTGATGAAGTTGATGTACATTTTTTGAATGCATCTATCAGATGACGGAAAGTGAATGTTTGTCCCACTCGCAAGCTCTCACAGACCTGCTGAACATTGCATCAATGTCTTCATGTGTGTGCCCTACCATCAAGAAGCCCAATTGAACTATCTTGAAAATGCCCCTTGCTACAAGAAGAGAAAGGTATGCAAACAAGTATCTATTTTTGTTCTTAGATTCACAATTATCTAGTTGGAGTAGCAAGTTCTATGGCAACTTTTGGTATGGTGGCTCAACAACAACACTTCCCTCTGAAGAGGGTGGGTTTTCTCTTGTATTTGACAGCAACAAATTTGTACATGTGTCTATAGCCCTTGCAATGGAAGTTGTCATGGCATCCATGAAAGACTTCGAGTCACTCTTCGATACAGTTTCTAGATTTGCATTTGTGACCGTGACATCTACATTTTCAAACAAGCTAGCTCCACTTGTGGAAAGATGTGCACCTTCAGAATCGTAATGGGAGTCCAAAGCGTTTCTTGAGTATAGAGCATTTAGAAGGCGAGCACTGCTTCTTGGAATCCCATTAGTAGCAAGGTCTCCAAGGTCATGTATATCCGTCCTCTCAAGGTTGCACAAACAAATTGAGAGCAATCCAATTGTCAGGTTGGGATTAGATGGCCACAAACCATTGAGGGTGAAGTGTCCATGCCCATGGGTAGTCATTCCAATGAGTGGAACCTATAACTGCCATGTAGAATCGGTGTCCTTGGACCTCACCCGAAGTCTTGGAATTGCTGTCTTTTTTTGATCCATCTTATCATGAATTATGCATACATACTTTTTTGGATGCATGTCGGAGTACCTACGCCATGCATAGTATAAGTTCCTACAACTTTGTTACTGTATTATATGCATCTTTATCTCCTCCATTAACGAATTGCGCTAATCTTGACTTTTTGTGGCTACCACTTGAGCCATCCTACATGAGGCATATGTTCTGTGCTATTATCCACAAAGTATTGAATGAGAGCCCTTCCCATACTTGTGTGCTCCCTGCTCCTCAAAATCCCTAAAATCCCACGCACATATCGTTGCACACCACTCTCGAATTGCTCCATGTTTCGATAAAATGATGTCCTCGGAATCCCATGCATCTCGTACCATGCTTTGTAACACACATCCCGACCGTTTGCCCTGAAGTTGTAGCATATCATTCCAGTATGGTCATGATGCCAAGCCGTTAACACATCGTATATAAAGTTTGTACGCTACAGCTACCCTAAAAGTTCTTCCTTATAGTCATTAAGAGGTCTTGCCCAACATGTTGGCAACACTTACTCCCACAACAATCGATGGAAGAAACCTGTTGCACCGAATCTAGTGACATTTCGTACATTGGTGTTGGAGGCTCTCTTTGTTTAGGCAGCCTGGTAATGAAAGTATACCTTCTTTTCTTTGAAGTTCGATTATCCCTTTTCAATATTTGATCGTTGACCACCGCATTTATGCCAGCAACGTGGTCCATGGGCACATATTGTTGCAATGGGCTTCCTTCAAGTAAGGTAATCTGCTTGATGGGCCGCTTAACTAGGCTGAGAGAGCCGACATCTTGCATAGAAGACCCCAAGTCACTTCCTGTAATTTGTTCTTTCTTTTCAATACCCACACCTATGCAATCGTTACCCAATAGGTCAAAGTTTAGAGTCACTCGGAAAAACATACAAGATCACACCTTCCCCCACGGTCTTTGTTTTGCTCTCATCCTACAAGACAACCTTTTTCTCTTTCCAAGATTCACGAATGAAATTGTCAGTTTCCAATGAAGAAACTGGCATTACCTCAACATAAGTTTGCTTAGGCTTACTAGGTGTGGCTTCTTGAGTTACCGGATCATCCAAAGAATCACCAACATGTTTTAGAGAGCCCTTAGGCCACTTAACAATGCTCCAAAGTGCCTCACCAATAAGCACTACTCCACGTCGATGTATAACGAAGTCCTCCAAATAAACCTATCTAGTCTCTCAAGTAGTCCAGCATGGTGCCGTTGGATGAACAAGTAACGAAGGATACTTCGGAGTCTAGGGAACTCGAAGAACATAAAGTCGAAGAAAGGGGGTTCTAGTGGCTGCAAATTTAAAGCCCTAGAAGGGAAGGAAAGTGGTCCCAACAGTAACCCCTTTGCAAGGCTACAAGATCAAAATCGACATCTCCAATGTGATGTGATAATCAAGTGGGACGTCAATATGATTTCAGCGCTCCAACCGCCAGTGCTCTTTGGGAAGGGGCTATCTTGGGCAAGGCTTCAGTTCCAAGAAACAAGAGAAATAGGGGAGAGTCTCCTATGTTGGCACTGTGGGAGCAATGTCTTGGCCGAGTGAAGGGGCGAGATGGAACTAAGATGAGCAAGAGGAGTTCTGGCTAGAGTGAGCAGATGGCCTAGGCAAGGGGGGGCACTGTGAGGTGGGTAGAAAAAGGGGAGGGGAGTTAGAGCTGCATGGGGGGGAGGTATAATTGTTGGATGCAAGTAGGGAGTGAGGCGATGGGAAGAGAAAATGAGGCTGATGGGGCGGAAGGGTAGAGGGGTGGGAGGGATAATTGTAATAGGGGGAACAAGGGGAGGTGCCTAATCTACATGTGGCCCCAGGGAAGTCTCCTTGGTCAATTAGAAACCCTGTGCTCAAGGGAGAGGATTTGACGCAAGATCAAAAACCTTTGCCTCACGTGAGGGGGCCCCTCTTTGTCAGAATATCCTTGTGTAACTGAAGCAAGGCATGAGTGCATGGGTGAGTGGCTAAGCATGTGAGCGCCAATGGAATGTGTGTGGATTAGGGGATAAGGAGCCCAATCCATAAAATTGTATAAGTAAACACACAATTGGAGTGTGTGGTGTGGAAATGAAATCCATCTATGAAGTTGGATAAGTCTTGCTCTTGGTGTCTCTCTTCTTCGTGTTGATCCTTGAGTAAGCTCTTCCACCACTTTACATGTCTCTCCCTTTGCACTCTATTTTGTAACATGGTATTAGAGCTTAGGCTCTTCTCCCCATTTTTATCTTACCACTTGTGAGAGCCCAGAGTTGCGAAACCTTATGGTTTGCTGTGGTTCGATTTACCCATTGCTAAAAGAACTATCTACATCCATGCTTGTTTGTCAGTGGCTGAAGGAGTTTTTTGGCTAAAAGAACTATCTACATCCATGCTTGTTTGTCAGTTCCTATTGCTAGAAGAAATTGTCTAGCGTTGCCATTTATGCTATCACGGGCCTTATTTCTACTCATCGCCATTTGTGCTGGATGTAAAGGAGGTCTTATTCAGCTCCGCAAGTTCCTATTGAAGATTCTTGAGAAAGAATAGAGGCCAACAGTTTTAATTCATGGCAGTTTTTCTTCCAGTGCCTCTAACGCAGAAGGTAGTTGAATGTTTTGAACCTATCAACACAAATATTCTCTAGACAAGTCGTTGAGAATTGGTGATACATTACACTTTATTATTTGCGACTTAGGAGGCTGAGTTCTTCTACGTTCAGCAATCTCAAGCGACTGATGACCTTTTGTTATGTTGGAGACCAAAATTTGGGTGATGGCTTCATTCATGGCAGCGTCTATCAAAGATCACAGCAAGCTGCAAGCTCTGTTGATTTCAAGGAGGTCGCCTTCCATTCTGGTCATGAAGAAGACAACGCTAGGCTATTTAAAGCTGTAGAAGGTTCTTCCAGAAGGTCGCCTTCCATTCTGGTCTTGTAACCTTCCCTGCAAATAGCCCGCAGCCAATTCGTCTTCTCTAGGCGAGCAGTGACGACGCCACTACGTATTCTCTGTGTTTTGTTTTTTCTCCAAAGATTCTCTCTAAGGTTGAAGGGTGGCCTATATGCTTGACACGTGGTATGGTGATTGGAACCTTAGCAAAGGTTTACTCTAAGGTCTTATTATTGGTCAACCATAAGGTTGACCAACCTTTAGGAAGATGGTTGTTGGCATGTTTTGCCTACTCCGTCGTCTCCGATGGCTTAAGTGTTTCTTTTTCATTGGCAAATTTTTTTGAAACTCCTGGTGATCAAGAGGTTATTTCCGTTCAGGGAGATTTTTTTCTTGATCCGGAGAGTGCAAAGAAAGAAGAATGTGTTGGAAATCCTCTACTTGTAAGAGGAGTATATAAGTAGTAAGAGGAGTATATAAGTAGCAAGAGCGGTTTAAACCCCCCATGTATTTTTTTTCTTCAAAACTCACACTTGGACTTCTCTACATGGAAAGAGGAGAATAGTTGAACATTGGTATCAACTTGAACATATGTATCCCACACATGCAAGTAATCTTGTAAGAGTGAAGATAAGTGCAATGCTCATCATGTGATCCCACATGTTGGCATTGAGAGGGGATGTTAGAATATCCTTGTGTAACTGAAGCAAGGCATGAGTGCATGGGTGAGTTGTTACGGGGAGGTCTCTCCTCTCCCCCCACTTAATGTTGCCTTGGTTGAGGCTACGGTGGGAGGAGGCACAACTTGCACAAGGGCAGTCCCTTGCCGGGTGCCCTATTTGAGGCACTACCCTACCTGAGAACTTAATCCTCTGTGTGAACTTGCCACCATCCAAGGTCTCTAGAATACCCTCATCGGGTAAGGTCTTGGGGAACTTTCATATCACCCTAATCCGTAGAACACCATCATCCACAAAGGGTTAAGGATGCTGCCACTGGGGACTCCATCACCGCGTTCCGAAGCAAGCCCCGATGGAAGATAGAATGGGTCTATATTCCTTCAAAACATCGAGAAGCGTAATGTCACTGGGAACCTTGACACATGATGTGCCGTCTCTATGTCATCTACTGTAAAACCGTAGCACCTTGGTATGAAGAAGACCGAGTGCGGGTCGAGGAAGTTGGGGCTCTACTTCACAATGGCCTAGATAGTGATGGGGGAGCTTAGTTGGAGGAGGACCTCCTAGATGTGGTGGCCCTCTATTGCCAATATTGCATGAATCATAGTTACTAGGGAACAAGAACGTTCTAGGAATTTGGATGCCGGAATGGGAACATTTCAAGAATGGGGAAGGGGAGCACCACATCATACAACACGTCATGAATCATGCTAGAAAATGAAAGAAACTAACATTTTACAGCTTTCAACTTTCCATTTACCCATTTGGAATTTTCAGAGAGGTATTTTTTTGGGGGGGAGGGGGGGAGGAAATGTTCCAGTCCCCCCTTGATTCCCGTAATGTCTAGAACGCCGTTCTGGATGGGGGAATAGAGGGCACACAAACTCCCATGTATTTTCGGCATACAATCTAGCTACTCGGCTAAATCTCCAAGCCTCAAAGCTTCCACTATGGCTCTAAGTACCGCTTTACTCACCATCTCGATCATCACCAATGCTGCCATAGCAGCTCATTGAACACACGGGCTCCTCAAGAGTGATGCCTAGAGCTCCTACATCAACCCTGGCAACACTCGAATTCACAGGCATCCATCAAGCGATTAGGGCCTTTAGACTAGCTGGCAGCAACGCTGCCAATGGAATGTGGGGTGCCAAACATCAAGGAGCCATTGCACACTGTCCAGGCTGATCCAGCTGCAGCTCCAGGGTTTCCCCACAACCCATCAACTGCTGGCAAAGTTTCGGGGGGCTTATGACTGAAATCAAAATACAGCGGAGAACAAGTAGATGTAACTATCGAACCTCATGGCGGTGAACTAGATGGGAATAATTTCAGCAACCCCGCTATACAGTGAGGAACTATGCTAGATGTGCCTAATCAGGCCACTTTGCGAGAAGATGTCACAAGTTCTCTAGTGTATTCAAGCTGAGAAAATGCAACTTGAAAGGGTGGCAGCAAATACTGCAGTGGCGGCAAGCAGCTTCAATACAAGTGTTAAGTGGCAAGCAGTGGGCAAGCATGCAGCCCTTCATAACCCAAACTTTGTCCACACAGCTATAGATAAAACATGTCCTGCATCTTTTTATTTATCTTAGGCACCACCTACACCACTCCTCTTCGGCATGCATGAAACCCCATCCACATTGTTCTGTGCAAAATCAGCCGCATTATTTAAATTTCAACTGACTAGCACAAGTCAGTGCTAGAGTGAGAGACTGGAAGAAGAGTATCCAAATCTTCCCAAATGAAATCTTTGAGGAAGTCAGTGCTAGACTGAGAGACTGGAAGAAGAGTATCCAAATCTTCTTGAATGAAATTTTTGAGGAAGCTAGAACCACTTGGTCCAAGAAGGAAAATGTCGTTAGACCAAAGGTACGAATGGCAGCACTTCTAAAAGCACTGAAATTAGAGTTTACAGTGACTCGAGAGTGAGAAGATGCCTCTGAAATGATACTCCGTATATCTCTTATCCTCTTTTTGGGACCAGGGAGACCCACGCTCATCACGAGCCACCCAAGGAAACTTCTCTCTGAGTGCTTTGTATATTTTCTTTCATGGCCGGTCTGCTCTGTCCATCCACAAATCTTGGAAGAACCTTTTAGTAATGTGGTTTTCTCATCCTTTCATCCTAAAAGAGCAATCTGAATTTCATTGAACAAAACTTTCTTTTAAGTCTCTTGCTGTTTCCATAGAGATTATTCTTTCCCGACTCTCTTATCAGCCTTGGGGTCTGAATGAGAAAATTCCAACTCTGACAACTGCTTCCTCCCAATGCACCACTCCCTGCTCAGAACAAGCTGGTGGCTATAGCTGTCCTTGATCTTTTTGTGAATCACGGCAAGATAAAAAGGTCTGGATTAGTTTTAAACCAGGTTACTTCTCCCCAATTACAGCATATGGGGAGGGATGGAACGTGCTGTCACTGCCTGGTAGTGCTTGCTCAAGATAGTTGCAAGGTGTAGCACATTCTAGGCTTCAAGTAGCATCTAGCTTGTCCTGCCTTCTTGGTGAGTGGGAAGATCGTGACCTGCTATAATATCCATGAAGCCACTCCACCCTCTAGACAGCACCCCTTGGTTTGCTTGTCAGCAGACAGTGTCTAGGAAACGGTTACCAACATCATGGCCTGGAATGTTTGGGTAGCATGCTGCAGCCTTGTGATGGGTAGCTCTTCAACATTTGGCTGGACTTTATCTATATCATATAAGTGATTTACGAGCAAGGTACACACTGTTCCAAGAAGACCGCCAAGCATTGTGAGCATTTTTGCAAGGCCTGGCCTACAGGTATCATATATATTTTCACAAATCGAGGCATTGGCTGGTTGTATAGCCGACCACCATGGTTATTGGCACCTGCTCCCACGCTACCATAGAAAATTGAGAGATGGAGAAGTAGGCTGCAAGGCAGTCAGATTCCTCTATCAGCACTTCATGAATAGCTGGCCTTTTGTAATGTTTTCAAAGCATTTAATAGAAGGTGCTCTTTTCAGGGAAGGGGAGGGGTCCTGGGGGGACAAGGTTTAAACCAGGTTCTGAAGGTCCTCTAACCAGTGCTTGTGAAAGAGAGTAATATGGATTTGCAATGTCAGCTATTTTGTAACTCATGTTCTATGGAGTAAAAAATCAGGAGGATCCCAAATTGCCACTCATAACATCAAATGGAAGTCTGCAAAATTCAATAGATTACTAATTAAATGATGCATTCCCAACTGCTATTTCTGTGAAATCCAGTCCCACCCTCTACCTGCTCCAAAGAGACAGATGATTCTCTGTCAGCAATCTAGCTTGTGTCCACCAAAATCTGCTGTTCGGGAATAAGGCAAATGCACAGACCTCAAGCAGCTTACGATAATTGACCTCAATTTGATTACGTCCTGAATCTTGTGCTGTTACTACGAATAAAATACAATGTGTTATCAGATCATTGCTTTAAAAACCATCCCGATTTTTCCTTTGCTCCTCATCTAGTAAAACAAAGTCTGTGCTCCTTCCGCCGCAAGAAATTCCAAAGCTTTTCTGGTGAGCAGAAACAACAGGGAGGCAAAGGGGCATCTTGCTTGGGAGACAATTAATCCTAATCCTTTTTCGTTTGACCTTTGGACCCTCTGATTGTACTTCCACAGTATTTAAAAAATACAAAAAGCCAATCCTTACTTTTACATGGGCCGCCCTGCAGAATGAATCTTACTATTCTCCTATGGCGTAAGTGCACCTGCTCAAATGAAATAAGGACCTTGAAATTTGATACAGATTGTGATTTAACCACCAGTTCACTAACTATGTGCATACTTGAATAGGATTATATGGTACAGCAGTATGATTAACCCTGTGAAACTGTTGCAAGAGACACAGCCTTTGCTTGCTGTCGTCGCCCTAAAGTCATTGCTGTAAAGAACCATATCAAGCATACCTGCAAAGTGGCAAGAATATAAGACTTTATCTGATTGTTAGAAAATAAGCAGCTGGAAGCAAGAAGCTGCATGAAGACATGTAGGGCTTTAGAGAAAGTCTAACTGGCAAAGCACAAACAGCAACTGCTGATGGTCCCATAAGAAGAAAACTCCCTATGACCTCATATACGCCGGCAGCTGCAGCATCGCCTAATCTTTGTACAAACGTGTCAATGAAAACCTGAAGAGGTCAATTGCAGAAAAATGCTGATAAGATTTTAGTGGCTCACAAAGTGCAGTACAATTATCAATTCAATAGCGATTCTCATAAAACTGTCATTCATACCACACCTAGTGCAGCCACTCTGCATGAATACATTCTAAAAGTTTTACTTCTAGACATGTTTTCTATGAGGCTTGTTTTCTGATTCAGAAGGAAAATATACTATGGCTTGACATTTATTACAACTACATCTGTCCTTACAAGTTTCGCCAGCCCTGAAGGCTCAAAGCAGAACACTCCCATAAGCTAAGCAAATTGCATGGTCCTAAACAACTAGGTCAAACTCTAGATACCCGAAAGCTTTAATAATCCTGATCTCTATATTTACATGCATGATTGAATGGTGGAGTCTAGGCAGATGAAAGCATCAGCCAAGCATAAAAGTTATCATACTGACGTTTGCATACCTTGGCCTTATATTTTTCATCATGACTTGTGACAGTGAAGAGGATTTCCCGAACAGGCTTTGTTAAAACATATGTGGTAACCTGCATGCCATATTGAAATTTTTTTACTGCAAAAGAATATGTTCCTTTCACCACTTGCAAGAAAACAACAGAGAATACTGCAAACAGACAACCCTCCCAGTTATAAGGTTAAGTCAAAGAACAAAAGGGGGAGGAGGCTTGTAAAATCAAAAAATTTCTATAGAAAAGGACGAGACGTTGCTATGAAGTAAACACACCCTGGAGCACTACTAAACCTGCAGCTTGCATTAAAATATCAATAAAATAGACATGCATGATCCCGGTGGGCACATGGCGTCCCACTGATCCTCAATTTGAGCGGAGGGAGAAACTTAAGCAACGCCTAGCACATGGAGATGTGATTAAAAGGATACGTAAGATCTGTATTCAACTCAACCTAGAAAATATCCCTGAACGAGTAATTGGCATCCACTAGCTGTGATCACCCTAATTAAGGATGAGGTAGAACCAATCTGTCAAGAGGTCCCTCGACTTTTGTAGCCAGTCTAGGCCACCCATCCCATGTGGCTGGGCCTTCATGCCACATGGCAGGCTATGCTCTTGCTCATATGGCAGCCTGCATTGCTGCACTTTGTGCTACCCGCATGGATGTAGAAAAACATAGGGTGGTCGCTTGCCATGGGCCAACTCCCCTTGCAACAAGCAACAGATTTATCCCGACAATGCAAGACGCTAACAGAAAGACACAAGTCAATGTGTGTGCTTACTGAACAGTAAAGAGGGAAAATGCGCTACACTAGAATAGATCTAATGGTATAAACCAAGTACATGTATCAGCAAACAATCACTGCGGTAAGGTACCAAATATGAATCTTTTTGCTGCACTCTTGAAGTAGACTCCTCGACTTTTGCCATTGGCCTCTGTGTAAGCTCCACTAGCTGCTCAAAGGTAGAGCACCTGCAAAATTCTCAGCAAACAAAGCTCCCTCCAACGTGTAGAAAGTCTGGACTGTCGCTCCTGCAAGAATTCCTAACTAATGTGAAGCTCTCCCTCTGCTCTTCGCCTTCAATGATGATCTGCAGGCTGACTGAATGGATCTCTGGAACACTGCTGCACATATGCCCTCCACGTTGCTCTTTAACTGTCGTTGGTATGCAGGCTGGAATGCCCTGTAGTGCTCAGCTCTCAACTGTAGAAGGCCCACATGGGGAATGACAACGTCCATAGTCATCTCCATTATCATAAAAAGACCGATTGCATACTCGTGTTATTTGGTCGGCTGCCACATGGCAGTTGGCCTAATAACACACTGGGTCGGCCAGATTTGGAGGAGGCAGTCTAGCCCATCCCCTAATAAATATTGGTGGGCATTCACCTAAGGCCACTTAAACTCATTGAGTAGCACGCAGCCAGAGGGAGTGCAGGGAAGAATTTTGGAACAAAGATGTGACCCTCCACAGAACGTCCAAGGCAGCAGCAGGCTGCAAGTTTGGACTCTGTGGGAGCTCATGTGTATGAGGTTTGATGTTGCAGATAGAGTATCAGCTGAATCTAAAGAAAAAGCTAATGATGCTGATCTTGAAGATGTGGATGGTGGTGAAGAAACTCACATGGAAGAAAGAAAAAATGATGCAAATGAAAGTGCATTTTCTTCCTTCATGCAAGATGCCAAGAAGCCATTGTATGGGGGATGCAAACAAAGTATGCTATTTTCTACATTATTGTTTTATAACCTATAGGTTACTCATAGGTGGTCACAAAGAAGCCTTGATCAGCTTTTAAGTCTTTCTTTGTTGTCTATATGAACACTAGTGGTACGTCCCTTACTCAGCCAGCAGTCATTCTTTCAATGTATGTCTAGAGATCAAACAATCATGAAGGCATATCTCTTGAGGTCTCTTAAGTGACTTCTATGGTGTTTGAAGGCAAAGCTAAGTTATTTTAAAAGCTCCATATCTTTGGAGGAGCTGCCGTCAGTAAGTCTATTCCTCCTTGCAACAAAGAGCATTGATATGAGAGCTCAAACTCATCACAATTTCTCTCTAACCATAAAAAAGTGCTCTCTCCATGTTTACTGATAGCCCTAGAAGACTTAGTCTTGTGGGTATAAGAAATTTATGCAGTCTCGAATCCAAAGCTTATCATGCCCCCCTACCCAACAAAAATGGGAGCTTCATTCACATCAATTAATGTGAGAGGGAAAGGAAGAAAGGAAGATAGCATATTAATGTCCATGGGAGACCAACATGGCTATGGGACAGCCAAAAAACCAGCTAATACATCTGCTTATGGAGGGCATAGTGCAGCTCCCAAGGAGTGCAAAGGAGCTACTCAGAATTATTTAAGGTACCTATGTTGTAGTCTGAAAATCGAAAACATAGATTCAGTTTACGACTAAGGGTCTTTTGATTTTGGATTTAAACACCCTCATGATATACTGCCCATTTTCCATTCTTCCTAGCAGCCTTGACCCAGCTGATGTGTTCCCCCTGATCATTTCCAAACCTAGATGGACCTAAGGGAGGAATTCTTGTGGACTTCAAGTCGAAAAAGTTTTTTTTTTGGACAAAAAAATGCTTCGTTAAGTATGAACAAAACCCACGATAGCAAGCTTAAAGCGGAAATACATCATGCAATGCATGAGAAAAAACACTCCTCAGAAAGAGATGGAAAACAGCCAAAGTTGAGGCTGAAAGTGCCAGAGAAGAAGGGGGAGCCCCTCCATTCTCCACAAAACATAGCCCTCCTAGTAGAAGCTGCTTGAGAGGACCCCTGCATGCTCACCCAGATGGCCATCAGTGTACGTATAGTGTCTGTCCATATACTGACAAAAGTGTGAGAAGGGTGAACGTGAGATCCATCTAGTGCCTTTGTGCATCTGGCTCTACAAATATGCCACGCTGCAATACTTGCCAATATCTCCCAAGAAGACTCCACAAAGGCGTGCACGGCTCTAAAAGGTGAGGCAAGAACATCATCTAGAGTGCGTGGCTCAACTAAGTGGTGTCGAATCGATAAAGCCCAAGAGGAGTCATGTCTCTCATAGAATACTTGAGGCTCCGAAAGAGAGAGCCAAGCAACTAACCCCAAGTCATGAAGAGGGGGCGACGAATAAAAGTACCGAAAATCAGCGAGTTACCTTTCTCGGGATTATTTGCTGCTTGTAGGGTTGCCGGGCATTGTATCGGTGACTGGTTTGTCACCGCATAGATAGGCAGCCTGGCTGATCTCAGCTGAGATTCCGATCCCGGCAGAATGAAAGTGATTCATTTCAGGAATCTGATTCTTGGAGGAGAATCGGGGGGGGGGGGGGGGGTCCTTAAGCCCCTCCCCCAAGGCAAAAACCTATTCCAATCTAGCCTATTTGTTTTCGAGTAATATTGAACATTTCTGTTAGGTAAGGGAAGAGCCGGAACCAGCCAACCAAGAAGGGGGGGTGACCCGCAAGGGCCACCCGAAAGGATCTAAAGCCTCTTTTGCGATGCTATAAAGTGTGAGCCAACCCTGGGATAGATGGGAGGAGATCTACGCAACCCATGTCAGCACCTCCCGGCCTAAAAAAGCATCCTTCGCATGGCTATCCCCCTCCAAATAATCTTGGTGTGTCGGCAATCCCATAAGCAATGATGAGCTGATTCCATAGCAAAAACGCAACGAGGACAAGTAGGGTCGGCTCCGAACCTGGATTGTGCCGAAGGTACACACTCTAGAGTATGAGAAGGAACTATACCACGGGATTTTAGTAAAGCTGTGTCGCTCGTCGTCAACACAAGTGTGCAGTCCTACAAAGTGGTGCCAAAGGTATCCTCTGTGGAGTATGAGAAGGAACCACACCACATTATTTCTTATGTCTTTTCTTCTTCTTTGGGCTAGCACAATGCCCAAAGACCCTATAGATCCGACACTGATCCTGCTTGCCTGCAATCTCGACACTCTGCCAAAAAAGAGAGCATCCAAGTGCTGGAGCATGATGTGGTCATTGGAAATATTAGAGTTAGAGACAATAACCCTAACTCTATGTACCCTATCAGATCTGATTGCCTCTGCCAGTTGAAGAGAGAAAACCAGGGAGGAGGGAGATCTCAATGACCAATCCAAAAGTAGCTCCGATCGTGGCAAGGAGCCTGTGGTACACCTGGGGCAAACCTGGAAATTTGATGAAGACATACGCTGTTTGCCTATCCTCCTCTACAGGGTTGAAACCGAGAGAGAAGGGCTTGAAGAAGATCTCCCTGGAGCCGAGTGGTAAGGGACTTAAAACGAGCACAGTGCTCGCATCCCCAGGAGAGTCAAAAGCCACCTTTAAAAATCCTTGTCTTAATAATTTAATGTCGGTGAGGTCCTCAAATAAGGCCCCAAGCATCCAATCCCTAGCTTCAGATCTAGAGGGGTGGGACCCATGGATGTGTGCGAACAGAGTAGTAGAGCTCTCCAGCTCGACATTTGTTTGCAACTGTAGCAGCTCGTCTTTTGAGAAAATACATGTTCCGGTGGAAGTGGGCGAGGATTGACTGGATGGGTTGCCATTCATCAATTAGGAATGATAGGCCGATTCAAACCAAAGGTCTGTCCGCCGAAGGAAATGACCCAGCCTTGGGGCATCAAACGGTGACGAATTCACAGATTGGACCGGATTCCATATCCTTGTGGCTCTTCTAGTACAATGGATTCCCAGTCAACACTTTAAGACAAGCTTTTGGTACAAATCCCAAATGCCTGCGGTGCTTCACAAAATTAGAGTCTATTCAGCACTGCATTTGAGGTTGCAAAGGCTTAGAGAATTTGGCAGGGCAATTCACACATGCTTGGCACAATGAGGAGAGGTACTTGCTACATCACTTGGGGTCCCGTGGTCTATCTCACATAGTCAAGTCTTCAAGTGTTCTAAGAGGAAGCAGATTCAGGATATGGCCATTATGAGGAATCCCTCAACTTATCACCCTAGATGCAAGACCAACCTATATGAATAGACTTCACTCCCCTTCTGTAGGTCTGGTATGGGAGATTATTGCTAGCCTCACTGCATGGCAAATATGAATCAATCTAAGTTAGATAGTAGGACATTGTTCACAGCCTCATGGCCACTTGGTCCAGGATTGAGGGCTTCCTCGTGCATCGCAGTGGCCAAGAGAGTTGCTTTCATGAGAGAGTGGGAGCTTGCCACAAGGCCTTCATGGCATTTTCACTCTTTGTATTGGTTCTGACATCCTCATTTCTTGTCTCCACATTTTGTAGGAGGCTTTGACACGATTTTATCCTGGAATTTTGGTCATAGTTAATAGTTCTCTTTTTTTGCGGGGTCAAGGGGGGGGGATTAGCATATAGTTGCAACTGATGTAGAATGAACACCTTAATAACAGCTTGCATTGCCACTTATCTAGAGCTTATAAGATTTCTTAGAGATTCAATCAAGCAAAGCATTGATAAGGCCAAGCAAACCCAAAGCAGTCTTCTAAAATGAAAATTCAAACAGTTTAAATGACAAACCATAGAAGAAATGAGGATGCTCTGCATAGCAAAACTGAATTGGTGCATGAGAAACATTATGGAGACTTTAGCAAACTTACCTTGCACTGTGACTTTCCCTAAAATCAAAACTTTCATCCAGATGAAAATAAGTAGCTTTATGATTGTATTGCGTGAGATATAGGTTTCTTTATGTTGCTTAGGACAAAACCTTGCGAGATGCCTCAGAAATCGCGATAACCAGCGGTGTGGGCGAGATTGCAATTGCTGTCATGTTGACAAAGGCTATGGTTGGGGATGCACAAAGTGCTACTGTGATCCCAGAAAACGCCAGGAAGCGCCCCTAGACACAACATCAAAGTATACCACAAATTTAGAATCTACCACAAGACACCACAAGATCCCTAGCATATATTTGTATAAATAAACACAACAATAGTGAGCTAGCTCCACCTACAGCAATCACAATTCTAACTACAAGAAGATTCATTAGGAAGATGAAAATAATGGGATGCACTACATGATGAAAATGTACAAAATTAAGGAGCAAATGCCATTGGTAACATCAGCTTATCATTTCACTCAATAATCTCGTGAAGATAGCTTGACCACCTGTGAATTGGTATGTTTGGCAAAACCTAATTATAGTATGGACCACAAGACTCTTCAGCAATCAATGCAGTTACAACAGGCAGGCAACGAAGTCACTCAGCAGTAAGAAGCAAGCAGCTTGCAAATGTCAAGACTGTAAAGGTGATGCGATTCCAGGACTACAATTACATGCGATTCCAGGACTACAATTACATGAGAAGATATCATCATTTCAGAAATACGGAAAGTCTGTAGAGCATTACACCACTGTGCTACAATATCGCAAGGACATGCATCGAGAGAATAAAACTAGAAAACAAGGAGGCAAGACATCTTCTCTTATTTCAGGCTCTAGAAATGCCAGATTTCAAGATGATACTTGACTGTTCGGCCCCTTAGTAAGTTTTAGCTGCAAGGTAATCACATCGTTTTTCGAAGTCCACGTCTTTTAGCTCTTTATGGAGGCAATAAAGTGATTGTCCAGTAAAAAGAAGACAGCTTGCAAACATCCATGCTGTAAAGGGAAATAAAATTCTAGCGGGCCTGTGAGCATGTTAAGGTTTAAAATTAGTCAAGCATTATATAGTTTTGTTTCATATTACGGCGAACTCATTCGAGAGGATCAAATGAGAAAACAAGGAGGAAAGGCATCCTCCAATACATCAGGCTCAAAAAATTTACAGATTTGCAACAGGAAATTTGGCTAGGCCCCTTGTAATTTTCATTGAAAGGAAATCATTAGAATTACATAATAGTTCCACCTATTTAGCTCTTTCAAACAAGAAGTAAACTGCAAACCTTCAAGTTGACCTCTTCGAGCAAAGTACATATGAGCAAACATTAATAATTTGTTAAGTTTTTAAGCAAGCTGCCTTTGTTTCTCAATTGTTTTTAAGCAATTGAAAGGAAATCATTAGAATTACAAAAAACTTCCACCTGTTTAGCTCTTTCAATAAGAAGTAAATTGCACACCTTCAATTCAACCTCTTGAAGCATAGTACATATGAGCGAACATGTAAACTGCAGATCTTTAAACAATTGACATTCTTCCTCACGTCTCACATCATTCCAGTTGACAGGCTGCCTATAAATCTCTTTGTGTGAGGAGGGAGGGATCCCCTAATGAGAATTCCTGAAGCTGCCCCAAGGTTCAAAATGGTTGTAATAAGGGGGGAGGAAGGCATCCTGAGGTGTACGGACATAAAGATCCACCTAATGCTGCCCAATCACCATCCTTCCAAGGTTCCTATCTTGGCAAAAGTCCTTGGCCACAAACTTGCAAAGCAAAGCCCTGCACTGAAGATCTGGATCGACGACATTTTCCCACTTCTTGTTTTGGGACAATCAAGTTCTCTTGGCTCTAGCATTTGCTGAAACATCAAGCCCACTCCATAAATAAATTATGGATCTGCCCTTGAGCTGAGTGATGCAGTGGCATCAACATGAACAAACATACTAGGTTGTGGCCAGTAGGAACTGGATGACAACTACCACTCTAGAATCCAAGTCAAGTTTAGCCAAACTCCAAAAGAGGTGTTTCCTCCTAATACACTCTAACACACGAGCAAACTGCTGTGCGAGTGAGAGATGCCTACACTGACCTGACAGGTCAAACAGAGATATCCCCTTGGATCCAAGTGAAACAAAATCAGCCCCCCAATCTGGGGTGTCCTCTTCCCAAATCCAAAAGCCATTGGATTAATTTCAATTCAAAATAAATCCAAGGCTGTCCTAAAGGAGGCAAGAGTTTGGGGAGTGGCATCCAAAAAAACAGACGTGTCATTTGCAAGTTCATTGTCCAAAGACATGTCCATATTTGGTAGCACCTAATGGCACCACCACCTTCGGTCACAAACCCACCTTTTAACTTGAGCCCTCCAAGTACTAGCATCCTTTAACTCACCCGATTCATGATGGTCTAAAGTCCTCCAGGTACCAAGCTCTTCCGTCTAGCTAGGTCTACAACCAAACAGCATACGTAAGACGGCATATCCTGGGCACAAATCCAGATTACCACCTCATGCTCTAACTATGGTTCTGTGGATTCATTGATGATCCAACTAGGAAAGTGTGGGATTATGCTATAGAGACCAAAGAATGGAGCTGTAGCTAAGCTCCCCGTGAGCTTCTGCTAAGCCGCCGCACCCCCCCTGGCTGCCCCGTTGCCTCACCCCATCCACCCCCTCTACTCCCTGCCTCCCCTTCTGCGCCCGCCTCCTCTGCTTCCGCCGCCCCTACTACTCCCGCCTCCTTGCCCCCCGCCCGCCCCTCCTGCTTTCGCCTCTGCTGCCCCCCCGCCTGCTACGCCCTCGCCAGCCCCGCTCGCTCCCGCTCCCGCCACCTCCATCTCCGCCGCCTTCTCCTCCACCCCCGCCGTCCTCCTCCTCTCCCCTGTCGGCTCCCCCGCTCTCTTGCCTCCTCTCCGCTCTCTTGCCCTCTCACCCCCTCACTTGCTCCCTCTTCGCCTTCTCGCCCTCCTTCCTCCTTCGCCTTCCGCCCTCCTTGCCCTCCTTCTTCCATCTCTATCCCTGCCCCCTCCTCCACCTTGCCTCGCCTCTGCCTCCCCCTTTGCCACTTTTCTTTCTCACCCTCCTTTTCTTCTTCCTCCCTGCAGCGGGAGCACTTGTGCTTGTTAAGGCGAAAGAAGAACCTTGGTGGTGACCCTTGGTCTGGCCAGAGGGGCTCTATGGCAGCACCCTCGAATCCCACAGCCGTTAAGGTTCTTCTTTCCCCAGCTGACAAGCAACAGGTACAGTAGGCAGTTCAATCCCTCCAGGACAAGGCACTTGTGGGCAGAATTGTGGGCCTCATGCCTACACGGAGACGGGTACGAGAGTGGATCCAGGCAAGCTTGGCATTAGAGGGAGACCACATCCAGGAGGTCACCATCTATGGACGAGGCGTTTTCCTCATCCAGCTGAGCTCCCCCGACTCTACCTCGACACTTGTGGAGCAGAGCCCCATCCTCCTTGGCCCGCATCTTGTCTACCTCTTTCCATGGTATCATGGGTTCACAGTGGAGGACATGGATACAACATATCATGTTCCACGTTTTCCGGTCACACTCTGCTTCCCAGGGCTCCCTAAGGAGTATCGAGCCATCCTCCCTTCCATTGGTCGGGCATTTGGCACAATGCTCGAGTCCCCGCCAGAGTCCGCTGCCTCAATTCTAGTAGATGATGGAGTCCCCAGGATCAGGCTGATGGTTGAGAGCGTAGAGTCCCTCCCAGAGTTGATGCTTCTCGAGACCCTGGAAGGGGGCACACTTCGCCAGATGTGGAGATCTCCGGGTTACCAGGCCAGTGTCTTTGGTGCAGACAAATGGGTCACCTCCCCAGAGATTGACCCCGTGGCCTCCCTTGTGCCCCTCCCCCCCCTCCTCCGCAAAGTAGGCAAAGTCAGCAGGCCCGTGTTTAGCGTCCTCTCAGGCAGGAGCAGCAGGAGTCTCAGACCCCATGGGTTACCCTCTCGGAAGGGAACTGGACACAGGTTAAAAAGAAAAAGAATCCAAGCACGCAGGCCCGCAAACGCCGCAAGCAGAGGGCCAACCGCAGGGAGAGGGACAAGGTTGATCGAGAGGTCTTGAAGGAGGAACAACAGGAGCCACCTCCTCCAGTGGCAGGGGCGGTGGCCCATCCAGCCGATCCTCCAGTTTCGGAGGTTCAACCTCCGCACCCACCCTTGCAGCAGCAGAGAGCCCCAGGAGCTCTAGATGCGGCGATGGCGGAAGCCGCAGACGCTAGCCCGACGAGGGCCGTGGAGGAGCCAATCCAGAGCCCTGGCGAGCCTGATTAGCAGGGGGGCTTGAGGTCGCCCTTTTCCCTCCTCCTCCCCCTACCCCCATAGACCCCTCCCCCTCCCCCTCCTCCTCTTCGCTTCCCCCTCCCCCTCCAGGGTTCCCCCCGCCCCCAGCCTCCCCTTCTATGGTCACTCTCACCACACGCCCCCCTCCCTCTGTCCCCCGCGTCCCTACCCCTCCCTCTCCCGCCCCCCCCTCTCCGCTTCAGTAGCAGCTTCTTCTGCTTCGGCACCCCTGCCATTAGGCAAGGGAACAACGACGCCCCCTTCTACTTCCTCATCGTAGCAGCAAGTCCGCTCAGAGAGGGATCCTGAGGGACGAGGCTTGTCCTCCTGGTCGGCCGCTCCCAACCTCCAGCCTGGGCGTCCCTTACCGCGGGACTTCTGGAGGTTGGGACCCTGGAACTATCTAGAGATTCCGGACTCATACCCTCTACCATTGGAGGTAACGCTCATGGTCCTTCAGCCCCGGAAGGGGGGTTTGATCAGTGCAGTGGGATCTCAGATACACCCCGTTTGGAGATTTCCGTTTGCCTCCACAGGGTTGGAGAAGTGTCCCCGGAGGTGTTTGATGCTCCAGGATGGGCAGTTTGGATGGGAGTTCGGGTAGGAGAGTCCAGGATTGGGATCCCGAACGTGTATGCCCCAATGTGTAGACAGCACTGCCCGGCCTTTTGGAGGAGGCTGTCAGAGTGTCTTCCGGATGTTAACTCCTAGATTGTTGGAGGTGACTTCAACAACATGGAGTTTGGGGAAGACAAGCACAGCAGCACCTCGTTCTCTGAGATGCCAGCAGCAGAGCGTAGTACCTGGGAGTAGTTCATTTTCATGATCAGTGACAGAGACCCATGGAGAGAGCTAGAGTTCAGCAAGACTCCTGGCAGCCTTCTCTTCTCCTTTGAAAAGAGGAGACACGATGGATTGCTCGAGAGATTAGACTGCTTCTATGTTGGGGACTGGGCATTACGCAGAGGCGGATCTACCGAGATTTTGGCAGATACCACGATGTCTGATCACTCTCCAGTGGTACTTCACTTGGATCAGTCCCGCCGAGGTCTCCCCCAAAAGGGGGTCCACATTCCAAAGGACCTCTTGCAGGACGAGGAGATTCAGCAGGTTATGGTAGGGATCTGGGAGCAGTCAGAGATGGCACCGTGTGAGGGCTGGGCTGCGTGGGTGGCCGATGCGATTCAAAGGAGCAGTGAGGAGCTGCAAGCTCATGCCCTTAGGCGGAGGAGGACCCTTCAGGAGCGTGAGCAAGCTTTGAGGAGAGACCTCGCCTCCATCGAGAGGCTTAGGGAGCAGGACCCAGCTTCTTAGTGGCTTAGTGACAGATTTGAGAGCGCTCGTCTCAAGCTTTAGGACACGGAGCTGCGGCGGGTTGAGTTCTCCTATCACTCCTCCAAGGCCCGATGGGTGCAGCAGGGGGACAAGATGACGAAGCAGTTTTTTCAGACCACTGGGCCCGGATCGACAGGTGCACAGCTACACTGTCTCCGGGACTCGCAGGGTATCATGCATTTTGACCCGTAGGAGATTCTTGACATGACCACTGGGTTTTACAGCCAGCTCTTTCAGACGAAGAGGATGACCCCAACTAATCTTGTGGCCCGAGAGCTAGTTTGGGATCACGTTCCGACAGTAGTCTCGCAGGAATCTTACTGACATCATCCATGACACACAGACTAGGTTTGTCCAGGAGCGCATCATCCTGGACAACATCTTCACGTTCTATGAGGCAATGGATTGGTCCACGAAGGAGTCACAGCCGCTGGCCGTCCTTCTCTTGGACTTTGAGAAGGCCTACGATAGGGTGGAGTGGTCTTTTCTGGAGGGCACTATGAGGGGATTGGGTTTCTCAGACAGATGGGTCAGAGGAGTTTCAGCACTATACGTAGGGAGCTCTAGTCAAATGCTTATCGGAGGACACACAGGCGAGGCCTTTCCTCTCTCTCGCTCGGTCCGCCAGGGCTGCCCACTAGCTCCCTTCCTCTTCTTGTTTGTAGCGGAGGCTCTGGGCTACTATTTGAGATCACAGGTGGTAGGTCTCACAGGGTTGAGGCTCCCAATCAAACAAGAGGAGGAGCTCCTTGACTCGGAGCTTGCAGATGACACGGCCTTGTATGTTGAGGGCACCACAGCGAGTCTAGAGAGAGTCAGAGGTGCCCTGGCTATCTATTGCGAGGCCTCGGGGGCACGAAAACGAAATCCATAGGCTTCTTCACGGGCTTTTAGGAGACATAGGAGATCCATGAGTGGGGGAGTGACTTTGGCTTCAGATGGATACCGTGGGGCCAGACAGTGAGATACCTCAGATGCCAGGTGGGTATTGACATCACAACAGAGCAGCAAATTGCCCCGGTCCTTCAGAGTGTTTGGCACAAGCTTCTCTATTGGAGCTCGGCCAAACTCTCCCTCGCAAGTCACACCTTAGTGGTAAACCAGGTCCTTGCCCCATGGCCTGGTATATTGCCTCCTGCTGGTGCTTTCACAAAAGATGCATTGGGCAGCTCTGACGGTTGGTATGGAACTTCCTCTGGGCAGGTTCAGACGGCACGAGGAACACTAGGGCCCAAGTAGCTTGGCAGACGGTGATCATGCCGCAGGCACTGGGAGACTTGGGTATCATTGATCCAGAGACGCAGAGCAGGGCCCTTCTGGGCAAGTTGGTGGTTCGTGGCCTCACTCCAAGTCCAGAGCCTTGGAAGATCCTCTTACAACGAGGGGTTCTGAGGAACACCCCATGCACTGGGAGATAGTGGCAGCCTTAACATAGATGGATCTTCTCAGAGGCCCCCCTTATGGGGAAGGGCTCCCCCTTGATGAGGAGTCTTCACACGGTTTGGTAGAGACTAGCAGGGGGTCTCATTCATGCTCCGCCCAAAGGCAGAGAGAAGTTTGAGCGCCAGCCCCTTATGTGGCACCTAGAGGTCAGAGATCAGGAGGGACGTATGCTCGGACAGCGGACTCACATTGGTTGGGCACAATGGGACAGTGGTCCAACAGGGTCTTTTGGTCGCTGGAGCAGACTACCTTTAGAGACAGAGGCGAGGCTTGACGCCCTAGCGCATCTAAGAGGGGCAGGACAGCGGATGGGCGAGATCGACTTAGCCATTCCTGAGTCCTAGTGGGAAGGACTTCACATTTGGAGAGACACCAGATGGTTGGGGCAGTTTTCCCGTACTGGTGTTCCCTTGAGGATATTGATGCAGCGCGGCAGCACGCACCCCAACTTCTTCCGTGTAGGACCTGGAGGCCTACTTCAGCCCCTCACTGGGAGTGACCTTGAGATGGATGGGAGTCTTGATGGGATACATTGGCAGATGATCAAAGTGGTAGGACGTTTGGGGAAGGAGTGGCACATTGACCCTCCCAGTATCTCAGAGCAGGACGCCTCTAGATGGCGCCTTTGGCTGTGGGAGGGTAGACCCCTAAGGGAGGTCCAGTGGGATCCGGGGGAGTGGTTCTGGCCCTCCAGGGGCGGCCTAGCTGAGACGGTGGATGAGGTGCCCTTCTTTTCCTACACCACACGGATTGGCAAGAGACTTCAGATGGACTCGTCGAGGTGGACCCCCTCGAGGGAGAGACACTGGGTGACCCAAAGAGTGCCCCGGGATGTGCGCTCCAGGTTGTGGACGCACTTGTGGTCCAGCTTGCGGCCGAGGAAGATCTCATACTTCTTATAGCTGGCAGCCCATGGAGGCTTGCCCATCGGCCCGTGGTTGGAGCAGATGCGAGTGGAGGAGCAGTGTCATTGTTGCTCCGATGGTGTCCTGGAGACTATCCTGCATTGCCTATGGAGCTGTCGTAGCGCAGCGAGGATCTGGATGAGAGCCCTCAAGAGCATGACACGTATACGGAGTCTTCATAGAGACTACACCTAGAGATGGTGGCTTGGTTGACGAAGGGAGGACACGCGTTTCAGATTGATGAGATCTCCCCAACCTACCGGATACAGGGTCAGAGCCTCCAGAGGATTACACTCCCACGAGGCAGTCCCCCCTGACACCCTAGCTCCTCCTCCTTCTAGGGAGGACAGTGTTTGGGAGGTGGTAGCCAACATCACGGCTTGGAACATTTGGGTAGCTCGCTGCAATCTTGTGATGGGAGAGCACCGGGTTCCACCCTCGGCTACCTTAGTTGCCATTTGGCAGGATATCATCTACCTCTACGGTCCGCCTGGGAGCGTGGGACTCCAGACTCCAGGGCGACTATTGAGAGGCGTGCTCGTTTCTGCAAGGCTTGGCTTGCAGTTGTTTTCTACATCTTCACTCTGCGAGGGATTCCTTGGCCGTATAGTCCCCCCACTTGGCTGTTAGCCCCAGTTCCAAAGATCCCCTAGGCAGTGAGCTCAGTTTCTCTCGAATAGGCCGATTTCTTTCTTTCAGCCTTTTCCGGGTTTTTTCCATACTCAGCACCTTCGGGGCTGCTGTCTTGTATGAAATCTTTCAAGCATTAATAGAAGGTTCCTTTCTTTGTGGGGGAGAAAAAACTATGATTCTGTGTCGTCCCCCTCTAAGTCACAGGCACCGTCTGACCCTGAGTCCTCAGGTTTTGTCAAATACTTCCCCTCTGCTCTAGTAACACCAGCCAAGCACCCAGATGACTCCACGCACTTGTCATTGTCCATCACCTTCACAAAGGGTCCTAATTCCTCTTCTAAAAAATCCTCAATGTCTGGCATTTTGACAGTCACACTGGGGTCCACATATCTAATCTCGTCAGCATACGAAGTGGCCACCGAGAAAAGTTATGCTATCATCAGCTGAGCTGACTCATCTGACTCTGAGCTAGCACCCTTCTGCTTCTGATCAGCCTTCTTCTTTTTGCAATCTTTCACAAAATGTCTTGGCTCATCGCAGTAGAAGCACTTTCTCTCTTTCTTTCTCTTCTTCTTGTTGTCTTCATCTGAAGAGTCCGCTCCGTCGTCAGATTTGGGGTTGCTTTTGCCAGGCTTACCCTTGCCCTTGCCTTTGCTCCTGTTCTAGCTATCACGGCCTTGTCATCCTTATCAGTACTGTTGTACTTCTTTTCCCAAGCTTCTTGTTGCAGCAGTAATGGAACAACCTCCTTGAAAGTCACGAGCGCTCCCTATGCCCTGCAGTCATTGTAGTCACAAAACTCCATAGCTCCCAGAGAGCATTCCCAACTGCCACTTTCAACTTAGTGATGTGTTCTTCTACCGAACCACCTTCATCCATCCTCATGCTGTACAGCTTTGTCTCGAGGTCCAAGATTCTTGCCTCATTGTTGAGCTCAAACATATCCCTCAATGTTATCTAGGCCTTGAAAGAAGTGTTCGCTAGGAGCCAACCTCTGTAGTCTCCAATGAGGTAAGTCCCAGACTCTATGGATGAAAGTCACTGCCTGAAAGATGGCATCAATCTATAGTGGTGCCATAGCGAACTCTGTCTGTACTATCTCATGCGGGACTAAGGGCTTGCTCTGAATCATCCTGGATCCCATGGTCACCTGCAACCACTCGAATCTCCTCCACACTGCTATTGGTAGATCACATCCCCAGAAGGGTGTTGCATACATGGCAGTCCGTCGCACTAGCGTATCGACAAGCCAACACTTCATCGGTGGATCCGAAAAGTGTGCCTGGAAACACTCTCTCTCCAATCGGGCCACAGTACCCCGTTCCCGTGTGAGTCGTGCCTGGGCTGCATGTGTCATAGTGAAAAGGGGTCTTGTGAAGACTGCTCCCAAAAATGTATAGGACTGCACTATCTCCACCGGCTCGGCTTGATAAGTGAAACCAAGTCGACGGATCACTGCATGTGAGGTGTTGAAGACCATAACCTTGGTCTTCCCAAGGTTGACTGTCAGGTCTCTCTCTCTACAGAACACCTCTAGGGCCTCCAAATGTCTCTTCAGCCCCTCCGTTGAGGATGAGATAAGGACTATGCCATTAGTGTATAGCAATATCTATATCATGAGATCGGCAAGTAGTGATCCTTCGCCACCTCGGCGGTCTATTAAAGAGGTGATGTCATCAATGTACAGCCCGAAGAGAGTCGGTGAGAGGGGGCCTGCTTCACTCCGATCGTACTCTCGGCCAATCCGATAGGCCACTTGGGGCACGAACTCTGCCTCTGACTGACTCATATAGGCTCATCACCCCCCATATCAGTGTCTCTGGAATCTGCAGCTCCTGTAACCTCATGATCATGCAGGATCGTGGGATAGTGTCAAAAGCCTTCCGGAGCTCTACAAAGCATGAGTAGACTTTCTGGTGTCTAGACCTCGCCTCCTCAATGATAGCCCTCAGAGTGAAGCTATGATCTAGGGTAGAGTGTTGTCTCCACAATCATGCATGTCCTAGTGACTGCTGCCCCCGACCCTTTGTATGACTGCTGAGTTCCCTCTCTAGAATTGATCCATAAATCTTGGCCAAAGTGTGGCCAATCATAAGGGTGCGATAATTCCCCGTCTCCATAGGGTCCCCGGCTTTGTGTATCGGCACAATAGTGGTGGTACTCCAAGTAGGTGGAAAGCCGTGACACATCCCGGTTGAACATTTGTGCTAGGATTGGGGCTAGGACATCCTGTCCATGTGCAAAGCACTCATTCTGGAGGCCCTCGTGGTCCTGCGCTCTCCGATTGTGTAGATGGCGAAGTGCAGCCCATACATCTGTGTGGTGAACAGATGACAAGTGGTGGGCCTAGGCATGGAGGACATATCTGGTGGTGTCTACATCTGGGCATCATAGAGGGATCATGCATATGTGTGCCACACATCTGGCTCAGTGATGGGTATAGGTGGCTTCCCCTCTAATAGAAATCCCGATCCAGTGGTTGGGTCTCCGCCTCGAAAAGATCTGATAATCTCATCCATCATGTGTGTGAGGAAAGCCCATTTCTTACAACGTATTAGTCATCGATAGATCCTCTTTGCCTCAGGCGGTGTTAGATGGCTCAGAACCTGCTGCTGTGTGAAGTGGGCTCTCGCCTCTCTGCACTCGTCGTCGAACCAAGGGTTCTGAGGCATCTTCCCATCCCAGATCCGCACGGATCGGGTCGTGGGAAAAGATATGATAGCAACATCCTATACCACTGAGACAAGGGTGTTGGAGGCGCTGGTGAGGTCTATATCATCTCCAAGTAGAGTCGGGAGCTCCTTGGCTAGGTGGCTCATGTACACTGGCTTAAGGGTACGATCAAAGTGGATTTGAATGCGTGGGGACGTGAGGCGAGCTCTCCTTGTGGCTGGCATGGTGGTGGAGATATGGAAGGCCAAGTATGAGTGGTCAGCTCCGAGTGGAAGGGGGAGGGGGAAGACGAAGTCGTGTATCCGTGAGACAAAGTCTAGTGGGCCTAGTAGATAGTCCACTGTACTAGATCCACCACCATGTGGGAAGCGAGTCTCCCGAAAGATGGCCATCTATGAAGGCCATTAAAGATTATAGGTCGTGGATTGCCTCTAGCTCAAGCAGACGTCGTCCAACTGTGGCTAAAAAGACAGCGATACTGTCCACAGATCTCTGAATGTCAATGATCCTCTATCTCATCTCCTACATATCACATAAAGTACAGATCCGTCTCACACAGGATGTTCTCTGCATGCCTTGTCTCAACTCGTAGCCTGTGCAAAGATACCTGAAACTGTCCAATCAAGATCCTCAATGCATGTGGGAGATAATTCTCAGGGTATCTCGGCAGGATAGTGCTAGGGACCATTGCTAGCATCACGGCCTCAATCATATGGGTAGCACACTGCTGCCTTGTGATGGGAGGGCAGGAGACTCAACCTATTTTCACTCTCGTCAACATTTGGCTAGCCATCATATACACACTGATCATGTAGAATGGATTGTACAGATTGACTCGATCTGATGGATACATATGCTACCCACACTCTTGTGGACATAGTGTGGTGGGCTAAGCCATGGGGTTTCTTGCTTTCAAGTCACACTTTACCAACCTCAGAAATCCTCACTCATTTGCCAAGAGCCAATCACTCATAGCTATCCTTCCACCTTGCCCTAGCAAAGCCTACCCAGATTGTTCCCACAGCGCATGGTGATTATAGTAAGTAGACTATAGTCAATCATGTGCTGTTAAATCCCATACCCTATTCAATGATTGTTCAGGTCATAACAACTGCAGAACCCAACTATGATAGATTTGATCTATTAACCAAGTTGAAGAGCCAACTATCACAAACGCAAAAGAAATGTGCAAAATGGATGAACTTTCCAGTATTTCTCCACAAGTTAGGGGAGGGAGAAATTATCAAGATAGTAGGCATCTGAACAGCTGCAAATAGGTTATAAAATTTTAAAAGAGAAAGGATAAGCCAGTACCGTGATGTTAAGTTGGCCAAAAAAAATAAAAACTGCAGTGAAGCTGTTAATCTTTGCAAGAAGCAGGCGTCTGCCTAGAGGGTCTTGGACAGTTCCTGCCACCACATTTGCTCTCTGGGAATGGAAACGAATTTGTCAATGTTTCTTAAATTTTGGCAATACACAAGTACATTGGGAATCATCAAAACGTCAACATTTCCAATGCATACCCAGGTACTAAGACCGTACATTATGTGACTCCACATAAGTGTGAAGTAGTAGTTGGCTGTCAAGCTAGCACATATCTCACTTATTTTATGAGGAAAAAACAAATGACACTAAGAAAATCAATATGAAAATGAATCTTGCACATTCGATGTAATATTTTTGAGTGATTCATTAGTTCCACTGCACAACTTAAGGGATATGACCTGTGATCTATTAGAATTTAAATACTAGCATTTCTTCAATTAGAATTTTAATGCAGCATGAAACAATACCTTGACTGTGATTCAACTAATTCAAAAGAAACAGATCACTTATGTCTTGCTAATTCTCCATCAAGCATTTTGATTCCTTGAAAATTGTTGGAGTAAACACAGAATTCAAAATTTCTATTATTGTCTCTTATTTCTTGCACAGATAAATCTTTGCTGCCCATAGACTTGCCTGGAGGTAAAAGAATGATGACACCACTGCTGTAAGCCATAAGAAGCAGCAGATGTGAAGAAGATAACTTGAAGCCATAATTAGTCGTAAACCCTCAACCATAGCAGAAATTTTGCTGGATACAGATTCCCATAAAGAACTTGATTTTATTTGCACCACCCCAACCGTGCTATGAGAAACACCTTGTAAACCTGCAGGATTACTGTTGATGCAAAAAAGAAAAGAAAGAGTCATAATATGTGGTGAAAGTCTGAAACAGTAAAAAACAGACAAAAAAAAGGTCTCATGTTTATACATCGTGGAAAAACTTAGTCATAAAAGAAAAATTTTATCCTGTGTGTCTATTTACTCTTCTGGAACAAGCAATAAGAGGTTTGTCCAATAATTGGCAAAAGATCATGGAATGGCTAAACCTAATATATAGTCTAGATACTTAAAAGCACCCATTAAGGCAGATCTTATTTTCACCATCAGGAGTCAGTGGGACAGATGTGCTGGGTCCTCTGTAGGGCTTGAGAGAGATTGATCTCATTCATGAGAACTGGATAATTTGTTTTGAATGGAATAAATTATCACATTTTGTTAAAGCACCCGTTAGGACCAAGGATTGCACACATTTGGAAATCTAGATAATTCAAATGTGAATATCAAAATATGCTAGTAATGTTCTATGGTCGCAGTCTCCTCCAGAGAATAAGTGTGGACCTGAAAGATGTCAAAGAATTACCAAATCCTATTTTTCAAAACGCCATGTATTATAATAGCAGCCTGTCTTCTGCTTCCGAAATAGAATCTCTACTACAAGCTTTGTGAATAAGCCATAGCCACTGCAACGTTGCTAAAACTATACAAACATGAAAAATCATACCATGAATGACACAACAGCTTCAAAGATGATGGTTAATACTCTCCTAATCCACAGGACATCAAAAGTATCAACTCTTGATTTGTCTTTCTTAAACGGATACAAACTCATAGCAGCTGTTTTCCAAACACAGCACTTGATATATTAAGGAATGAAATGCTTCAACGGCTACAAAACCCCAGGATCAACAAAATCATTTCCTCTTAGCTGCAAGTGGTCCATTACTCCACGATCTCATCAAAGGCCCACTCCTGACAGTCGTGATATAAAGTTGTCACACTAGAAGCAAGAAGACCATTACAAATATACCTTGGCAATGTCATATAAGCATTGAGACCTTGTTTCCATTTCTTTGTCGCCAAGTTTTTAGAAGATCGCTTAGAAACATCCAATTTTGCTCTGTATTGTTAGTTATCTCCTGCTGTACAGTCACGAATCTTCACACTAGTCAACCTGCTCTCTCATCATACTCTTTGAAGGCAATACAATCCCAGTAAAACGCAAACCTTGATAGGCGTGTGTGACCAACGGGTAGTAGGTGTGTTTAGCTAAGCAATGATGTACACAGAAATGCCACCTAGATTGATTGAGAGAATCATAGATCTAGGAAGATGCTCTCTCATGAGCTCATCGATGATGTCAAATGCTTTGCCTTCACGACCACAATCACGTGCATTTGGCTGAGGCGTTTGCTGGGTGCTCTTCATGCATCATTGGAGGAGCCTACTCCAATTCTCACTAACAGCTTGAGTGCCATTGCAGTGGCATAGAATCATGTGTTTCATGCTCATATGAAACACGTTCAAATTCATTATCAATATGTCAGAGGCGGCTACATGCATGGGGCATAGCTTGGTCTTCTGCCCTACATAGCAGGATGTGGCAGATCTCTTCACCAAAGCATTACCTCATCCAAAGTTTGAGGCTTTTCACTAAGCTTTAAGCTTATATCAGTTTGGTAATTGATATTTACCTTGTACATTGTGACATTGTCACTGCAGGGGAGTGTTAGAAATTTATATTTCTTAAGGTAGTGGCCACTATTAGTAATAAGGGACCACGGGCACTTTTTTCCTTTCATTAAGGTTTTTATCCCCAACCTCACTTAAAGGTTGAGTTTATGGGTGTATTAGTCAGCACACATATTTTAACACTAGTTAGGGTTCATTCTAGGGTTTCATCTCTATGACTACCCTAGCTTTGTAGCTTGTTTTGTGTTGCTGCAATTTCATTTCAGCTTGCTTCCGCTACGTTCTCTTGCTTCCATTTCCAAAAAGGCGGGAGACTTGGTAAGCCCAAATGGCATCACTAAAAACTCGTACCATCCAAACTTGCTTCTAAAAGCGGTTTTATACACATCCTGAGCTCTAATATGGATTTGATGGTAGCCACTCTTAAGACATATCTTGCCAAAAATTATGGCTTCATGCAATGCATCTAGCTAATCATCAATCTGAGCCATCGAATACCTATGCTTAGTAGTGATATTGTTCAATCCTTTGTAATATATACAAAGATGAAAAGTATCATCCTTTTTCTTTTTCAATATCACAGGCAAAGCAAAAGGTGAGAAACTGGGCTGGATTTCCCTCGTTCGAGGTATGCCTCTAGTCGCCTTCGCACCTCAACACTTCTGGCAAAGCTCAACCTATAGGGAGGCCTATTTACAAGTTCTACCCCTAGGATAAGTTCAATCTTATATTGAACATTCCGCTTTGGAGGTAACCCATATGGCAACGAATCCCTAAAACAATCAAAGAGCTCCTTTATGGTCTGATTAGCCAACTTGGCCATTTTGCCATTTGGGTAGCATTAATACTAGTCATCGATGGATCTCACTGACTCTACCAATGCCATACAAAGAAATAAAAACTCTTTCGGAGTTTTTCGAGCACGCTGTTTCTGGGCAATCGAAATGGTTCACCATTTTGGCATCGTTTTTGAAACCCAAAACAGCATTTCGAGTAAGACATTTTTTGCCCCAAACCCTGCGACCCCTTCTTGCGCGCCACAGCCGTTTCTTTGCACATATCCGCTCCACCATCTCCTCCTTGCTCTCCTCACAGCCCTCTCAACCTACAGCTCTCTCCGTCTCTAGCCTCTCCTCCTTGCTCTCCTCTCATTCTACATCCCCCCTCTCAGCCCGCTGCCCCTCCGCCTTGCTCTCCTCTCTAGACTCTCCTCCTTGCTCTCCTCTCCTCTCCTCCTTGCCCTCTCCTCTCCTCCTTGCGCTCTTCAGCCCTTGCCCTCTCCTCTTTGAAGGAACTGGAAGGAGGAGGAAATGAGACAAGGGAGCTAGAAGGAAGGAACTGGGGAAAGGCAAGAACCAAAAGAAAATCATGCCAAAAGCTCAACTGAGTTGATTAATGTGACAAGAGAAGGTAAAACACTTAGTGGACACACACACTCAAATACCATATGTATATGAGATAGCACCCAATATGCCACATGGCACTCTCTCACACAAATACTCATAAAACTAGTTTCTAGTATGCAATAGAGCACTCTTTGACTATTATTTCTCCAACATCCCCCCTAGCAAAGAGTGTGAGACCCAACACACAAGGAGTAAACTGATCTCCCCTCCACCACAATATTGCAAAGAGCAAGTCCAACTATCCAACACCTCTCGACTTCTCAGTCAGCTGCTGCGACCAGCAGTGAGGACCATCACTCGTCATCCCCCCCTTACTCTGAAGTGGGTAGGAGTCTTGCATAGCCATAAGAGTAAACACCCAATACAATCACTTTTGGGAGGCCTACCCAGGGCAAAGTATCCTTATTGACTCCAAAGCTATAAAAGCATACATCATTTTAGAGGGACTACTCAAGGCAGAGGACCTTTATTGACTTACATAAGAGAAATCAAAATACATATGGGTTGTCATCCTCAATGAGGGTGACATGGGTAGTGAGTGTGTGGTCGAGCCTCGAGGTCTAGAATCTCCTCTGTTGCAACCAAGTTGGCATAATGCTGGTGTTATTCTTTTTCTTTCTTTGTGTAGCAATTTGCTTCCATATGGCCCTTGCGCTTACAATATTTGCACGTGATGTTCTTATGGGTTTTCCATTTACTGGTGGAGGCAAGAGCCTCTTTAGTGCCTGATGTAAATAGTGGAGATTCTTTGTTCCGACGGTCTTTTTCGAGAAGAAGAGTCACCATATCATCAAAGGTTATCGAGGCAAGCCTAAGTACTTCAAGAGTGTTCTCAAAATGAAAGACTCCTTCCATACTCTTCATGAGGATAGCCATTTTGTCCTCGTCATCAAGTGGACACTTCACGCTGCCAAGTGTGCACTTAAAGCATCATTATTCTCCCTTTTTAACTTATAAAATTGCAGCTTCAAGAAAACCTTGGAGTTTGGGACTTTGTTACCAAACAGATTCTCGAGACGCTCCCAAATCTCCTTGGCCTTTAATTTGAAGTTAATATGATGAATAAAAGTGTCGGCGAGGAAAAGTCCAATAAGAGCAATAGCTCGAGTTGTGTTGCTTCCATATCTTGAATTGTTGAGGATCCGTTGTTGTAGCGTAGTCCTCATCCTCAATGACATCCCATACATTTTCTTTCATGAGGAGCAACTGCACTTTAGTTTGCCAAGTGGGAAATCCTTCGCCCGCCATGAACTTCTCGACAATGATGGATGTACTGGAAAGAGAAGTAATGTTGGCAGCTCCAAAGAGAAGCAAGCGCCAAGAGGAGGTAGCGGGTAGCACGAGCAGTAGAAGAGGCAACGGGTAGCGGGAAGAAGAGAGGCAGCATGTAGCAGGCAGGAGGAGAGGCTGATGGCGATGACCAACAGCAGAAATGGTGCTTTTTCCAATCAATGGTGGCTGGATTCTTCCTAAATTACCATGCCTTTCCCAAGGCTATATCTAGGTGAAAGTGCCTATGCCCATGATCTAGAAAAGAATTAGTGTTGTGATTTAAGTGTTTCAATTGGTATTAGAGCTTGTAGGTGAAGATCAACCTCGGAAAGCAGCCCAACAGACAGGGGACATTTGTCGTAATTAATCATGGTTGATGAATTCATTAGGAGTTCTTAAAGAACTTTGAATCCACCGATGTTGATCGGCACACAAAGGTCACCATCGAAGGTGCTGCCACTTAGATCAAAGATCAGAATATTCTTCTTGCCGACGCGACTCTAGGCGATAGCAAAGACAGTTGGCTCGTTGATAATTCTCATCACATTTAGGCCTTGGTATTGCTAGAATGGGCAAGGCGGCCCTACGCGGGTGTTTGTGTTTTATTTGGTTGTATCATTTGGTCCTTGCATTCGCTGCACTTGGGACCGAGGGAACAATGGCTTTAGAGAAGGACAACATTGTTGAACGGGACCTGACAGAAAGACACACATCAAGAGATCTCATAAACAACAAAGACACTCACCTCATATTCGGGTTCTCCTCAACGGCGCCAATTTCCCTTTGTTTTTCCGTATCGACATTCAGCTCCGCTTCTGTCTTTGCAATGATATTGTACTCCTCAAAGGCAGCCATCTTTTCTTCAATCTCCTCCACAGCGTGTAGCCCTATCCCGTTCACCTTAACGGCGTTCGGCTCTTTCTTTTCTCCAACTCTTTCCAAGTCACAACAACGATATACAGGTTGATGCTACTACTCCCTAGAGGGAGGGTTGAGGAATGTTAGTTATATCCCTTGAATTGAAGACGAAGCTAAGTGCAAGCTAAAAACACTGACCAGGGAGCTTTCCATTTCTCTCTTGAATTCAGCCTTTCGAGTAGTAAGTGCTTCTTTGGTGGATTTAAGTTCTTTTGCAGTTGTTTTCCTACTATAGGAAAAGGGAGTTGGTTTCAAGGATTGTGAATGTTCAGAACTGTAAAGTCACTGTTGTATAGACGCATTTGCGATTTGAAAAAAGAACAGTTGGTGCGTACAGTGTGTAAATCCAGCTATTTGAGATTGCAGGTATTTCCCTTGCATAGGGAAAAGGTATTAGCCTTAGTTGTGAATTTACAGCTTTATGGTTAAGGTCTTTGATCAATTGTGAATATTTAATTGAAGAAGAAGCCTCACGGGTGGATCCCATAGGATCAGGAGTCTGATTGCTTTGTTAGAAGATGCCTTACAACAAAATTTGGCTCAACAACTACAAGCAAATGCAGGGCAATCTGAACTTAGACAGATGGTTCATAGTATGTCTACAAGATCATCTAGGGAGGATAAAGGAAAATCTTCGATGGAGCCTGAAACCAGTATTCAAATGGTCAACGAGCCTAGGAGGGCTAAGATACCTGATATTGCCAATTACAAGCCAGAAAAGTATTCTGGTCAGATGACTGACCATAGCTCTGATGTCATAGAGGTTTGGTTGCACAGATGGATGAAGCTTTTGCCATTTGTGAAATAAAAAATGATTTGAAGAAAATCCACGAGGCCACTCATATGTTTACTGAGGCAACGGATAGGTGGTAGATTAAACAACAAAGGGATGGTTTGGCATCCACTGCTTGGAAGAGATTCAAGAAAAAAATTAGAAAACACTTCTTACATTCTGACGAAGCATCCCGAGCTTGGGATCAGGATAGGAATCTTCCTCAGAGAAATTTGTCAGTAGAGCTGAACACATTCATAAATTTAGAGAATGTGTAATGAAGGGATATGAACCTCTTCCTCAGCCGGTACAAATAAAGGATTTTATTTTTGGACTAAATGATAGAATCAAGATGGAATTTCTGACTAAATATGTGAACACTCTAGATGAAGAAATAGCCATAGCCTTGAACTATGAAGATGTCTGTAACAAGCGTCAACACACAACGTAATTAACTCCAAGCTCGTAAAGAGACTGAACCTAAAAGCTAGTCCATGTGACTATGCATATACAATCAAAATGGCAGATGGAAGTTAAATTGAAATATGGGACCAAATAGTTACCCAGTTAGAACTTCGCATTTCGAACTATGCTAAAAAGCTGGATTTTGAAATGACAGATATAGCCCTTGGAAAGACATGGCACTCTAAGAAGATATAGCCCTTGGAAAGACATGGCATTCTAAGAAGAATCCATCCATTAATTGAAAAAAGCACATTTATCAGTTCAAGATGAATGATCTACTATATGTCTTGCAAGGTGAAAAGGATTCAGGGACCGTTAGTTTCCGTGATAGAAGTTCGAAAACTCAGAAAGAGATTTTGTTTCTTTATACATCATCAGTAGAGTCGATTGACAGTCCATTGACTAGCATTGACGCTATCCAAGATGGAGAGATGGCCAAGTTGGCTATTCAAATTGCAGAGGAGTTCTCTGATTGTTTTAGGGATGAGTTGCCTTATGGTTTACCTCCAGAGTGGAATGTTCAACATAAGATTGAACTTGTCCCGAGGGCAGAATTCGTAATTAGGCCTCCCTATAGATTGAGTTTTACTGAGGAAGCTAGGGTGCAAAGGCAACTACTTTTCGTCTCTGTATAGATTACAGAGGACTAAACAATATCATTGTTAAGCACAAGTATCCGATGGCTCCGATTGATGATTTACTAGATGCATTACATGGAGCCATAATTTTCAGCAAGATAGATCTTAGGAGTGCCTACCATAAGATCCGGATTAGAGCCGAGGATGTGCATAAAACCACTTTAAGAAGCATGTTTGAACATTACGAGGTTTTGGTAATGCCATTTGGACTTACCAATGCTCCGACTACATTCATCATGTCTATGAATGATTTACTATGCCCGTATATCGGAAAGTTTATAGTATATTTTATTGACGATATTCTTGTTTACAACAAAAGTATTGCCGAGCATCGTGAACACTTCAAAAAAGTATACGATACTTTGAGGAAAGCCAGTCTTTATGTGAATAAAAAGAAAACTATGCTGTGCATGGTAAAGCTTGAATATCTGGGGTTCCATATTACTCCTGATGGGGTGGAAATGGATCCGAAGAAAGTGACTGCGATACTCACCTAGCCTATTCCTCAGAATCTGACCGCTTTTTGCGATAATTCTTAGGATTTGTCCAGTTTTATCAGATGCATATCAAAGGATATTCCGAGATAGTCTCGCCTTTGATTGACTTAACCTCAGATAGTACCTTTTCGATGGGGACAAGATAAAGAGAGTTTGGTCACTACAAAAGAATATGCAATCTCTGGTCCGATGTTAAAATTTGTTGATCCCCAGAAACCGATGCAAGTGGCATTGTAGTAGGAGCGGTTCTTCTCCAAAAGGGAAGGGAAGCTTTCTCCCTCTCAGCAAAATTGGCCAACTCATGAATTAGAGAATTACGTTGTTATTGATACTTTGAAAACATGGAGGCATTATTTATGTGGTTCAGAGTTTTACGTAGATGTAGACCATGATACTTTGAAGCATTAAGTGAACAACTTGACTTGAGAGGTCGCCAAGCTAGGTGGGCAGAGCTCATACAGGAGTTTAATATGACGATTCGGTACCGAACAGGGAAGGAAAACAAATGTTGCTGATGTGTTGTCGCGCATTATGCATAATATGAATTTCATGGTATTAGAGAAGGGTCCATGTGTTTGGTAGCTCCACTGTTAATACTCTAGGCATCCTCCACTGCAACCATGGCTTGACCACTAGTTGCATGTGTCCTCAGGAGCCTGCACTACAACCATGACTTGACCACTTGTTGCATGTGCATCATGAGCATCCTTTGGAATCTCAGGTGGCTGTTTTTCTGTTAGAGGCACTTCCCCCCTGCATAGCAGCTCTTCCTCAACCAAACACACATAATCCTTGTCATCCTTGGCAGTGTGCCCTTGCTCATAAGATGGTTGAACATCATATGATGCTGTGGCAACATTTGCTTTGATTTTCTTGAGTGAATCAGCATACTTTTTCTGACATTGAGAAGAAATATGACCAGGCGACCCACAATAATGACAATCACCTTTAAAAGTTTTTGTATCAAAAGAAGCCTTGGCTGGCTTTGAGGCATTTCCCCCCTTTGGCCGCCATTTATCACGCGCCTTTTGTGGCTGCTGTTGTGAAGCTGTGGCTGGCTTATGATGCATTTTCTTCCCCTTTCCTTTGTCTTGGACAGCATAAGCCTGTCCAGAAGCATCTGACCCTCTCACAAAGTTGCACATTTGCTGCTCTTCTTGCAATGACAGCCCTACCAGATCATCAAAAGATACAGGCGCAACACACAGTGTAATATTCAGCGAGGTAACAAATGCGTGATAGCAGGAGGCACGACTATTCAGTGTGACTGAAATCATTTCTTATCCCCAATGATCTCATCAAAAGCTGCAGAGTGATCGTGCAGATCAGTCAATTTGGTGATATGCTCAAGAATGGTCAGATTGTCCTGCATTTTAACACCTTGAGTTGAGTTTCCAAGGACAACCATTTGGTCTGATTCTTGACGTTGTGCATACTGGCAAGTTTATCCCAAGCATTCTTTGCCAATATACATGATTTCAGATTCTGCATCACCAATTTCTTGACTGAATTCACTATCAATGACATAGCTTGTCCATTATAGCTTGTCCATTGTGCTTGTCAAAAATTTTCTGCTCCTTTGATGAAGTAATAGCTATAGTAATAGATGTAGATGACGTAGGAGTTGCAGGTATGTCAAGAGGACGAGTCTCTTCTCATGTCCCTATTTCCCAAAGGCCTTGGCCAATTAAAAAATGCTGGACCATGAATGCCCATATGGCATAATTTGTCCCATCCAATGTCAGATTCTGAAAAATGAAAGAAATTCTCCTGTGACATGATTGTGGGGAGACCTGCACACAGAAAATCCTATACCGAACTACTAGGCAAGAGAAAATTAAGCTTGCAGAATAGTTGGAAAGCTAAATGACCCTTTTTTGTGCTATTGATGAGTGATTTTCTGTGACAACAAATGCACTATAGGTGAACAGACTGTGAAAAGCAAGCTTTGGATTCCGCTTGTGATTTGACGTATCCCAACTTTGTAATCTCAATGAGCTGCTACCTGCCTGTGTGAAGAACTGACAATCATATGGAGTTGTTGAACGACCAGCCTGAAGACCTTGCTTGCCTACGTTGAGTATCAACAACCAACACAAAGACACTTGTCTGCATGTTAATCCAAAGAAGTTATCTACAGACTCCAAGAGCTCGTTTCTCTTTCTTGCATAATCATCGGGCATTGTGATTGAAAGCGTCCAGTTCTATCTATGCGTCAGTAGGTGGTGAAGTTGTGGATGTGAACGGTGGGCTACCACCACCCTTTTGCTCCTATCTCGCTTCTCTCGTCTCTGCTATCAACAAGTGAAGGACTAGGCATCTCACACACGTCTGTATGCACAAGCTCAAGTTGAGCATCTTTATGTCCTAATCTCCTTTTATGAGGACACTGTAACTGTCTACCATATATGCAGTGCTCACAAAACTTTAAATCAGAAAATTTAAGAGACGGTAAGTAGCCAAGGCGAGCCAATTGCTCCATTCCATGCTAGCCAAAATCTCCCAACGCGTGTCTACTGAGGCATGAGCAGCTTTGAAAGGAGTGAAGGGAACATCTTGGAGGGAACACGACTCCACCGAGTGTTGCCGTACAATGAAAACTGGATCTCGATCATGTCCCTCGAAGAACACCTGTGGGCCAGTAAGAGATAACCAAGCCACTGAACCCCAGGTCATATAGAAAGGTGCTGTATGAAAGATGCTGAAAATCCTAGCAACACCTTTTCAAATCGTCCTCGGCTGTCTGCACTCCCAAAGGCAATGCTGTACTGACTCAACTGCCATGTGACAACGAGGACAAGTAGGGTTAGCTATTTGGGGATCAAACTCCATGAGTTTGATCCCCAAATAGTTCCTTCCATGTGCACGTTCCCTGCAATCATTGGCCTTGTCCGTTGAAGTATATCATGAAGCTCACCTCTAATCACTGATTACCCTGCATTCGGTGACTGTACTCTATGGATGTTAACACCTGATCTGCAAAATGTCATTGTATTTTTGAAAAAGTAAAAATCTTGCAGGCATTTCTTCGACTTGTGAACTTTCTTGGACTACCATCATCCATGATCTATGGTGCTTGTAATACCTGATTTTGTGTCGACCTGCTTCCATGTTAATACTTAAATGTCTTTCGAAAGAGAGCTGGTTTTATTCTTAGTGTCAATAATATGTGAGTGTAATATTTTGTGAGCATATACGAATTATCTCAAGTCTACTTGAGTAAAATGTTAACTGAACTTATTTTAGTCGACCAAAGTAAACTCGGATGGATCTCGAGTTTATACATGACTGCTTAATACATGAGGTGGTTGAAGCGATGAAATAGGACTACTCTAATGTCTTAAGTAGTGTGGTGGCTGAAATCTGATAGTATCCCAACTTGGCGGAAGCGGATCATGATAAGCATGAGCTGCTTCTCGAGACATTACTTTATTTGCAACACGTGTGGAAGGAGCTTGCCCATCGTCCTTCGTTTCTCCATAGGTTCACTGCAATCCCTCCATGAATAGAAAGCCAAAAGAAAAGAGTGATCTTTCTATTCCTGAGGGATTTTCAGAGCCTACGCCAAAAGTTCTTCCGCAGAATTGCAAAAATCTGAAAACTATCCCAATGTGGCACTCTGGAGGGCCTCCAACCTCTACTGCTGAGCTGAAATCTCCGGGCATTTCTAATTGTGTAGAGAAAGAAGGGGAAGCTCTTTTCTCAGTGCCCCTCATCAATCCATTCCCACTCCCCTGGGTCCCACTGCAAGAACCTAATAGGGGAACCACCATACAGCCAAAGTCTCCAAGACCCCAGCACAAGGAGAATAGGATCAAGGTCAAGATACCACTCTGAGTTCCTGCCCCACTCCATGAATCTTGCAATCCTGACAGGCTGAAAAGCAACCTCCAAAAGAATAACATTAGAAGATCTGACAAGTCTGCCTCCCGACTGAACATCAAAGACAAGGGTATCCTCATGTGCATCCTGCATGCAATGATCTGTAACGGAATGCCCGTCCCTGAAAATGCTCCCCACCAAGTGGACTCTGTAAGCGGCATGTCATCGGTATCAATCCACTCTGGCGGAATGGCTGCCTGTATCTGCTGTATCCTGAGTGCACTCCCTCTGAGGTGGCCAACTGCTAAAAGTCTTTGATCCTCTGGAATCTCATAAAGGCTTGCCAAGCGCCTACTGTAGAGGCAGGTCTCCTCTCCCATCTAGACCACAGCATATAATGTGACACTTCAAGTGGCCTGCCATAATCATCCAAAATCAAGTCATTCCACATGACTAGCTGTCTGTGAATTTCTTCACGAGAGTTGGGTGGAACTCTCTGAAGAGTGTTTTTGAAGCAGCCCCAAGCTTTCAGAATAGCAACCAAGAGAGGGGAAGGGGGAGATTTGAGATGGGCTGAAGTAAAGATCCATCTGCTGCTGTCCAACCAATCTCCCCCATGAGAAGGGACACAAGACTGAATACTGCGTGAGAAAAAATTCTTCCAAGGAACCTGTCCAAGCATCAATCCACGTACTACAAACTTGCAGAGTAAGGCCATACACTGCAAGTTCAGATCAATAATATTGAGACCTCCTTCTCCTGTGGGGAGAATGAGGGTCTCCCAAGCCACCCTGGCTACAACATCTGAGGTGTCATCTAAACCACTCCATAGGAAGTTCCTGATAGGTCTCATTAGCTGAGCAATACAACCTCTAAATCTGCACCAACATGAGCAGACAAACCAGGAAGTGGTGGCCAATAAGACCTGGTTCACAACTACAACTCTGGATGCAAGGTCAAGTCTGGCTGAACTCCAAAAGATGAGTTTCCTCCTGATACTCTCCAACACGGGAGCGTACTGTTGTGCTGGAGAGATGCCCACCCCAACATGGCATCCCAAATACCTGACGGAGGCTCCCCTTTGAATCCAAGTGAACCCTATGTCAATCCCCCAGACTGGAGTGTCCTCATCACTGATCCAAAAACCATTGGATTTGTTCCAATTTATGTGTGCACCTACTGCAATGCAAAACAAATCCAATGCCGTCCTGAATGAATTCAGTGTCTGTGGAGTGGCATCCAAAAAAACAGCCGTATCATCTACCAACTCACTATCTAAGAGCTCATCCTCCTGCCTCAGAGGAAGCCTGAGTCCTACAATCCCAGCTTGAGCTCTAATGTAATAGCTCATAGCCTCGGCCACAAAAAGGAATAAAAAGGGGGCTAAGGGGCATCCCTAACGGACTGATCTGGTAATCTGAAACCTGTCCCCTCTGACTCCACCAATAAGAACCTGGCTGTGGGCTGATCTGTAGAGGGCTGACACCCCTCTTATCATCTGAGAAGCCACAACGAGTAAGTGTGCCCTCCAAAAAGCCCCAATCTACCCTGTCATAAGCTTTCTCAAAATCCAAGAGTAGAATGGCCAGCCTGTGGCCATTATGCATGGCCCAATCCGAGGCCTCCCAAAATGAGAAGATGTTATCAAAGATGCTCCTGCCATGCACAAAACCTGTCTGCGTATCATTAAGATCTGGTAGAAAGGGCTGCAGATGAAGGCGGATAGCTTTAGCTAAGATTTTATACAAGGTACACAGCAAGGTAATCGGTCTCCACAGAGACACTAAATTCTTGCAACCCCCTTTCAGAATCAAATGAATGAGGCCCTCCGTAAGTGAGTATGGCATCTCACCCAAGTCCCATACACATTGCAGGGCTGAGGTAATGTGATCCCCAATTTGATCCCAAAAAGTAATAAAAAATAAAGGGGTAAGTCCATCTAAACCAGGACACTTGCCCTTGTGAAGGGCAGAGGACCGGTCCTGAACTCTACGTTGGTGAAGGGTGCATCAAGTGAAACAATCATATCCCCCGTCACCAACCCCGATAAGTGCCGCCAAATAACCACTCCGGCATCATCTGTGGCCTGAGTGTCAGGATCTGCTGTAAGAAGGGAGGCATAGAAATCAGTGGCAACCTGCAAAACAGCATCTGGATGTGTCTGAAGAACTCCGTATGAGTCAACAAGCTGTGAGACGCGCTCCCTGCTGTCTGGGGCCAAGACTAGAGAAGAACTGCTTGTTGACCCTACCTCCCGTCTAAGTCCAAAATGACTCTCTGGCATGAAAGGCATACTCTGCTCTTTGATCTAAGGGTGACTGCTGCAGCAAGGCGCTCCTGAATCCAAGCATTTGTAGGCCTCTTCTGCTCCTCCCTCTGGAGGGCAGCCAACTGTTGGCGAATACCTCTCTCACGCCTGAGGATCTCACCCCTCCTGATACGAGCAACTGAAAGATAAAAATCACTAATATCAAAGAGGACTGCAGCTAAGTCTGAAAAAGAAAGCTGCCCATCCTGCAAATGAGATACCCAAGTCCTCAACACTGTCTCTATAAGGCCCTCCTCTGTATAAAAAGAATATGGAATCCTAACACTGGCAGAGCGACGCCACACATGGGGATCTGAGACCATTAAAACCACTGGAAAATGATCCGAAGTGGACACCCCAGCTGCAATGCGAATAGTACCACCTCTGTCAAGATCCCAATCATCCACATAAAATGTCAATCCGTGCATGTATAGGCATTTGCAACCTCCTGTTCGACCTAGAAAACAAAAGAGAAAGTGGCTAAGCGTGAAAAGCATCATCATGCCAGCATCCCTGCCATTATACTGAAAAAGGAAGGCATCCCATGCTGCTCTCTCTAGGGAGAGAATTCCACCTTCTCTACCACCCCTTTTGTCTGAGGACATTTCAACCATGTTTAAATCACCCCCTATAATCCAAGCATCTGCAATATGTGACCAAGAGAGCAGTTCCTTCCACAAAAGGACACGATCCCCTCTAGAATTGGGTGCATACAGGTTTAAAAGACCAACCTTATTCCCAGCAATCAAAAGTAAAATCCACTGAGCTCTGGAAGGGACTATGATCCCGTGTCCAATCACTAAGGGGAGTATAGAAGACAAAAACAGAAATGCAAGTATCTCCCCAGGTGCCCAAGGTGGGTGACCAAAAGTGTGGCCTGAAAGAAGCTTACCCGACTTGACACAATCCCTGACATCCAATTTGTGTTCCTGAATCATCAAAATGTCCATGGGACCCCCAGTAACACTTGGATGAAGTTGGTTACGAATCGGCTACCTGCGGCGGCACTAAGGTACACCCCAGAGGCCTTGAACGTTCCAACTGACAATCCTCATCTGCGAGAGGAGGAGGCCAGATGGAATATCCTACCCGACCTGGGTAGAGAAAGCCCTCTTCTGCGAAAAGTTCCTCCTATCAAGAGGAGGAAAGTCAACTAGGGAAAGCACACCCACACCTACTGAGGGGGAAACTGTCTCCACAGATGTCTGAAAGATGTGCTCCCCGAGCATAGAGGGTACAAACTACTCCTCCGACTCAAACTCAGCCAAGTCTGCCACAACTAAAAATGAACTCCTGCGAAGTACTTCTCGCGCAGGAGTGCGAAGGAGCCCTGCGGAAGGCGGAGTGGAATCAATAACCCCCTTACCTTTGTTAGGTAAAGACAAACGTCGTGTAAGAGAAGAAGGGGGTTGTTGCTGCATGACCTCTGCATGAATATTCATGACCTCAGCCACGACTTTGGCATTGTTCTCAAGTAAGGCACGTGTCTCTAGAGCAAGGTTCTCCTTAGGTGAGCGCTCCTGTACATGATCAGGGGCAGGAGCAATCTCATCTGCACATGGAACCAGGTCAGGAATGTCTCCTCCCTGAAGAGACGGGTCCGGGGCCCCATCAGTGGTAGCCTGAGGTACTGGCTTCCCAACTCTGACAGGCATCCAACGGTGGACGACCGAAGCAGGACGTACTGATTGTCCTGTTCGCGCTGTAGAAGTACCAGGACGAGAGGCTGATGGTCTTGGTTGTGAAGTCGAAGGTCTAGCAGCGCGTGAGGAGGTAGGAACTGGTCGCGATGAAGGTCCTGGTCGGGTGAAGCTATGAGGCGCACCCGTGGATCTTTTTTATCTTTTCTTTTCTTGGGCAATCTCTGGCAAAGTGCCCAAGGGTCTTGCAAATCCTACACTGATCCTATCTCCCTGCGATCTCGACTCTCTGTCTGAAAAAGGAGCCATCTAGACACTGAAGAATGATGTGGTCATCCGAGATGTTAGGGTCAGAGACGATGACCCTAACACGCAGGCATCTCAAGGAGAGGGCGGATCTCAATAACCACTCCAAAGGCGGCTCTAATGGAATATAGCAATGGATGGTACACCTGAGGAAGGCCTGGAAATATGATGAAGAGTGACGTCGTCCGGCTGTCCTCCTCGACAGAATCGAACCCTAAAGAAAAAGGGGTCCAAAAAATCCTCCTGGAGCATGGTGCTAACAGGCTGGCCCGCAGCACTGTACATGCTACCTCCGAGGAGTCAAAAACAACCTGGAAGAAACCTTGCCCAAGTAGTTGAACATCTATGAGGTGCCCTGCGAGGTCTCCAGGTAGAGTGGCGAGCATCCAATTCTTGACCTGAGCCTGGAAGGGTGGGACCCATGGATGCGAGCAAAAAGCGATGTCAAGCTCTCCTACTCAGTATCTTTTTTGAGCTGCTGCAACTCGTCTTTTGAGAAAATGATGGTTTTCACAGCCAGTGGAAGTGTGCGAGGATTGGCTGAAGGTTGGGCCATCGTCAATCAAGGTGTGATGGCCGACTCGAACACAAAAAATGCTCCGTCCGACCAACAATGCTACTAGGAATGGCTAGGAAAGAAGAGGATAGTAGGGAGGGAGAGGGAGAGGGTGAAGGCGAGAAGGGGCAGCAGGGGGGGAGAGAGAGAGAGGGAGAAGGGGGCAGCAGGAGGAAGAGAGTGAGGGCAAGGGAAGGAGGGGGGCAGCAGGTAGGGAGAGGAGAGGGTGAAAGGAGGAAAAGGGGAGGAGAGGGAGGGAGAGTGTAGGAGGAGACTAGGAGGAGAGGCTAGGGAAGGGGGAGGAGAAGGTAGGTGGAGAGGAAGAAGGGGCTAGGGAGGAGAGGTAGGGCTGAAAGGGTGGGGCGTAGAGGCTAGGGTGGAGAAGAGAGGGCAGGCGGGTAGAGGGAGCATAGTAGGGAGCGGGGTAGGAGGCCGTACGGCCGTACGGCAGGAGGGCAGCAGCAGGGTAGAGGGAGCGGGGTAGAGGGAGACGGGTAGAGAGGTAGAGGGCGGAGAGGCTAAGAGGAGAGGGTGGGGGGCTGAGAGGAGCTACAAGAGGGAGAGGAGAGCGCAGAGGGGGGAGGGAGAGAAGGCCGTACAGCTGAGGAGAAGGGGGAGCAGCAGCAAGGTCGGGTAGGAGCAGCAGCTCGTGACGAATGCTGTTTTGGACTAGCCTACATGTCCATACCAATGACATAAATGTCCTACAAGATTCTCCGCCATCTTCATATTGCATATTTTCTCACAAATTTCCTCTGGAAAGACGGTTTCTTTGGGACCTCGTATTGGGTCCCAAGGTGTGCAAAACCACTTCATACTTGGATAGTTTCTTTGGGACCTCAAACTAAGTCCCAGGGCCTGTAAAATCAAATTTGTTTACCCCTATCATCCTCATAATTAAAAGCAATTGCTATTACATTTTCCAATATTTTTGCGAGATTCTGTTTTTATTATTGTCGTTCAACCCAAATATATAATCCTTGACTTGAACAAACTGCGGTAGGGGTGCAAGAATTTTCATTTTTTTTTTAATTTATCAGTGTATTGTGCCACTCATAAATTCCTCTAGCTGTGGTACAGTAAATCATCCCACGCTCTTGAAGCTTAATTAGTCGGTAGAAATTGTCTTTTGAACTTCACTTTAAAGCTTTCGCAAGTGACTAGAGCTACATTGTCTTTTTGCTGCTTCATCCACCACTTATCCGCAACGTCTGTAAACATGTGCATGGCCTCTCGATGATCATCATATCATTATGAACTTCATAAATGGCAAACGCCTCATCCATTATGATGTCTAAGTTTCTATCTGCCATTCTACCTGCATATTTTTTCAGGCCTCAAATTTGCTATGTTAGGCCCGTTTACTATATCCCTCGCCATTATATGGACACTAGAATTCGATTCCACAATCCTTTTCCTTTTTCTTCCCTAGATGGTCTACCTGTCAAGGAGTGCACAGCTTTTTGTAATTCTTCTTTCCCCTCATTAGCACGCAACTACTGTTGCATTAATTATTGTAAATCATCGTCCAAATTTTTTATTTTGGCATTCAATGAGTAGGGTTCATGTGTGACAGGGCGTGATACTTGCTGTATCGGCTTAACTCATGATGCTACGGGGTTCACAAGAGAGATGGCGTCCTCTATCTCCATTTCTAAGTGGTTATCCTCTTCCATATCTACCTATGTTTGACTTTTTGTGTCGGTTTGTTTGATTTGTTTTTCTTTTTTAAAGACTCAGCTAAACCGAAAACTAATTGTTTTTCCTATGCTAGGAAAATCATTGCAAACTCTGAATGATGAAATACCCCAATTCACAACAACTAAAATCTACTATCCGACTGCTGCTCCCCGACTCCCGTTGCTGCCCCCTCTCAGCCTCTCCTCGCCTCCCTCCCCGCCGCCCCTCTCTCCCCCCTCCCTTCATCCCCCTCCCTGCCTCCCCTCTCCCTCCTCCCTCAGCCCCCTCCTTGCCTCCCTATCTCCGGAGTCTGTCCCCTCAGCTGCCCCTGCCCCCTCAGCCCCCTCCCCCGCACCCTCAGCCCGCTCCCCCGCCCCCTTCCTTCGCACCCTCAGCCCCCTCCCCCGCCTCCTTCCCCCGGTCCCTCAGTCCCTATCCCTGCCCCCTCAGCCCCTCAGCCCCCTCCTCCCCTGCCCCCTTCCCCCGCCTCTCTCAGCCCCTTCCTCCATCCCCTACCTTCAGCCCTCTGCCTCTCTTCTCCCCTCCTCCCTCAACCCCTCTCCTTTCAGCCCTCTTCTAACTCTCTCTCAGCCTCTTCTAGTCTCTCTCTCAGCCTCAACCTCTGCCTTCACCCTCTTCTCCAGCTGTTTTAGTCGGAGCTCAATAGTGTTTGAGCCGGCCTTCCCACCTCGATTGACGATGGCTCTACCTTCAGCCAATCCTCGCCCGCTTCCACCGGCCGCGAAAACCATCACATTCTCAAAAGACGAGTTGCAACAGTTCAGAAAAGATACAAAGTCAGGTGGGACGGGGTACCATGTGTTAGGGTCGTTGTCTCTGACCCTAACATTACGGATGACCACATCATGCTCTAGCATCCAAATGGCCCATTCTTTAGGCAGAGAATCGAGATCGCTGGGAGACAGGATCACTGTAGGATCTGCAAGACCCTTGGGCATTTTGCCCAAGATTGCCCAAGGAAGAGAAAAAAGAAAAGGCCTAAAAGATCCTCATGTGAGGAGTCGCTCTGCCAGTATTAGGATTCCATATGCCTTCTACCCACAGAAGGGCCTCACAGAGGCAGTGTTGTGGAGTTGGGTATCTCACATGCACGATGGGCAGCTTTCCCCGTCAGATATAGCAGCAGCCCTCTCAGATATTAGCGACTTTTATCACTCAGCTGCTCGAATCAAGAGAGGTTAGATCCTCAGGCAAGAGATAGGTATCCGCTAGCCATTGGATGCTCTTCAGAGGGAAGAGTAGAAGAGGCCTACAGATGCTTGGGTTCAGGAGCGCCTTGCTGCAGCAAGGGCTCAGTAGCAGTCATTGTTAGATCACAAAACAGAGTATGCCTTTCATGCCAGAGAGTCATTTTGGACTTAGACAGGAGGAGTTTTACACACATCCAGATACTGTCTTGCAGGTAGCCACAGATGTCTATGCCTCCCTTCTTACAATAGATCCTAACACTCAGGCCAAATATGATGCTCAGGTTGTTATTTGGCAACACTTACCTATGTTGGTGACTGGAGATATGATAGTCTCACTTGATGCACCATTCACCAACATAGAGTTCAGGACTGCTCTATCTGCCCTTCACAAGGGCAAGTGCCCTGGTTTAGATGGGCTTACACCCTCTTTCTTTATTTCATTTTGGGATCAGATTGGGGATCACATCACCCCAGCCCTGCAGGGCGTTTGCGACTCCGGTGAGATGCCATACTCACTCACTGAGGGGCTCATTCATCTTATCCCAAAAGGGAGTTGCATGTCTCAGTGGAGACTGATCACTCAGTTGGGCACTTTGTACAGAATTTTAGCAAAAGCAATCAGCCTACGTCTGCAGCCCTTTCTTCCAGATCTTCAGAAACCACTTCGATAACATCTTCTCATTTTGGGAGGCTCTTGTTTGGGCCATGCATAATGGCCATAGGCTTGCCATCCTACTCCTGGACTTTGAGAAAGCTTATGACTGGGGGCTTTCTAGAGGGTACCCTCACTTGCTTTGGATTCATAGATGCATGGATCAGAGGGGTGTCAGCTCTCTACAGATCAGCCCATAGCCGAGTTCTCATTAGAGTCGGGAGGTAGACTTCTCAGATCTTCAGATGATATTCTTTTAGAGGTTGCCTTCCAACCAGTTAGGATTGCAGGTTACATGGAGTGGGTTACGGACTCACAGTGGTATCTTGATCCTGACCTTGTTCTCCTGGCACTTGGGTCTTGGATTCCACTCATCACGGACTCCTTGCACCTCACACTAGTGACCTTTGGCCTCCTGTAACACTTTTAAAAGAGAGTAGACCTCCCCTCAGACAGTTTATGGACACTGTTGGTGTAGCAAAGAGTGAGGTGGTATCCTAAGGTCTTAGAGAGAGAGACCCTATGCTGAGTAGTTCTGACAACCTTGAGGGGGTGAGTGAGAGAGCCAAAAGGTACTTGAGAAGAGTAAAGAGAAGGCTTCCTGCAGACCAACCATGTTTTAAGAGGCATTACAAGTGACGAAAGTTTGGGAAGTCTTAAGCCAAGCACAAAGAGAGCCATTGACGCAGTCACCAGAGCTACCAACTTCATCGAGGCTCTCGTTGACTTGGACCGAGAAGGCCCATGGTGGTTAAATCCAAGCGGTATGAAGGGGAAGAAGATGTGCAAAGCAGAGAGCAAGTGAAGGAGAAAGGCACGAAGGATGTGTGACGTGTCTTGTTTGAAAAAATGTACCTGCCCCAAACAGGTAAAAAAATTACAGAAAAGAGGAAGAAATAACTCATATTGCATTTATATCTCAATCTCCATGAGTTGGAGCTTGCTATTTCAGCAAATCATAATAATGAGTAATAGACTGATCCATATATGGCCTCCATGGGACATGGGCCTCCTCTTGGATTGCAATTTTTTGCATTTTCCACCTTGCTGGACCAAAATGCTACTGTGAGTATGGGATTGCAAGTTTGGGACAGCTTGCTTTGGGCCACATGGAATGGGAAAAAACATTGCTCTGTTTTTTTGTGAAAATTACTGTGATTGCTTCACAATAGCATCTTGGGCTCTGAGATGAAGTAGAACCTCACGTTTGTGAGTGTGTCCACCTCACACAAGTGAACCAAAATCTGATCTTGTTGCTATGTTTTCGCAAATTTCTTAAATTTTTGGATCGCACCAATGGCAATAAGGGCTGTATTGAAGCCTGCATGGGGAATCACCTTTTGGGCTGTCTTTTGGTGTGGTTCCCTCCTCCTAGTATGTAGTGCCTAACTGTAGTGCAAAGATTTTGCTACAAAAGCTGAGAAAAGACTAGGGTTTCTATGTCTCCATTGGAGGTATCCTCACAAGATTTCCAGCAAGGACAAAGCAGAGAGAAACAAGGAGAGAGTGAAAACGTGATGCTTTAAGAGAGCACCATTTGGTGTCAATATAATCCTCCTCATGACCAGAGCATCTATACGTTAGGCAAGGAACACCCCAATGTTGGTTTCCTGAAGTTAACCTTACTGCCTGATGAAAGGGAGTTATTTTTAAATTTGCCAACTATTTGGGCACATCATCTTATGGTTCAGCAGCAATTTTGAGGTCCAAAAACTGTTGCAGCAAAACACTAGAATCCCTTTGAAATTGATACTTGCCAGGACAACATCCTTGTCACTCCATTGTGTAACACAAAAAGCAGCTCAGCATATATATACTAACAGTAAAGAAGCAAGGAGCAACCTTGCTTTACAGACATTTTCCAGGCAAATTTGTGACAAATCTGTTGACTAACAAGAAAGCAAGGGAAAGCATGTTTGAAGGGCATTTGTGTTATTATTTCTTCTTTTGAAAAGTGGCATCAAAGTTGGCGACTGGCATGTATCATCTATAAGTATAGCGTGTGTTTCCCTCTTTCTCATAGTGGAAATATGTTTTTCTATTACCAAATGTGAGCTGTCATATCAAAGTATGCTATAATCGACTTGTAAGGAATTTGAGAATGTTGTAAGAGAGTCATAAAGGATTGCTTGGGAGGTAGAGGCAGTTGCAACTTATGTTGAGACATGGTCTCTTGTAATGTCTCCTTCAGTATGGCACGGGCTTGCACATGACCCCTTTGACGATCTTATGGAGTCAAATAGGATACTCAATAATGACTCATATGTTTTTATTGGAGTTAATGAGATCAAGCAGGAAAATCGTCATAATTCAATATGCCCAGAACAGATTCCCATTCAACCCTTTATTCATTTTAAGGATGTTGAATGGATGTCCTAAGAATCGCTATCTGTTTTTGAGCTTTTCCATCCATAAAGGCCTCAATGATATTTTCTTAGATGCACCTATAAGCCGTAGGACCTTTGTATTTGTCCTCTATAATGAGCCCTTAGCTTTCTCAACCTATTGGCCAGGATCTTGAGATCAACATAGCAGAAAGTATCCAATGTTTCATTCCCATTTCTAGACTTAAAACCACTTTGGAACTTGGACATGCTTGCTAACAAATCCTCCCCCATATTCGTTTCTGGCAAGTGTATTACATGCTGGAGAAAAGCTGGTCGCTCTTTGCTCTCTCATATAGTTTCTGGCGCGGCATTCTTGAGGAAAGCAGGTCGCCTACGATGCAGGTCTTCCAGAGCTTCCTTTGTGGCTTGATGGTGCAAGTTATCACGGCATAGCTCCTCATCTACAGCTTCAGCAAATATCTTTCAGGAGTGAGCCTTTTTTTTGTCTTCTTGTTGATGTTTAGTGAGGGTTGGGATAGAGACATTCATCTCCTGCCTTATGAGCAGGTTTTGAGGTTAGGGATTTGAGATTTACCTCTCCCCTTCTGTTCTATGTAAATGTTCTTGTAGATGTTTGCAATAAAGATAGCTCTCCCACCTCTGATGTAATGACTGTACTTTGGTACTTTGTTATTTTGAATTGAATATATTACTTTTTTCAGTAAGCTAAAGCTGACGATAGTTTCAAACCTGCTCAGATTGTTGGAACACGATAGATGATCTTCACCTATCCCTAATGCACAGCGTGCTCCACATTCCATAAAAACTGCAGATAAAAGAAGCAAGACTGAAACAGAGATATAGGTCAGCATACTAAAACTTTAATTGCAAAGTAGAAAAGTAACAAAGATAAGCACATTAGTTCCATGCAATAAGAATAAATAAGCCACATATTGAAAGGATAATACATGGTCCAAAAGGAGCCATAACAACAGCAACCACAGATCCAACTAGTTGGCCTAGAGTAGCTCCTGCACCCACAAATCCAAAGAGCCTTGATCCTGCCTGCACATGGTTGCCTTTAAGTTCAATTCCACCACCCAGAATATAACTTGGGCTCCAAGCAAATGAACTCAATATATAGTTGGAGAAAACCAAAATCAAGATGACCTCACTGCTCATGACATCAGCAAGCCGAGCCCACAAAGATGAAGTTGTGAAGAGATTCAGCAGAGCAATCTACAGCAAACGGATTGTAAGATGACCTACGATAAAGCAGCCAAACATTGGCTTTTTAAAAACAGTGTGAAGTGTAATTTTTTCCGTATCACTCACAATGGAAAACCTAAACTAGTTTCTACAAGAATGCATTGGATTAAGGGAAAATTTATCCATCAAACACAAAGAGAATTTTACCCAGATGTAAAAACAAGCTCGCAGACCCATAATATTGTGATGATTAACTTCGTTCTTGGTTCCCCGCTTGAATGTCGGCATCATACCAAAGTAACCCTACAGAGGAAGCAGAACTACAGCACCTCATGTTTCTATTACAAAGTGGGAATCTAGAAGACCTTTTCATGCAATGCCAACACATCTATCCACAAAAGTTCAAATGGGTTAGGGTTCCAAAATTCTCAGACCCAGCAACCTTTTGATCCCTGTTTCCCAGAGTGCAACAGTGTGAACCAAGAAGTGCCTAAAAAGTTCTGTTCCCTATTTTAGGGGGGTTTCCTCATGTACAGCATGATGTATTTCTGCTGTGAGCTTGCTCACGCAGGTATTTTTCATACTTAATAGAAGTATTTTTCAAGGGAGGATGTGAACAAAGTCCATCATCTTTACAACCTTGACTTGCTCTAAGGCTAAAAGGTCACAGTACAAAGGTGATTGATGGATGCTGATTCTCACCAATTTCCCCAGTTCTTTGGTGCTAGAAAGTATTCTGTTTATCAGTTGGAGCAGGAGGAAGACAAAAAGGAACATTAACACAAGAATATGATCAAATTAATATCTTTGCACAATGGAAAGATTGTGACTAAGACAACTTAACACATTAGTGGAAAAATAAGAGCTCTATCCCATGTTTTAGGATGTCATAAATGACAACCTTCTCTGATGAGCCTTGAGCTAAGTGGTGGTGGTTGGCTACACAGAACCTATCAAGGGAGGGAGACATTACAAGAAATAATTTACAAATATTGGAAAATGCCTGCAAATGGTTTTCTTGCAGCTGTTGAGACAGCAACAATAACAACTATTCCACAAAGGTCACCTGCTCATTCTAGTCTGAAGCTGAGGTTTTTGACACTCTTTTCTCCAAACGACAGTTTCTTTTTCCATGCAATAGTTAAATAGTAAGGCATAGATCCAAGAAATAACTTTTACGTATTAAAAGAATGTCAAACCTAGGAACATGACAGCATGTATTTAGAGGTTTCAGTAATATCTGAATCAGCTCATTTCCCCCCCCCCCAAAAAAAAGACTTCTATTAAGTATGAACAAAACCCGTGAGAGCAAGCTCAAAGAGGAAATACATCATGCAATGTATGAGAAAAAAAACACTCCTGGGAAAGAGGTAGAAAACAACCAAGGTTGATGCTGAAAGTGCCATCTCAACCCTGTAGAAGAAGGGGGAGCCCTTCCATTCTGTAAAGAGCTAGCCCACCTAGCAGAAGCTGCCCAAGAGAGCCCTTGCATGCTCGCCCAAATGACCATCGATGTATGTATAGTGTCTGTCCATATACTGGCCAAAGTGTGAGAAGAGTGAATCTGAGATGTTGTCGCATCTCAATTATCAGCTGAGAGAGTGGCCCAAAACCGTGTCATTCTTGAAAACCGAAATGGTATCGTCTACACGAATCTCATAATAGACCAAGCGAGCACATATGAAATGCTCCTCTATGTCCACCTCCTCCGGTGTACATAGCCTGTAGATCCACTACTCTCTAGGTGTGCCTACAACTTCCCCTGCCTCGATCCTCGGCTAATGGGACAAGACCTGCATCTACACAATGGCAATCCTCCACAATGAGAGTCATCTATCCTCCAGGTACTCGGGTCTCATAATCACTCCATCCTTTGGCAATCTCAGGATGTGATGGTGATAGAAATCGATCTTGGTGGGAACTCCTCATCCCTTCCCCAAATCCATGACATATGGAGCTGGAGTAGATCCAACCATATATATATATATATACAATGTCAGGACGTGATCGTGATAGAACTCAATCTTGGTGGAAGCTCCTCGTCCCCTCCCCAAATCCATGACATATGGAGCTAGAGTAGATCCAACCATATATATATATATATATATATATATATATATAGAGAGAGAGAGAGAGAGACATGATATGATCTGATTCTATTAAGGTTCATGTGAGACCCCTCAGGATCTATGGGACTAGTCATCACTATTAACTAATAGTGACCCCTAACATCCAATGAAAGAGGATATTACAAACTTGCTATTAATGAGTACTTGTTGGACCCACTTGTGTGCTAGCTCAAATACCTTCTTGAGGTGTTCCAAAACCCATATCAAGTAGCTTTCTAGCTTTTTGGCTAGTTGTTCCGCATATTGTTCAAATTATCTTTGTTGTCCCCATAACCTTCTCTGATGTGTGCGAAGGCTCTACATCTTAGGAGTACATGCTGCTCATTTTCTACCCACCTTGTTGGGCAGATTTTGCAGATCCTTTCTTCTTTAGGGATTTTAGGTCTTGCCCACACGCTCCTCTCCACCTCCAGATCATGTGAGCTAATTCTAATTTTACAGATTATATGCCTTTTAGATGTTGATATGTCTTCCCCAAGGTATTTCTGCATTCCATAGCTGCCCATTGAGTTAATTTCCTATTTGTAAAATTGCATTTTCACCCCCAGCTTTTTGCGTTGATATCTCCCTAATTGCAAATAGCAAAGAGGATGAGAGAGAAAACACACAATTGGCTATACAAAATGTTCACTCTCTATCATATAAAAAAGGAGAACATGATACAATATATACATACCAAAAAGATGAACATGATACAATATATACTGAACACTACATCAAGGTTGCCGTAAGTACATAAGGACTTTTCACACAAAGACTTACATCCTTTCTAGAGTCCTCTATGTGCCTATCCATCTATCAATTTATACAACATATGAATATATGTAACACCATATGTACATGGATGATGACCAGCCCAATGACCCATACTTCAATGCTTTGATCTACCTTTTAAAATATATGCAATGGCACAGGGAGGAAATGAAATGGATGGAATCTTGGGATATAACAGCCACCACTGATATACCGGAAGATTTTTAAGTGGCTTCCATCTCCTTGTGTGGTATCCTACTGACATCCATCTTCTCAACTTTATTGAGGTAAGCCATGAATCGACATAATGCCTCCCCTTCTAGAGGTGTCATAACTATTTCAATCAGTAGGATAGGGTAGGGTGTCTATACCTTTCCCCTGTTAGAAACGTTTATGTAAAGTCTCTATTCTTTCCAAGTAGATCCTAGAGAGTCGGGGTGCCCAAGCTGGACACCCGTAAAGGATTACTGTCTGCACTAGCATTGTATATAGAAACTTTCTCATTTCCCAATTCCACAGGTGTGCTTTCTTGCATTTATTCTGGAAGCTATACAAATGCTTCAAGGCTCCTAGAATCCTCCGCTTCACACATGCATTTCATTTGTTGTTGTCTATGGAATGCAGCCCTAGATACTATGATGCCAAAAATTGATATTTTTTTATTTGGCATTGGTATTGTTTTCCTCTATGTTTGGTGATAGCTAAGCGGCTCTCACTTATTTCTATTTTCTAAGATATTGTATGAGATTGAGAGGATGAGTGGAATGGATCATTGTAAATACCATGTGTATGAATGATAAATACCTTGGTATGGGGTAAGAGTTATTTGTGTATGGGATATTATGGGGTTTTTAGAAAATAGGAAGAGTGAGTCATATAAAGAGGTGGGCTCATGTCCATGTGTTCCAATAATATAAGAGAGATCACATGCCAAGCATGTGGAAGGCATGTGGAGGAGTGTGGAGTCAAGAGGAATCCTTCTAGAATTCCTATGTGGAATAAGGAGGATGTGAACATATGAAAAAGAGAGGGTCCCTATGGGCTAAATGTGGGGAGGCTCTTAACTTTCTCAATATTTTAAGAGTCTTGAGCATCTTTTGATGGAACATATGGCAAGAGTAGCCAAAAAGGACATGGATGGTGACATACGAGCTTATGTGATTGATGGGGAAAGGAATCTATAGGCAGCAATTGTAAATGGATAAAGGAAGGTGACAAAATCTCTATAAAAGGAGCCCTTCTCTCCCTTGTTCATCATCTCTTCCACCATTAGGTCTCATGTTGCTGTAGCCCTAGTCTCCTCAAGCCTCTTCCATGAGCCTTCTCTCCCTCTTGTAGATATTCTCTTATGTAGACTCTTGAGTCCATCTCTCTCTAGTTCATTCTCTCTCTATGAGTAGTCTTGCAGCTTCCGCTCCCTCTTGTACGAATAAAACCGCTTCTTCTCCCTTGTGTTTGTAGTATTTTGAGTTACATTGGAGTGGAGTCTCACTCTATTGGTAATGAAGGTCACTTCGGGTTCTCTCTCTTGAGTGTCTCTTCCCTTTTTCCATTGTTTTCTCTTCCAAAGTGCTCAAAAGTCCTGTCTATTCGGCCGCTCATTGCGCATACATGGTTTATCTATTTCCTAAGCCACAAAGAAAGCTCTTCCTTCCCTCCTAGGCGACCTCTAAGGCACTTGGATCGTTGATGAAGTCTAAGCATGGAGGTAGTATTATCCCAAGTCGGCCCAAGTAGAAGGAGTAGGTGTTTTTCATGACAGTTTAACCCCCTGTTAGTATTTTGCTCATAAATTTTCGCTCGGTGGTTCGATTTGGACAAAACTTATATCAGTGTGAAGCTCTCTTCAAGGAGCATCATCTTATGTCTTCAGTTATAGTATTAGATGTCAAACCAAAAATCTATGACTCTTTGTGTGTGACTGTTTCTTTTTCAGACAGTTTTTACCCCCGTCCAGTAAACTACCCATATCTTTCCGACCGCTTCTATGTTTCTTACGAAACTTATATCAGAGCAAAGCCCATTTCAAGGCGCATCTCGGTATGTGTTTGAATATTTGATATCATGTCTCTACTGAAAGTTATAGGCCTCTGTGTCTAATGACAGTTTGCAGAGTGTTTTGAGCTAATTGTAAAGGTATGTATGAAGGAGGTGCAATGTTTCCCCGGAACCTACCCATCCGATCCAATCAGCCCTTGCAAACTCCTCGATATATATATATAAGTATCACTTGGGATGTTACCATCTTCATTCTCATATAAGGGAGGATAGTATGGTATGGTCTCTTGGTATAAAAGCTTCTTTTTAATGTCCCTTTCCCAGTGATGAATATCTCTATCACTCAGTTTGAAAGCAGCAAGAAGTGAAGAGGTGCGTGAAGTTTATTACCCCTAACTTCATGTCACAATGCTTATATGTGTTAACTATTTCCCAGGGCTCTCCATTGAAGGTGATAACAATCTGATTATTTCGTGTCCCAATCACCATTATTTTTATCTTGTCTATACTGACCTGCATTCCCAAGTGACTGCAGAATTCTCTCAATGCATCCAAATGTGCTTGCAAGTTCTCCTTTATCTTTGCGCAAAATATCACATCATCTACATAGATAAGCAGTAGTAGAGCATCCCCAGCAATCCGGACACCCTCTTTGCTGTCCACAAATCAAATCATTGATAAAGAGGGAAAAAAGGGTCTGTGAGAGGAGGCAGCCTTGCTTAACCCCAATGTCCCTGCTTGTAACAGCTTTTCCCTTCGAGCACGATCCATCTACCAGCGGTTGTGCTAACTCTGTTAGAACTATCTCATAGAATCAATATGTGGCCTCTCTGAGGTGTTGAGTGACTTTAAGGATGACAGTAAAACACAATCGCACGTACTCTAATCTATAAAGCACGCATAACCTCTACACTAAATCCCTTTTAAACTCCATATCATCTCGAATCTTGAGATTCCATACCATGCAATTCAAAAAACCTCAAATGCATGTCATGGATAACTCTCCATGGCAATGAAATTTTAAAACCGTAAAGGATTTTTAAAAACATACGGTAGACTTGAAACTTCAACTTGAAATGTGTGATTGGAGTAAGAAGGGACCCCAAGTAGTGAAAAATCCTATTAGAGCATGAGAGATGGGGGAAGGAGGGGGAAGGGGGATAAATGGGGGGGAGGAATAATGTGGTGCTTGTCCTTTCTCAACTTTTCTTCACCACCCTGCTATAGCATATAAGACCTGCGCCCTAGGATTGCTTCTGCTGATTCTGCAAGGGCGAGCTCGACATGCCATCCTCATATTGCCATTTAATAGCCCTCGCAGTTCGCATAAACGGATCATGCCTTCCCATTGTGCTTTCCTCTCTTGAGGCTTGTTACCATGCAATTTCTGAAAGAACTTTTTGGGATTCTGTCTCAGCTCCTCAAAGCTCTCAATCTATTTGCTCTTCAGAAATATTCTTTTTTTGTTCATTACCACCCGTTTTATGCTCGTGCTTTGTCTCTTTCTTGACTGTGGCTGTTGTTTTCCAGGCTCTATCTGCATCCTTATAATCTTGGTCATACCAGTGATTATTTGGCATTCCTGCACTTCTCTCTCTCTCTCTCTCTCTCTCTCTCTCTCTCTCTCTCTCTTTCTCTCTAAACTAGAATATATCCAATCGTTTCAATTCATATTCAGGTTGTTCTAAAGAGAAGAAAAATGAGCTAACAATTTTTTTTAAAAAAACAAAAGGTAGACATACCTAGCGAGCCAAGCAATGCTTATGTCGTCATCAGTGCCCAAGCATAAGCAACTATACTACGTTTCTAAAGACCTGCACTTTTGAGCTGTCGATAGCAGCATATCTGTTATTGTACTTGTTCATATTGCCTTTCATAGATATGGCTCTTTTGTCTTTTTCCCAAGAGAAAAGGAACTTCTATTTATGCATCATCATGCCTTAGAAACAGGAGCTGCAGCTCTTCCCCTCAGCCCCCTCCCTCAGTACCCTCTCTCCCCTCAGCCTCCTCAGCCCCCCCTCTCCCCTCTCAGCCCTCCCTCCTCCCCTCTTAGCCCCCCGCCTTCTGCCCTCTCTTCTTGCTCCCCCTGCCCCCCTTGACTTCACCCCGCCTCCCCCTTCCTACTCCCACCTACCCCCTTGCGCTCCTCTCAGCTACCCCCTCCTACCTCCTGCTACCCCTCTCAGCCCCCCCCGCCTCCCCCCCTTCTCCCCAGCCCCCCCCCTCCCCTTCACCTCCGCCTGCTCCCCTAGCCACACACCCTCCCTTCAGTCCCCCCCCACATCTTCCCCTATTGCAAATCTTTGTGGTCTTGGTTCTTCTGAGCAAGCTCATCCTTTGCCCGCATCCTCCCTTATGGACTGAGGAAAGGGGGTTGTACACATCGTCTCTCTAGTTTCAATTGCAAGCATTTTATGTACCCTGATGCCAAGCCTGAACTTTTCGGCCCTAGCAAATCTAGCAAACTTTCCGGATGGGGAATCCGTGCCTTCCACCTGTGGTGAGGCAATAGTTGGTATTGCTAGATCAAAGAGAAGAGTATACCTTTCATGCATGAGAGTCCTTTCAAAGTCAGATGGGTGGTAAAGTCAATAAGTATTCCTTCTCTGTTCACAGCCTAAGACATAGTAGAGAAAGTGTCACTCAGCTCATCGACTCAGACAAGGTTTTGCATACTTATCTAGATGATGTCATGCGGATAGCTACTGATTTTCATGCCTCCCTTCTTGCAGCAAATCCTGCCACAGCAGTCAGAGATGAAACCGGAGTTTAACTTTGGCAACATATTCCATTATTGGTGAAACAGGATATGAGGATCTCGTTAGATGTGCCTTTCACTGATATGGAATTCCGGACTTCTCTTCTTGTTCTTCATAAGGGCAAGTGCCCGGGTTCTCCCCCAACGTTCTTTATCGCCTGTTGGGATGAGATTCAGGATCACATCACCTCAGCCCTGCAAGGTATTTGGGACTCTGGATCACTTATAGAGGGTCTCATCCATCTCATTCGGAGTCAATCCAAAGGGAGTTTGCCGAGATTTGGTGTCACAATGGAGACCTATAACTCTCTTGGGCACCTTGTATAAAATTATGGTGAAAGTAATTAGCTTACAATTGCAGCCCTTTCTTTCGGACCTCATCCATGACACACAGACGGGCTTTGTGCATGGAAGGAGAATTTTTGATAATATCTTTTCTTTTTGGCAAGCTTTCGGCTTGAGCTATGCATAGTGGCCAGAAATTAGCCATTCTACTCTTGGATTTTGAAAAAGCTTATGACAAGGTAGATTGGGATTTCCTAGAGGATCGTTTTGGATTCTTAGATGCATGGATTACAAGCTTCTCCTCTTTGTACAAATCAGCCCGCAACCGTGCTTTCTTAGAGGAATCATGGGAGAGAGTTCAGGGATGCCCCCTCGCCCCTTTTCTTTTTCCCTTTGTGGTTGAAGCTATGAGTTTTTTTCTTAGATCACAAGCTGATACTTTTGGGCTGAAGCTCCCCCTAAGACATAATGAGGAACTCATATGACATAGACTATGAGTTGGCAGATGACACTGCTGTCTTTTTAGAAGCCACTCCTCGCCGCTCGGACACTCATTTCTTTGAAGGCAGCCTTGGATTCGTTTTGTACTGTAGCTGGTGCATACATTAATTGGAACAAATCCAATGGCTTTGGGATCCGTGATGAGGACACTCTAGATTGGGGGGCTGGTTTTGGATTTAGGATGCCAGGTCTCTCTACATCCATTAAGTGCTAGCCACTATCCTCAAAGCTGTTCACCATATCCACTGTGCCATTGGGCATCCCCAGAGACAATGGGGTATCGTCTCTATCAACTCTATCTGTACAACAATGGCATTTGCCATCCACTCATGTCTACTCTAACCAAGGTCCAATGGGGCTGGTGCAAATCCCATGAGTGATGGTAGGAGGGGTTTGGGGGGGGGGGGGGGGGGTGTTAGCAGTTAGTTTGACTAGTAAGCAAAAAGGAGTAATTTGTCATTTATGGATCTTAGCACTATGCCTGGAAGCATTAAAACTCTACTCTCACAGGGAGACATGTCCGTTCTACATTTGTGCCAAGAAGTTATCTCCATGGAGAAGTCGATGGTCTTAAAGACGTGACTCATATACATATGACAAGACTATCCCAACAGGCTCTCTGCAGTACATGAGGATTCCTTGTGTATGGCTAGTCTAAAAGTGTTGAAGATTATAATATTGCTTTTGTCAAGATTGACCTTCAAGTCCCTCTGATCACATAAATCCATAGGTCATGCAAGTTTTTTGTTTGGCCACCAGCAGAGAACCACATCATCAGCATAAAGGAATATCATCACTGTTGTTTGGGCCAACAGTGACCCCTCTCTACCAATGGTGTCAATAAACATCAACAACTCATATCTATAGAGGCCAAGCAAGATTGGTGACATGGACCATTGCAAAGTCATTATTTGCTGACAAACAGTTGCTTGAGAAAACTCACTTAGTGAAGTGTGTCTCTCAAACATTATTTGGGTAAGGAGTGTTTCTTCAAACGACTAGGGATTTACCTTCTCTTTCTGAGATAAATTGGGATAACTTGCAGGCAGCTATTCTGCAGTATAAAGAGGGCCTTCATTGCCAAGAATGAAGGGGAAGGTTCAGCTTCTATTGAGTAGTGACCCTAAAATTTTGACCGAAATTTCCAGAGAAAATTCCTCTTCACCCAGCATAGACCTAGGGATTTAGACCAAGCCACACATTAGAGCAGGTTCTCAAGCAGTTGTATCTACATCTCTCAATGATTCCCATATTTAACTCAACCTCTACCTTTGATAGAAGAAAATTAGACGTGCTATCTTGAAACTTCACATGGGAGGGCCAAAGACCTTGAAGGTCTCCACAAGGAATACCTTGCACACGGTTTGAGGCGTTGGATGTAGCCTCCCATCTTGGCCCAACTTTTAATGAAGTAACAAGAACTAGTTCCATTTATGCTGGGAAAAAAAGCTCCATTATACCCATTCTCAAGGTGAGCGATTCCATTGATGCACATGGTTGCCACACAATCATGATTGGTTATGACATAGCCACATACTAGGCACAATATTGGAGAGCCATATCAGTGGCCTTGCAAAGGATAGGAAAACAAAGTCAGTTGTCATCGCTTTCAAAGTGATCATTAAGGAGGGCAAGGCAAAACATTAGAGAGTACTATTGATTTGTGGATTTCAGGATGGCATTTGTCAATTTGACCCGTGCATGCCCCTGATTAGAAGACTACAAAAGCTACAAATACAGGAAAAAGAATTGGACTGTGGTGGCCCTTTAGTACCTTTAAAAGATTCTCAGGATGGGCTATACACAAGAACACGAACAGAGGATATCATCAATACACTGGGATCAAACAGTTTTTAAGTCTAGGCCACTCATAGCAACAAGCCTTTGAATCCGACCTCGTTGCAACACAGCTATGCAGATACGCCAAATGAAGTATTTCCTCTTACTCTAGCTCATGATGGATATGTCACAAAAACAGTGTCAGTTTCTTGCCCAAGATTCCTTAACAATCAAAAGCTGCCACCAGCGATTGAACGCTTGTCTGTATCAATGCATTTAGCACATCTGAATTTCGACCACAAATTCTCCTTCAATTTGGGTGTCCGACATACAGCCACTTCCCAACCATCAATTGCATGCTCTAAAAAGAAATATGAGGAGCCAAATTTCAAGAAATGATACAGGGAAAAGTTCAAAGGAACCCAGGACCCTAAGTAGATATAAAAGATACTAGCAAAGTATGCAGGATCCCAACGAGATGAAAACATAGTTCAAAGGAGAAAACGGTAGAAAGGTGCAGCTAGACCCCAAATACGAAAAGAAATACAATATCCATGCATGATAAACACACCACCCTACCATATCCCTTAGCACTAGCCATTGCCTTCTGTACTGTATTAAACATTTGAAAACATTACTTTGAATGTGCATAATTTGAGGATGTATCAAACACGCACTAGCCATTGCCTCTTCTACACAGTATTAAATATTTGAAAACTTTAATCGTATGTGCATGCATGGTCAGTGTGTGGGTGTGGGTGTGCGTGCAGGGGAGGGGGAAGGCAGGGAGGTGGGGGCGGAGTGTGCTGCAGTGTTTGTAGTATAATGGGAGTGTGCACTAAAGGAAGGTAGTAGAGAGTCTTAAAGAAAGCTACTTTGCTCAGTGTAAAAAATATACTAAATAAAGTATGGATTTCCTTACCTTGGTTGATACTGAGGAAGCTTTTATTGGTTCCATGATGTACAACATGAAGAATAGAACCAAAGTTGTGCCAAAAAATCTATACATGATGAGAAGCGCCTGGAGCAGAACAAGCAAAGATTAAGACCCTAAAATTCCAAAAGCATTTAGTATTGACAATCTGTTATAAAACATATTCACAAAGGGAACATCTACGTACACAATTTTTTTTTTTTTGGGGGGTGAAACCACTGTATATATATTAAGAAAAGTTTTTACAATGAGAATAGTTAAAGAAAAGACTATTCTGAAAAATCAAAAGCAGTGGGAAAACACCTCTAAAAAAGATACATCCAAGTCATCATGATGACAATCAACATCTACGTACACACACCCAAAACTGCATATAAACACATTAATTTCTACAACCAAGCAGTAGCCAATAATACATGGTTCACAACCACCACTCTGGATGCAAGGTCATGTCTGGCAGAACTCCAAAAAACGAGTTTCCTCTTGATGCTCTCCAACACGGGAGCAAACTACTATGCTGGAGAGATGCCCACACCAAGCTAGCATCTTAGGTACTTGATGGAAACACCCCTCTGGATCCAAGTGAATCCTATGTCATTCCCCCAGTCTGGAGTGTCCTCATCACTAATCCAAAAGCCATTTGACTTGTTACAATTAATATGAGCCCCTGCTACCATGCAAAACAAATCGAAGACTGTCCTGAACAAGATGAGTGTTTGTGGTGTGGCATCCAAAAAAACAGATGTGTACCAACTCACTATCCAATAGCTCATCCTCCTGCCTCAACGAAAGCCTCAGCCATATAATATCAGCTTGAGCTCTAAGATAATAGCTCATAGCTTGGCCACAAATAAAAAGAGAAAGGGGGATAAAGGGCATCCCTGACGAACTGCTCTGGTAATCTGAAACCTGTCTCCCCTGACTCCACCAAAAAGAACCTGGCTATGGGCTGATCTGTAGAGAACTAACACCCCTCTGATCCATGCATCTGTGAATCCAAAGTGAACGAGGGTACCCTCTAGAAAGCCTTAGTCTACTCTGTCATTAGCTTTCTCATCCAAGAGTAGAATGGCAAGCCTATGGCCATTATGAATAGCCTAGTCAGAAGCCTCCCAAAATGAGAAGATGTTATCGTTTACAATTCACAAAGCCCGTTTGCTTGTATAAGATCTGAAAGAAAGGACTGCATACGAAGGCTGATTGCTTTTGCTAAAATTTTGTGCAAAGTACCAAGCAGAGTGATCGGTCTCCACTAAGACACTAAATTCCTGCAACCCTCTTTTGGGATAAGATGAATGAGGCCCTCCGTAAGTGAGTTTAACATCTCACCCGAGTCCCAAATGCCCTGCAGGGCTGAGGTAATGTGATCCCCAATCTGATCCCAAAATGAAATAAAGAAAGAGGGTGTAAGCCCATCTAAACCAGGGCACTTGCCCTTGTGAAAGGTAGAGAGAGCAGTCCTGAACTCTATGTTGGTGAATGGTGCATCAAGTGAGACTATCATATCTCAAGTCACCAACATAGGTAAGTGCTGCCAAATAACAACTTGAGCATCATCTCTGGCCTCAGTGTCAGGATCTGCTGCTGTAAGAAGGGAGGCATTGAAATCTGTGGCCACCTAGTAAGGAGAGCGTTTCACAGCTTGTTGACTCACATGGAGTTTTACAGACACATCCAGATGCCGTCAAACCAAGAGTAGAGAAGAACTGTTTGCTGACTCTACCTCCCGTCTAAGTCCAAAATGACTCTCTGGCATGAAAGACATACTCTGCTCTCTGATCTAAATGACTGCTGCTGAATCCTTGCTATAGCAAGGCGCTCCTAAACCCAAGCATCTGTAGGCCTCTTTTGCTCTTCCCTCTGAAGAGCAGCCAACTGCTGGCGGATACCTATCTCTTGCTTGAGGATCTCACCTCTCCTCATATGAGCAACTAAATGATAAAAGTCACTAATATCGGAGAGGGCTGCAGCTATATCTAACCGAGAAAGCTGCCCATCGTGCATGTGAGATACCCAAGTCCACAACACTGCCTCTGTGAGGCCCTCCTCTACGTAGAAGGCATCTGGAATCCTGATACTGGCAGAGTGACTCCTCACATGAGGATCTGAAGCAAACAGAACAACTGGAAAGTAATCTCACGTGGACACCCCAGGTGTAACGCATATTGTCCCACCTCTGTCCAGAGCCCAATCATCCACATAAAATCTGTCAATCCGTGCATGGATAGGCATCTGCAACCTCCTGTTTGACCAAGAAAACAGGAATGACTGTGGCTGAGTGTGGAAAGCATCGTCCATAGAAGGACAGAGTCCCCTCTTGAATTGGGGGCATAGAGGTTCAAGAAACCAACCATACACCCACCAATCAAAAGTATGATCCACTAAGCTCTAGAGGGAACTATGATCCCATGTCCAATCACGAAGGATAGCATCGAAGAAGAGATGGAAATGCAAGTACCTCCCCTAGTGCCCAAGGCAGGTGACCAAAAAGTATGCCCTAAGAGAAGCTTACCCAACTTGGCACAATCCCTGACATCAAGTTTGTGTTCCTAAATCATGAGAATATGAATGGGACTCCCGGTAACACTACCCGATCTGGTAGTAGAGATATCCCTCTCTTGGGAAAAATTCCTCCTATCAAGAGAAGGGAAGTCAACTGAGGAAAGCACTCCCACACCTACAGAAGGGGAAGCTCTATCCACAGTGATCTCCACAAGGTGCTCCCCAAGGGTAGAGGGTACAAACTCCTCTAACTCAAACTCTACCATGTCTGCTAGAACTGCAAAAGAATTCCTGAATGATGCTCCTGGCGCACGTGTGCGGAGGATCCCTGTGGATGAAGGAGTAGAAGTGACAGTCCCCTTGCCTTTGTTAAGAGGTCAAAAAGTAGGAGCAAGAGAGAAAGGGGACTGCTGATGGACTTCGGCCATAAAAGTAGCATTAGCCTTAGGAGAAAGCTCCTTCACATGCAACTTCATCAGCACAAGGAACTAGGAAAGGAATATCTCTTGCCTGTAAGGGAGGGTCCATGGCACCATTAGTAGCCTCCTGAGGTGGAACTGGCTCAACAACTCTGACTGGCACCCAATGGGGGGCGACAGGAACAAGACATACTGAAGGTCCCATTCGCGCTCTAAACGAAGATCAAGACGAGAGGTTGTAGCCGACGGTCTTGGGTGAGAGGTGGAAGGTCTAGCTACGCGAGAAGCGGTAGGATGTGCGGTAGATCGTGAAGTAGGTCCAACCGAGATGGTGCTATCACAGACGCTACACCCGTGGACCTTTTAGGCCTTTTCTTTTTTCTCTTCCTTAGGCGATCTCTGGCAAAGTGCCTAGGGATCCTACAAATCCTACACTGATCCTGTCTCCCAGCGATCTCGACTCTCTACCTAAAGAATGAGCCATCTGGACGCTGGAGCATGATGTGGTCATCCATGATGTTAGGGTCAGAGACAATGACCCTAACACGTGGTACCCCGTCCAATCTGACTACCTCTATTGCTGAAGAAGGCATCCTAGGGAGGGGGGGATCTCGGTGACCATCTCGAAAGCGACTCCAATGGAAGATAAGAGTCGAGGGTACACATGAGGGAGTCCAGGGAATCTGAGGAAGAGTGAAAACGGTCGGTCTTCCTCCTCCACAGGGTCAAAACCCAATGAGAAGGGTGTAAAGGAAATCCTCCTGGAGCTCAATGCCAAAGGACTGGCTTGAAGCATTGTACCTGCTACATCCGGGAAATAAAAAACAACCTAAGAAGGTTTTACAAGCTTAGCCTACATGTGTGTGTACGCGCATGCGCGCGCACGCACACACACACTGGAATGGTGGGACCCATGGATACGAGCAAAGAGCGATGCCGAGAGCTCTTTTGCTCTGTATCTTTTCTGAGCTCCTGCAACTTGTCTTTTGAGAATGTGATGGTTTTCGCGGCTGGTGGAAGTGGGCGAGGATTGGCTAAAGGCAAAGCCATCGCCAATCGAGGTGGGAAGGCCAACTCGAACGCTGTGTTGAGCTCTATCCGACTAAAAAGCTGCTAGGATAGAGAAGAGGGTGGAGGCTAAGGGTGAGGCGGAGAGAGGGGTAGAGTGAGGAGGTGAAAAGAGGCTAGGAAGGGAAGGAGAGGTGGAAAAAGGGGGGGGAGGGCTGAGAGGAGAAGCTAGAGGAGGGGTGAGGCAAGAGGCTGAGGGAGGAAGGGAGGGGTGAGGCAAGGGGCGAGGGGGAAAGGGAGGTCAAGAAGAGGGGCTGAAGAGGCGGGAGGAGGAGCTGAGGGAGGCGGAGTTAGGGGGCGGGGGTAGGGGCTGAGAGAGGCAGAGTTAGGGGGCGGGGATGGGGCTGAGAGAGGCAGGGGTAGGGGGCGAGGGTACAGGGCAGGGGAAGGGGCTGAGGGGGCGGGGGTAGAGGGCAGGGGAAGGGGCTGAGGGGAGGGAGGAGAGGGGGGCTGGGAGGGAGGCAGGGAGAGGCTGAGAGAGGGCAGCAAGGGGAGTCGGGGTGGGCGTGATGTTTTGGATACATATTGCCTATAAATTCTTGAAAGCAAGACAATTTCATTAGGCCTCATGTGTATCTAATGGGTTTAAGCACGTTCGACCAAATGAACTTGTGGACAAGATTGTGTGGATCTTTTTGAGTCTCTTTCGTGAAGAAAATTGTCTATGTGCTCTGTTCTGCCTCCCCTAGCTAGGTCCACCTCCCATTGTTACTAAGGAACCATGCCCCCCCTACTGGAATGGGGCACATCATTCTAGAGAAACAAAGTAAGGGGGAACACCTGGAATGCCATCTCTGCACAAACTGGAGCCCAAAATACCTAGGAACAGGACAACCTTGCCACGTCCTCATTTAGTCATTTCAATGACAACATTGTTACCTCCTTTCACCATGTTCACTCTTCTCACCCACTTCATTTGGTCAGTTAAGTGACAACCTTGTTACCTCCTTTCACCATGATCCTCTTGTCACTTTGTCACTTGGTCATGCCAGTGACAACCGTGTCACCTCCTTTCACCATGTTCAACCTTGTCACCTCTTTGTCACTTGGTCATTCCAGTGACAACCTTGTCACCTCCTTTCACCATGATTACTCTTGTCACTTGGTCATCCCAATGACAACCTTGTCACCTCCTTGTCAGTTGGTCATTCTAGTGGCAACCTTGTCACTTCCTTTCACCATGATCACTCTTGTTACTTCGTCATCCCAGTGACAACCTTGTCACCTCCTTGTCACTTGGTCATTCCAGTGACAACCTTGTCAGCTCCTTTCACCATGATCACTCATCACTCTGTCATTTTAGTGACAACCTTGTCACCTCCTTTCACCATGTTCAACCTCGTCACCTCCTCATCACTTGGTCATCCTTGTGACAATGTTGTCACCCTCCAAAGGGGTTTCTGTCGAAAGGTTCAAAAGAGGGCAACGCCCTTATCACCCGTGATGTCCTTGGGATAACTCTTGCTATTTGGGGCGGCACTTGCTAATTTTGTCGAGCTCTCGCTATTTTTGGCCATCTCTTGCTACTTTTGGAACCAACCTAGCTATTCTTATCCACCCTGATGCTATTTTCAGCCAACTCACTATTTTTAGAACACCCCCTCTAGTTCAGCCACCACTCGCTCTTTTTATGCTCCCTTGCATCATTTGGCAGCCCATTGCTTCCATCTTAGCCCCATTTTGGTGCCATCTCTCCAGCCACTTGACTTCTACCTACCTTCCCTTTGCACCACTCTCTCCCTTCCCACACCCCCCTTGCTCCACCCTCTTGTCTTCTACCTCCCTCCCCCTTGCATCACCCTCTCCCTTCTTGCACCCCCCTTGCTCCCTCTTGGGCCCCTCACCTCTCTTGCTACAGCCCCCTTGCCTCTCCTCCCTCCCCTCGCCCACTTTGTGCGCCCTCCCCCCTACCTCTCCCTCGCCCCTCCTATCCCCCTCGTCTCCCTTTTGCAGCCCTCCCCCTCGCCTCTCCTACTTCCCACTTGCCCCACCCCTTCGCTCACTCTCTATGCCTCCCCCCCCTCACCTCTCCTGCTCCCTCACCTCCCTCTCTCCGCGCCTTTCCCCTCACCTCTCCTGCCCCCCCTCGCTTCTCTTGTGCGCCCTGGCCCTTTGTGCATCCCCCAGACCTCGCCTTTCCCCTTCTGTGCGGCTCCTTTCTCCCCCTATGTGCGCCTCCTTCCTCTATGCAGCCCCCCCCCCTCGCCTCTCCTCCTCACCTCTCCTGTATGGCCGCCCCCTCCCCTCCTCTCCATCGGCTTGGTTCTAGAGAGGGATCTCAGCAGCTATAGAGACATCTAGAGGATCTAGAGGGTTTCTACAGAAAGAGAGACTTGACTGTCAACCTTCGAAGACCAAAGTTACGGTCTTCAACAACTCACATGCAGTGACCTGTCGACTCAGCTTCACTTACCATGGTGAGCCAATGGAGATAGTGTATTCCTACACATATTTGGAAGCAGTCTTCACAAGACCCCTCTTCATGATGACACATGCAACCCAGGCACGACTCACGTGAGGGTGGAGTGCTTTGGCCCGACTAGAGAGACAGTGCTTCTAGGCACACTTCCAAGACCCATCGATGAAGAGCTGGCTCTTCGACACACTCGTGCGACCGACTGCTATGTATGCAGCACCCTTCTGGGATGTGATCTACCGAAGACCGAGTGGAAGAAATTTGAGCGGCTACACGTAATTATGGGGTCCAGGATGATCTGGAGGAAGCCCTTAGTCCCAATGAAATAGTGTAGGCGGAGTTCATATTACTCCCCTACAGGTTGATGCCATCTTTCAGACAGTGTCTTTCATCCACAGAGTCTGGGACTTACCTTGATGGAGACTACCGAGGCTGGCCATGGACTCATCCAGACGACTAGCAGAGAGTGGAGCAGACACATGGTATGCACAGATATCCACATGGTTTGCCAGGCATGGTATTCAAATGGACAAGCTCCCCCCCTTTCTATACAACATGGACGCACTCACTAAGTCAATCTCGCGAGACGAGATTAACCATATTATATGGCTAGATCTCCTTCAGCTCCACACATTTCAGACTGGGGGGGGACCAGCTCCCCACCAAGTCCTAGTTCTATCATGATCACAGCCTGAGAGTATCAGAGGAGGGTTTCATCATCAGACCCTAGTATCTCGAGGATAGAGGAGTCTCACAAGCACTGAGGATCACCATTGGACAGATGTAGGTTTCATCTCATCACTTGAGGATTGAGATAGGGAGAGCAGTAGGCATACCCAGAGAGCAGCAGATTTGTATGCTATCCACACTAGGAGTGGCTTTCTATGTACTTGGCCCAGCCTACTATGAGATCAATGGGCGATACCATTGCCTCTTCCGAGAGGGAAGTGGCTTCGGCTCACTCTCACGACTGATCCACTTCCATGACCAAGTTTGCATTGGCCTATACCTATTGGAGATCCGCCGACCAGGGAGACTCTACTACGACAGGTTAGAGAGCAGCAAGAGGTGACCGGACCACAGGATACAAAGGCTGAAGGAGCACAGCGACACGTCACAGACTTTTATGCATTTGAATCAGCTCCAGGACACAGTGGGGTAGAGGAGGAGGAGATAGATGACATGCGGGCAGCCTAGATCGATGAGAGACCATTGGAGACCTCAGAGAACCCTACCCCCTTCTTCTCTTACAGTGCGCGTACTGGTAGGCGTGCTCTTGGGGCTCTCCAGTGCGGGCTACCCACACAGGCACATAGTTGGTATGCCCAAGGGATATCTCTGGTCTTTCTTCGCACATTCTGGAAGACTCTTTGGGCAAGCTGGCGGCCGAGGAAGATCTCTTACTTTCTTTGGATGGTGGCCCACAAGGGGCTACCAGTTGGCAGCTGGCTGAGGCAGATGGGGCAGGAGGGGCACTGCCAGATGTGTTTTCAGGAGGAGTCGTCCCTGAAGTACCGCCTTTGGAGCTGCTCGCATGCTCAGACAGTGTGGAAGGGAGTCATGGGGATCTTAGCGAGGGCTGCACTCGAGCTAGGACCGGTCACTTGGGGAGCCGTTTGCTGGTGCAGCACCGAGATGGGACATCACTTGGCTTATGAGTTCTCTAGGCAGGATCCAGTTTTCTTCATCACGCAGGCCACCTGGGCATACATGGACAGCTTCCCTTGGCATCTGACAGAGACAGATGCAAGAGCGATGACTCGGCACCCAGTTTGGGAGATCGTAGGGAGTATTGCAGGCTGGCATATCTGGACCTCCAGATGCACACAGACATTAGGAGATCAGGCTGCTTCTTCTACTACCCAGACCCTAGCGGACATTTGGAGCACGATCATTCACACGCTCAAGGGTCAGTGGGATCAGATTCAGGGGGAGTCCCGGGCAGGGAAGGAGAAGAGATGGCGCTTCCTTCGCGACTGGGGACCATCGAGAGCTGTTCTTCCAGCACTCTGCTCAGAGTCTTCAGTGGCATTACTCCCCCCCACCGTGGCTGTTGTCCACACATCGATGATTATGCCCTGAGAGGCTTGTAATTAGTATTTTGCTACCTCGGGCTGTATCCGTTTTGCGATTGCAGCCCGCTGGCCTTTAGGCCCTCTTGTACTCTCGTTTTCAAGCAATATAACTAGCACTACTTTTTGCGCCAAAAAAAAAAATCGATGAGAGAGGAATGCAGAGACCACCTGCAGCACAAAGAGCGACTAGAATTCACTCTATTGAGGTCCGGCCTATCATAGCTTTCCTCATAGGAGACCGCCCGAGACGGGGGAGTCACTCTAAACATAGCCCATCAGGTTCAGAGATCAAGGAGACCACGCCCTCCCCTACCACCACTGCGTGAGACACCTCAACAGAAGATCCGAGACATTTTTGCCACCCACAGAAGAGCCACCACGGTGCCGGGCTTCGGCTTCTCAGTCCCAGCTCTCAGCCTACTTCAGCTAGTCTCTGCATATATTTGTATCTGATCTGATTTTGTTCGAGCTATTAAGCTCCGTAGATTAGTTTAGCACTCAGCGAGGGCCCTAGCGCGCCATTCGCTCTAGCCCCTTGCGGCTTGTATGAGATTTTCCTTTTTGGTGTACTTCGTACCTTGTCCCATAGGCCCACGAGGCTTTCTGAGGATGTTAATACATACTTCTTTCTCTCCCCCCTCGCCTCTCCTGTGGTGTGACCTTCCCCCTCTCTCTCCAGTGCCCTCCTCCTTGCCTATCCACGTGATGTGTTTCCCCACCTCTGTTGCAGGCAACGTTCATGCAACAACCTTGTCGCAAGTATAACCCCATCTACCGAAGGATACCCTCTTCGCTTCCTTCTATACCAGGAGTTCCAAGAGTCATCCCGATTCCCTTCGAGGCTCCTCTCCCCTCCCCATGCAGGTTTCCCAACGCACTAGTTCCAGGAACTTACCCGGAGAAGTTCCCTGTCCAAAACAACACAAAGTGGATGTTGGACCAGATATCACAGTCATTTCAAACGAGGATCGTGTCCAGTCCACACCCCAGGGGGCTTCCCACACCTCATCTCAAAGTGCTTCAGCATCTAGTTATGATCATGGTGGCTCGCACTTACAACTTATGGAAATGACCCAAGCTAATGAGAGCAAAACCATGCTATATACAAGAGTAACACCGAGCTATGTAGAACAGTGTCACCAGATACATCACCGAAAAAGAAAAAGACGACGGCGTCCATGTTGAGGAGAAAATGCTTGCTCGATCACAGGAAGAAAAGTAAACCAAAACTCCCATGTATAGAAGGGACACCTCTCTGATCACAAGAAAGAAAAACCAAATCTGACGCCGAGAGTATGTCATGGAGCTGCAGATCCTCCCGAGCGTGTATTGTCCTGCTTCTCCTTCTCAATCGTGTCCATGATATTGCGTAAGTTCTCATACTTGCCCTTATAGCAATGATAGCCCGACTTGTAGTGATCATAGCGCAATTGGAGAAGGATGAGCTCAGCTTCTTGAGAAGACAGTTGTTGCTGCAAGGACTGATTGGATGCCTCAAGAGTGGTATGGCACTGTGTCATGGCTGCAAGCTTTGCTTGGATCTCTCTTATTCGAGTTTCAGCGGCGGCAGTCTCGCATGTATGCGGCCTGAAGCAAAGTAAGCTCCTCCTGCAATGCTGCACGCTGAACTGTAAGTGTTTGCTTTTCAGCCCCCCATCCCTCTTGCTTAAGGCGATGCTTCTCTTGAAGCTCTTCCAGTGCATTTTGCAGAGTGCCTCTTTGGCTTCAAGCTGTGACTACCATTCCCGTTGATGTGTGCGTGTGAGACGCTCGTACTCCAATCGTAGGTGCTGACTAGGTATGCCATGAGGAGTTGAGAAGTGCTGCACCAAGTTGAGCAAACGGGTCATCAAGGATCCGCTGTGCCATGTACATAGATCGCTTTGCCCACGCATAGCGACCCCGTATCTTAAAATGTCTATCTTCCGATCCTCCAATTTATCCAAGTCCTCCACAAGTGTGAGGGTATCCATACTAAGAAAGCTGTGGATCAGATAGAGCCGGCTGTTAAGGTGTTGCGCCAAGGGAACTGTCACTCTCTGGTCGAGGTCCTCCTCCTCTATGTCCACGAGAGACCTTCTGCGCTTGAGCTCACAAAGGAGTTTTTGATAATCTTCAGTCTGCGCCTACCAGTGTACCTCAATGGAGAAAGACTGCCCAGAGGATGATGCAATGTAAAAGTCTAACATATCATTCTCAAGGGGAGGACAATCAGCCTAAAGGGACAAGGTAGAAGCTGCAAAAATGGTGGGACCTGCTCAGGTGGCAACTGCGTCAGGTGGTCATGTCTGGTGTCGCGGAGGGGATATAACTATAGTTGCAGGAGCTAAGGACGTACTAGAGAGAGGCAGGAGCCTGATGTCCTGATGAAGGAGCAGTAGTGGTAGCGTTCATTGTCGAATCTCTATTGAGAGGAGAATGGAGACCCAATCCAAAGTTAAGATCAAAACCACAAGATCCGTGAGTGACCGAGCCTAGCATGTGAGAAGGAGACGGAGACAGTGGTGCCTTGTATGGGGATAGTATCTCCAAGTGACCCCTGGACAAGATTTGGAATGAATGAGAGGGGAGAGGCCTTTTATAGGACCCCCACCCAGCCTGGTCAGCCAGCAATAGGCTGACCGACTGGCCGACCAGTAGGTCAGCCTAACCCAACCAGCAGGTTGGGTTGATCCGACCCAAGCAGGGTCAGGTCAGGTCAGTTTTGGTTGAGTGCCCAACTAGGCCCCACCTCAGCCTTGACCAAGGGCCAGGTTTGCCTGAACCAGCAAACCTAAATCAGGCCAGGGTAACTCTCTCCCTACTCCTCACTCCAGACTGGCACACCTACAAATAAGCCCTCTCTCACTATGAGATGCCAAACTTTAACATAAAGCTCAGTTAGGTCCTTAACAATTTTACCAGTTTGACTTACCCAAAAAATCCTATCCCGTGTGTTGAAATTATCCTCTAGAATACACGTGAAGATCCTTTTACAACAGTAGCAGGCTGGTACAAATAAGGTGCAATTATAAGATTCCCAGAATGCCTACATAATCACGTGTGTTATCCTCTCTTTCTTTACTGCATTGTTATTTGTCCCAATATTTAATGCTTCCAAAACCAACAGCAATATGATGTCATAAAGACATCCATTTTTGCAACACTCATACACCAGCGATGAAAGCTGCAAAAGAACTAAGGGATTTGCAAAATCATGCTGTTGAAGAAAGCACCCTGTATGGCACATGGCCGTACCTTTGATTTTGATGTGAAAGGTAGAGAAAGAAAATATGATGAAATCGGGCGGCGATAAGGGTCAGCAACAGTGATGCAATGAAAAGCATGGGCAGAACACCAGTCCCCAAAGAGATGGCCGCCTCATCCCTGAAGGGGGTGATCATGAAATAAGCGCTCAACAGCTGTCATCCACCACCCAAAGCAAAATTAATATCAGATCAACCTTTTTCCATAGTACCTTCATAAGCCACATAGCACTTCGCCAATTTAAGCTTGCCTCTAAAAGCTTAAAAGTACAGAAGACTACGATATTTTCTTGGGATAGTTTGGGCAACGTATAGAAGCTGCATCTAAACGTCACAAAAGTTAATCTAGAAACATGCAGTATGCTCTAGCTACATGACGTCTCTCTCACACACAAACACACACATGCACGGCATGTGTGCACGCAGACACACCTTCCTTGAGAAAAAAGAAAAACTCTTTTAAGAACCAGGGAAGGTCTATCTGAAGTTTTCAGTGGCAGCATCTGATTAATCTCAAATCTCTGACCCTTTTTTAAGCATCCTGGATACTTGTAGGGAGGAGGGGTGTAAAGCACCACTTGAGGCCACATGGTGCCTGCTGATGATATTGTGAGGTCAAAGGAGTAGACCAGTGGTAAACGTGGACAAAATAACCATCATATGTGAAGATCACTAGACCAAAGGAGCCAGAAATTTGTAAAGGATAACCAGCTAGTGTCAATATAGGATAACTAGGTTGTAGTATCCTCGCATATCTTCCACATTAGTTGACGCTTGATCAAGGTCATTGGTCCTCTACTCTAGAGACAATGTCCTTGTCTCCTTGGAAGTGTGGCGCTCGGCTAGTACTGCAGGTGCCACGTCCCAAGTGGACTCCATCTTGTTGTGATCAGTCGCAAAATTCCAGGCTTGCAAAGTTTTAAAACCTCGAAGGAAAGCAATAGTTTGTCTGTGCCGAAGTAACTCGTACATCTTTCTCTCTTTTTCGTGTTTTTTGCCGCAGTAACTGTTGCGATGAGCATATCTTCCAACTTAGCAGACCATGAACGGCGGCCGTGTCTACGCGTCTTGTGACATGATTCCGTCGGATAACGAGCAAAGCCAGGACCAGGATCGGTCCCAATTATGCCGCTACATTGTGGAGGTATGGCATCGCGATTGTCCATCTGACTCAAACGACTGGGCCAAGCGGAAGGTAGAGGTTGACGTTCACTTACAAAGAAGAAGGATGAGCAAGCATGGAGCAACGTGGGCATCTCGTGGGGATGCACGGTAACGAAGTGCCCAACGAAGGCGTGTAAGCAGGGAAGCATTGTCATTCGCGCAGAGGCGACAGAAAACTGTAGTCGATGTTTAGAGTTGCAGTTGTTGGATGTACGCGTTCGCCATCGCTTCTCCAGCAAAGCTCCAATGCAATGTCACCAAGCAATTGTTCCAAATTTTTACATTGCCACAAATACTAACACAATGATCGTAGGCTTCATAATACATATTACTAACACAATGATCGTAGGCTTCATAATACATATCAGAGCTTCACAAAACCACCCCCATAGGCTTAGTATAAGAGCTTCCAAGAACAACCCCACATATGTCAAGTAAGCATGGAGCCTTTTATATCAGCAACTCATTACAATAGAAAACACAAAAAAAGAAAAGGATTGAACCACAAAACCTCACTATTTTCACCATTGAATATAAATTATAGAAGGAGATCATTTCAACACAAAGCACCCTCCATGTGCTTGCTAGGATAGATCTTTCCATCCTAGGAGCATCACAATTGACTTGAGTAAAGCCTTCTACAACTATGGCATTCTAAGCGAAGTAGATAATATCTTTGCCCCATCAAGCTATTTGCAACCATCCAACACCAAGTTTCTTCAATAAGTTCCTAACAAAGTCCCTGTATCTAGAATTCCTTTTCCTCCTTCCATGCCATGCATCCCTCAAGGACCATTGCTTCTCCCAAGTTAATGTCCTTAATCCAATGCTAATAGAGGACCGTGTGATGTTGCAGTAGTCCAAGATCTTATGGTAGTCTAAGAGTCCAAGGGTGGTAGTCCAAGAAGTCTAACATGGGTTTCACATCCGTACGCAAATAGGAGGAACCCTTATCCACCACTTTTAGAGAGAGAAACGAGTGTCTATCCGTTTTTGGACTCACAATATGCAGATGAGCACCTAAATTTATTCATAAATGTTGCTCCTAGCTTCATCAAAAGAAGCTAGTCCAATGATTGATGTAATAGGCTCTAGCCTGGGAGACCCATGTTTGAATCTTGTGTGTAGTGTGCTGATTAGTAGGCTTCCCCCGAACATTGTCTTGGGTAGCAATATGGCCTGCCCAAGTTTAGTCTCTCACCTAGGCATGAGTCAACAATCAGCTCCTTTTTTTTGGAGCAGTGTCTTGATACATGTGAAAGCCCAAGACCCTGAGTGCAAATTTTCATTAACAAATTTGGCATCCATCGATCCGTCGGCACCCGATTTTGAAACCTCCTAAGAGTCTAATGGTGGTAGTCCAAGAGCTTGTGGTTTCCTTGTGGTGGTTCATGAGTCCATCCAAGGATGGTGACCGGTGCACTAATGTAGCATTAAGTCAATTGAATGATTGTTTAATCAAATAATATAACCAAAGAATTATTAAGGACCCTATAAATTTTGTAATATACTACACATATTTAGAGAGAGGGAGAGGGAGAGAAAGCTAAAAAATGTTCACATGCATAGTTAGTGGTCACATCTATGGGTGCACTTTGTGTGTGTGCGCACGTGCGTGGGTGCTTCACGCATGTGCACACGCATGCACGTGTGTGTGCGCATGCATACATGGTTTTTGTCATAGGCAGATCATGGACAACATTGCAAATGCCTACATAGGCATTGAATATGCCAAATACACTCAGCAAGATGTTTTGATTATGCACATTGATATTGAAAAAGCCATTAATGTGGTTAGATGGGATTTTAGTGCAAATGTTATGCAGTGGTTGGGTAGCAAGATGTTTTGATTATGCAAATTGATATTGAAAAAGCCAATAACATGGTCAGATGGGATTTTATTGCAAATGTTATGCAGCGGTTGGGCAAGATGCAAAATGGCTTTATGAGGGTGCCATAACTTCTTGCCTTTTATCTGATGCCCTTTCTTCTTCATGGACATTGTGGGCTAATCTAATCGAAAGGGTTGTCCTCGTAGTGCCTTGCTCTTTGCAATTGCTACACATCCACTGTTAATACATCTGGAGGCCTCAGTTTCATAGCATTGCTTGCATGGTATTGAGTTTCAGGAGGCACTCCTTTTGACAGCCATGCTTATGCTAATGACTGCTCCTATTGTGGCCTAGTCTCTCAATTCCTCCTCTTGCTCTCTCCTGATCAGTTGGTGTGCCATTTGGGTTATGCTATTGATTTGGTTACGATATTTCTTTGCTACAAGAGAGACTTTGGGTGATACAAAAGCTGTTTTGTAAACTGGATTATTGGAAATCATCAACTTGGCCACTACATGTTTGTCTTCAAATTGTGCAATCTGTTCACATGGCTTATGTCCATTTGTTCGTTGGTCTCCTTTGGATATTAAAAAATCTATCACTAAAGTTATGGAATGCCTTTGGCACACCAGACATGATCCCAAGGCGCTTCGTCTCCTTAAATTCAATTATTTTTGTTCACTTAGGATGCATGGGGGCCTGAACATTCTCAATATTCACATTCACATGTTGGCTCACAAAGCTACACTCTTGACTTCTTGTTTGGAGTAGCATCAGCCCTAGGCTATTATACTTTCTTGTGTGGTTACCTCTACCTACACATATGCTTTTGGCGATTGGATTCCAGCTATTTTGGATCTTATTTTTGGTCATTTGTAGGGACAGATCTAGCTATTTTATCTCTACTCCCCTCATACATGATTAGCAGCAACTTCTGGCTCATTTGCATTGGTCAAGTCGACCTTTGGATCCTGGTAGCACCCTCTATTTGTAGAGTATACGTTGGATCCGAGTGTTCGATTCAAAATACATTGCATGTAGGTTGAAAGAGAAACATGTACTCTCACGAGGGTGCTTGTTCTCCATGGGAGGGTCAATTGGCATTCAAATTCTGCATGCATTGCACACATTTACATTGTTGAAAATTTCGGAGCTTCACATTCCTTCATTGTGATCATTCGTAGCATTCCACCTGGGGATTTCTATGGTAGATTATGTAGTGGATGGTTAGGGCTGCATCTTTTTTTTTGCCAGTCTAGGAGGAAGTTTTGCTTGGGTTTACATCACATGCCTATTTCACATACTCTTTTTGATATTTTTATATCATTTCTACCGGTTCCTTGTTTGTTTACTTCTCTTTCACATTTGGATTGAAAGTTTGATAGAGCACTCCCAAACTATTCTTCATTTACTTTTGTTGATCTTCTTGCTAAGAAAGCTTATCATCTTTTATGACCAAAGCCATGGATTCAAGAGCATGCTAAACATTTTTGGCATCTCAATAAGCCCCTTGCTTGGTGAAAGGCTTGTCTTTTACAAATCTAAGGCAATAGGCTTCCTCTCAAGCAACGAGTTTTCTTATGGCAATCTTTGATGGGTCCTTTATCACTTGGATCTTTATTGGCTGCTAGACATTTAGCCTCCTCAGTATGCCCTATATGTTCACATCCTAGGGAGTCTGTGCAGCATCTTTTTCGAACTTGTCCTACCGCTCGTCATTTTCTTCCCAAGCTGAGAGCTAGTCTTCATGCTTATTTCTCAAGCATATCCTTTGGCAAGCACCTTTGGTTATTGGTTAGATATGCCTCTGTTGGAATATGAAGCCAAAGTGAGGCAAAAATGAGTGTACTAGGTGTCTAAGGGGTGTTTTAGAGTCTAGTGAGTCCTAGACATGCCACGTGTCATATTGGGAGTTATCCCATATACACTATGGCTTTATAGAGTCAAGTGTCACACTATATAGTGTTGTACTTGTCTTGAGTCATTCACATCAGTCAACATCAACTTTATATCATGTGAGTATTAGCCTCTAGGCCAGATTATGATCAAATTCTTCTATTGGTACTGTTACTAGGCTTTGTGGTTGTTATATCATTCTCATAATGTTTGATTGTACGAGCACTCTTGGTTTTATATTAATCATTTCTTCCATTCTTCCTTACATAGATCTCTCCAAGATGCACATTTTGAGACCTTCCTTTGGCCCAGTTAGAAGTCTTTTACTACTAATTTTTGTTTTGAGTACTATTTATCTCGCTTTGAGATAGCTATATTTTTCCTAATAAATATTGATTCTTACCACCAAAAAAAAGTGCACATGCGCACCCATCTATGTGCTTATGTTTTGTGTGTGTTTACGCACATGCTTTTATGTATGTGTGTACACCCCTTTCCTAGGTGTGTGTTGTGTATGTATGTGCATAAGTGCGCGCGTGCTTGCACTCACACATAGTTTGCAAAACCACTACATGTTCCAAGGAGTGAAGTCTTAGGCCTCACGAGTACACACAATATTGTCCCATTTCAATTTTCAATAGGAAAATGGATAGTGTTCTGCCTGGCATAAGTACATCCACCACCTCTAGTGGTTTCCCTCATTACATTACTATCACGGAGATTAGTGTGCTTGGTGTGTGGGGTAATTAAAGAGAGTTTAAAGGGAAGAATTTCAGGGGGGGTACATAAAAGAATAAATCATAGTTGGGACAGTATACGCGCGCGCGCGTGTGTGTGTGTGTGTGTGTGCATGCTTGGTGTGGGGTGGTTAAAGAGAGTGTAAAGGGGAGATTTAATGGGGGGTACATAAAAGAATAAATCATAGTTAGGGGGTATACATGTGTGTGTGTGTGTGTGTGTGTGTGTGTAAAGAAATAAGTGTATGTGTGTGTGAGATACATTTACTAAACAAAAATTGTGTGTGTGTGTGTGTGTCCTACCCCCAACCCAGAGGTTAATACCACATGGTCCCGTCAATAATTGAGCCATACAATTAATTCCATCAATTGGATAAAAAGTTTAAAAAAGGGAACATATAAGGAAAAAATGTTTGAGACATCTAAGTCGAAAAATGCAACAACTAGAGCTTGCGAAAATTTTCACCAAAATTAAGAATTTTTAATAATATTAGATTTGACAAACACAATATTTATAAATGATATCGAATCCTTAGGCAGCAGTCCATGTTCTGAGGTCATAACCTACCACCATCTAAACAAATTAGGTGTTAGAATATCATAGTTACATTTTGGGTGGATAGGTAATGCCTGTTTTCCTTGGCTTGTTATCGCTTTACCTAGAAATATAGACAACCATATGGATTCTTATATAATTTAAAAAAAAATGAAGTCACAAGTGAAGTTTAAGTCATAAGTGGAGTAAGGAGCGAATGAGTGTATGGGTTGAGAAGGGCTTAGTGGAGGTATGGGAGGATTAGTGTGCTTGGTGTATGGGGTGGTTAAAAGGATCAACTCACCTGATTTGAAAGTGGAAAACAAGAGATGGAGGGAGAATCCATGAGAGGAGAGAATTTGCTAGACCAATTATGTAACGTATGAGCATAAGTTTCTCAATTATCAAGAAGAAAGACTTGGGGTGGTAGAAATACTATCCCATACACACATGCACAAGGTTGAAGGCCTGAGTAGAATCTTATTTCTAATAGTTGAATGGTACACTTGGGCTCAATACAATATCAAAATTACACTTCCTTTGGAGTAATATGGGGAATTGACAAGAGCACATAAGTCATCTCTCTGCTTTCAGTGCTCGTAGCTCTGTCTTTTCCCCTTTCTCATGCTCGCATGTTCGTTGTCCCTCCTCTCTCAATATCATCCCCTCTCTTCTCTTTCTCGTGGATTGCCATTTGAGCTGCCGGGAGCCACCACAATCGGTGACACTCATGGATGGAAAGCTCTTAACAAGAGTGAATCAAATCGAGCATCGACCAATAATATCCTAGAAGTTGCCTCGATCTCTTAAGGGTAGAATACCTTAAATCTTTGCGCCATTGTTAGGAATCAAAGGTACACGTTAAGATTTATACTTCCTCTCTTCTTATCTTCCATTGCCCAGCATTTAGTAGGTTGGTTCAAATGGTGGCTCTTTTTCAGAGTATAGAGAGTTGATAGGCTGTTTCTTTTATGATTTTTGGGTTTTTCAACATCAAAGTAGGTTCAAATTCAAGGATTTGCTAGAAGACCTCAAGTACACGTGCATACGGGGAATGAGGAGAAAACCCAACCTTAAGTGTGATATCTCTAGTTTTTTGCACTTTTTTGAGTTTTTCTATTGTGTACAACTAGAAAATTCTCTATTTTGTGCAAGTTCAATAGTGTTTAGTGTGAATTTTTCAGTTAGGTGTCAGGGAGCATTAGCAACATGATGGAACCCAAAAAAACCCAATATAACACCTCACATCCCAAAGATCTGTGATTTTTGTGGTCGTGGCTACAACATGTGAAAAGAACGTAGTTACATGAATGAAACTACTTAGTTCCACATGTAAAATTGCCAAATTTCTAGATAATACAAGCTATGTCACCTTTTGCAGAAATGCTTATTCTAACCAAGTTTTGCCACTCATGTTGTACATGTGAAACAAGGCTTGCATGATCAAACAAGTATTTGTTTCATGGCTCAAAAATTTGTAAAGTGGTCTAGCTATCATGGCATACCGCAATATAAATCTTCTATAATAGCCGGCATGTCCCATAAAGACCTATACACCTTTGGAATTTGTAGAAGGAGGTAATTTCATAATGATTTGCTATAATAGATTGCTGCAAAACTGAAGTATGGAGGCTTAAGGATGAGCCAACATAACAAAACCCTAGGGCTAATTGTCCTAATTGGACTGTGTCCTAACTGACCTAGATGGTACATAAACTAACTGTACCAATAGTCCTGACTGACTAGGCCTACAAGGCTCATACCAAGGTATAAGTGGCATCTATGGATAGCCCATGAGATAGCCTACAACCAAAGGCAAGGAATTATGCAAATCAAGGATTGAATGGATGACCTTTATCTTTTAACAAAGAGGCAGCCTATAGACAGTACATTAGAAATGTGGGATAGGCTATGGCATGATGATGGGATAAATTTAAGAAGACAAAGATCAATCTCTTTTTTTCCAAAGAAGGTGAGATTTTCGTAAATGAGGATAATGTTGCCCTCTAGAAACACATGATATGAAACATGAGGCATCCAACAGACCAACACTCTATACATGCCCATTGATCCTGGGAGGACTTTAAAAAAGACAAGAAGGCTAACCTAAATGTGAAATTTAAATTTCCATACTTTGCAAACGCTAGCAAGTAGAGTTAATGATGCTCTTAGAGCATGTAGCATAAAACGTTCTTGAAATAATGGTTGCTAATTTGACCTTTTGGTCTATGTGTTGTGTAAGTCAAAACTTGCCGATCACATCCTTTTGACTTGAAACTCTTCTTTATAGACTTGAATATGGCCGAAAGATGTACAACCAATTGCCCATAGCTCCCATGGCGATCCACTATAATGAGCTGCTTGCTTTTTGGAGACATCATTCAACAGCCTGTTGGTCGTATGATTTACCTATGCCATATGAGACCTGTTCTACAGTATGATGTCTCACAGTTGAGCACATATATGCACAACCCATCTATGCACCATTGGCATGCCGTGAAGCATGTTTTCAGATATCTTAAAGGCACTCAAGATTTAGGTCTTCTTTATGGGGTTGATACTTCACTTGTCATGCATGGATTCACTGATAGTGATTAGGCTGGTTGTTCGAACACTCGTGTGTCACATAGTGGCAACTGTTTTATGCTTATTACTTCATGTGTTTGTTGATTCAACAAGAAGCAGAGTACAGTTCCCACTTCTAGCTGTGAAGCTGAGTACAGAGCGGCTTTTACAGCTACAGTGGAGTGTGCTTGGCTTCGAAAGCTACTTGCAGATCTTTGTGCATGTCAGACTTCTCCTACCGTCATCTTCACTGATAGTCAAAGTACTTTGACTGTCGCACGGAATCCAATTTTCCATGCTCGCACAAAGCACATTGAGGTTCACTATCACTATGTCAGAGAGCGATTATCAATAGGTGATATTGAGTTGTCTTATGTTCCCATTGAAGACAACTTGACAGATCTTTGAACGAAGGCTCTACCTCGACCTAAGTTTAAGGCTTTTCGACAAGCTTTAAACTTAGTACCTTTTGTAACTTGAATTGTTGTACCCTGTACAGTCATAGGTTGCTACATCCTACGGGACGAACATGTGCAACCATGACGCTAGATATTTAGGTATCCTGAGCCATTTCCAAGATACTTCAGCCCATACCATGGAGAGGGGTTTGTAGGCTATCTCATGGGCTATCCATAGATGCCACTTATACCTTGGTATGAGTCTTGTAGGCCTAGTTATAATCAATTGGGAGTATTGGTACAGTTAGTTTATGTACCATCTAGGTCAATTAGGACACTTAGTCTAGTTAAGACAATTAGCCCTAGGGTTTTGTTATGTTGGCTCACCCATGAGCCTCCATACTTAAGTTTTGCAACAATCTATTACAACATCTCGTTTTTCTCCATTGTGCTTCCATTTTTAAGCTTCCATTGCTTCCAACACCCAACATTGGTTACATCTATAGCCATATGTGGGATTTCTTGCGGACGTGAATGCATAGTAGAGTGCTACCCCTTTCAAAGGTATCTTCCTCATCCTTTACACCCTGTTGTACTAGCTTACCATTTGAAGGTTTGATTTTTCAACGATTACAAGCTTCCATAACTTCTTCCAATGAGTGGCACTTTTATTTTGCCCATCTTTTAATTATTATGAAGTTTATGTGCTGGCCAGAACTAGGCTTGGTTACTTCGCAGCGTTAATAGTTTAACATCATGGCTTATGAATATGCATAAGCCAAGTTTTACAATTGTCTTTCAAAGAGGGGGCTTCTCATGCCTTTCTATATAGCAAATAATTCCTATGCCCCCCCTTTTTCTTACGTAAATGGAACGATCAAAACAAATCATCGTAAAGCTGATAAAGAGAGCTATCATCTCAAAGTGAAACTTCATTTAGAGAGATATATGGTGCAATATCTCACTCCTCTATACATTAATGTCTATTTTGCATTGTAATACTCATCGTTTTTTCTGATATAGACTCCTATTAAACATAAAAGAAACAGCCAGGAGAAGAAACCCAAGGCAGAAATACATCATGCAGAGATTTTAAATCTGGTGGGATATACTAGATAGAAACCAGGATTGTGGCTAAAATGCCACATCAAACCTGTGATGGTCTCACAAAAGAAGCTGACCTAGAAGGACCCTGCATCCTAAACCAAATAGCTATGAGAGTGTGCACATCATCTACCCAATGCAGATCAAGGTATGAGCTGGGTGGACCTGGGTGCCATCAATAGCCTCTGTACATCTACGACTCATTGATCTTCAAGAAAGGTATTTTGCAAAAGCATTTATCCAGATAAATTGGACCTCATATAGCCACACACACATGGATTGGCCTAAGAAATTCTCAAAACTTGATTATTAATTTGTTTGCGAGTGATATATAATCAACCTACACAAGATAACACGAACAAAAAGAAGCCTTAATTTCGATTACAGCGTGCTGAGAAGATATTTCACTATTATAAATTACTACTGATGATGTCCTCCTTGGGGCACATTTAATTGCCTTCTCTGGCAGTAAATGTGAGTTTTCAACTAGAATGAAAGATAACACTTGATTCTTTCTGGAAAAAAGACTTCTGACACAGACCTTCAATACTGTCAATATCCTGTTAGCTTGGGTTTTTGCTGGCCTTGAACTTCTTAAATAAGGCAATAGACCTGAGGGCTCGGCTTTGCTCTTTTCTTAAAGCTTCATTTTCTTTTATAGCTCTGAGAACCCTAAAATGTGATGCAAACAACCTATCTGTTTCTCCCTCGCAGAATTTTCTATCGAGATCATCACCATAACAGAGTAAATCTTTACTTGTCTTCAATTGAACTCCATGCTGACTAGCATAAGATTTTTTCTTGGCTGTTCTTTTGGGTGGTTGCACCGAAGGATGAAAACCACCTTTGCTGGTTGAATAGACATGAAGTGCATCTTTTGGAGTTACTGTAGCTAAAACAATCTCCCCAATACCAGCCATGGTAGATATTTGAGATGCAAGCTTAGCGATGCCAGGGTGATAATGCCTTGACAAAAGTGTGATCTCCCATAGAACAGATGACAGTGCACCACTTAGATCAGGATCAGTCCCATCCTGCTGAAATACCTATTAAAAATAAAACACAAGAATGTTAAATTGAAGGACTCGGAATATTTTTTCTAATGAACAGCCATGATCTGTCAAACAAGAAATTACAGATCTTCACACTCCGTTCATCCTTGAAGAAGTGAACCAGTAAGCAACTTCCCTTGGATGTGGAAAGCATTCAGACAGAAATGGGTACTTGTAAACGTAAACACACAATGAAGAATAATGGTGGAATAAAACACACTTGCATCCCATCTGTGTCATTTCTACTGGCATTGCCCTGAGTCAGTGCGCCATGTCAAGACCTTCTAGTACAAAGCTTGTTTCTTGAAACGTCTAGAGGCAGCCCTATGCATTAATCAGCCTTATCTCATGTGGGAGAGCCAGCTGCCAACCCATTTTATTTCTCTACAAGCAGCTTAATTCAACAAGTAGATACAAATATCCTTTACTAAATGGGGAGGACACATGCATACAAGCTGAACCTTAAAATTCAAGTCAGTGGGCTAATTACAAGCCTAAAAAGATCAAAGCTTGTAGGATATTTTTCAGGTAATATGCACTTCTAAATGCACCTGATCTAGGTTAATTGACTCTTACAACTTTTCTCTCTTTGACGAGGATTTGTAAATCGTCTGTAACCAAAACATCCTCAGACTAAGCATGCTAACCAGAAGAAAATTATACTCAAAACCGTGCGACATTCGCAAGCTTGTCACTGTTAAGCACCATTGTGTTGTCCATTGTACTATATTTTTACATACATGCACCAAAAATGAAATAAATGAAGAACTTACAGCTATGCTACCACCAATAGCACCGCCGCCTCCATCATTCTCCAAAAGGTTACAACACTTCTTATAGCGCTGCAGTAAGTGCTGGACTGTGGCAAGAGCTGCACATTTGTATAAATGTTTGTGACAGCCACAAAAAGATTGCAGTTTCAAAGACAAGATAGAAAATCAGGGGACTCAAAACTTTTGATTTTGTACACAGAAAAGCAAATACAACCACCACAACTCCGTTGATTGCTAGACTCTTCAGTCTTAAAATTTTCCCACACAACTTCATTGACTTCCAGCTTGTAAATAAGCGCACTGTCAAGACACATTCATAGATCAAGGCTTCAAATCCTGAGGATACAATATTTTAGAAAGTGACAATATGACACTGAACTCTGGAAGGCAGGAAGGACAAAGGGGTCCATTCAGATTCCAGTCCACGTGACCCTTTTTTTTTGTGTGCAAGGCCAAGTTGTGGCAGCGCAATTGCGTTTACACACTTATTAGGTCTTTAGCTTCCCTTTTCTAGCTAACTTAACACTAATGCTTTCAAAAGCTTTCCTTCATGTTAAACAGAGGCTTTCAAAACGTTTGCAAATACAACCGGAAAATAATCCGGTTCCTATTTGGTTCTAAAAATCATATCCTTTTCAAATCAATTGACAAGCACATGGGAAATATGAAAGAGCAAGAACAAAATTCACACGTAAAACAGAAGGAAGTAGACGTTTTAAAAACGAGATGCATCCACCCAACATACCAATATTGTTTAAGTGGCCTAACCTTGTTTTCGCTTACTATGACATGTATGAGGGTCCCAACCTCATCACCTAGCCACCCTCCAATGAAGTATTCATTCCCAAAAGTGAATCCAGGGATACGTCCTCTATTAATTTCAGCCATTATATGGGAGGGTCCACCAATATCCCCATGTATGTGTGACTAAGGGCTCTTTGGCATTGCGACATGTTGGCCCTCCCCATATATTTGTTCTAACATTTTCCCTTCAGCCTAGCCCAAGGGTCCATTAGGGTTAACTTCCAACCCTCACTAAATCCTTCAGAGGGTTTGTGGTTGTATATACAACATTTGGCTGCCGCTGCCCCTCGCTGTCCCGCTGCCCCGCCATCTCCTCCCTTCCGCAGCCTACTCCGCCTCCCCCCCGCCCTCCTCCTCCTCCTCCTCCGCCCCCCCCCCGCCGTCCCTTCCACCCCTTCGGCTTCTCTACTGCCCACTCCCCAGCCCCTTCCGCCATCTCCTCCGCCTCCCACCTCCTCCCCTCCGCCGGCTCTTCTCCTCTTCTCCTCCACCCCCCACCTCCTCTCCCCCGCCTGCTCTTCTGCCCCCCCCCCGCGTCACTTCTTCAACCTCCCCCCACCTTCTCTTCTTCCTCCCGTTGCCATCCCCTCTTCCTCCTCTTGTCGTCCCCCCTGCTCCTCCTTCCGCTGCCCCCCGCCGCTTTCTCACCATCCTTGCCTCCCGCCCTCTCCACCTCTCTCCCCCCATCTCTTCGCCTCCTCTTCCCTGCCATCCCCCGCCGCCCCTCTTCCCTTTTCCCGCCTCCTTCCCTGCCTTCTTCCTCGTCTGCTCCCCGCCCCGCCTCGCCTCGACTCCGTCTCCTCCTTGGTCTGGCCAGAGGGGCTCTATGGCAACACCCTCGAATCCCACAGACGTTAACGTTCTTCTTTCCCAAGCCGACAAGCAACGGGTACAACAGGCAGTTCAGTCCCTCTAGGACAAGGCGCTTGTGGGCACAATTGAGCGCCTCACTCCTACAAGGAGATAGGTGCAAGAGCGGATCTGGGCGAGCTTGGCACTAGAGGGTGACCACATTATGGAGGTCACCATCTATGAAAGAGGCGTATTACTTATCCAGCTGAGCTCCCCCGACACTGCCTCAACGCTCGTGAAGCAGAACCCCATCCTCCTTGGCCCACATCTCGTGTACCTCTTCCCTTGGTACCATGGCTTTATAGTAGAGGACATCCATGGACACGACACACCATGTTCCCCGTTTTACAATTACGCTCTGCTTCCCAGGGCTCCCAAAGGAATATCGAGACATCCTACCCTCCATTGGTCAAGCATTTGGAACCGTGCTAGAGTCTCTGCCAGATTCGACAGCATCAGTGGTAGCAGATGACGGGGTCCCCACGATCAGACTGGTGGTTGAGAGCCTAGAGTCCCTCCCAGAGTTGATCCTCCTAGAGACCCTTGAGGAGAGTACACTTCGCTAGCGGCCGTCCCCCTCCTTCCCCCTGCCCCCCTCCCTACGTCCCTGTCTCCATCTCCTTAGCAGGTTCTTTAGCCTCCCTCCCCTCCCCTGCCTCGACACCCTTGCCAGTGGGCAAAGGTAAGACAACGTCCCCTTCCACTTCCCCTTCACAACATCCCATCCGCTCTTTCCATTCGAGGGGGGAGCCAGAGGGAAGGAGCTCGTCCTCTCGATCAGCCGCTTCTGCTTTCTAGCTTGGGCGTCCCTTACTGTGGGACTTCTGGAGATTGGAACCCTGTAATTATCTAGAGATTCCGGACTCTTACCCTCTATCCCTAGAGGTAACACTTGTGATCTTGCAACCTCGGAAAGGGAGTTCGATCAGCGTAGTGCACTCCCAGACACACCCAGTTTGGAAATTCCAGTTCGCCTCCACAGGATTGAAGAAGTGGTCCCCGGTGGTGTTTGATGCTATACTGGAAGATCAGATCTCACGCATGATGGGCGAGTGGATGGGGCCACAAGGACTCGACCTTTGGCATGCCCATGGTGCTCAGGTGGACTTTCAACTGGGCTTCATGCGGGAGACGCCGTTGTGTCGTTTAGCGGTAGGAGTGATCAGATCGCCACTTAGGGCAAAGGTTGATCAAGCATACTACTGGCCGCTTCAGAAGTGTGCAGAGTTGTTCGGGGTGGAAATCTCCTTCATGATTGGCACTGAGTCGGTGTCCACCCTCGTACGCCAACGTATAGACAAGGACTACTCGTCCTCTAAACCCCCGCAAAATCACATAAAGCAATCTTTCTGAAACAGACACCCACTTACAGGAGAGCCTTGTTTTCTGCATCCTCGTCCTCATGAGCTCGACCTTAATGAGTTAAAACGTGCACGGGCTCCATGACCGTGCTCATAGTCAACTGCAGTAGTTGATCCTTCGGCAGGAGCTATAGAGGGCAGTGGTAGGGCGGGCAGTGGACATCCTTCTGGTTCAGGAGCATATGTTCTCAACATCAGACATTGGTCGTGACACCACCTTCTCCCGGGGAGAGGCCCGAAAGTGTGGTCCCCCGCAGTAGGACGGAGCGGAGGGGTCTGCATCTCGGTCTCACAGCCAGTGGCTCTAGAGGTTTATGATCAAGGCGAGCTTTAGGACGGGCAATTTGGATGGAGAGTCCGGGATTGGGATCATGAACGTGTATGCCCCAACGTGCAAACAACATCATCCGGCCTTTTGGAGGAGGCTGACAGAGTGACTTCCGGATGTAGATTCCTGAATTGTTGGAGGGGACTTCAACAACCTAGAGTTTGGGGAGGACAAGCAGGGCGGTGCCTCCTTAGAGATGCCAACAACAGAGCGGAGCACCTGGGAGCAATTCATTTTCATGATCAGTGGCAAAGACCCGTGGCAAGAGTCAGAGTTTAGCACATGATACCTGGCAACCTCTTCTCTTTTGGACAGAGGAGACATGATGGATTGCTTGAGAGGCGAGACCGCTTCTACGTTGGGGACTGGACACTCCACAAAGGCGGCTCTACCGGGATTCTGACAGGCACCACGATGTCAAACCACTATCCAGCAGTACTCCACTTACAGCAGCCCCGTCGAGGTCTTCCCCAAAAGGGGATCCACATCCTAGAGGACCTCCTGGAGGATGAGGAGATTCAGCAAGTCATGGCAGAGATTTCGTAGCAATCAAAGACGGCACCTTGCGAGGGCTGGGCTTCGTGGGTAACTGATGCGATCTAGAGAAGCAGTGAGGAGTTGCAGGCTCATTCCTTTAGGAGGAGGAGGGCTCTTCAGAAGCGCGAGTAGACACTGCGGAGAGACCTCGCCTCCATAGAGAGGTTCAAGGAGAAAGACCCAGGATCCAAATGGCTTAGTGGTAGGTTTGAGAGCGCGCGCCTTGAGCTCCAGGACACGGAAAGTCGGTGGCTGAGTTCTCCTATCACTCCTCCCAGGCCCATGGGACAGAATGACTAAGCAGTTCTTTTAGACCACTGGGCCCCGATCGGCAGGCACACAGCTACAGTGTCTTCGTGATCCGCAGGGCATCATGTACATTGATCTGCAAACCCGACTACATGCTTTTACAGCCAACTCTTTCAGATAGAGAGGATGACTACAGCTTGTCTTGTGGCCCGTGAGGTAGTTTGGGATCACATTCCGACAGTAGTCTTGCAGGATTTGAGCAGCAGTTTGGAGGAGCCCTTCACGGATGAGGAGCATTGGGAAGCCCTCAAGGCTCTCTCGTACAAGGAAATGAGCAATCACCAAAAGGAGATAAGTTCAGGGCACTGTGAAATTCCTCAAACTTTTCCTGTGGAAGTGCTTTGGTAAAGACGTATGCAACATTGTCATGTGTTGACACATAGATCATATTGATCTCCCATGCATGCAACTTCTCTCCAACATAATGACAATGAACCTCAATGTAGTTTGTGCGAGCATGAAACATAGGATTCTTCGCAATTGCTATAGCACTCTGACTACCAGTGAGAATTGGAGAAGGACCCTCCAATGAAAGATAAAGATCAGTAAATAAGCGGTGTAGCCACACACATTCAACTGTTGCTGTGAAAGCTACCTTGTACTCAGCTTCACATGAGGAAGTAGCCATAGTAGATTGTTTCTTACTTAGCCAAGAAATGCAAGCATGTCCCAAAAAGAAACAATTACCACTTGTGGACTGCCTAGTGTCATAATCTCCAGCCCAATCTAAGTCAATGTAAGCATGCATCTGCAAGTCACCGCCCTTGGGAAACATCAAACCATAAAACTTTGTACCTTACAAGTAACGGAAGATGCATTTTACAGCCTGCCAATGTGTTGTCTTTGGACTGTGCATATGTCTGCTCACTTGTAATACTGCAAACTAAATATCGGGCCGTGTATTGCACAAATAAATGAGGCATCCTACAGCCTGGCTGTAGAGTGTGCCATCTATGATTCACCTGCATCATACATAGTAAGCTTCAGCCGTCGCTCCATGGGAGTGGCTATAGGCTTGCAATCTTGCATTTTGAACTGATTCAAGAGCTTTTGCACATACTTGGATTGAGACATAATGATGCCATGTCTGTCTTGTATGAACTGGATCCCCAAGTAAAAATGTAACATGCCCAAATCTGACATGCCAAATGTAACTTTCAATGCAGCTTTGAAATCTGCAATTTTTTCTTCATGTGACCCTGTGAGTACCATGTCATCTACATAACGAATGATGACTAGAATATCCCCCCCATCCTTCTTGATGTAGAGGGTACTTTCAATTGGATTGTTATGAAGCCCCTTACTGCTCAGAAAGGCATCCATTTTGCGGTACCATGCACGTGGGACTTGTTTCAGCCCGTACAAAGCCTTATATATATATACCTTTGTAAGACTACAATAAGTCCAATCATACAAATTTAGATTTTTTGTTGTTCTAAAGACCAAAAATCTACACAGAAAATAAAAGGAAAAATGAAAGAGAAGAAAAAAGAGGTAAACAAAAGCTTTTATAAAAAACAAAAGAAAGACATACTTAACAAGCAAGCAACACTTATGTCGTCATCAGTGCCCAAGCATAAGCAACTATACTAGGTTTCTAAAGACCCACAGGGGTACATTGTACGGACTGATTGTGCGCTTGCTTGCACATTGCCTGTACGGTCGCCGTACTGCTGCATGGCTCAGCCAGCCCACCCGCCGTACAATCCGTACACCCAACGCTGGCTCGTTGGTACACCTGCGCTAGCTCGTTTGTACACCTGCAACTCTAGTGCTATAGAGTTCTGTAAGCCCATCCGTACATCAGTTGGTATCAGCGCTGTACAGTTCCGCTAGCCCATCCGTACATTTGTTTGTATCAGTGCCGTATAGTTCTACTAGCCCATCCGTACATCCGTACATTCATAGTCCGTATGTGTCCGGACAGGTCTCCCGTACTATTCGTACAGTTTTATCGTTGTAGTACAAACCTGGGCCAGCTTTAATGGTCATACCTTTGTTTGGTGGGACGCTGCTTCAGCTACATTACAGGAGAAATTTGGGGCTTTTGCAGACAATTGCAAAATTTGGGGCTTTCAGTCAATTTGTCCTTTTTCTGCAATTTCTCGAAAGAATTTGGGGCTCTTGTCATGCGGATGCAATTTTGCAGTGTACAAGCTATTTGGCATTTTTGCAAGCAGTTTTGGACTCAGATGGAGTGACATTGCAGACAATTGTTATTTTTGCAGTGTTATTTTGGCATTTGTAGGACATTCTGGTGGCACTTTGAGCCTTTGATTGGTTATTTTTGAGCAGTACACAGCTTGCATCTATATCCCGGACGGGATTTGTGTTGTGCACCCATAAATCCTAGGAAGGAATATTTCTTGTCACATTCGCTGCATTTTGTTTTCTTTGGCAGTTATGGCTCAGAACAATCCCAAAGAAATGTTTGGCGTTCTCACACAGGAGGATAAGTTGGATGGTACCAATTTCTCTTTATGGAGTTTTATGGTACACAATCTTTTAGTTGGCAAACATTTGTGGGATTACGTCACTGGGGATGAGACACGGCCAGAGAATGTTGTTGCACTTGCCACTCCTCCTCAACAAGGTGGAGGAAGGGGTAGAGGACAAGCTCAGGGTGTAGGACAAGTGCTAGGTGCAGTGGCTGCTGCAGTTGTGCCTCCTTCACAGGGCCAGAAAAGATGGGATTCACTTGATGCACAAGCACTTTCAATAATCTCTCTTTCTGTCAAAAGGTTTATTATTCCACACATTCAGTCATGCAAGACCTCAAAGGCAGCTTGGGATATTTTGGAGAGTATGTTTGCAGCTCACAATGATGCCAAGGTCTCTTTCCTGAAGAGAGAGTCATCACATACTCACATGGATGAGGGTGACTAAATGTCTGATCACCTCACCAAGCTTTAGGACTTGGGAGAGCAATTGTTGAATATAGATGAGATTAACATGGATGAGGGTGACTCAATGTCTGATCACCTCACCAAGCTTTAGGACTTGAGAGAGCAATTGTTGAATATAGATGAGATTATATCTGATTTAGAGATGATAACCACTACTTTGAATTCTCTTCCTGAGTCATATCTTGGATTTCACACCTCGCTGAATTTGGCATTGAGGGAATGTGGCAACTCTCTCACTTTTCACAAGCTGATAGGACTTCTGTTGCAGGAAGAGTAACATAATTTGTCATACCTTGCAGAATTTGTCATTGAGGGAATGTGGCAACCCTCTCACTTTTCACAAGCTGATAGGACTTCTATTGCAGGAAGAGCAAACCAGGAAGAACATGGCTTCACGGGCTGGTGAGCATGCCATGCTTTCGAAATAAGGGAAGGGGCAGCATAAGCAGCATGCAAATCAGCCTATACATCAGCATAAAGCTGATTCTAGACAGCCTTCTCACAAGGCTAGAGTGATGCAGAGAAACCTAGGAAAAAGGGCATTTGTCATTATTGCAAGAAGCCGGGTCACTACATAGGAGAATGCAAGAAAAGAATTCCCAAGGAAAAGAAAAAGGATTCAAGCATGGCTGTCACAGATTCAGCTCCTCATGCACATGATGGTGGAGATGCTTCAGCTAACTTAGTGGAAGAAGACTACCCTTTTGACTTGTATTTCTGATTTTCAGGTGGTTGCTCTGGATACTACATCCACATCTGAGGATGACTCTTATGCTTTTTTGACTTGCAGTTATGACCCTTCTAAGGATGCATGCACCTTCAATGTCAACGAGACATTGAATAATTGGTGTTTTGATAGTGCTGTCACGAAACTTTCAGGAAGTATTTGTTTGATTCTTTGCATCCATCACCCGCTGGAAAAAGGGTGTCTTATGCAAATGATATTTCTTATTCAATTTGTGGCATTGGTGAGATTGTGCTTACAGCCACAGATGGCACAAATTTCAAAATACATGATGTGCTTTATGTGCCTGGAATCAAGAAAAATTTGCTTTCAGTGTCCTCTCTCAATTCAGGTTGTCTTTGAAGATGATAAGTGTGCAGTTCGAGACAGAGAAGATGATTATACCTTGAGACTCTCTGGTACATTGTTTTGTAGTCTTTTTCAGCTTGATATTTTTTAGAAAAGACTAGATAATGCACTTGCAGTTTCTACTCCCACTATTGCTATGCAGAATGCGGAGTTATGGCATGCCAGATATGGGCATATGAGTTATGGCAGCTTGATGATACTTAAAAAACATGCTATGGTTGATGCTTTGCCTCCCTTGGTAGAGTGGTTTTGGATTTCCCAAACCGGGTGAACCATGCAAGTAACTCCAGCTCGTGGCTTCTCCTTGGCCCCCCTTACATGCAAGACACATGCTTGAGCAACAGGTTCCTGACAGAGCCCTCTCAACGTTCCAGTCAGGCTTCAGACCAATTAATCGGCACATAAGATCTCTTACTTCTTTTCGCTGGTGACATAGGCTCGCTTGAGAGGATGGGGAGAGAAGTACATGTCAATGCTGCAAGACAGGCATCCTAGAAAAGAATTGACTCTCTCTATGGAGCTGCCCAATGGCTCGGACATTTATGATGCATTCAGCCAATGTTCAATTCAATGATGGGAGCTTGGCTCATGCAGGATGACACACATTCCATATTGAAGCCGTAGCCCCCACTTAATTGGTGACTGGGGAAACAACCATGCACTAGAAGATCCAAGATGTCACAGTCCCCAGACATCACCCCTCATCCGACAAGGGATAATGTCTCCAAGACAGTGGCAAGCAGCAAGCACAACATATCTAGGTCGTGAGTTGCAGATATCTGATGGGGCAATGGTAGACTCCACCGGCTGCCACCCTCGCTCGATATCATCTGTACTTGGTGTGAGAGCAACACAAAGAAGGCTCCGGCAAGACCTCAGAGCATCATGGAAAGGATTCCACAGCTTATATTTTGATGTCTAACATCTATGTGGATGCTCACATGCAAGAGGAAGAGAAGGAAATTGAAACAATGAGAGTGTGAAGAACCAGCATCAAAGAAGCCAAGACAAAGTTGGACTCACAATGAAGGTATTGTGCATTTGTTTTTGGTGGGGAAGGAAAGACATTCCCATGCCTTCTCTCAAGAAGAGGAAGGGCATGTCCAAGATCTGCATTGGATATCATGAGACGAATCCATTGATACAATTTATGTGGGCACACTGAGAAGGTGGCTATCACTTATGGCTTATCAATAGACCCAATGGGACACCCAATTGTGTGTTCAAGAGTCTCTCGGTCTGTAAGGACAGCATGATATGTGCAAAGATACAGATCTTTCCCTCATAATGAGGATAGGCATGTCCTCCTGCAAGCTTTGCCTGCAGGTACTTTCTAGATTCTTATGGATCGAGGAATTCGCTGTTTCTATAACCCCTCACATTGATTGTTGGCACCTACTCTGAGGTTACATCAGACATTGAACTGAAATCCTGAGAAGCAAGCTGCAAAGCAGCCTGTCTCGGGATAGGTGATCTTTTGTTGGTTTTCAAAGCATAATATATAAGGTTCTTTTCTTGAAAAAAAGAGGGGGAACTAAGGCTACAAAGGGCAGAAACCTTAAGGACTAAAAAGCTAGGAGTCTATTTTTAAAACAACAGAGCTCCTTTGACCTGGAATTTCAAATCAAACTCACTCACCAGCCATTGCTTCAGCAGTTCCAAGGTGCAACGACTGTGATGCTAATCGCTTCACAAAAGCGGAAACCCTTTGCACGTCATGTTGTCGACTTTCCCATAACATGACTTGTAATGCTTCTGCTAGAACAACTGCATTATGTTCATCTCTAAAAAATTCATTCACAAGGAGTCAGTCCAGAGAAACTCAACAGCTGCATCAGCATGTTAAACAAAAACACGCATACCAAGTCAACATCTGACATACTGCAAATGGATATCATTCATCAAAAGAGAGTTGGAGATAACCTGACAAAATCGCGGCTTAGCAAGAGATTATAAAACGGAATATAGAAATCCCGGAGGTCAACCTTCAATGCATCCAGATTGCTTCTCACAATTCTGAAAGCAACAACACAACACTGAAGCCTGTCTGCAAAAGTCAGAGGGAATCCATCTTGCATCTCATCTCCTGCCTTTTGGGCACTAGCTTCCGCAGCCAGTCTCTTCAGAACTGCTAACAAGTCTCCCATAAATTCTACACTTATAAGATTAGAAAACTTTGCTAAGCCATCGAGACATGGCCTTAAAAGTGGACGTGGCCCATATGCAGCCAATTTTCTTTGTAATCCTATTGCCTCAAAATCTTGGACCCTGCAGCATGAAAACACGAGGCATGTTATCTGACTGACTTTCCTTATGATGCACTGACAAATCACCCGTCATACTGATTTCCTTTGACAACATTTCAAATAATGACAAGACCAAAGGCGAATTGCAAGGAAATGTGCAGAGGAAGACCTATCACTAGGCTCCAAGCTTGCTTTTAGAATGCGGAAGTAGGTTTCGAAGACAGCTGATAGTGTCTGTGTTTGCAATCTCCAGCGTTCAGAAGCATCTTGCAAGGCAGAAGACTCTTTGAAGTCTGCCGCAACCTTCACGAGTTACAATTAGACATCGGAACTTTCATGTCAGGAAGCACTTGCAAGTCATTCTCTGAATTATTATATTAAACATGCCTTACTTTCTGCCATCACACCAAGATGGCAGCTTGCTCATGCAATCCCTGTACAAAGGTCCAAAGAATATAAATAGCAAAACTTTTAGTCATTAGATCTAACCTCCTCTCTCAGCTTTTCTGCCAATTGATGTTTCTTTGACTTCTTCTGTTTCTTTTCCTGGCGATTGGATTTCTGGTTCTCCACTTTGTCCACACCTTTCTCTTTCTCAGGTTTTGATACATGTCTATTGAGGTCATCATCAAAAGACAATGCCAAAAAAACCTGCACAAGTTAATTACAAATGAAATCTGCATTAAGACAGGTCAAAATTTAGTAACTAGAATAAAATGAATCAATACAAGTTAAATATACATATTCAAAACCACAGCATAGGCTATCCTCCACCTCAATGGTGTCAGGATGCAAAACACAATTAGTAGCCTTCACAAAGTCAGCAATCATTTGAACTGCTTCAACTGTAGCGACACCAGCATGTTTCCCTTCATTTTGGAAAAGTGATTTGACTGCATCACAGCTCATTTTTCTGCCACAAAACCCAAAATCTGTCACAAGTTATGCTATAGATCTAAGCCTTGTAGGCAAACATAAAAGGATAAAGACATTTAAACCATTCAACAATGCTTGCATCGTTGAGATCAAAGAGACTGAATAGCATTTTTTAAACTGCAGCGCTGACATTCTTAACAAATCAAACTAATCCAAAGGTTCTCATAAAGATGATCGTAAAATACTTCAACATAAGGCAAATCCACAACAAAGTCTCAGAACAGATACAGGACGGATTTCTTTATTCCACCTTGTGAGGGAGGGGAATTTGGGAAGACAGGCTATATAAGTATCAACATGATACTCAAGGTAATGAAATGGATGATTCTGATCCAAACATATGAAGTATTTTTTAATATGAACACGACACCTGGAATAGTATTACCTATTGAAATTGACCCGACATAAATTCGTAACAGCTAGGATCTCTGGTAGGCAATTCACAATCCAATTTGGCAGCTCGGGATCAAATAGGAGCTGATACTGACCTTTTGGAATAAATCGCAATCAGTTCCAGCCTCCTGGTAGAAATCACAATCAAGTTCTAGACACAGGGCGTAGCTGGAAACACTAATCGCAGCAGCCTGCCAGGCTCTGGGGGCTGGAAAAGGAATCGTGATGATAATTGGAGAGGATTCCCGCGTTGGAATCAGTCACATCACTGAGGGGAAGGTGAGGAAGATCTGAGAAAAAGTGAATCACACAAGAAGAGGCGAGATAGAGGAGAAGACAATACACAACACTAGGGCCCACAAATAAGGGCTGGACCCCCCCGAATTTCTTTATTGCAATAGAATAAACTTTGTACAACTGGCTTTGAGAAGAGCATGGAGCTGAGTACAACCTTGAATGAATCTAGGAGTACAAACTTGGCCTAGCTAAAAGCTAGACCTGCTTTTCTAAAGCTACTTTTTACAAAAGCTAAGCTTTCCCGCTTTTAGTCAACCTTGGGGCAGCTTTCATGCTCTTTTTAGAACCCCGTGGGTCCTTCTTTAATGGCGCCATCTCCCGGGTGCTTTTTGCCTTGTGGGACCTGCTTTTTGACACTTGCTCCAGCTTTTTGAGCCTTTTATCATTCTTCCAAGTGCTACACAAACTCCAACACTTTAACCCATTAAAGGTGAGCGAAATGCATGCATTCCTAGTTCTTGGACTAACCCTAGTCCCTTGTGGGCATCCCCACAATTCACTTTTACCAATGCAAAACAAAAGTGAAACATTAAAACTTATTCTTAGTTAACCAAAGTCAACATTCTTTGACCGAAGTCAATTCTAATAAAGTTTATACTTTATTTCTTGAGAGAAGTACCAAATGGTGACATCCCCTCAGTTGTTCTCAGTTGAAAAGCTTCTTGATATAACTGCAAAACTTAATGATATTCTGAAAAGATTCATATCTCTCCTATGCTTATCTGTAGCTTTCTTTTGCTTCTGTTGAGATCTTTCAATTGCTGTCTGAACCTGGGAAAAGGCTGTGACCAAGTCTCGAACATACTGATCAGCTGCAAATACCTTTTCCTTCATTCTAAGGATAGGTGGCAAAATCATATTTCCATAAATGGCTTCGAATGAGGCTTTTCCTGTGGAGCTGTGAACAATATTATTATATGAAAATTCCACCAGAGAAAGATACCTTTCCCATTCGGCTTTCTGTTTGGACACATAACAATTTAGAAGATCTGATGCCATAGAAATGCCATTTTCACTTTGTCCATCTGTCTAAGGGTGAAAAGAGGATGAGAAGTCCAACTTTGTTATCAAACAATGCTCGCCAAAACAAACTAGTCATCCTGGGGTCTCGATCGCTGACAATCGACTTAGGCATCCCATCGTGCTTAAAGATCTGCGCTAGAAACTATCTCGCCATGTGGTCTGCCTGAATGGTTTTTCTTACTGGAATGAAGTGGGCCTGTTTACTGAACCTGTCAATTATGGTTCATCTGTCTAAGGATGAAAAGAGGACGAGAAGTCCAACTATTTTCGGTTTGTCCGTTTGTCTAAGGGTGAAAAGAGGATAAGAAGTCCAACTTTGTACCCATGTTATCAAACAATGCTCGCCAAAACAAACTAGTCATCCTGAGGTCTCGATCGCTGACAATCGACTAAGGCATCCCATGGTGCTTGAAGATCTGTGCTAAAAACTCTCTCGCCATGTGGTCTGCCTTAATGGTTTTTCTTACTGGGATGAAGTGGGCCTGTTTACTGAACTTGTCAATTATGGTCCATATCCCATCATTCTCGTATCTGGATTTGGGAAGGTCAAAGATGAAGTCCATAGTAAATACCCTTCCCTGGTCCCTGTGGTATGGGCAGTGGCACGAGAAGTCCTAGGGTCTTGTGCCGACCATACTTCACCTTTTGGCACGTACATTCCATCACAAACTTGAGTATATGCATTCCCGACCAAAAGAAAATTCTTTCAATGGCTTGTGTAGTATAAGAAATGCCTCGATGTCTGCTACCCTGTTCTGGGCTCTTGGAATATAGACAATATGGAAATGGAACATGGACAAGAATCTTTTCCACTTCATCTACTTTTCGAAGATCTTTGTTTGGGTCAAGAAATACTTGAGGGTCTGATGGTCGGTCTTGACTATAAAGTCAGCTCGAAGTAGATAATGCTTCCAAATAAAGCATGAATGACAGCCAACCTTTCTTTTTCGTAGATACCCATGTATCTCTCTACGTCACCCAGCTATGACTCGAACATCCTGATGAAGGGCAGCTCCTATACACTCCCCACATGCATCATAGTTAAACTGTTTGTGTAGATCTAGAACAGCGAAAATTGGCTTGGTTGGTAAGTTTTCTTTGAGATGGTTGAAAGCTGTCCTTTGCTGTTCTCCCCATTTGAAGACTACAAATTTCTCCTCAAATAATGTAATGGGGGCTGCTATATCAGCAGATGAAGTGTTTGTAATAGTAGCAAAGCTGAGGAAGCTATGTACTTCATGTACCAAGGTAAGCTCTGGCCAATCCTATATAGCTGTTATTTTTGCCGGATCCATCCGAATCCCTTGTTTAGAGATAATATGCCCGAGGCAGTGAATCTCATCAAGAAAAAACTTGCTCTTCTTGCCATTTATAAAAAGAGATGTTCTTGGAACACGGCGGCCAAGTGCTCCTTACGTTCTTCTTCTATCTTTGAAAAGACCACGATGTCATCGAAGAAAGTACCTGTGAAATGTTTGTATAGTCTGAAAATCCTGTCCATCATGCGATTAAAAGTGGCTGGTGCATTGGTTAACCCTAAGGGCATCACCATCCTTCCTCGCCCACCCCTCGCGCTGCGCTACCACACCCCCCACCCCCCTTCCTCCCCCTTTCCCACCTCTGTGCCACGCTGCCACCCCCCCATCCCCTCCCTCCTCTCCTCCTTGCTTCCCCGCCTCAACCTCGCGCTGCACTGCCACACCCCCGCCTCTCCTCCCTCCCCTTCCCCGCCCTGCGCCGCGCTGCCCCCCCCTCCCTCTTCCTTTCCTCCCCTCCCTCGCCATTCTCTCTCCACGCTGCCGCCTCTCCTAACTCCGCTTCCTCGTACATCTCCATCCCCTCTTTCCTTCCCCACCTCCGCCCCATTCCTCCCTCCCTCGCCTCTGCCACCTCCTTTCCCCCGCCTTTTGGAGATTTTGTAGTTTGTCGTGTTGGGGTAAAGTCACATTGCCACCCTTTAAATGTTACGACCGCTATGACTGTCCTAAGACAGTCATAGGGTGAATACCTAATCCTAATAAAACCTTTGAGTTTGTGGTGTGGCTCAATGCATTTCTTTACACACCCACACTCCCTAGTGTCTACTGTCTCCTACTGTTCCACTCCCCTCTTTCCCTCACAAGTGGTATCAGAGCCTACCTCCTCCCTCTCTCACTCCTGTCTACCCCTCCCTCTCCCCGTGACTCCCCTCGGGCCTCGTGCCCTCTGTCAGCAGGCAGCACTGTAACTGCTCTCGAGTCTCAGCTCGAGCTGTGTAAAGGCTTCGGGCAGCATTCTATCGTGTGGCGGTTCTCCTTCAGCGCGGGCAGCAGCACGCGGTTCTTCAAGGGCAACAGCGAGCTCTTCAGCTCGCTAGCAAGCGACTATCGGCAGCTCCAAGGCGGGCGCGCGCAGCGCGCGCAGCATCGGCCGCGCGCAGCCAGGCCAGCTGCAGCCTGCAGCTGCAAGCTGCAGCCAGGCTGCACAGGCAGCTGGTCGCGACCGTGACCAGCCGCGACAGGTAGCCAGCCGTGCAGCTGTTAGCTGTCGGGTCGTGTGACCAGCAGCAGCCGGCTGCACACAGGCAGCCGACCTCCATCAGCGGGCTGTGAAACAGCTGCGCACAAATCGGCCACGCACAAATCTTACTGTTCAACAGCATCCTCGGGACACGTGCACGTATAGGTACAGCCGTACCCTCAGCCAAGGTTCGAGTGCAATTTTTTTTTTAAAAAGAATTTCGACAGTTTTTTTTGGGGATCCGTGCCCTCGCAAGTACAGGGTACAGCAGGTACTCTGTGCAGGCACAACAGGTACTTGCAGGTACAGTAGGCACAGAAATTTTTTCTGGGGAAGAAGGAAAAGAGTGAAGAGCACTCTGCTCTTTTGCGTGGTACATGCAAGTACGCGCACGTACAAAGTACAACAAGGCTGTTTATGCATTTCCCGAGGATTACTTAGAGTAAAACTGTGTTTTTTTGAGGTACAACAAGTACTCTCATTGTCCCTCTTGCTAGGAGGTGACCGGGGCCACAGTGTGTGGTTGTTTGCACAGTTTTTGACGGGAGATCATATGCTTTGATTTTGCAGAGGGCTTTTATGCTTTTGCTGAGTGCAAATCTCAGCTTTCGGGTGACAATTTCATAGGGCTTTTGCCTGACAGTGAATGCAGTGTATGCCTTGGGGCAATGTGGAGCCACGGTGCCCACATTGGTCTCGTTTTCCGCAGTGTATCAGTGACATTTCTTTGCAGGTCACATTTTGTGTACGGCACTTAGAAAATCTCAGTTGAGCCACGCTTGGCTAGGGCGCATCGAGTTTACTCGGTCCCTAACTGTCCATCGTTGACAGTGCTCAAAAGATTTTCTTTTCGGTGTTTGTACCGGTGTTTGTACGTTGGGATCTGTGTTGTTACTGTGCACACAGGCAGTTTATGCATTACATTGTCAGGTGAAAGTGCCAGGAGAGCGCTGAATTTTGTATGCTACCTCATTGTTGAGGGTGTTTATCACTTGGTACAGGTATTGATCAAGGGGCTTTTGCCCAGATTGTGCTTGAGAGCACTTTGGTCACTGTGTAGAGACTTCATATGCCTTTTATCCCCTTGACATAAGGGTGATTTATTGGGATTTGTCCCGTGCTTTGTTGCAGGTTTGTGACAGGCTGAGGTGTTTGGAGCATTTTTCAGTGGTCAGTATAGTGTATGCCAGGTGGTTGATGCATGTTTAATCAGTGCAATACCTCATCTGAGGTGGGAGAAGTGATCAGGACATCAGTGTTTTGTGTTTCGTCAGATGATGATGCACTTGTAAAGCACTTGTGGAACAGCTGCAGCATTCTGTAGTTACTGTTTTATGCCTATTTGAGCATGGTACAGTGACTGGAGGGAAAATTTTCTGTTTTGCTGCAGGTTTTTTTGACAGTAAAAAACAGCACTATTGTGAGTGCTCCTCGCTCTTGATAGAGCAGGTTTTCTGAGAAATCAGAATTTTACTTAGTCATTTTTTGACTTACAGGGAGTCAGGCACTTTCCTTGTATGATATGGCATCAGGGGGAAGTGAATCCTCAATGCTGAACATAAAGAAATTGGAAGGGGCACACAATTATGCATTATGGGCAGAACAGTGTTTGAATGTACTTCTGTTGAAGAAGATTTCTAAGCCCATAAGGTTGAAGGGTGTCCAGCCATCTGGGATGGCAGATGATGAGTGGGAGGAGCTTGATTTGTCCGCAAGGGCGTCTATCATGCTTACTCTCACTGATTCTCTTGTGTTCAATGTTCGGCAGAAAAGACCTCTTATGGCCTATGGCAGAGGTTAGAAGAGTTGTATGCCCAAAAGAGCTCAGCCAGTAAGGTTTATTGGCTGAAAAAGCTCGCTGACCTTCGCATGAAGGAAGGTACAGCTATGACCTCACATTTGAGTGAGTTCAATGCCATCTTTACACAGCTTATCGCACAGGGATTGAACCTTGATGAGGAGTTCAAGGCTGCTTTCTTGTTGTGTACCCTCCCTGAGAGTTGGGACACTTTCAAGACCACCCTGTCAAATTCAAATGTCACTCTTACGTATGCTGATGTGGAGAGCTCTCTCCTTATGGAGGAGATGAGCAGGAAGAACAATATGGGCAGCAAGTCTTCCAATGCTTTGCAGGTGCAGGAAAGAGGTAGGACTCAGCAGAAGGGGAGATCTGCTGGCAAGTCCAAATCCCGCAGTCAGTCCCGTGGCAAAAAGGATATTGAATGCTTTTACTGTGGCAAGAAGGGACACGTGAAGTCTAAGTGCTTCAAGTTTATATGGGATCAAAAAGCCAAGAAGGCTCAAACAAAGGATGCAGGCAGTGGAAGCAAAGGCAAAGGCAAGGCCAAGGCAGATGACTTGGATGCAGTCAATGTTGCAGCAGAGGACAGTGATGGAGATAGACATGATGTTTTATGCTCTTCTGCTGTGATTGCACATACCTTGGTTGTTGATGGCCATGACATGCACACCTGGCTCTTGGATTCAGGTGCTTCTTTTCATGTTACACCTCATAGGGAGTGGTTTACTTCCTATACAGGTACTCATGGAGTTGTTCATCTTGGGAACAACTATGCATGTCAGATTGCAGGGATTGGCAGTGTACAGATTGTATTCCCTGACGGACGCATTTTCATGCTTGATGGTGTTCGCCATGTGCCGCAAATCAAGAAAAATCTGATTAGCACTCGCTTATTGGAATGGCTTATTGGATGACAGTGGTTACCACACCAAGTTTGGGGATTCCAAATGGGTGATTACTGATGGCCAGGTTGTAGTGGCTGAGGGTTATAAGAGAGATACCTTGTACCCTCTTTATGTTTCCAGTGTAGGTAATCATGTTGTTGCCATAACCGAGCTGCCGAAGGTTTCATTGTGGCATAGCCGGTTGGGACACATGTCCGTTAAAGGAATGCAAGAACTGTCACGTTTGGGTTATCTGCCGTCTCTTTCATTTTCAGATTTGCCTACTTGTGATCATTGCATTTTTGGAAAGCATTCTCTGACTCCTCATAAGAGGAGAACTCCCCAGAATAGAGCACCGCTTGATCTAGTGCACACTGATTTGTGTGAGATGCCACAGCTATCACTAGGGGGTGCAAAGTATTTCATTACTTTTATTGATAATGCCACACGCAAAGTGTGGGTCTATTTCTTGAAGCATAAGAGCGATGCCTTAGATGCTTTGAAGAAGTTTGTCGCTCAGGTTGAGAATCGGACAGGATGTAGGCTGAAATGCCTCAGATCCGATAATGGGGGTGAGTATGTGTCACATGCTTTTGTACAGTTATGCGAAGCTAAGGGCATTAAACAGGAACTCACAGCCCCTCATAATCCACCTCAAAATGGTGTGAGTGAGCGGATGAATCGAACTATTCAGGAGAAAGTTCGATGTATGTTGTCTTATGCTGCATTGCCCCATGGCTTTTGGGCAGAAGCCGTGCAAACAGCAGTTCACCTAATTAACAGGTCGCCGAACAAGGCTTTGGAGCTGAAAGTGCCAGAGGAGGTGTGGTCTGGCAAGCCACCTTCATACAAGCACTTACGTGTGTTTGGCTGCGAGTGCTTTGCTCATGTACGCAAAGAACTGCGCACCAAACTGGAGCCAAAGTCTTTCAAATGCATCTTCATGTGTTACGGTGACGAAGGTGACATGGGGTACAGGTTATGGGATCCTGTCAAACGGAAGATTATACGCAGCAATGACGTCATCTTTAAAGAGGATAGTGTACACAAAGAACCCGTGCAACCTGTGGAATACAGGAGGGTTGTTTATGATGATGTCGGACAGCAAAGAATGCCCATTAATATGCAGCAGCAAGCTGCTGTAAATAACCCTGTTCAAGAGGGTATATAGGCTGAAAATCAGCCAGACAATTTTGCCAATGATGCACCACTGGATATGCCAGCAAATGGCGTTGTAGGACAGCCAAATATGGTGGTACAGCCACCCATCATGCATGACGAACAGGCTAGACAGCAGCCTAATACGGAGCATTTTGTTAGGAGGAGCAACCGTGTACAACGGCCTCCTCACAAGTTTGTTCCAGAAGCCAATAATGTGGCTGATTTTATCATGCTGACAGATTGTGGTGAGCCTTCCAGCTTCAGGGAAGCTATGGGAAGAACAGAGAAAAGGAAGTGGGAGAAAGCCATGCAATTAGAAATGGACTCCCTACTTCAAAATGATACATGGGACTTGGTGCAGCTACCTGCAGGCAGAAAGGTTTTGCCATGCAAGTGGGTTTACAAAGTCAAAGTGGATTCAAATGCTTTACCGAGGTATAAGGCCAGATTGGTTGCCAAGGGATTTAAGCAGGAGAAGGGCATTGACTTTGATGAGATCTTTTCCCCTGTAGTCAAGATGACTACTTTGAGAGCAGTGTTAGCTCTTGTTGCTCATGAGGACATGGATTTATGTCAGATGGATGTGAAGACTGCTTTTCTTCACGGAGATCTCCATGATGAGATCTACATGAGTCAGCCAACGGGATATGCTGTTAAAGGAACAGAGAAGCTTGTGTGTAAGCTCAAGAGGAGCTTGTATGGACTCAAGCAGGCACCAAGGGAATGGTACAAGAAGTTTGATGCCTTCATGCAGTCCCAAGGGTATCATAGGTGTGAGACCGATCACTGCTTGTACACCAAACGGGCAAAGGATGGCAGTTTGATGCTACTCATTCTATATGTGGATGACATGCTGATTGCCAGCAAATCTCAGCAGGAGATTAGTGCTTTGAAGAAGCAACTGCATAAGTCTTTTGACATGAAAGACTTGGGTGATGCAAACCATATACTTGGTATGCGGATTATTCGTGACAGGTCCAAGGGACTTTTGTTCCTGTCACAGAAGGAGTACATTGGCAAAGTACTGCAGAGGTTTAAAATGGAGGGGGGGAAGTCTATTAGTACCCCGTTGCCTCCACATTTAAAACTCAGCAGTGAGGACAGCCCCAGATCAGATGATGATAAGGCTGAGATGGCCAAGGTTCCGTATGCATCTGCAGTTGGTTCTTTGATGTATGCCATGGTTGCCACTCGTCCGGATATTGCTTTTGCGGTGGGAGTCATCAGCAGGTATATGGCAAATCCAGGCAAGCGGCACTGGGAAGCAGTGAAAGGTGTCTTAAGGTATCTCAAGGGTACCAAACACTTGTGCATATGCTATGGTAGGCAAGATGCATTGGTGCATGGTTTTACAGATTCAGACTATGCAGGAAATGCAGATAACCGGAAGTCTACTACCGGTTATGTTTTCACATTTGCAGGAGGTGCTATATGGGTGTCTCGTTTGCAGAAATGCATTGCACTGTTAACCACAGAAGCTGAATATATTGCAGCCACTGAGGCTTGCAAGGAAGCAATATGGCTTACTCGGCTAGTGGGAGATTTGGGCATTACAGGAGATATACCAGTTTTGCATTGTGATAGTGAGAGTGCTATCATGTTGGCAAAGAATCCGGTCTTTCATCAGTAGACCAAGCACATAGATGTGAAATATCATTTTATCAGGGAGGTACTGGAGGACAAGCAGCTTGAGCTTGTGAAGGTGCACACTGATGATAATCCTGCAGATTTGCTCACTAAGAACTTGCCTACAAAGCAGTTTGCACATTGTCGCCGCATCATGGGATTAGGATGAGACCATTCTTATCTTATGGTCTTGTATACAGTAACTGTATATTGCTGTAATTTTTATTCTTTTCTCCCCTTTAGGCACATTGGCCTTTAGGTGGGAGGTTGTTGGGGTAAAGGCACATTGCCACCCTTTAAATGTTACGACCGCTATGACTGTCCTAAGACAGTCATAGGGTGAATACTTAATCCTAATAAAACCTTTGAGTTTGTGGTGTGGCTCAATGCATTTCTTTACACACCCACACTCCCTAGTGTCTACTGTCTCCTACTGTTCCACTCCCCTCTTTCCCTCACATGTCGGTGCGGTATGGCGGCCGTAAGTCCAGAACCGGTGGCCCAGACGGACCCCCCCCCTCCTTCAGCCTACCGCATAACACTGACAGAGCATCAGGTCTCCTTGGTGAAGCAGGCCGCCACTGACTTTTCCCAGACTTCCGTTTATGGAAGAGTCATTGGCTACGCCTCTTCACGAGCACACATCAGGGACTGGCTGCAGTCCACCCTATACCTTGAGGACAGCCACATTAAGGAGGTCGCACTCATGGGACGTGGTATCTTCTGGCTCAAGCTCTCCTCAGCACAGGTTGCGAGCGATATGGTCAGACGGTCCCCTACCTCTGTGGGTGGGAAGATCATCCTTATGGTCCCATGGTATAGGTGTTTCAGTGTAGCGGACTTCGATGCCCGCTTCCGTATCCCCCGCCATCCAGTTACCCTCATCTTCCCATGCCTCGCAACAGAGCTTCGCCCAATCATCAAGGACTTGGGGGCGCACTTTGGCTGGCTCATGCAGGACACCTTCGTTGATGCGGCGGCAGCCCAAAGGGTGCCACGCATCAAAGTGGCAGTCCTAAATCCGCAGAGTATCCCCTCGGAGTTCGAGATTGAGACGGACACAGGTGTGGTGACGCAGCGCATTATGGTCACTGGTCGCCCAAATCAATGTCTGAGATGCCACGGCTTCGGGCACCAGGCGCGCTCTTGCCCTCGATTCACGAGGACAGAACCTCAGTTGGCCCCCAGCCAGGCAACTCAGGAACCCCCCCGCCAGGCATCGACACCCCCTCCCAGAAGGGGAAGGCTGGACTGAGGTCAAAAGGAAACGGAAAGGAAACAAAACAGTAACCAAAAAGCCCCCCCCTCTCCAGCAAGAGACCCCTGTGGTCACCAATCAGCAGCAGCCCGGTAAGGGGAAGGAGAAAGGGAAGGAGAAGGTCAGCCAGCCTCCTCCTCATCCTTCACCCCACCCCCCTCCCCCCCCCCTCCTCCTCGGTTCCCCTACCTCCCCCCCCTCCAGGACCCCCCGCCCCCCCCCCGGCACCTTTGGTTTCAGCCCTCCCCTCTCCTTCGAGCATGATCCTGCGGGAAGCCCCCCCTCCGCCTGCGGCCCCCAAGCCAGGACAGACCTCCTCGGCGCCTATCCCCCCTAGCCCGGTGGAGGGGAGAGGCCCTTCCCCACAAACGACCAACACCACTCCAGCTCTTTCGACAGCCAGCACCCCTCTTTCTGGTTCTGACTCCTCATCTTCGTCCCCCCACCCAAGGGCAGCTCCTAGAGCTCTACCTTTGGAGTTTTACCAAGTAAGACCTTGGGATTACTTGGATGCCGCTGGTATTGGCTCCTTCCCTGCATGCCTAGACATCAGCATTTTCTTCCTCCGAAAGGGGGCGGAGGGTAAGGTGTCTGTGCTTGCCCCCCATGATGGTCCTAGCTATTCCTTTACTATCACTAGTGACGGGAATGAGCAATGGTGGACGAATGAAAATGTTTGGGAAACGATTCGTGATCAGTCCCAAGAGCAGGTACAGGACTGGGATCGGCCTCTACGGAAGGTTTTAGAGGATGGGTCCGATGATCCGGCCTCTCCTTCGAAACCTTCACAGAAGCGCCTTCGTCTGCACACTCTCCTCTTCATGAGTATACGCATTATCTCTTGGAACGTCAACGGGTTCCACTCATCACGAACCCGCGGCCCCAGGAAGATGGTGCTCAGACAGGAGCTCCAGCCAGCTTTGGTGGGAAGGGTAGATGTGCTCCTATTGCAGGAACACAAGCTTTCGGCTTCTCAGACCAGTAAGTGTGGGAAGGTCCTCACACGGCGCTCCCACACCTACTGGGAACCTTTGATTGGCGAGCAGGGGAGGAGCGGGGGTGTCTGTACCTCCATCAACGCTTCTCTAGTTCAGCATGTGTATGGTTTTGGCACCTTGATCCTAGGACGAGCACTTTGGGTGGGCTTGAATATTGAGGGATCCCGCATCGGCATCCTGAATATCTATGCCCCGATCAACCTTAGACGGAGAGCCGCTTTCTGGAGCTCTTTGACAGACTTATTGCCAGAGATGGATTCTTGGATTGTAGGAGGGGATTTCAATAACCTTGAGGCTTTAGAGGATCAGCAGGGACGGAGCCCAGAGTTCCTCGGTATAGCTCAGGCGGAGCAGGCAGAATGGGACTCCTTGTTCGCTGTGGGAGGTCGGGACAGTTGGAGGGAGCCTTCCTTTTGCAAATGGACAAGGACCTTGGACTTCTCTTGGGGTTACAGGAGGGAGGGAGGCAGACTTTTGGAGCCGTTGGACCGTTTCTATGGCGATAGGCAGAGGTGGAGAGTCAGGGGTGGTTCTAGAGACGACCCTCTCTGACCATGCCCCAGTCATCCTAGTCCTGGACTCAGCCTCTCATTCCTTACCTCCCCGCTTGTGCCGGATCCCAAACTCCATCTACTCCAGAGTAGTGGACCTGTGGGAGCAGGATTGGGACCCCATGGGGGATATGGCAGCTCAGGTACCTCAGGTTCTTGCCGAGTCTAGTCTCATATGTCAGCAGGAGGCCACTCTGGTCAGGCAGCAGTGGCGGGCGAAGAAGAGGGGTCTCACACGAGACCTTGCCTCGATACACCGGATGCAGCAGTCTTCTCCAGGCTCTGAGGAGCTCAGACGACAGGAGGTTAGAGCCCGAGCCATGTTAGAGGAGATCACCCAGTGACGCTCAGAGTTCTCGTTCCACGCTTCCAAGTCCTTTTGGGCTAGGAAAGGTGACAGGATGTGCAGAGAGTTCTTCAGGACTCATGGCCAGAGGTCAGCAGGAGAACTGCTCCGATCTCTTAGAGCGCAGGATGGTAGTGTTAGGACAGATCCAGACGAGGTTCGAGACTTGGCGACAGATTTCTATAGATCTCTGTTTCAGCAGGAGCCCCCGGACCCTTGTGCCCACCGGTGCAGGGAGGAGGTGTGGAGGTATACGCCGTCGCTCGTGCAGCCTAGCATGAGTGAGACCCTTCTCGCCCCATTCACCGTGGCAGAGATGCAAGATGCTATGAGCGATATTGATGGGCAGAAATGCCCAGGTGAGGATGGGCTCTCTAGAGCTTTCTTCACCACCTTTTGGAAGCAGATCCACCAGCCCTTGCTCGCAGCCTTCCAGCATATCTTCTCCAGCGGACAGATGCAAGAGAGCCTTGCGACAGGCTTGATTTGCCTCATCCCCAAAGGGAGGGACCGTCAGGAGATCAGACAGTGGCGCCCTATCACCCTCCTCCCGACTGTCAATAAAATCCTCGCCAAGATGATCAATGGCCGCATCCGACCCCTGCTACATGACTTGATCCACGATACCCAGACTGGTTTTGTCCAGGATCGCAGCATTTTGGACAACATCTTCACGTTCTCAGAGGCGACGGAGTGGGCCCAGCATAGTGGCCAGCACCTTGCCATACTCCTTCTTGACTTTGAGAAGGCGTATGACAGGGTAGACTGGTCCTTCTTGGAGGGCACACTTTCTCGGTTCGGTTTCCCGGATGAGTGGATTCGAGGTATTGCTAGCCTCTACAGATCGACCTCCAACCGGGTTATCATCAGTGGCAGGATGGGGGAGAGATTCTCCCTCGAGCGCTCGGTACGTCAGGGCTGCCCGCTTGCGTCCTACCTCTTCCTTATTTTTGCGGAGGCCATGACTCACTTCCTACGAGCCCGTTCCACTGGTCTTCAAGGGATGTGCCTCCCTATCCGGGACGATGCAGAACTTCTGGACTCCGAGTATGCAAAAGACACGGCCCTGTATGTGCAAGATGATATCAAGTCACTGGAGCGAGTGAGACTGTCTATAGAGGTTTTCTGCCTAGCCGCTGGGGGAAAATCAACTGGCATAAGTTAGTTGGTTTTCTTACGGATCCGGGAACCAGCTCACAGTGGGGTATTTTCCTGGGGTTTCGCTGGATCCCTAGAGGACAGACGACACATTACCTAGGATTCCAGGTAGGGCTGGATATCACGCCGGCTCAGCAGTTCCTACCGGTCCTAGCTTCCATATGACGGAAGCTAGCCTTCTGGAGCACGGCTCGACTATCTCTGGCAGGCATGGCCCTTGTGATCAATCAGGTCCTTCTAGCCACCGCTTGGTATGTGGCATCCTCCTGGTGCTTCTTGAGATTGTGCGTACCCAGCTGAGGAGACTGGTGCGGAACTTTCTGTGGTCTGGCTCAGACAGTTCCGGCACCACCAGAGCCCGGGTTGCCTGGCAGACACAGTCATTCTCCCCCAGACAGAGGGCGGTCTTGGCATCATAGATCTAGAACTTCAGAGTCAGGCAGTACTTGGCAAGTTAGTTATCCGCGGTCTGACCCCAGGAGGGCAGACGTGGAAGCTCTTGCTTCAGTAGGGTCTCAGCGCGTGTATCCCCCAAAGAGGGGGTGATTGGCAGCCTTCTATCCAGTGGATTTTCACTTCAGCCCCGCTCCCCCTTTCTCCGCGGCCTCATCTCGATCTGGAGGAAGTTGCGGCACAGCCTCTCCCAGGTTCCCCCCAGCTGCCGAGAGGAGATAGACAGACAGCCCTTGATCTGGAGCAGCCGGGTGATAGATGATACAGGTCGCCAGCTTGGAGAGAGATCCCATATCCCATGGGCGCTCTGGGCGCATGGGCCTGCGCGCTCGCTTCGGGTTTGGAGGGACGTCTATAGCTAGTTGGGCCCCGGCGAGCTGGCAGCAACAGTAGGTACGGCACGTGGGATCTAGGCTCGGCGAGCGGAGATCGATGCTGCCATTCCTGCAGGTTGGAGGATTCCCATGATCACCAGACAGCTCTTCCCAGGAGATGAGAGGTGGCTAGGGCAGTTCACACCCCACGGCATTCCTTTGGTGGTTGCAAGCCTTTTCTCAGACTCCTCGATTCATTTCTTCTCTGTCGCCGATGGTAGCCATCTCCAAAGCAGAGAGGCCGTGATCGACCCCTAGCTTCCCTGGCAGCGCCTTCGCATCATAGGGCTGCAAGGGAAAGCGTGGCATATAGACCGCCTGATTGTTCAGGACCAGGACTGGAGACTCTGGATTTGGGAGGGCCGCTCCTTGACAAAGGTGGAGTGGGACCCAGGGGAGTGGCACTGGCCACCACTGGAGACCTCAACAAAGAACCCTACCCCCTTCTTCTCATACAGCGCGCGTACTGGTAGACGTGCTTTTGGGGCTCTCCAACGCAGGCTACCTACCCAGGCACATAGTTGGTATGCCCAAGGGATATCTCTGGTCTTTCTTCGTACCTTCTAGAAGACTCTTTAGGCAAGTTGTAGCCGAGGAAGATCTCTTACTTTCTTTGGATGGTGGTCCACAAGGGGCTACCAGTTGGGAGATGGCTGAGGCATATGGGGCAGGAGGGGCTCTGCCAGATGTCTTTTCAGGAGGAGTCCCTGAAGCACTGCCTTTGGAGCTGTTTGCATGCTCAGACAGTGTGGAAGGGAGTCATGGGGATCTTAGCGAGGGCTGCACCAGAGCTAGGACCGATCACTTCAGGAACTGTTTGCTCGTGCAGCACCGAGATGGAACATCACTTGGCTTATGAGTTCTCTCGGCAAGATCCAGTTTTCTTCATCACGCAGGCCACCAGGGCATACATGGAAAGCTTCCCCTGGCATCTGACAGAGACAGATGCAGGAGCGACGACTCGGCACCCAGTTTGGGAGATCATAGGGAGTATTGTAGGCTGGCATATCTGGACTTCCAGATGCGCGCAGACCTTAGGAGATCAGGCTTCTTCTGCTACATAGACCCTAGCGGACATCTGGAACACGATCATTCACACGCTCAAGGGTCAGTGGGATCAGATTCAGGGGGAGTCTCGGACAAGGAAGGAGAAGAGACAGCGCTTCCTTCACGACTAGGACCATCAAGAGCTGTTCTTCCAACACTCTGCTCAGAGTCTTCAGTGGCATTACTCCCCCCCACCGTGGCTGTTTGTCCACACTCAGATGATTATGCCCTGAGAGGCTTGTAATTATTTTGTTACCACTGGCTGTATCCGTTTTGTGATTACAGCCCGCTGGCCTTTAGGCCTTCTTGTACTCTCGTTTTCAAGCAATATAACTAGCACTACTTTTTGCGCCCAAAAAAAAAAACAAAAGTCAACATTCTTTGACCGAAATTAATTCTAATAAAGCTTATACTTCATTTCTTGAGAAAAGTACCAAATGGTGACACCTATAGAAAAGCTTCTTTCGACGTTGTCCCCACCATGAACCTTTTTTGGTTGTTTTATTAGAAGAGCTCCCTACCAAGATCCAATTCTATCGCGACCACTTCCTAAGAGTATCGGAGGAGGGTTTTATCATCAGACCCCAGCACCTCGAGGACAGAGGAGTCTTACATGCATTGAAAAATCGCAATCCGGCAAATGCATGTTTCGTCCCATGAGCTGAGGATTGAGGCTGTGAGAGCCGCAGGTATGCCCAGAGAGCAACGGTTCTGTATGTTATGGACACTAGGGGCGGTTGAGACAGAGGAGCATTTTCTTTGTGTTTGCCCAGCCTATCTGAGATGCGGGGACCATACCATTGCCTCAACCTGGAGGGGAGAAGCTTTGGTCCACTCTCGTGACTGATCCACTTCCATGATCAAGTCTACATTGGGCTCTATCTGATGGAGATGCACCGACATAAGGAGACACTACTACGATAGATTGGAGAGCAGCAGGAGGCAACCAGGCCATAGGGTACAGACGCTGATCGAGCACAGCAACGCGTCACAGACTTCTACGCATTGGAGTCAGCTCCATGGCACACGGAATAGAGGAGGCGGAGTTAGCTGATATGAGGGCAGCCTAGATTAGCAGAGGGAGCCGAAACAATGCCGTCGAGAGAGGGACACAGACCACTCACGACACGCAAAGCTATCGAGGTCTGTCTTGTCACAGCTTTCCTTAGTGGAGACCCCCAGAGACGAGGGGTCACTATGGACATAGCTCAACGGGGAGCGCAATCTCCTCGATCTCTAGACCAAGATATTTTCAAAGCTCACCAGAGAACCACCACGGTGCTAGGCTTCAGCTTCTGAGTCCCAGCTCCCAGTTTGCTTTGACTGACCTCATTAGATCAATATAGATTAGTATTCAGCAAGGGCCTTAGAGCGCCCATTGATGCTTGTATGAGTTTCTCTTTAGTGTACTTTCTCCCATAGGCCTGCGAGGCCTCTCGTGGACATTAATACCTCTCTCTCTCTCTCTCTCTCTCTCTCTCTCTCTTGCGTAGCCCTCACTGCAGCTGTGTGTCAGTTCCACACTAGCTAAACTTTTTAGCAGAGTGCTTGAGGCAAAAATCAGCGATTGGGCTGAAGAGGCCAAGAAGAGGGCCATTGGCCAAGCAAGCTTCCGTAAAGAACATAGAACTGCAAATCACCTGGTCACATTAAGAGTACTCATGTATGAGAGCAGGCTCAAAGGAGAAACTCTTCTGTGTTGCTTTGTAGATTTCAAGAAGGCATTTGATACAGTCCCGAGAGGTGGCCTATGGAAAAGAATGCAAGACCTCGGAGTCCCTTTGGCACTAAGGGTAGGCATCTCTCGCATATACAAGAAGGTATCATGCAGACTCAGGCAAGAACATGGACTGTCAACTGCCTTCCAAAGTAATATGGGGGTGAAACAAGGTTGCCCTCTTTCACCCACACTCTTTGGAATATGCATTGACAAGATAGAAAAACTGATTAATGAATTTGCAGAAGAAGAAGGGATACAAGAGCCCAAGCTTGGGCTATGGACAATACTATTGCTCCTATATGCAGATGACGTGGTTATTTTCGCTAATGACCCTGACTCCATGTATCAACTATTACAGGTACTACAGGTCTTTTGCACGAAAAGTGGGCTGCAAGTTAACAATGCCAAAACCAAAATGATGGCAGTATGCACCACCTAACCTGAACATCCCCCGGTTATCAGCTTTGAGGGGCAGCCCATTGAATATGTCGATACCTTTGGGAATTGACATACCAACCGATCACATATGGTGGCAATGTGCACAAAGAAGGCTGGATACAGGTTGGGGGAAGTACTATCAATTTGAAAACGACTGTAGGCACACTGACACCTAGAACTGGAAGATTCGGAATATGTTATTTGATGCATATGTGGTTCAAACAGTGTTATATGGAGTAGAAGTATGGGGGGGCAGCATCTCTCTCTCCACATGGAATGAGATTGAAAAAATACAAAAAGCTTTCCTACGAAGACATCTAGGAGTCAAGGCAACTACCCCTTATTCAGTCCTCTTATTGGAAATGGGTAGGCGGCCAATTGAATTCCATGCACTGATCAGAGTGATGCAGTACCTAGTGGAAGTACAACAAATGCCAAAAGAAAGATTGCCACATAGAGCATGGACTGCTAGTATGAAACTTCAGAAGAATCGTAAAAGCAAGATCATCTGCACAGGATGGGGGACAGATATAAGGAAATGGTTCAGCAGATGTAAAGTGGAATCATACCTGTCTATGCCCCCTGAAAGGGTCAAGATGCAAGAATTCCAGTTGTCCCTACTATGCACTCTACAAACCCAATGGTTGACAGCAGAAAAGAGGACCAAGCTAGAATACTATCAAGATCAAATAAATCCTTTATGCTGGTCATCTTTCATGACACCAAATGCCCCTGCTTAGCCATACATCAGTACTCCCATACCTCTTCTCTATCACAGGAATATTGCTAGATTCCGCACACGGTCACAAACCTTGGCAATAGAGACAAGAGCTTGGCTAAATCTGCCGCGACATGTCAGAATTTGCAGATTCTGTGATTCGCAAACAGTAGAAACAGAGGCACATATAGCCCTACACTGCCCCCGATATGCACACATCAGAGACGACTATCAACAAATACTCGCAGACACCACTCAGATCTCGCCAGTTCTCTCCACTACCTCTCTGGCAGTGTTGGGATCTTTTGTCACTCCACTTTTTTTGTACCATCAAGAACTTGAAAATTCTTGACCCCTCCACAGCAGAGGAGATTTTTGTACTAAGGATTAGGTCCCATGGGTCATTTTTGGCCCCCCGAGGACAATAATAAAATTCTACTTCTCTCTCTCTCTCTCCCAGTGCACCTGCGTAGCCCTCTCACTGCAGCTGTGTAGCCCTCTCCGCTTGTAGCCAGTTCGTAGCTAGGCCGTCATCACTGGTAGTCAGCCCGTCAACTTCTCCGTTCGTAAGATATGGCTCAAATGGAATGGCCTAACCTATCTTTGAAATCTCCCTCTGCTGCAACCCAAATACCACCAACTTTTATGAGGAAACCTCTTTATTCCTCAGTCGCCAGGACATCCTCTCCCTACGCAAAGACATACTATCGAGGTGGTTTTGGCAGACCTATCCTTGGACAGTACGATCAGATTTATTTTCTACAACAACACGTGAGAGATCTACAGCAACCAGTAGACGCTCTCACAGCTCGAGTACAAGCTCACGAAGGATCTGGTAAACAGGACGTGGCTGATAAGGCAATGCGGACATACAAGGCTTCCCCTCCTAGCCCTCAACTACTTTCTACAGTGAAGGATCTTGTACAAGCCGAGGTACAAAACATTAAAAAAGAAGTGATTGCAGAGGTAGACACAAAGACAAGCAAGACTCATATCCAAGCAGAAATCAAGGAACACAAAGCCAAACGAGAGAATGCATTGAAGATCAGGATTGGGGGGCTTCCGAAAGGTTGGTTCAAGGTTGGGGACTCATACAATGAGACTTTAGCAAACATCAAAGCAGCTACTCCTAACATTGAATGAGCAGGAGATGATGACGAGGATTCAATGACTAATATTCATAATTCCAATGGACATGTTGTACTCACAGTTAGTTCAAGGGATATGCGACTAAACCTTCTACGCCAATCATACAAGCTGAAAGGTACTAAGATTTGGGTAGCCGAAGAACTCACACGAGCCCAACTAGCCCAAAAAGCAACGGAACTAGCCAAGGTCAAGGCTGCTAGGAAGGAAGGAAAATGGGCACTATCTCATGAGGGTATAGCCCTCATCAAGGAGTGTAAATCAAAATCAAAAGTCTTAAACTGATGTATGGCCGATAATATCGCTTTTATTTCAGTCTACAATTTAGGTAATCTAAATAACTTGGAGTTGCTCTTTGCACTCCTTGAGAGCTGCCTTGTGCCCGGACAAACAGCGAAAGAATGAGAGCATAGACATCCTCGCACAAACAGACAGTAGCAGAGTTTCAGAACCCTAGGGTTGATCCATCCAAGAGGGGATTGGACTCGCGTGGACTGCAAAAGGCCTGGCAAGAGAGCCACAAAGAACTAAGGATGCCATGCACGTCGACACCATCCTCCCCCCCCGCCCAACACACACACACATATTCTCAACTGACCAAGGAGGCTCCCCCGAGGACAAGTGCAGAGGCACCTACCTTGTTCCCCCTATTACTATCAACCGTCCCACCCCCCTCCTCCCACCTCCCCCCCTCTGCCCCCATTCACAGACGTCTGGCTGCTCTCTTCTTCTCGCACAGCCCCCCTCCCCTGCCCCTGCCAGTGATCACCATCACCACAGGATTGCCTAAGCCATCTGCTCACTCTGGCCAAGGCCCAACTTCCTCGTCTCAGTTCCAACTCACCCCTTCACCAAGCAAAAGCCAGGGCTCCCACAAGGCCGACATAGGAGCATCCCTTCCCGATAGAGTTATGGCAGTTGGGTCCCTAGAACTATCTCAATGTCCAAGGAAATTCAAATTTTGCAATATTTGGGGAAAAAATCCAAATGGGCTCAGCATCTGTTTTCCATGCCTGTAACACATGTAAAATGTCCCAATTGCACACATACACATATGTTGCTCCAGAAAGTGCATGTATTTGGTAATAGTATACTCCATGAATCATAAATTTCAATCATTTGCCTCTTTTTTTGACCCCAGACTAGGTAACCCAAAAGTTAACGGCTGGTTTTCAACCAAACGTTTCCAAATGTTTGGTTTTTAAGCAAACCTGTTTCATTGCAAACTATGTGCCCAAGAAGCTCTAAGTGTAAGCAATCTATTTATGCATGCATCTAGATTGGTTTGCACTCGGCTTGTCCTAAAAATGAGGTTGCATGCAGCTTTTCCAAAATGTTGGTTGTGCAGGTACCCTTTGTCAAAAGGCAAAATGCAGTTTGGGCCCATAATGACCTTTTCTAGATTCGGAACCTGCCTTTAGCTCATCATCAGGTGGACGATCTCCCACAGGGGGACCAAACTGCAGGCTCGGGGGTGGTACTTGTATCTAGAACCTATGCTGGGTGGTGCACCGCTAGCTCCCTACATCACATGTTATCAAGGGCACCTCATCTAGGGTATCCACATTGCCCTTTTCGCTCATGTAGGTCAGGACTCTACATGTCAGGCTGTAAAGTAGCACAGCTGAATCCTACTCACAATGATACTCCAAGTACCATAGGGACTTCCCATCACATATGATCAAAAGTGCTATTACAAATCCTTTACATGTATTAGATGGACCTTTTCCCTGGGAAGTAAAAAACAAACAAACAAAACCCAACAGTGCAGTTATTGACTACATGAGATCACACATATGAGTCAAAAACCATCAATTCCCACTGACATCGTGAATGCCTGATGCCATCGTATAAATATATGCTCACACACATGCTTACATATCCATGCATCCACACACATACATTTTACACAAAGGTCCTTGTACCAACTTTTGTTCTGGAGCACCAGAGGTGGAGGGCATACTCAGTCAAGAAGAAGCATCTTCTCTTCATCTCTATCCAGACAAAGACTTCAATGTAACAAAGCTTAGAAAAGGTAACTGATCGGGCAAAGTACTAATAACTGGATTGAAGACTAGGTTTAGATATTTATTCGATACAAGAGTGAAGATGGAGAAATTGTCAACAGCTCAAGTGTGATTTAAAATGCATTTATGATGGATTCAATGTATGTGTAATTCACTGAGTACTTGTCGTTGGGATAAAAGGTTAAAAACAAATTTGTCATATCTGGTTTTTTAAATCCCACCTAGGCTGATAGCACCTTGTGACCATTAAACTTAAAAGAAAGCACAGACTTGCTGTATCCTGCTACCAAAATCACAAAAAGTGAGATTTAGAACACCTTCAAAATACAATCAACAATTCCGACCCTCCATAATTCAGTCTATGTGCTGAGTCCACTGATAATAGCATACAAATGGTGCATTCAAAACTGACACATGTCTATTTGCATCACAGAAACAGTGACATACCTGCACAAAGCATCTGCAGAATCCATTTGTGGGACCACAATAGACAACAAACTATCTTGATAGTTGAAATGTGGGATAGCCTCTAAGAGTCCACACACACAGCGAAGTGCCGGTTTGAAATGAACACTGGATTTGACTGAGCTGGCAAGAACCTGAATATATTTCTGTACAACAGACAATATCAAGGCAATATGAAAATTCAGACACACATGAGCTCAAGAAAACAATATAACAATCCATTCTACAAGAAAATACACAAACTTTGGTTTAATAAATAGAACATTTATGGAAGCCACAATCTATCTCTTGTTCCTTTTCCTGACAAATCGAATCTTTGCAACGCTTTATTACCCCATGCGTTTAATATTCTTAGACTCCATAGAGAGCATAAAGTGCTCACTTTCAGAAACATAACAGGCGAATTGAACATTGGCATGGGACTTCTGCCCTGACAAAACAGTACTATAAAAGAGAATTACATCACTGTCCAACACATATCCATACGAGGCTCAATCTTGCACAGCACTATGGAAAACATGCTCACCAATGTAGCCTGTTCAATTCAAGGTATAATGGCTAGAGCCTCAAACCAACTTGCTTTCCAAAGTCTAATACTTCCCTGAGCAGCCAAAGTGACGATGTAAGTAGTAACTAGGAAACGGAGGTCCAACAATGTCGGAGGGTGAAATAATATTTCTAAAGATAGATATGAAGAGGGTAGGACACTCAAGAACATATAACCAGGCATACGACTGTAGTCTATGACAGAATGGCCAATACTACTAATGCCTCTCATAAAGAGGTGGTGACCTACAGCCTGGCTATAGCAAAGGCCTTCATTGTGGAAGGGCTCCTTGAGGTATTAAGACGCTTGGCTCAAAAAGTTGTCTGCATTTGGTAACTGCAATGCTCTGATATCTGATCATTTTCAGTTTAAGACGTCCTGTTACATCATAATGGTCTCAAGAATCTCCCATGCACGTTGTGAAGTTCTATATAAACAGCTGTGAGGAATGGATCTCTTGATTGACATAAAGATCAGAGATAGGACCTGAGTATCATGTGAGTCCCACCTAGTCTGACTTTGTGTAGGAGCTGGAGGTCCTGTAGCCTGGGTCGCCTCTGGCTGGTGTGGCAGGTTAATTACCTACAAGATGAGACACATGCCCACTAACATATCCCTATAAATTCGTTGCAACCAAAAGATGACTCAAAAATTTGTTGGTTGCAGTCTGCATTAGAAATCTGCCCCAAAAATTGTAGCTAAACCAGCCTACAGGTCTGCTAATTTAGCTTAATCTTCTAGCTAGACTAGCACTAGGGATAGCTGGTTGGAATGCATAGACAAAAAAGCAATTCAAAATGTAAATCATTAAGTAGGTTAGGGGCACTCTTCCCTCATTGAGGTTTTTCCCCCTGACCACAGTCCAATCCCTAACTACGGTTAGTGGATAGGATAGGGTTTTGTCACTTAGACAAAACCCCTCACTCTCATTTTTGTGCTTGCTCATTCTATTCAGTTATTCAGTACACTTACCTTTGCTCTCCATCTTGCTCATTGCTCAGTACACTTCCAATTGGTATCAGAGCAATTCCTTTCTGCCCACCCGTACAAGATTTGCCACTGTCCATACATCGGCACGGATTCTGTACCTGCGTGTCAAGTCCGTACAGCCGTACAGCTCAGTCGCCATTCCGTACCTACAGCTCCCGCAAGCACTCCGTACAGCGCCGCCATTCGCACAGCGTATGGATTCCGTACCTGACAACGCCCGTACTGCACATGCGAACTGTGGAGCTCCCCTACCTGCGTACCGTACCTGTTAGAGTGCCATACAGCACCGTACCACAGTGCGAGTTCCGTACTGCATTCCGTACATCTTGTCGCCGTGCACCTGCTGCATCAATGCCGCCATTCCATACTCTGTCCGTACAATCAACTGCATTTAACCATGCAGCTTACGTTAGCTGTCTGTACAGCCGTACTGTATGGACTGTTGCAAGTCTTCAGAGCAGGGTGTCTTCTTATTCACTGTATGGAGTGGGGGACATCATACTCACATCCACAGATGGCACAGATTTCAGAATTACATATATTCTTTATGTGCCTGGTATAAAGAAGAATTTGCTTTCAGTGTCCTCTCTCAATAGAGCAGGATTTCAGGTCATATTTGATGATGCTAAGTGTGCAGTCCAAGACAAAGAGAAGGACTATGCTTTGATGTTGTCTAACACTTTGTGTCATGGTCTTTTTCAGCTTGACATTTATAAGAAAATATCTGATCTTGCACTTTCAGTGAGCACTCCCACTGTTGCGATGCAGTAGGCGGAGTTATGGCATGCCAGATATGGACACATGAGCTATGGCAGCTTGATGACACTTTAGAGGCATGCTATGGTTGATGCATTGCCTCCCTTGGTGTCACCTCCTCCTCATGCATGTGAGGGCTGCATCCTTGGCAAGATGCATAGATTTCCTAGTAAGAAGGATGGAGCAGTAAGAGCTACTCGAAAATTACATCTCATACACAGTGATGTCTGACTACGGTCCCATGATGACACCTGCTTTTGGTGGTTATCTCTATTATGTTACATTCATAGATGACTTCACCAATTATACTTGGGTCTATGGTCTTAAGGCAAAAGCAGAAGTGTTTATGCATGTCAAACACTTTATGGCTATGCTTGAGAATGAGACAAGACTCAAGGTGGAGACACTTCGCATAGATAGAGGGAGGGAGTATATGTCTCATGAGTTTGAGGCATTTTTTGAAGGAGAAAGGCATCACGCATCAGCTTACAATGAGGCTTACACCTCAGCAAAATGGCAAAGCTGAGCGCAAGAATCGCGCTCTTATGGAGATGGCTGGATGCATGCTCACTAGTAAGAAGTTGCCTCACAAGTTTTGGCTCAAAAGCCTCATGTGTGCAAATTATGTTTTGAATCAAGCTCCCACAAAGGCTTTGAAGACAATCACTCCCTATGAGGCATGGCAAGGGAGAAAGCCTTCAATGGATCACTTCAAAGTTTTTGGTTGTGTTACATATGCCCACGTGCTTGTGGAGTTTCGACATAAGTTGTCAAATAAGGGACGTGAGTAGAGATGTTATATTTTCAGATAATTAGCACATACAAATGCTGAATTTACTATTCCAACTTCTTCAAATGATGTTTTTAAGGGGATGCTTACTATAGCATTTGGTTCCCCACCTGAGGCTCATGCTGAAAATCAGAATTTACAGTAACTTCCTCCTGATCCACATGCTGATTTTGTACCTCCACGGCACTTTTCCCTCATTCAGGTTTTTCCCCTAACCACAGTCCAATCCCTAACTACGGTTAGTAAATAGGATAGGATTTTGTCACTTAGACAAAACCCCTCACTCTCATTTTTGTGCTTGCTCATTCTATTCAGTTATTCAGTACACTTACTTTTGCTCTCACTCTTGCTCATTGCTCCCCTTTGTCTCACAATTATGATGCATCATGAGAGCACATATACCTAGAAGAATCTAGGAACATTCCCAAACTCATCCTCTAAAAACACAACATAGTGCAGTTTCAATCTCACGATAGTCACTCATAAGATTGAAAACCATAAACTCCATCACGCATAGCAGGGACTAGCTACTATGATATCCCCACTGACGTCATCAACGCCCAACAATGGGTAGACCATAGTATAAAAGTATGCATCATGAGAGCACATGTCTCCGAATGTGAATGAAGATCAGGTCACAAGAGGTACTTTGACAATGGAGCTTAAAGATACCTCACCTCCAAGGATTTGTTCAGGTCTTTCAAGATTGCTCCAACTGGCGAACAAATCCCTTGTGCTAATAATTTTGCCTATATCTAGATGAATCCAGGAACATGCCCATACTCATCCTCTAAAAACACAGCATAGTGCAGTTTCAATCTCATGATAGTCATTCATGAGGTTGAAAACCATAAACTCCATCACACATAGTAGGGACTAGCTACTATGACATCCCCAGTAACGTCATCAGCGCCCAACAGTGGGTGTAGACCATAGTATAAACATATGCTCTCACACATACAAATTCACACACCCACATAAACTTGAGCATCCATTTAAACCAAGTCTTCGAGCTGAGTTTTTGTCGGCACTCCGAAGGTGAAGGGTAGACTCAGCCATGACGAAGGCTAGCACTAAAGGAGATGGCTAATCAAAAAGTAGTCCAAAATCTCTTCATTCAAGCTACAACTGCTTGTGAAGACTAAACAATTTCATTTTAGTCTCTCCGAGACGAGCATAATTTTGCCTATCTAGTTAACAGCGTGTGTGAAATAACTCTTATTGCTGCTGATGGTGCAGATTTTTACATTTCAGATGTGTTATTTGTGCCACGTATAAAGAAAAATTTGTTGTCAGTTTCCTATTTTGCAAAGCAAAGTTATGGTGGTGACTTTGAGGACGACAGATGCACAGTGAGGGATGGAGAGAAGGTAGTCACAGTGACGTATAGAGCAAAGGTAGCCACTTTTTGAACACTGTGTCAGGGCTTGTTGCTGGGATTGAGGATGAGAGAATAACACCACAACGTCGTTTTATATTGAGAATGCAAGAGTTGTAAATACTTGAGAATAACCAAAATGAGAATGATGTCCTCTACATTGGAGACCACTCTAATACTAATTCTAGGGGGAGAAACCTCCAACTTGGTGGACAATTTTGCCCCAAGAGTGTGTTCTCACCACACTACTCATAATCTAACAAATTTCCTTGTGATGACCATATGAACATGTAAAAGTAAATGGATCGATCACCAAAAGGAAATAAGCCTGAAGCTTTACGAAAAGCTTCCAACTTTTCTCTTGATATTGCCTTGGTGAACAAATCAACAACATTCTCTGTGTAGAGCAATAGGTCAATGCAATCTCCCCCACATGAAGCCTAGTGATCTCAATGTGCTTGGTATGAGCATGACAAGCTCGATGTGACATAGCCATAGCACTCTGTCTATCCGTGAAAATGGTAGGGGTTGTCTGCTGACACTCATGAAGATCTCCAAGTAGCCTCCTTAGCCCTCCCAAACCTACCATAATATTAAAAGCTTCCAACCTCATAGGTATAGTAGGTTGTCTCTTACTCAACCAAGTGCTTAAATTCCCAATAAGAGAACAATTCCCATTGTGGACTGCCGGATATCATAATACCTACACAATTCTGAATCACTCAAAGCATCAACTGCAAGCTTACCCCTTGAATAAGAGCATCCAAGTTTCTATGTGCCTATAATAACAAAAGATACGCTTACCTATTTGCCAAATCTTAGTACCAAGACTATGCATAAACTTCCTAGCTTAGGAACAACAAACTAAATATCTGGTCTAGTGTTGCACAAATAGAAAAGATATTTGATTGCCTAGCTGTACATTCACATATCATAGGACTCTCTTGCATCATAAATATGCAACGTCATCAGGGTTCCATTGGAGTAGAAATGGAGTTGCAATTTTGAAACCAAGGTTTTGGAAAAGCCTCTATATGCACTCGGACTAAAACAACAATATTCCTTCATCTGACTGCACAAACTATATGCCTAAGTAAAAGTGAAAAAGGACCAAATTTCACATCTCAAAAAGGTGTGAGTGTTAACATGGTGTGGATCGGATAGCAAGGGGTGGACATACTAAAGAAAAGATAGATGAAAGAACTCGGTGATATGCAAGGCAAAGGCAAGGGATCCCATGAGGTAGGGTCTCGCTCATTGTCGAAGCCCCGCAAGGTGAGAACCCGGCTGAAAGAATCATGTGATTGTACACTGAGAAGAGTCTGCTAGAGTGCCTCACCCTTGTCTCTATGATCGGAGTAAACATTATCAGTGCCTGATTGCCTCATGAATGAATGCGGCCAAACACCTCTGGTCTGGAAAAGCAAGGAAGTGGGAGAGCAACCCGAAGCTATCTCTTTTTTTGCCGAAAAAACAGTTCTAATTATATTACTTCGAGAACAAGATACAAGAGGTCAGCTTATAGCTGACGGGCTGCGTTCACAAACCGGACGCAACCCAAAAGGTAGCATAATAAATCATACTCTCACGGAGGAATATGCTGAGTGTGAATGAACAGCCATCGGGGTGGTGAGTAGTGCCACCGAAGGCCCTGCGTAGTCTGCTCGAAGAAGAGGCTCTGTGAATCCCAAGCCTGGAGGAAGCGTCTCCGCTTCTCCTGCCCAGCCCGGGAGTCTCCCTGAATCTGGTCCCACTGGCCTCTGAGGGTATGAATAATCTCACTCCAAATCTCCGCCATGATCTGGGCAGTCGATAAGGAGGTGCCACCGAGGATCTGCGCGCAGCGCGAGGTCCAGATGTGCCATCCTGTAATGCTGCTGATAATCTCCCAGACTGGCTGCCTCTCCCGAACTCCTGTAACAGCCTCTGCTAGGTGCTGTGGGATACCCTCGAGCGGCCCCCACGTCCCCTGTGTGATAAGGAAAGTGGGGTCCTGCTGGCATGCCTCGAACAAGTGATGAAGACCAGGTGCGGTGCTGCACCAACAGAACGCGCCCCAAGTGATCACTCCTAGCTCTGGTGCTGCACGAGTAAGAAGCCCGAAAGTCCACCTCCACACTTCCTGGGCGCGCATGCAGCTCCACAGGCAGTGTTTTGGTGACTCCTCATCCGCATGGCAAATCTGACAGCAACCGTCCTGGCCTATCTGCCTCAACCAGCTCCCCACTGGAAGGCCTTTGTGGGTAAGAAGCCACAGGAAGTATGAGATCTTCCGCGGCCGCCAGCTCTCCCACAAGGCCTTCCAGAAAGCCTGCAAAAAGAACCTGGAAATACCCTGTGCGTACCAGCTAGGACGCTGGGTGGGGGGGCGGCTCTGCATCCTCCCGAGAACTCGCCTGCCCAGAGTCGTGCTGTAAGCGAAGAAGGAAGTCTGCCCCTGTCCTGTCACAATCTCTGGCCACCACCACTCTCCTGGGTCCCACTCAAGCTCTGACAAGGCCCGCCCCTCCCAGAGCCAAAGACGCCAAAGCTGCAACTGGTCCTGCTCAATACTAGGGTCGGTATGCCAGACCTTCCCAAGAAGGCCTACGACCCTAACCCTCTGCCACGGGAGTAGGGGGTCAATGAGCGCATCCTCTCTCCTGAGTCGTCCGTCCCCTGAAACCGCGAAGAAGGCGATAGAGGAGTCATCCAAACGTCCTGCGACCACCAGTGGGATGCCACGGGGGGTGAACTGTCCCAGCCAGTGGGTGTCTCCAGGCATGAGGACCTGAGGCTCAGGTGGAGCCAACCAAGCGGCTGGGATCGCGCCGTCGATCTCCGTGCGTCTCGCCTGGACTCCGCGTGCACCTCCCGCTGCGTCTGCCAGATCGGCCATCTCCAGATGTCTGTACGTGTCCCTCCAAACTCGAAGGGACCGGGCTGGCCCCCTCATCCAGCCGTCCCACCTGATATGTGATCTCTCCCCCAGCTGAAGGCCCTCGGCGTCTCTGACCTGCCCATTCCAGACGAGCGGCTGGCGATCGATCTCCTCCTGACAGCTGGGCTGGGACTGAATGAGGCTGAGACGGAGCCGCCTCCAAACCATGAGGAGGCTACAAACGAGTGGGGAGCGGGGCTGAGTGAGCGGGGCGGAAGTGAAGATCCACCTGAAGGACGGTAGCCACTCTCCACCTCGGCGCGGGACACAAGAGCCGACTCCCTGCTGAAGTAGCATCTTCCACGTCTGCCCCCCTGGGGTCAAACCGCGGATGATAAGCTTGCCTAACAAGGCCTGACTCTGAAGCTCTGGATCAATGACCCCCAGACCCCCCTCCGCCTGCGGAAGAATGACTGTCTGCCAAGCAACCCTGGCTCTGGTATCTCTCTGCCCATCCTCCCCAGACCAAAGAAAGTTCCGAACCAACCTCCTGAGCTGTGCCACGCTGGATCTCGAGAAGCACCAACAGGAAGCCACATACCAAGCCGTGGCTAGAAGGACCTGGTTAACTACTAAAGCACGACCTGCAAGGGACAGCTTAGCAGTGCTCCAGAAAGCCAGCTTCCGTCGGATGGAATCTAGCACCGGGAGAAACTGCTGAGCTGGCGTAATGTCTAGGCCAACCTGGAAGCCAAGGTATCTAGCTGTCTGTCCACGTGGAATCCATCTGAAGCCCAGGAATCGCCCCCACTGAGAACACGCCCCCGGGTCTGTGAGAAAACCAACTGATTTGTTCCAGTTGATTTTCGCACCAGCGGCCGAGCAGAAAACCTCCAGGGCCATCCGCACCCTCTCTAGCATCCTCTCATCGTCCTGGACATAAAGGGCTGTATCATCTGCGTACTCTGAGTCCAGAAGCTCCGTGTCCTCCCGGAGTGGAAGGCGAACACCCCTGAGCCCTGTGGACCTCGCCCGAAGGTAGTAAGTCATGGCCTCGGCGAAGAAGAGAAACAGATAAGGAGCCAGGGGACAGCCCTGACGTACTGATCTCTCCAAGCTGAAACGCTCACCCATCCTGCCTCCAATGATGACTCTGCTAGACGCTGTCCTGTACAAAGCTGAGATACCCTGAATCCAGCCTGCCGGGAAACCTAGTCGCTCCAGAGTCCCCTCCAAAAAGGACCAATCCACGCGATCGTAGGCCTTCTCGAAGTCGAGAAGTAAAATGGCAAGGTGTGAACCGCTGTACTGAGCCCACTCCGCCGCCTCTGAAAAGGTGAAGACATTATCCAGGATACTGCGATCCTGGACAAAGCCTGTCTGAGTGTCATGGACGAGGTCTGGGAGTAGAGGTCGAACTCTGGCACTGATCATCTTGGCGAGGATTTTGTAGGCAGTGGTAAGGAGAGTGATCGGACGCCACTGGCGGATCTCCTGTCTATCTCCTCCCTTCGGGATGAGGCAAATCAGTCCCGAGGAAAGGCTCTCTGGCATCTGACCGCTGCTGAAAATCCCCTGCAGAGCTGCAAGGAGGGGCTGATGGATCTGGTCCCAGAAGGAGGTGAAGAAAGCTCGGGATAGCCCATCCTCACCTGGGCATTTCTGCCCATCAATAGCCATCAAGGCCTCCAACATCTCATCCGCGGTGAACGGCGCCAACAACGTCGCCTGCATGCTGGGCTGGACCAGGGATGGAATGTGCCTCCACACCTCCTCACGGTCACGACTAGCACGAGGGGCAAGTGGCTCCTGCTGGAAGAGGGTCCTGTAGAAGTCAGTGGCCAACCCCAGGACCTCCCTCGGGTCCGTAACAATGTGACCATCCGCTGTCCTGAGACTCCGTAGCTGATCACCTGCAGCTCTCTGGCCGTGTGTCCTGAAGAACTCCCTGCACATCCGGTCACCCTTCCGGGCCCAGAAGGAGAGAGAGGCGTGAAAGGAGAACTCGGAGCGACGCTGGAGGGTCTCCTCCAAGAGGGCTCTGGCTCGAAGGGCCTGGATCCGAAGCTCCTCCGAGCCCGGGGAAGACTGCTGAAGTCGCTGAATGGAGGCGAGGTCCCTCCGAAGAGCTCTCTCTCTGCCCCACCAATCCTGTCGAACCTGTAGGGCTGCGAGCTGGCAGATCTGGCTGGAATCCTGCAGAGCCTGCGCGACCGAGTCTACCAGATCCATGCCCTCCCCCCAATCTCTGTCCCAAAGACTGCAAATGCTGCTACGGACGTCCGCCCTCGAGAAGATGGAATCGGGAATCCTGCATGATCGGGGGGGGAGAGTCTGGGCTGCCGAATCTAATGAGAGGAGCACAGGCGCATGGTCGGATAGTGTCGTCCCTGGAACAATGCCCGCCTGGCCACCTCTGCTGATGGCCCAATCGCTGACATAGAACCTATCAAGCCGCTCCAGGAGTCTGCCTCCTTCCCTGCGGAAGCCCCAAGAGAAGTCCAGGCTCCCGTGCCAACGCCGGAAGGACGGGTCTCTCCAACTGTCCCTCCCTCCTGTCGCGAAGATAAAAGAGTCCCAAGCTGACTGCTCTGCCTGAGCCATACCTGTGAACTCCGGATCTCTACCCTGCTGGTCCTCCAAGGTCTCCAGGTTGTTGAAGTCTCCTCCAACAATCCAGGAATCCATGTCTGGAAGAATCCCTGTAAGTGTCCTCCAGAAGGTGGCTCTGCATCTGAGGTCTGTGGGAGCATAAATGTTGAGGATTCCTATCTTGGATCCCTCCAAATTCAGGCCTACCCAAAGGGCTCGGCCTGGGATCAACGTGCCGTGACCGAAAACTGACTGAGCTAACTGCTCGCACACGGAGGTACAGACCCCCCCGCTCCTCCCCTGTGCGCCGATCGAAGGCTCCCAATAAGTGTAGGAGCGTCCAGGGAGAACCTTCCCGCAGCTACGGGCATGAGCCGCAGAAAGCTTGTGCTCCTGGAGCAGCAGTACATCCAATCGACCAATCACTGCAGGCTGAAGTTCCTGACGCAAAATGAGCTTCCTGGGACCACGGGTACTCGAAGAGTGAAACCCGTTCACATTCCAGGATACGAGGTGTAGGCTCATGGAGAGGGATGGGGGGCTGCGAACAGCTGTCTGCTCGCAGAAGAAGTCGAAGAAGAATCAGACAGATCGGAGTGGAGGCGCTGCCGCTTGTGAGAAGGTTTGGAGGGGGAGACGGGGTCGTCCTGCCCGTTCTTCAACACCTTCAGCAAAGGCGAGAGGCCTCTAGTGCCATGAACAAATGCTTTCTCGAGCCAGCTCGAGATCTCTGAAGCAGTCATCCCGTAGAAGGTTCGGAGTTTCTGTTGGGACCAAGCTCTGACATCCTGGGGAAGAGGCCATGCCAGGGGGGGTCTGAGGATCACGATCAATCGGAAACGTTTGGCAGCGCAACGCCACCGCAAGCGCACATCGCCCTCGGACCACTGAGTCTCGAGGAGCTGCCCACCGGACGGGCCTATCCAGGAGCAAATCTGGGCGTGTGTCTGCTCTCTGAGAGCCTCCCACACCGAGTCGTCTGTCCAGGTCTCGGTGCCATCGCTGAGGAACGTGAAGGCGAAGCTAGGGCCATCCCTGGGAGCCAAGGCACCAATCCTCCCATCCGCCCCTTTGCGGAGCATGAAGATACTAATGTCGAGACAAGCCGGGAAGGTCCCAAGGTCGGCCACATCCAGGTAGTCCCAGGGGCCAGATCTGTAAAAGTCTCGAGGGAGCTCTCTCTCCTGGAGCTGAGACCCAGCTGAGTCTGCCACTGAGGGGCTAGCGGGAAGGGAAACCTGCTCCACTGGTGGTACAGACACCGGGTGTCCTGCAAGCGGGGGAGGAGGGGGAGGAGGCTGCGGGATAGGCGACTCGGGCTCCACGGAGGCGACTGGCGGGGAAGGTGGAGGAGGTGGAGGAGGTGGAGCGGAGGCTGCACTCGGCTGGGAAGGCGACGGTGCAGCTAACTCTGTAGGAGGGGCGAGGGGAGCAGGGGGGGGAGGGGGATGGGGATGCATCTGGAACTGGGGCTGAGAGGGAGGGGGAGGGGGAGGGGACTGAGGAAAAGGAGGCGGGGGCTGAAACTGCGGGGCGGGCGAAGGGGGGGGAAACTGGGGAAACCGGGGAGAAGGCGGGGGGGTGGGAGAGAGGAGGATCTGAGGCTGTGGAGGGCGGGCTGCCGTCGAAGAAGAGGCTCTCCCAGGTCCCTGGGGCATCTGCCTGTCAGGCCTGTGGAGTGCTGCTGCAGGAATGGTGACCTCTGCCTCCTTGCCTTTATCCGAAATCTTCTTATTCTTTCCTCTTTTCCTTCGAACCTCGGTCCAACCGCCCACTACCTCTGGCCCAGGCTCCGACTGCCTCGGCTCCTCCTGACGTGGCTGTCCGGGGGGGGAGGTGGGGGCGGAGGGGGCGGGGGCGGGGAGGGTCGAGACGAGCTGGCAAAGCGTGGACAAGCAGCCGCCAAGTGCCCAAAGCCATGGCACCGCAGGCACTGACCTGGCTGTCCGGTGACTATCATGCTCTGGGTGATACTGCTGGCACCTGTAACGATCTCGATCACTGCAGGGAGAGTCGCAGGATCCGCCACAGCCACACGGACTCGGGGAGCTCCTGCCGTGGTCACCGCGTCGGCAAAGGTGTCGTGCATAACCCAGCCAAAATGGGAGCCCAAGTCCCTGACAATCGGCCGCAGCTCAGTAGCAAGCCCTGGAAAAACGAGTGTCACTGGGTGGCGAGGTATACGGAACCGAGTGTCGAAATCCGCTGCGCTGAAACCACGGTACCACGGGACTATCATGATGATCTTCCCATCCACCGATGTGGGGGAACCGGCAATCAGATTGCTCGCAGCTTTCTCACTGGAGAGTTTGAGCCAGAAGATGCCCCTTCCCATAAGGGCCACCTCCTCGATATGGCCATCCTCTAGCAAGAGAGTGGACTGGAGCCAGTCCCTGATGGTAGACCTGGAGGGGGAGTGTCCAATGACTCTACCGTAAACAGAGATACGAGCAAAGTCACTGGCTACCTCCTGAACACGAGATGATTGTTGCTCTGTCAGGATAACGCGGTAGGCATCTGGAGAGGGAGGGTCCGACTGGGCCTCCGGATCCGGGCTGGGGGCCGCCATACCGCCAAGACTAACTGCAAGCTTCCGATGAAGAAAAACAGGCTGCCACCCAAGAAGAGATGAAGCGGCGGTGGAGCCTGGGGGTGAGGCGGCGAGGCGGGATGGAGCGGAGGGGGCGGCTGGAGCGGAGGGGGCGGCTGGAGCGGCGACGAGGCGAGGATGGAGCGGAGGCGGGCGAGGCGAGGCGGGATGGAGCGGAGGCGGGCGAGGCGAGGCGAGGCGGGATGGAGCGGAGGGGGCGAGGCGAGGCGGGATGGAGCGGAGGCGGGCGAGGATGGAGCGGAGGCGGGCGAGGCGAGGCGAGGCGGGCTGGAGCGGAGGCGGGCGAGGCGAGATGGAGCGGAGGGGGCGGCTGGAGCGGCGGCGAGGGGGGGGGTTGGAGCGGGGGCGAGGGGCGGGTTGGAGCGAGGTGCGGGATGGAGCGGAGGTAGGGGGCGGGGATGGAGCGAGGGGGCGGGATGGAGCGAGGGGCGGAGGTGAGGCGAGGGGCGGAGGTGAGGCGAGGGGCGGGATGGAGCGAAGGGCGGAGGTGAGGCGAGGGGTAGCGGGGTGCCGGCGGGGGGGGAGGAGAGGGGACGGGGGTCGAGGGCGGACGGGAGGGGTGGAGGTGGACGCGGCGAGGGGGGGGGGGAGCGAAGGGGAGGTAGGGGCTAACGGCGAGGGGGGGAGGGGAAGCTCGCAGGAGCTCGATGGGAGCTATTATAACTGTCATACCCGAAGCTATCTCTGAAGAGACAATAAAAGCGACCTCGCATCACGTAATACACTGGACATCTGAAGATGAAATGTTCCTCCGACTCGACCTCCTATAGATCACAATAAGTGCATATGCACCTCTCTCTGGGTACTCCCTCAGCTCATCCACTCTCAATGCGGAGACGGTGTGACAAAACTTGGAGTTGTCCAATAGAGATCCTCAATGAATGAGGAAGATGAATCCGAGTATATCTTGGGGGATCAACAAAACCCTCATCACTTATGTGTAGGCAGTGATCTCTGTAGAAGCTAAGCTTCACTGGGAGCTCACTCGATTCCACCCAGGTGCGGAATGTGTAGCTGTAGGAGATCCTCGCGTATGACCTAACCTTGTGCTACCCAACTGGGAGAAAAGGCACGTCAACGTTGTACTTGAAGGGAGGAAGTCTATCTATGCCAAACCCCAATCTCTTGAGCCGCTTGTCTATGTGTGTGTGTAGCAGCATCTCTGGTCACCCTCGGCTGCTAGGGCCATAGAGGAGGATAATGCCAGCCATGGAAGTTTGTGAAGTCCTGAAGTGCAATCTTCGTAACTTTTGACGCGATGTAGATATGTGATGATCTCGAAAGCTGCATCAAGTTGTAGTGGAGACGACCCAAACGCGGCCTTGATGATCTGGTGGGGGACCGATGGCTTACTCCGAATCATCCGTGACAACGTGAGAACCTGAAGACGCTCCACCCGAGCCCACTCTGCATGTCGAAAGCCTTGGTCCATGGTCATGAAAGTGTGAATGGAAACATTGTCTCTCCAACCTGGCTAACAAGGCATACCCTCTACTAAGACGGGCCTGCATCGCCAGTCTCATAGTGAAAAATTATGGCATGCAACATTTGGGCATATGAATTATGGTAGCCTAATGCTGCTGCAAAAACATGGTATGGTATAAAATGTTCCTCGTGTAGAGATGCCACCAAAGCATGTGTGCGAAGGATGCATCTTGGGTACAATGCACACGAATACTATTTTAAAGGATGGGTCAGTGAGGTTGTCACGTTATTCACAGTGAAATATATGGTCCCATGAGGACACCATCTTTTGGAAAGTATCTATATTTTGTAACCTTTAAGGACTTGGGTTTACCCATTGAAAGAAAGTCTATAAGTATGTAAGTGTTTTCAGCATTTGGCTGAAAATGAATCAGGTTGCAAGGCGCAGGCCCTCCGTACAGACAAAAGGGGGGGTATATATCAAATGCAATCAAAGCATACTTGGCAGAAAAGGGTATAAAGCCCCGAACCTTTTCTTTCCAAACCAGATAATTCGTTCCATCCAATTTTCCAGCCTCGCCAAAGTTCTCAACAAAGTTTGGTATAAGTGAGTTGTGATCGCCATGGAAAGGGTGTAACAAACTGCAAGCCACACCAACACACCTGAGTATGGATTCCATGCACTAACTGCAAGCCCAAACCAACACACCTAATATGGAAGCTCCTTCTCGGCAAGGACAACACCCTTCACGTAACGAGCAATGGTTAATGATCATATGATAAGCAGCAAGACTTCTTAAACCTTTAGCGAGTCGTCTTCAACATGCACCACAGAGAGGGAAGAGAGATGAACTGAGCTGGGATTGGACTGAGAATGAGAGAGATGAAGCAGAGATAACTGAGAGATGAACTGAGGGAACTGAGAGAGAATGTGCTGAGCTGTAAGCTGAGAAAGAACTGCTCAAACAAGACTGAAAAACCTCAACTTGCTGCAGTCCAAACCTCCTGCTGTGCTGTGTTGAGATCTGCCCACAAATCACAATCAATTTGGAGCCCATTCAAGGCCAGGTATGGAGTTGGATTTGGACTCGGGTTCACAATGAGGCCACAGCATACAACAAAATGTCCTCAATTAGGAACTACTGATGTACATTTTGCACTTGATGATGAGTCCAGTGTGTCACAATGCACCTAGTGCAGGGGTGCATGTGACACTCCAGTTTGGAGGAGTGTCCCGGTCTTCAATACCTTGGGCTTTGAATCACGAGCAAGGCTATCCTTGGATGGCCATCTTCAGCTCTGATACCATGTAGAAAAAACAATAGGACAGTTGCCTGCTATAGGCCAACACTCTCGAGCATAAGATTGACCGAGATTACAAGACACTTCAAGAAAGACACAATTCAACTTCTGTGCTTACCGAACAATAAAGAAGGCAACAAAGACCTGAAAAGAACTCAGAAGCACAGTCAAAACAGAATATATAAAGGTAGATACCAAGTACAAAAACTGCCAACAGAGGTACTAACACCTTCAGTAAACCACCACTGAATTAAGGTACCAAATCTGGCTCCGATTGCAGCACCATCTGAAATAGACTTCTCTTCTGCCACGTGTGTTGGTGTGTAGGCTTTAACCTTTAATAGCTGCTAAAAAATTTAGAGTACTCTAGCAAAGTTTTGCTCCTAAGTTCACTGCTGTCAGAGCTCCCTCCTGTGCACCTTCTTATGCTCTCCTACAAACTGTAGGTATGCACCTAGGTGTGCTCTGGATGCTAGAACTTAACGCTCTTGCAAGAACTCCTGTAGTGTGTATATACCTAGATGAATCCAAGATCATTCCCAAACTCATCCTCTAAAAACACAACATAGTGCAGTTTCAATCTCATGATAGTCACTCACAAGGTTGAAAACCATAAACTCCATCATGCATAGCAGGGACTAGCTACTATGACATCCCCACTGACGTCATCACCGCCCAACAATGGGTGTAGACCATAGTATAAAAATATGCTCTCACACATACAAATCCACACACCCACACATACTTGAGCATCCATTTATACAAAGTCTTCGTACTGAGTTTCTGTCGACACTCCGGAGGTGAAGGGCAGACTCAGCCATGATGAAGGCTAGCACTAAAGGAGAAGGCTAATCAAAAGGTAGTCCAAAATCTCTTCATTCAAGCTACAACTGCTTGTGAAATCTAAACATTTTCATTTTAGTCTCTCCCCAACGAGCATCTAAATCTAAATCTAGCTGATAGGGCAACGCACCAATTAAGATAGAAAGAATTATCACAATACCAGCAGGCCGCAACTTGGTGAAATTTGCATGTCCGCTAATACGGCAGAAGCATATACCTAGATGAATCCAAGAACATTCCCAAACTCATCCTCTAAAAACACAACATAGTGCAGTTTCAATCTCATGATAGTCACTCACAAGGTTGAAAACCATAAACTCCATCATGCATAGCAAGGACTAGCTACTATGACATCCCCACTGACGTCATCAGCGCCCAACAGTGGGTGTAGACCATAGTATAAAAATATGCTCTCACACATACAAATCCACACACCCACACATACTTGAGCATCCATTTATACAAAGTCTTCGTACTGAGTTTCTGTCGACACTCCGGAGGTGAAGGGCAGACTCAGCCATGATGAAGGCTAGCACTAAAGGAGAAGGCTAATCAAAAGGTAGTCCAAAATCTCTTCATTCAAGCTACAACTGCTTGTGAAGTCTAAACATTTTCATTTTAGTCTCTCCCCAACGAGCATCTAAATCAACTCCTGTAGTGTGAACTCATCAATGGATCAGCCTCTTCCTTTCACCTTGGAAGAGACCTAATTCTCGGATAGTGGAACCCCAAGTGGGACTCCTTATATAGGAATCTAGCACAGCGTCGACTCAGACTGGTCCACTACTGACGTGCCACAGGTTTGTGGTCCGTCTCATGCCCCTACCCGCTGCTGCCTGTCTCCCGATTGTTGAACACACAAATTATGCATGCAGCTCTCCATTGGCTTACCTGAACAGACCAACCAGACTGCCTGTAAATCATACTTCTAATGAAGCCATTCTTGCCCAATACCAGGGCCTGCAGGCTGCAGTATGTTGAAGCATGGGGCAACCCCCTCGTGTGGTGTGGAAATAATTGAAGGGTAATGAGGCCTCTAAGCACTGCATGAACGTGGTCCCATCCCCGTCAACAAGGAACACTGCATGGCTATGAGGGAAAAGATGCCAAAAAATATAAGCTCAAATTTTATATGTACTACAACAATGGGCCTTTCATTGGAAATGAGCTCTTTGCACATTACTTCTTTCATTGCCATCAAAAGTGCCATGAATGTTCACCAAAAGATAATGTATACATGAAGAAAATGAGCATAACCAAAGAGAATGAGATACGCTACCTGGTATAACCGAAGAAGCTTTGTTTCAAAATCACGCACTTTTCGTACTTCCTTTGATACTTGCATCTCCAACTCCTTTGCTGTAGGTATTCGTATTTGGTACCTAGCATTACAACATGCTATAGTAATGTGAAAATAAGTAAACATTAATACGTTTCACAAATTTGACAAAACTGATTATCTTAGAAAATATAATGTGAAAATTTGAGTATATACATTCTCAACTACTTTACATATGTGTGTGTGTGTGTGTGTGTGTGTGATTGATATTACCTCCTCCTTGGATTGCCCATCATGCTAATTCTTTATGGCATCTGAACAAATCATTAGCCTGGTGGAAAGGAAGATTGCAAATGATATGGAAGTTGAAAATGCCATTGAAGCAAAGACTATTCTTATGGAGATGTATTGTTGGTATTCTTCCAGTGGGAGTGAAATTGGCTAAACGACGAATAGCTTCACCTCTCTGTCCAAGATGTCACCTTGCATCGGAGAGTATTCCGCATTTATTGTGGTTTTGTTCATATTCCAGAGACCTTCTAGATAGAATCTCCTATTTTTTATCTCTCAGATTTCCAGCACACAGGTTCTACAGGTTTTTATGGATGTATGGCAAACTATCAGCTTCTTTGTCACAGTATTCTCTCTTCTTCCACTGGATCAGATATTGGGCCTTATGGACCCTCTGGCTGCAGCGCATCCAAGCATATCTGAATTCTCCTCTTCAGCATCCTTATGAGTTTTTCAGAGCCTCATTAAGGCAGTCTTTATATGATGCCTTCCATGAAAAAGATTTGGATGTTTCTTGTATTCAACTTTTCTTTTACTGTTTCTGATGGATAGGGCTGTAGCTCTATTTTGAGCACAGCCTGGATGTAAATGAATGTTTTATAATATAAGTATCTTGGTTTTACCATTTAAAAAAAAAGTGTGTGTGTGTGTGTGTGTGTGTGTGAAAGTGCTTTACATACAATGTACAGAGCCTCTGCAATGTCTCAAAGTGGAGGCTTTTGTGAAATTATGTACATAAAATGCAGCCAGAATTGTTTGTTTGCAAGAGCATAATCAACACTCTAAGGCTGGTCATCATGATTACTTTGGCGGCTATGATATATATTATGCTGGTACCACTACCTACTCAGGTGTATGCATAATGGTTAGACATGAGCTGGAGCCTCAGTTCGCATTCAATGACATCAGTGGCCGATGGATGGCCATACAATGTAATGTCAATGGTGATATTCTTGAGTTTGCATCAGTCTATGCCTCCCAGACCTCTGCCATGAGGGCTTTTTTATGGGATTCTTTAAGCAAATATCCATGGAGATCTAACATATTTATCTGTGGATATTTTAATAATTCCCCTCTACTGAGAGATAACACCACTTCAAGATCTCATATGCTATCATCAGAAAGACAGAAATCGGATAACATGCTTCTTTCTGTGCAGGCTGAAGATTTATGGCTGCTTCTCCAAGGGTCAGTGCCTCGATAAACTTTTCATCATAATGCATTTACTACATAATGGGCAAGGCTTGAAAGATGGTATTTGTTTTATCCACAACAATATGCAGATTTTAGCCCTCATCTCCTCATAGATTTCTCATTGGGCTTGTCAGATCATGCCCCATTATGGATAAATCTGCAACTTGGTATGCCACTGGATGATTTGCCAACTCTTTCCAGCAAATTACTGCATGTTAATCAAGCTTATTTCCGACATCAATATTTCCAGCAAATGATCAGACTTGCAATTCATCCCTTGCCTTTGCATGCCCACGAGGACATGAATTATGCTTGGGACAATTTTGTCTCTCGTATACAAAATGTCATTAGGGAGTATGGAAACTAGCACATGGCTACATGGAGGAATGAGGTCAAATGGGCAAAAAGGGCAGCACAACAACTGACTGATAATGATCAGAGGAAATTGCACAAATGGCAGATTAGAGCAAGAATGAAGCCCCTCATGGATAAGGGCTGCTCATCAAAAGCCTTCTTCCAGGGACTGCATGCTACTCGAAAGAAAAACTCATGTCTAAGGGTAAGGAAGCTAGATGGCTCCTGGACGCACTCTTTCTCTGATCTCCAAGATGAATGCCAAAATTACTTCCGGAAATTGTTCTCTACCCCTGGCTCCCCATCAAATCAAATGACTGATGCGAGGACATAATTTCTTCAATATGTTTCTGAGATAGTGGAAATGGATGATGCTCTTACATTCGACAGACCTTTTACTGACACAAAACTTGATAATGCATTGTCCCACCTCGGCAAATACAAGTCCCCTGGCTGGGATGGTCTTACGGTGGAATTTTATATTTCCTTTTGGGGTGATTTGAAAGATGTTCTCTTACAAATGATCAATGTTCCCTGGCAAGAAAATCACTTGCCGCACCTTTGGAAGCATGGCATAATCAAACTTGTGCCCAAAAAACATCTGTGTGACCATATGTCAGATTGGAGGCCTATTACATTGATGCCCGTAGTTTACAAACTCATTGCCAAAATGATTGTGTATAGGCTTCATGGGATACTGAATGCGGGCCTTCATCCTCATTAGTATGGGTTTGTGCCGCAAAGACAATGCCATGACAATATTTCCAATGCATTGACTGCAATTGAATATGCTAAGTACTCGCATCAAGATGTGCTCATATTGCAGGTAGATATCACTAAGGCATTTGACACTGTTCAATGGGATTTTCTCTCTCAAATAATGACAAAGTTGGGCTTTGGTCCCAAGATAGCAAATGCAATTTATTGGCTTTATTCTGGCTCTACCTCTCAGCGCATTCTTGGGAGTCATCTATCTCAATCATGGACATTGGGTAGATCAGTTAGACAGGGCTGCCCTCTTAGTGCTCTCTACTATGCCATTGCGACCCATCCCCTCTTGATGTATCTTCATCATCTTACAAACACAGGACAGATCACTGGTCTTAAAATCCCTGGGGCTACATCTTTTTTGGCACAGGCATATGCTGATGATTCCTTCTTTATGCCACAGAACTCTCCCTCGGAAGTTCACATGCTTATGACCACACTATCATTCTATGGATTAGCAGCGGGATTGCATGTCAACTTTGACAAATCTAAATTGCTTCCCCTGAAACAATGTGACTGGCATTCTATTCTCTGGCCAGGTTAGGTAGTGCATTCCAAAGATGTAGTCAGGCATTTGGGATATCCTATAGGATGGCATATCACCAGGAAGCAGCATTTAAAATGGACCTTCCAAAGACTTCAACATAAACTGGAATATTGGAAAATTTCTACTTGGCCACTTCATGTCAGGCTCAGAATAGTACAGTCTATTGTAATGTCCTATGTTCAGTTCTTTTTGCCTTTGCTACATTGGTCCTCTAGAGATATTTCAGCCTTTGTCTCAAGCTATGGAGCTGTTATGGAGGACAAAAACTGCTGTGAAAGCATTGAGACTGATGAAGATGGAAATGGTGTGCTCTCCTAGGATGCATGGGGGACTTAATGTTCTCAATATCAGATATCATGTACTTGCAAGGAAGGCGACTATGCTCCATACTTTTTTCCGTCAACAACAGCCATGGACTTGTATGATAGCATCCATGTGTGTCAACATGAGGACATCTGCTTATGGCCATTGGACTACTGTATCATTGGGAGGTTGTCATTGGGGGATTCCTGGCCGCCCTTTCTCTACTGCTCTGATACTTGACTGGAAACAAGTACTTTCCAAGGTCAAATGGACTCCTGATAATCGCTCGGGGACAAACTCAATGAGGAAACAAAGTATTCATTGGAGTGCCATCTTTGACATTCCACTTGCTTTAGAGGAACCTGTTCGGGCATATAATCTCATGAAATTGGGAATTAGATACATCAATGATGTGGTAGATGATTAGGGCTATGTCTTATCTTTTCCTCAGGCCACTGCCTCCTATGCATTGGGAATGCATCATAGGTCGATATGGAAGAAAATTGCAGATCTCTTATATTCTTTTCTACCTGTTCCTCCTATGGCTGACACAGACAGGCTTATGGATTGGCAATTGCACCCCTCTGCTACATGCTCTCATCCTGTTCCTCTGCCGGTTTTGACCTCCATCAAAGCCTACAAGCTTCTTCAGCCTGCTCCATGGATTCAGCAATATGCTAATACTCTGTGGCATATCAGGCAGCCCCTCTCATGGTGACGAAAGAATCTCCAAATATTATGGAGGTGAAAATGCCTTTGAAACAAAGACTTTTTCTTTGGAGATGCATGACCGGCACATTGTCAGTGGGAATCACACTTGCCAAACGTCACATTGCACCATCCACATGTCTACGGTGTTAGGCTACTTCGGAGACTATCCCTAATTTGCTTTGGCACTGCCCGTCTTCTAGGAACCTCCTTGGGAGAATTTCAGGTCATCTTCGGCTCCGTTTCCCGAGTCATAGATTTGGGAAACATTTTTGGTTATTTGGCACATTTATGAGGTCTTTGTCTTAATATTCACTATTTCTCTCATGGGTGAGATATTGGGCTCTTTGGACAATCTGGAATGAGCATAATTTGGCATACTTGGGCCGCCGGATTTGCAAGTCATATGAATCTTTCAGAGCCTCATTGCGGCAATCCTTATACGATGCCTGCCATGAGGGTGATATACATGCTTCTTGCATAGAGCTTTTCTTTTTATGCTTCTGATCTTTGGGATACTCTCCATTTTGGAGACTTCCCATCTTGTAAATTTATGAGTATATAAATACAATGCGCTCGATTTTACCAAAAAAAAAAGTGTGTGTGTATGTGAGACCAGATATAGCTTCCATTATTAATTTGAATTTTGCAAAAGAAGCATATGGTGAACATTTTGAGTATTTTCCAACTCCACCAAAGAACAATATATTTCAGCCCCCTACAAGTACATTCTTGACTCCATATCTTGGAATACATACAAACTTCATTTTCTAGCACACATAAAAAAACTCATTGTACTTCATTTTGCTATTTTAAACAGGAAATCACGAAGAAGACAAAGAAAAAGAAACAAAAGGACCATATTATGTATATTCTATTCTATGTATTGCTACAGCAAAAAGATATATTGGACAAACTAGTAACCTTGAAAAAGGGATAGCACAACACCAAACCAAACCTCCATAAAAAATTAAACATGATGTTCACAGGCAGGTACAAACCATTCCACTCAAACTTCAAAACAGAAATCCTAGCCACCATAAGCTTAAAAAGCAAAGAAGATACACTTAAAGAGAAATTCATAAGAGAACTCAACATAACCGACTTGACATATGGCTACAAACAGCATCGTCCCAAGAACTAGGAACGCATGCATTTCGCTAGGTAATTCTCCCAAGAAATAAAGAGGAGTCTCTATCAGATTGACTACAGTAAAAAAAAGTTGACTTTGTTCACTAGAAGAAGTTTTATAATTTTTACTTTTGCTTTGCATTGGTAAAAGAGGACTATGGGGACGCCCACAAGGGACTAGGATTAGTCCAAGAACTAGGAATGCATGCATTTCGCTAACGAGTTAAAAGTGTTGGAACTTGTTTGGGCAATGTGTAGGACCTAAGAGAGTGCAAAAAGGACTCAAGAGTGGGGAGAAAAGCACAAAAAGGAGGTCCCACGAGGCCTAGGGGACGTCTCTTTAAAAGAAGGGCCCACAATATAAAAAAGGTGCCAAAAGCACCAGATTTGAAAAGAAAGCCTAAAAGGCTTGGCTTTTATGTAAAAGTAGCTTTTAGAAAGCACGCCCTAGCTTTTTGCTAGGCCTAGTCTATAAAAGAAAGCCCCCCATAAATCTGTCCACTTCAAAGATCCTCTCTTTATTGTACAAAATGGGAGGTACCTTTCTTCTGCCTTCCACAATATCAAAGGGTGCTTTCCCTGTGGAAGAATGCAATGTATTGTTGTAGGCAAACTCAACTAGTGGCAAAAATTGCTCCAATTTTTTTTGCTGGTCTGAAACATAGCATTTTAGAAGATCCAGGGCAGTAGAATTTGCCTCTTCTGACTGTCCATCTAGCTGTGGGCATAGTTGCAATGAAACGCGTTTTTTTTTTTAAATAAAAGTTTTCAAACATTGCCAAACGTTTGGAAATAAAAAACGCGGTTTTTTGGCAGTGGTTTTTGGGGCAAAAGGCCCTAAGGTCAATTTTTCGCCCTATTTTTCATCAAAACAAACCAAGGAGCTGTCGCCATCACGCTTTGTTGGAAATCGAATTATTGGTATATTCTAGGCAGTGGCCAATGTAATGTAATAAGTATGTTAGGGGCACTTTTCCCTCATTAAGGTTTTTTCCCCTAACCACAGTTAGATCCCTAACTACAATTAGTGGATAGGATAAGGTTTTGTCACTTAGACAAAACCTCACACTCTATTGTACTTTCACACTCATCTATTCAGACGTTTTGCTCACTTTTGCTCTCACTCTTGCATTATGCTCCCTCTACTCTCACATTTAAAATCTCCCAAGCTGCCTTCGAGGTCTTGCATGACCGAATGTGAGGAATAATAAACCTCTTCACAGAAAGAGAAATAACTGAAAGAGCTTTTGCATCCCTAGAATCCCATCTTTTCTGCTCTGCTATGGGAGCCACTGGAGTAGCAGCTGCTGCTCCAATCACTTGTCCTGCATTTTGACCTCTACCCCTGCCTCCAGCTGTAGGAGTGACGGGTGTAGCCACAGTTTCTAGCCTGTCTCATCTCCAATTACATAATCCCACAGATGTCTGCCAACCAAGATGTTGCAAACCATAAAACTCCACAAGCTGTAGTTGGTGCCATCCAACTTATCCTCCTGTGTGAGGACTCCAAACACCTCGTTGAGATTGTTCTAAGCCATTTCTGCCAGAAAACTCAAAAATGCAACAAACTAGACAAGTAAAATCCCCTTCCTATGATGTAAAATGCACAACCAAAGCCTGCCAAAAAATTCTGCCCACAATGACAATTGCTCTCACAGCCTATCAAAGGCTTGAAATACACCAAAATGCTCTGCAAAGTAGATCTACAAAAAGTGGCAAAGAATCATGTGTTTCATGCTCACACGAAGCACATTGAGGTTCATTATCATTATGTTAGAGAGAAGTTGCATGTAGGGGAGATCAGTATGATCTATGTGTCAACACATGACAATGTTGCAGACATCTTCACCAAAGCACTTCCACGTGAGAAGTTGGAGGCATTTAGCAGTGCCCTGAACTTATCTCCTTTTGGTGATTAATCACTACCTTGTACACCACATTGGCACTACAGGGGGGGAATAGAATTATTTTGTATATTCTAAGTAGTGGTAGAATTATTGGTATATTCAAGGCAGTGGCCAATGTAATGTAATAAGTAGGTTAGGGGCACTGTTCCCTCATTGAGGTTTTTTCCCCTAACCACAGTTAGATCCCTACCTACGGTTAGTGGATAGGATAAGGTTTTGTCACTTAGACAAAACCTCACACTCTCTTGTACTTCCACACTCATCTATTCAAATGTAGGCACATCGAAGATGAAGTCCATGGCAATGCTTTGCGAGGGTCTATCTGGAATAGGCAATGGCTGTAGCAATCCGGTTGGCTTTTTCCTGTCATACTTTACCTTCTAACAAGTGATGCACGTCTTCATATAAGCCTCAACATCTTTCCTCAAAGTCGGCAAGTAGAACAAGTGCTCCACACCTTTGACTGTGGCTTCAATGCCTCGATGTCCTACATATGGTGGGGCATGACTCTCCATTAGAACCTTCGGCCTCAACTGCTTTGTGACACAAAGTCTACCATGCATCATCACGAATCCATCCTTAAGCATATAGTGCTCATGCCTATGGCCTTTCAACCAGCTAACCATAAATCCTCATAAAATCGTCATCATTGGCATACTGATCCTCATGGCATCAATTTCACTGTGGTATGCAATGGTGACAAATGAAACTTGCTATAGCCAACCTTCAAGAAACTAAAGGGCAGTAATCCTCGTCTACTCAGTCATAAACCTCATAAATAGCCACAATGCAAGCTTTAGTCACTTCCACCACTTAACAATACTTAGAAATAAAGTTCAACAACAACAATAGGGAGGCGAGAATACCCCTGCTCAGTGAAAACAATACAAAATACACCCACTGGAACCAAATTCCTTGGTACCCCTTTCGGTATTTAATGCTTCTGAATGGAAATGCTTTACACCAGGGGCTCACCCCTGTACTGTTCTTCTCCGTAGATCCTCTGACTATCTTCTGGGCAGCTATTCCATAGTGCATCACTAGAATCCAACTGGCAAGGCAATCTTAGGCATCCACTTTTGACCTGACCCAACTGAATGGCATCCAAGAATCAAAACCACTAGCAAACTATGCTCAAAGCAGCCTCAACGCTTTCACATGCAACACAGTGGCCCTCTGGCCTTTCCCTAGGCACACCCTTTGCTTCTGAGTGCTTGCTTAAGCTTGTGGGGACTCCAAACACAAGCGATACACTGCAGATAACTTCAAAATAAGAAATGACAATCAAAAGAAAGACATTAACCAAATACCCGCTGTCCCTTGGCAGAGGGGCGAGCTCAATCCTTGCACCTATCCCCTAGCCAGGCTCCCAGCATGATGCAGATGTCTTCCAGCCTCTGGGAGAAAAGAGAAAGAACAGACACAGAAAGCCGAAGAAGGGCAAGCAAAGAGTTGGAGAGGCTAAGGTCCACACACTGTCCCGAATGGCAAGGAGAATCCGTACAGAAGGAATAATCTGCCCCGGGATCTCTGCCCTGCTACGATCACCTCAATAGCCGTATCATCTACTAACTCACTATACCTCATGTCTCAACGAAAGACTCAGCCCTACAATATCAGCTTGAGCTCTAAGGTAATAGCTCATAGCTTCGGCCACAAATAAAAAAGGAAAGGGGGCTAAAGGGCATCCCTGACGGACCGATCTAGTAATCTGAAATCTGTCTCCCCTAACTCCACCAATGAGAACATCGGTATCGGCCGATCTGTAGAGAGCTGACACCCCTCTGATCCATGCATCTGTGAATCCAAAGCGAGCAAGGGTACCCTCTAGAAAACCCCAGTCTACTCTGTCGTAAGCTTTCTCAAAGTCTAGGAGTAGAATGGCAAGCCTATGACCATTCCGCTTGGCCCATTCAGAAGCCTAATGTAAACTACTCAGTGCTTTCTAACAACTTGGAGATAGGGCGTTACAAACTTTAGAATTTTATAAGGTACTCACGGATGCATTCTGGAAGAGATTACATGAGAATGTGAGATCTGGCAAAGCTTGACAATTTGCTGAATATGTATAGCAATAAAGAGATATACACAATTCGAAATTTGCAAAACTTGCTGACATTACACAAGTTGAAGGGCTAAGACGGGGCCCCCCCTTATGCAGGCTTACTTTATTTCTTGAAAAAGAGATACAAGACCAAGGTGCAATGCACCTCCCAAACTTTGAACTCAGTTGATGACTATGACCTAGACGGAAGACTTAGGAACACTGTAGAAAGAGATAAACAGTAGAGAGAATGACTCCATGGCTGAGACTAGAACGGCTTCAGCTCCTAGACATCCCAATCCTCAAGGAAGAAGCCTGCAACAATCACCACTTCCATCCAACATTGGTTGCAAGACTAGTTATCTAGAAAGAGAGCAATACCAACATGAAAATGTGTTGCAAATGAGACAAACTTGTAATTACAGACTCCCCTCATGACTTGATTCCTTTGGAGATGGAGTCTTTGATGCTTTTGCAGCCCCCTTGGATGGGAAGAGTGAGAACAAGAGGTTGGAGTGAGAACAGCTCAGAAAAGAGGCCTATAGGCTAGAGAGAGAGAATCTGAAAGGAGTGATGCTTTTAGAAAGAGAGTATCATGGCTGCTCCCAGGCTAGCAGATGGGAAAGAGATGTTGCTGATGTCTCAAAAGTGCAGAGAAGAGGCTGATTTCTGCAGAGGGGAAGAGCCTAAACTGTAGAGAGAGAATTTATGCACAGTAGAGAGAAAAAGACTGGCAGAGGAGAGAGAAAGCTTGCAGCAAGAGAGAGAAAGGCTTGGAGAGGAGTTGGCTGGTCCCAAAGGGTGGAGGAGGGGCTGCTGCACCAAGGGAGAGAGGCTAAAAATGAGTTTTTCTATGCAAGAATGGGAGGGGGAAGGCCCTCTCTTATAGGCTGAGCCCCCCCTCTCAGCCAAGGATAGAAGGAGGGACACTTGGCAGCTTGCATGGGGCTGCAATGACAAGTGGTGCCATGGTCCATGCATGGCTCTCCACTGGTCCCACAGGCTGCCATGTGTCCCATGTGTTGACATGTGCCTATGCCACATGTCAAGGCTACCATGTCAGCATGCCACGTCACCCAAAAACCCTAAAAATACAAAGTGGTCAGAATTCAATTCTGATTCACCATCGGGTTCCTATCAGTTTGTACTATCGAATGACGTACTCTAAAGTCACAAAAGAGCCATAACTGAGCTCATTGGTATGTCATCTTATCTTGTATCTCCATGTCTCTTTGGCATGCTTCCGGGCTCACACCCAAAGCTTGGAGACATTCTCCTAAATAGTTGCTAGGTCAGTATACAATCTGTGCATTTGATTGGTCCCATAAATCGGGTACTCATGTGGAGTGTGATTTCCAATGTCCCTCCTAAAGGAGGTCATAACTCAGTGGGACACTAATGCTTATAACCCCAACAAAGGGGATCCACCGTCAAATACTAGACCTTGCCCCCATGTACCTAACTGAACAGTAGGAAAAACATTTTTATTCTTTTGCAAAACATATCAAATCTAAATCTAAAAGATAAATTACCAAGCAAGTGGATACATGTTGTTGAAGCAAAGTGACACCTCCCAAAATGAGAAAATATTATCGAAGATGCTCTTGCCATGCACAAATCCCGTCTGCGTATCATGTATAAGACCCGGAAGAAAGGGCTGCAGACGTAGACTGATTACTTTTGCTAGGATTTTGTACAAAGTGATCGGTCTCTACTGAGACACTAAATTCCTGCAACCCCCTTTTGGGATAAGATGGGATCTGCACCTAGAATCCATACAATCGCCTCGAATCTCGCTCTAAAGTGTCCATACAACTGAACAGACTGTCCGTACAGCTAGTACGACAGTCATACAGCAGCCTTGGTTGCCTTGAAAATCGTGCCTAAGGGCCGTACAACAGTCAAGTAGCCTCGGGTTCAGTGCAGGAGCTAGAGCAAGCGTTAGAGCAGCAGCAACAGGTGGAAGAGCAGTAGTAACAGATAGGGAGAGCAAGAAGATGCAACGAAAACAGCTCCAAGGGCTTCTGCAAAACTGAGGATGCGAGAGAGATGGTAGGTTGGGGACAGCACATGCATTTGCTTGGCCCTTCATTAAAGTCCTAACTACCATACCATGGACAACGTTAGTTGTCCTTGGGCCAACTTTAAAACCCCTCTAAGATGCCTATGCCTTGCCCCTAGGGACTCCTAGGAAGTCTGCACTTCCTCTAGCCAGTCCCTCACAGCCAAACTATTACTAGACTTAACCACGGTTAATCCCGGATTGGATTACATTTAGCTTTACATCACTTTTCACGTCAGGAGTCAAAGCAGCAACAGAAACAAGCAGGGAGAGCAAGAAGATGCAACGAAAACAGCTCCAAGGGCTTCTGCAAAACTCAGAATGCTCTAGGAGGGTAAGGGAGAGAGATGGTAGATTGAGGAAAGCACGTGCATTTGCAGGCATGCCACTTGGCCCTTCATTAAAGTCCTAACCACCATACCAAGGACAACTCGATTGTCCTTGGGCCCAACTTTAAAACCCATCTAAGATGTGCCTATGCCTTGACCCTAGGACCTAGTGGGTGCACTTAGGAATTGCCTCTGGGGACTTGCCAGTCCCTCACAGCCAAACTATTACTAGAATTAACCACGGTTAACCTCAGGTTGGGTTATATTTAGCTTTACATCACTTTTCACATCCCCGTGACATACCCTCCTCTTAACACAACAAACTACCTGACAACTTACATAAAAAATAAGGAAAATACGTAGAAATAGCCCATACCAAAAATATACATCATCTGTAAGATACAACCTGCAATGATAATATGGGCTAAGAGAGCTTGAAAATCCATCCATACATCGATGCATCCTCTGTGTCGAGTGTCGCAAACACCCATCATGGAGACCTCACGGCAGAAATACTGTCAGCAAGCAGCATCTCGGGTGAGATAATCGATGTCACCAAGCGATCTCCAAATATGTGAGCAGTCTGTATCAAGGAACGGGAGCTGCTACCCTCCTCTTGAGCACCAGGCAATGCTTTAGATCTCTGCTCTACCGAACCCATTGGAACCTGCACCACAGTGGGCTCAAGCTGAAATGCATCCAGGTAGAGCTACAAAATCTGAGGTGACTCTACTAGACCACCCTCCTTCATCCACTTCGCATATGCAAGATAGTTCCTGAACTTCACCAGGTAGCGACGAGAAACTCTACCTCTTACCTTTCTTTCCATATGTGCCAAAATCTATTTCGTACCAAGACTTCATCTAATTCTTCAACCTTGAGCTGATCCTCATGAAGTAAGTCAATAGGCACATCGCCATGTAAAGGCTTCAATAAGTCACATGAAAGGCATTGTGTATTGTCCAATTTTCAGGTAGCTTCAGCCTGTAAGCTACATCATTAATCCTTTCAGAAACCTAGAAAGGACCATGTAAGAAATCCTAAATTTACTATATTTAGAAATGTGCTAAGGAACAGAAAGGAGACTGAAATAGCAGAGAACAAGGAATAATTGTATTGCTTGAGTGTCTGTAGTGTATCTCTAGTGTGTCATCCATACAATTGGGCCTCTCTTACATAGAGAGTGAAGAGTCACACATGAAAAGGTGTATACTCCAAAGTGTATGTGCATGACGAGGTGTGTATCCCTTATGAAAGGTGTGACCCTTGATGAGAGGGTACATTACAATAGGAGTGTCTCTTCAATAGAATGTCTCTTGTGAAGGGTTGTGCCTCATAGGAAGTGTCCCGTCGAAAGAGCATACCCTTCCACAAGTGTCCATTCATCAAACCATCCATAAGTCTAGATATAGAGAAAGGAATACGTCACAGATCGTGACATCTCCTCCCACTCAAAATAAGACCCTGGTGGAGATAATGAACTGATGCAGAAAATATCACGGTAAATTCTGAAAATACTGCTGTAAAATGTCAGGGTACTGCTGTAAGTCTTGATCAAATTGCCAAGTAGCGTCGGAGTCGTTCAGATCGCGCCAAAGAACAAGGAATTCCGTGATAAGTCGATGTCGAGTCTCTCGCTGTCAATGGTCCAGAATACGCTCACGAATAAGGAGAACATAATCGTCTTCAATTTCTGGGACTTTACCCAATGATGGTGGTAATTCCAATTTGTAACTTAAAGGTAAATTTTTCTTGACGATCCGAAAAGGTCCATAGTATCTTAGTCGCAACTTAGGAAACACAGACTTAACCGTCTTATAGTGATGTGGGGCTACAAATAATAGCACCATGTCACCAGTGTCAAATTCCAGGTGACGTCTATGTTTGTTGGTAGACTGTTGATACCGCTCTTGCATTTCTTGAACCAGTTTATCAGCTAGGGCCACTCGATGTTGAAGTACAAAATTCGTTGGTACGATGGGAGTGTGTCCATAAGCTGCTTGGAAGGGAGTCATGCTGATGGCACTATGGAAAGAGTTATTATAAGCAAACTCAAGGAGTGGTAGATACTCTTCCCAAGCTACTAGGCGTGACTGAATATAATGTCGAAGCATTTCTTCCAGAACTTAGTTGACTCTTTCAGTCTGGCCATCTGATTCTGGGTGGTAGGCTGAACTGAACAGTAGAGTTGTACCCAAAGATTCGAACAGCGAAATCCAAAAGTGACTGGTAAACTTAGGATCTCTGTCGGATATGATATTCTTGGGTAATCCATGGTGTCGGAAGATGTGTTGTATGAAGAGTTTGGCGATGTCCGGAGCCTGTGCACTGCTTTTGCAAGCAAAAAAGTGTGCCATTTTGGACAATCGATCAACAATTACCATAATCTAAGTGCTACCTTTGGAGGATCGTGGTAGTGTTGTAATGAAATCCATGGAAATACTTTCCCACCTTTCAGTTGGAACTGGAAGAGGCTGAAGAAGTCCTGCTGGAAGTTGTCGGCTTGCTTTCATTTGTTGACAAGATAAGCAAGATGTAACCATTTTGATGACGTCGCTTTTCATCTCAGGCCAGTAGTATGTTGCACTAAGTAACCTATAAGTCTTGTTGATGCCCGGATGGAAAGCATAAGGAACTACATGATGCTCTTTTGACAAAAGACGTCGAACATCCTTGTCATGTGGTACACAGATGCGATCTTGATAATACAAAAGGACGTCCGTAACAGAATAGGATGAGAAAATCTTCTATTCGGAAGTCGAAGGTTGATCTTTTGAAAGAACTTGTACTCCTGTGCCAGAGTCTTTATCATTGAAATACTTCCCTTTGAATGAATTCGGAACATCCACAGATAATGTAGAGATTACCATAGCTGATGCTAGAGTTAACCTACTGGGAGCATCTGCAACTACATTGCGCAGTCCTGGAATGTACTCAATGGTCATGTGAAAGTTGGCCAGAAACTCAACCCAGCGTGCTTGTCGAGCGTTCATGACTGGCTGAGTAAAGATATACTTTAAAGAGTGATGGTCTGTCTTGACCACCGAGTCGCCTCCCATGAGATAATGTTTCCAAGAGCGATAAGCATGTACAACGGCAAGAAACTCCTTATCATAAACCGGGTATCGGGTTTGGATATCGGAATGTTTATGGCTGTCAAAAGCAATAACTCTGCCTTCTTGCATCAAGACTACTCCTGTAGCGATGTCGGAAGCGTCAGTCATGACCTCAAATGGAACGTTTGGGTCAGCAATAGCCATAACTGGTGTTGTAGTGAGTGCTTGCTTGAGTTGTTGGAAACTATACTCTGTTTCGGGAAGCCATTGAAAAATTGCTGTGCTTTTCAATAATTCGGACATAGGAGCTGCGATTTCGGAAAACTGATAGACCTTTGTATGGTAGAAGTTTGCCAATCCGAGAAAAGAGGAGATATCATGAACATTCTTAGGAGTAGGCCAGTTTTGGATTACCTCGACCTTCTTGGGATCCACAGAGATGCCTTGAGCTGAAATAACCCAAATATTCGAGTTGGGTCTTGAAGAACTCACTCTTCTCAATGTTGATGTAGAGAGAATTTGCGCGGAGAACTACAAAAACTTGGTGAAGTTGTTGCTTGTGCTCATGTAGGAATCTGCTGAAAACGAGGATGTCATCGAGGTAAACGATGACCAAACATTCATAGTGTCCATATCGAAAAGCTGTCTTGTACTCATCGCCTTCTCGTATGCGAATTTGATGATAATCTGAACAAAGATCAATCTTTGAGAATTGTGTTGCGTGTAGAAGTTGATCGAAGAGATCATCGATGCGAGGCAATGGATACTTGTTTTTTATAGTGAGCTTGTTGAGGGCTCAGTAGTCGATGCAGAGGCACATTGACTTATTCTTTTTTTCCACAAGTGGTACAGGAGATCCGAAAGGGCTGCAACTGGGCCGAATGTGACCTTTGTCGAGTAGTTCGGTCACCTGTCTTTGGATTTCTTCATTTTGAGTGTAAGAAACCCGATAAGGAGGTTTCAACGGTGAATTACTGCCAGGAATAAGTTCGATTGGGTGATCCACTGGTCGTCGAGGTGGTAACTGCTTTGGCAATTCCTGTGGAAAAATATCCAGGTAGGGCTGGAAAAAAGATTGGTTGAGATATTCAGGAGGATCCTTTGTTGGTGTCTCCTCTACTGCCGTAACCAACAGAAGTGAAGGCTTTACTTGACGTTTACGAACCCACTTCTTTACTTGTAGTGCAGAGGCAACTGGGGTTAAAGGAGAGTCCCTAAAACCAGTTAGCTCAATAAGCTTTCCCTGGTGGACAAACTAGATAGTATGGCTGCAAAAACTGATTGATGGATCATAGTCGTAGAGCCACTGTTGTCCAAGTATGACATCGTACCGAGAAAGAGGCATGATGTCGAAGTTCAACTTCTCCGTATAATGTTGGATGCGAAAAGACAAGTTTTTGATCCTGGTGTTGCACAAGAAGGTAGTTCCATTTGCGAGTTCAATCTGATAGTCCATGAGACTAGGACTGGTGGTCAACCGAAGTTTGTCGACCATAGAACTAGATAGGAAGTTATGAGAGCAGCCATTGTCGATGAGAATAGTGACCGTTGTTCCACGAATCGATCCTTGAAAACAAAGTACTTGAGTGGCCAGGGACGACTCGGGGTTGCTGGCAAGGCTCATGTGGATGGTATTTGCCATTTGAACAGCTTTGCCTTTCTTGTCTTGTGCTGGGGTAGCATCTTCTGTTTGGGAAGTGCTAGGTTCTATATTGGAATTTTGCTTTGGTCGCTTGGGACAATCGAACCATCTATGGTCGCCTGTACAGATGGTACAAAGTCCTTTTGTGCTGAAGTTGTTCTTCTTGTCAGTGGCCGCACCTTTATGTTGGGGATGACGGTAATGACTTTGTGAAGAAGAAGAGGCGCGATCCTTGGAGGGGTGCTTCTGTTGGAATCCAGCATATGATTTCTGAGACTTGTGGGGATCTTGAGACTGTCGATGACCTTGATTGCCCGAGTTTTTTCTAAACCTGGGGTTATCTTGAGGGCGAGCACCTTTGGCCATAGTAGAGTTCTGTGTTCTATTAGCACTCTGCTTCCCTGTGTTTTGGAAATCTGTTATGCGCTCTGCGTAAGCAATAGCGCTAGTTGTGGTGGTGATTTTTGCTTTAAGGACATCAATGCGTAACGAGGGATGTAGGCCTGAGATGAAAGCATGAAGGTGATCATCATTAGTTAACCCATCAATCTCCAGTACCAATGTGGTGAACTGAGAGATGTAGGAAGACAGGGAGCTTGTTTGCTCCAACTGTCGGAGTTTTGAACATGCTTGGAAGTCCGCATTGGCAAGTATGAACTGCTTACGGAGTACGTGTTCAAAACGTTCCCAAGTTAACACACTTTTGTTGTCCTTTAAGCGTCTTTGCCACCATAGGAAAGTTGTATCCTTAAGGAGGGAGTCTGCCAAGGCAATCTTTTTGCCTTCTATGAGGTTAACAGTATCAAAGTACATGCGCAATTTTGCGAGCCATTGGTCAACTGTTCGGCAATTTCGTTAACCAATGTAGGCTTCCAGAAGTTTAATGTCGAGTCTTTTAGTTTTGGAAGCTTGAAGTAAACGGTAGAGGGCACGGAGTTCAGTGTTTTCTACCTCTGGTGGGAATGAGTCCACATAGTCGTCTGGTTACGTCACGTCATCCTCTGTATGTGTGGTACTGCGAGAATCTTGGAGCTGTTGGACTTTCTAGACCAAGTCGGAGATGTTGTCCTGAAGCTGGGAAATTTGAAGTTGAAGTAGTGCTTCGCCTTGTAAGTTGACTTCAGGGGTCTTTTTTGGACTTGAGTCGCTTATCTCCAGAGAGGTTGCACGCGAGCGTTGCAACATATTTGAGGTCCCTGTGAGAAAAGCACGAACCTACACTCTAGTTTGTACCATTCCTGGAAGAAGATTCACGCTGCTCCTTGAGGTTACTCATGTTGGAGGAGGCAAGAGAAGCAGGATGAAACCAGCCGTGGAAATCTGGTAAAGGAGGTCATGTCTGAGGTAACACTGGTGATGCCGAAATGGATGTTACTGCTCGTGAAAGTACAAGGATAGGTTACAGAGTCCACGGATCTGAGAAGGGATAAGGAGCTACTGTCGGAAGTGGAGGATATCTAGGAGGAGTGCCTTCAGAGTGTAAATACTGTCTTGGGGAAGGTACAACCTGTATGGGAGGATATCTCGGAGCTTAAGGAGGTGGAGAGTACCCTGGAGATGCTGAAGCTCAGGAGTGAAAGTCTCTCCAAAGATGGACAGCAAACTCGTGAGGAATATCGGGTTCTGGGTATCTACGTGTCTCGTGGAACACAACCTGGACTGTGCTGAGGAAGTAATGTAACTGAGGTGCCTCACGCAGAAGGTATAGGATGTGGTCCAAGTCATTGGAAGGGCACGTGACACAGAAGACCCACGATGCAAAAGCTCCGAAATGGGCTGGTTGTGCAATCTGAACACGATATTGTGTGGTAGATGATGCCTAAGGTGTCCTTGAAAGGACGGGTGAATTACCAAGGTTTCCATGCTTTAAGGAGAAGGCTTTCATTTGCTGTAATTTGATAATGAGCGTCAAATAACAATATGAAAGAGAATCCTTAGAAATAGAATGGAGAGAATCCACCTGGCATAGATTAGATCTGCCAATTAGTTGCATAGAATGGCCTGAAAATCTCCGTCCGGAGGTCCATTTACTATCTTTGCAGGTTCACGTTTAAGTGTGAGCAAGAAAAAGATGCCTGGCGAGACTTTCGACGCAAAATGGGGCGTTGGCATAGGCTGGGTGCAGAAAAGGCAGATTTCGTGGAACCAATCACGCTTTTCCTGCGTTGAATTCAGAGGCAAGTACCGGTGGGGTGCGAGGAGCAGATCTGGGCCTGGCTGGTCAGAATTGGAAGGCAGCAAAAGTGCGCTTTTCACAGGCTAAGGTGGCGAGATAAGCCATCAGGATTCAGCTGGTCTGAATCGCGATAGAGGGGCAGAAAAACTGCTGGGCACAGGTAGGGGAGGCTTAGAAGAAATTCGCTGCATCTGGTGCTGTACTTGCGGGCAACAAGGCTGTTGATCGCAGGTAATCATGGCCAATTTCTGGCACCTTGGCGCTGTTTGCAGAAAACGAGGCAGCAAGTTGACGATAGAGGCTGCAAAGGGGGTCTGTTCGATCACCAGGTCTTGCAGGCAGGTATGCAATAGAGCCGGCTGGTGCAAGCCATTGAACGATGCAAGATTGAGGCCTGACAAAGGGCACGTGTTGGCTGGAAGAAGATGGCGCAATCACGTACGGCAGAATATGGCGAAACAGAATTCTGGAATTCACGTTTTTTGATTTGGGCACCTAGTGCTGGGTGGTGGTTACCAGAAAATTAAAACGTGGGTTTAATTAACCCTTGGGTAGTCTAGGGTTAGGCCTAAGGTATGGGGCTGGTTTTCCTTTTTAGCCCTTTTAGGTACCCTTTTGTAGGGTGCTTGGTGCCAAAAGGTGTGCCTCTTCGAAGGGGTGTGACCCTTGGAATAGGTGTATGTTGGAAAGGTCACCTCCCCATCTGTAAGCCCCCAAATGAGGAGAGCGTGGGGGAGGGAGACCTAGGGCAGGATGTGCCCAAGAGAGAAAAAGGAAAGTACCTGGACGCATCAAAGTGGCTGCAACACATGGCGTCGAGACCATGGCAGATGGCGATGCATACATGGCATAGATCTGGCCTGGAAGAGACATATCTGGAGCAGCGCGAGATGACGGGGTATCCCGGTGTACAGGCGCCTACATGGCCAGCTATCTGGCAAGGTGTGTGGGTAGGCACATGGCCTGCAGCATACCCTAAAGATGGCGCAGGAATATGGCGGGACAGATCAGCAAACAGGTCAGCCAACAGTAGAGCTGGTTGGGGCTGGTTGAGCCAGCCAACCAGGCTTTGGTTAGGCTGGTCAAGAGGGCTGGGTCCCTGCATGGAACAAAGGCTGAAAAGGGCCTAGTGAAGTCCCTTATATAGGGCCCTGGTTGGGCTGGTAGGGACAGCCAACCAGCTCGGTTTTCAGCCAGAGACTGAATCGGCCAAAATAGGGCTGACCAGTCGGTATTTTTGCCAGGCCTCAGGGCCTATAAAAGGAGAGGCTCAGGCCTCATTTTAGCATCCAGCAAGTGCAGCTTCTAGCAGAGCAGAAAGGAGCAGCAGAGCACAACCCTTGGGGCCTACATCCAGAAGCTGAAGGAGTACCAGTGTTGCTGCAGACTTAGCTCAGTGTGAGGCTCAGACCTTGGCTGTCTTCTAGGGCAGCAAGGAGCTGAGGTCAAAGGACGGAAATTCTACAGAAGCTCCAGGTGGAGCACGTGGGCTCGAGTCTAGAGATAGCCAGCAAATAGGAGAAGGACCTTGTCGTAAGATCAGAGGACCACATCATTGGTGGGACTCTGGATCTGTCTCTTTTGTATTGTGTCCATATTTGTGGACGGAAATATATATTTTGGTGGTTTCTCTATCTGGTTGGTTCATTATCTATTGATGAGTCTGCACATCTATCGAATGCACATAAGTAAAGAAGTTTGTGCACCCACACCACATTGTGTGAGCTCTTGGGCATTACTATAAGTCTTCCGCTGCGTGTACCCTCTGTTGGGTATTTTCTAACATGGTATCAGAGCCCAAGTAGGAGGCTCACAGGTGTGGGAGCCTGAGCACATCAAAAGACACGATTTTTGTCGTGTCCATTCACATCAACTCGTGATGTGGGGGAGATGGAGAGGCCATTTATGACTTTAGGTGGGGTTGGCGCTAAATATTTTTACGCTCATTCTCTCCATCTCTTCCATGCATAATGTGCAAGGATCCTTCTAGCGGAGAAAGATGTATCAGATAGGCGCTAGAAGGTGGGGGGCATTTCCTACAGACAGGAGCGAAATTTGCTCTGATACCACTGTAAGAAATCCTAGATTTACTATATTTAGAAATGTGCTACGGAACAGAAAGGAGACTAAAATAGCAGAGAACAAGGAATAATTGTATTGCTTGAGTGTCTGTAGTGTATCTCTAGTGTGTCATCCATACAATTGGGCCTCTCTTATATAGAGAGTGAAGGGTCACACATGAAAAGGTGTGTACTCCAAAGTGTATGTGCATGAAGAGGTGTGTACCCCTTGTGAAGGGTGTGACCCTTGATGAGAGGGTACATTACAATAGGAGTGTCTCTTCAATAGAATGTCTCTTGTGAAGGGTTCTGCCTCATAGGAAGTGTCCCGTCGGAAGGGCATACCCTTCCACAAGTGTCCATTCATCAAACCATCCATAAGTCTAGATATAGAGAAAGGAATACGTCACAGATCGTGACAGACCATAGTACCTCATTTTCAGCTTTGTGTACACTTTGTCCTTGCCTTTCATCTTCCTGAGTTGTGCTTTCTGGAAACACAGTAGCACCCAATCGTCCTCTTTCAAGAGTAGCTCGTGGCGATGTTTATCTGCTGCCCATTTGTGCTTCTCCTGGCTTTTATGGAGGCCTGGTTTGACCTTCTGGTAGGCAGCATCCAAACTTTCCACAAATCTGTCCGCTTTAAAAAAACTATTCAAAGGGTTGAGGAATCTCCCTCAACTTAACACGAGGGTCTCGATTCTACATTTCATAGATATACTTTGGCGGGGTCCATTCTGTCTCCATACAGCCCTCTATCAGCTAAGTCTGCAGCTCCTCAGCCCAGTTCACCTCCTGGTCATAGGCCCAACTCGTGCTGCTCTACTCCTCCTACCTGCTCCCTGAAGTGCTGCTCCAAAAGATGATTTGTGAGGGCTGAATGGCCCCCTTTTATAGGCCCAAGGCCTGCTCCAAAAAACCGACCAGGCAGCCTCATTCTGGCTGACCAGTCTGCTGCTGGTCCAGCCCTTTAAGGGCTCTCAAACCGGGCCCTTTGGCCCACACTTCTAGGGCTCTGGCCCTCACATCAAGGCAAGGGCCAGCCCTTAGGTCTGCCCTATATAAGGCCTACTTGGCTGCCTCCAAGCAGCCCAACCAGCCTCTCTCTTGACCGACTCTCTCTGCTGGTCTGCCCCGCCTCTGCTGTGCCCCTTTACCAGCACCCTGTTCTGCCCACATGTGTGCGCCTTTGCCGCTGCAGCACTTCCACCATGTGTCACCTTTTCTCTTGGGTCCCTGCTGCTGTCCTCTGCTCCGCCTTATGCTCCTGCAGATCAGCCAGGTACCCTCCTCCCTTCTTTTGATGTGAGGTGCTGCCCATTTCGCAGCCCCCTCTTTCTTTTCTCTTGGGCACATGCCCTAGGTCTCCCTCCCCCACGCTCTCCTCATATGGGGGCTTACAGATGGAGAGGTGACCTTTCCAACACCTCTTGCCCCTCCTGCTCGAAGATGGTCAACGACCTCTCACGGTGTGGCATGCTTGCTGAGATTGATTACAAAATTGCAATGAAGGCTTCCTTCACCCAACACTACCAAGGCTCACCTCTATAAAAAGATAGTGACGATCCCGACAATGCAACCACTGTAACCAGCCCCTTAAAGAAACTAAAGCAAAGTAATCCTCATCTACTCATTCATAAACCTCATAAATAGCCACAATGCAAGCTTCAGTCACTTCCACCACTTAGTACTTAGAAATAAACTTCAACAATAACAATGGGGAGGTGAGAATGCCCTTGCTCAGTGAAAACAATGCACAATAAACCCATTGGAACCAAGTGCCTTGGCGACCCTTTTGGTATTTAATGCTTCTAAATGGAAATGCTTTACACCAGGGGGGCCTTCTTCTCTTCCTCTGACATCTTTTTCCGAGGCGATTTTCACCTCTATCCTGCAACAAATCTAGACTTGACAGGCTGCTCAAATTATCTGAATGTTTATGGCCTTCCTGTTTGCTGCCGCTAAACTTTTGTGCTTCCTGGTTACTGCCCTTGAAACCCAAAGTCTTCCCGTGCAAAAGGGCATAAGCTGTAGTGGATTTTCTATCAGATGAGACATATTGGAGACTTCGGTTTTGGTGTAGTAGTCCCGAATTTCCTAGGACAGCCCACAACAATACTTCTCGGTATGTTCGCACCTGTAAGAACTCACAGGCAGCAAGGCTTCCCAAAGCTTTTTATTGTTTGGATGCATTCCTAGGGACTTCTGGGAAGTATCACTTCCCCAAGGCTAGTCCCCCAAGCCAAAGGTAGTCACGGTTACCAAATTCACGTTCCCGTGACAAGAATAGAGTATTGTTTTCTTGAACTTGTTTCAAGGAAACGCTACTCATAAATGAGAAGTCTTGAGAGCCTGATGCGCTCAAGTATCGGTACAAGTGATCATTGGCCACGTGTTTCTTTCTCTTATTTGGGAATTGAAGTTGGAGTTTCAGCCAAAGAAGTCGAGGGGAATAGAGAGCCCTTGGAAGAAGCAACCAGTATTATTACGAAACTGTTGAGGTTATTTGCAAGGAAGATGATAAGCAGAGTATGGAAAAACTCATGAATTTCTATTATTATAGTCTTGTGACTGTTTTGGAACACCTTCCTTCCACCACCAGCATAAATGGCAAGAGTTAGGGCATGTGAAAGGCAAAGCCGTCAACTCCACAGAAAACAAGGGCATGTATTTGCCAAGAAAGAAAAAAAGGGTTCTGAATTTGCCAATGAATCATCTCTGCTGTTTTGCACAAAAACGACCGGCAGCTGAATGCTTTTTTAGTAAAACTTGCTGGGCCAGCAAGATTGCACTCCCCCGAGATGGGATAAGTGGAAACAGGTCTGAAAACTACCTCAAAAGTGGGGCAACAACTCAAAACAGTAGGCAGCCTGTTCAGAACAAAACAAACAAATCCGGTACAGCTCGAAATTATGACTGTAGCAGCCACGAAATGCAGTCTGCAGACTTCTTTTGTAAGTGGCCAGTGAAAAAAAAAGGTGCAGCAAGTCCCAAACAGCAAAAACGCCTTTAAAAATAGCTCAACCTGCACCATTTTGGCTCCAGATGAAGGCAGCCTGATGCAAAAGCCCTCCATGAGTGAAAGTTGAAACGCCTCCTTCAAGACAGCAAAATCAGATCGAAACCAGTCAAAACAGAAGCAATCTTCTCCGTTTTTGGGGCGGCCAGTAGAAGAACAGCTGCAAGAGGACGCTCCACACCAAAACTGAGCTCATCCACGAAAAAACAGGGCAGCTGATCAAAAACGGGATGGAGCAGCAACTTTCTTGCAACGAAATACCTGTCCCCAAGGGCACAGAAGGGGAGGGGAGGAAGGAGGAGCCAAACTGTGAATTCATTTGCTGTCTAGGCTGCTGACCGCACAAGCATAGGCATTTGACCAATTTGTATGACGTGCTAAGGTGGACAAGCTGATTTCAAGCAGTTAATCCAACTATAGTGGTGTTAAGCCTAATTTCTAAATACTTAGGACATGGTACATTTAGGACTTAGGATAGTACTAACTGTCCTAGCTGTGAATTCATTTGCTGTCTAGGCTGCTGACCGCACAAGCATAGGCATCTGACCAAACTGTATGATGTGCTAAGGTGGACAAGCTGATTTCGAGCAGCTAATCCAACTAAAGTGGTGTTAAGCCTAATTTCTAAATACTTAGGACATGGTACATTTAGGACTTAGGATAGTACTAACTGTCCTAGCTGTCCTACACTAATAGGCCTTAGCATCACTTCGATCTCCCTAACAAGTGACCACTTTCTTACTTCCTAACCCCAAGGCACCCCCCTACGGGCAATGCTACACCCAACTATCATTGATGTAACATTTCCCCCCCTTAAGAAGAGTTGATGTCCGTGGCAACGATATTATGAAATAGGTTTTGAGTTTTCTCTCACTTTCCCAGGTGGCATTTTCTTTTGAATCTTCTTTCCACTTTATAAGGTATTCTTAAATAACTGCATGGCACGCACACCTTTCTTTGATATCAGGAATTCCTTGTGGTTTCGCACTTTCTTCGAATTCCAATTCTCTTGTATGTGGATTCACTTAACTTTTAGCTCTATCCCGAGCTATACTATTCTAGGGTCGTTTTCAATCCACACTCCATAAACTTGTCGATGGCTTGCTTCAACCCATTGTCAATAGTGGCCAATGATTTTGTAAAGATTCTGCCTAGTGATGACTTCCAAGCAGCATAGGCAGCATTCAGTTCGGTGCTTTAATCTCAATTTGGGAGGAGAGCTGCTCCCTCCATTGCATCTCTTGTGCTTGGACCTCCTCATGGGCAGCTCCCTTACACGTAAGAAGCCTTTTTTAAGATTCACATGCCCTTATGGCATGTTTACAGCAGGACTTGAATAAAATATGCAGGCCCCCTTGTAAACCCTTTCTTAACTCTGCCTGTCTCCCTGCCACTTGTAATCTTCTCTCTTTTTAGAGCCGTTCAGAGGTTGTGCGAACATTCCACTAGCACTCCACATGCCCAAGCCCATGCACGCTCTTTGGGCCACCCAAACAGTCATTATTAACTCAGTAGCTGCAACTATGTCAGGTACACAAGGGTGAAAATGAAACTACCAAGGGAAATTTTCATTAGCCTTGTGACAAGTAGATTCGCCTTGGTAGGAGAGGCATTGCCTATGAGACCCAAAATGTGAAAACAATCACACCTCTAACAAGCTACTGATAAATATAAGAAAATAAAGGCAAGCTTGTGGAAGAGGACGTGGCGCGGTTTTTTGGGAAGGCAGCCGGGGGGGGCGCTGCTGTGCAGGGCGCTTCTCTTCACCTGCAAATCACATCATTTGTCAGTCATGAGTCACCCTCATGGGGTGATGGGTACCCCATTGGGAGTCCTAGTGTCTCTTGAACATATCCGAGATCAAATGCTAGCGTCCCTCAACTCCTTACTAAGCACTTTTAGTCATGGATAGCGTTGACGCCGAGATGCAACAATCATGGTACCACGAATCGGATAGGTGCTCGCAAGTCTTGTATCCAATGTTCTACTACCCTGGTGTGTCTAGATCTCAAGGTCACAATCCCAGCACACCCCAGCCACTTCTCCTCCTATGAAGAAAAAGTTAGTAATCTCATGTTCTCTAGGACCATGACCCATAGCGGACTTCACGAGTCTAGATCTGAGTGTACTCCATGTTCCAAAGTTGTTCCTCCCAAATCACATGTCATGTCAGTCTCACGAGTCACCCTCATGGGGTGATGGGGATCTCACTACGAGTCCTAGTGTCTCCTAAACACATCCGAGATCAAATGATGGCGTCCCTCAACTCCTTACAAAGCACTTGTAGTCATGGACAACATTGACCCCGAGATGCAACAATGATTGTACCACAAATAGGATAGGTGATCGCAAGTCTTGTATCCAATCTTCTTACTACCCTGGTGAGTCTGGAACTCAAGGAGTCAAGGTCACAATCCAGGCGCACCCCAGCCACTTCTCCTCCTATGAAGAAAAAGTTCGTAATCTCCTCTTGTCTAGGACCATGACCCATAGCGGGCTTCACAATCCTAGATCTGAGCCAATTGACCTCGTGTACTCAAAGTGCAGTACATCAATTCAAGCAGCCCCATTCAATTGATGCAGTTCCTCCAGGTAACGATTTGATGAAGATGAGACTAGATTAACGATATTGCATACTCCATGGCTATTGGTGATGACCCAAAGCAGAGCAGAAGGCCAAGACTAAGAGAGTCCCTCAATCCCCCTCCTTTTCCATCCTCATGTAGATCCGTTGTGCCCACTAGTGTGCTAAGCCAAGCTAATATACCAAAAGCACAGACTTCAAAGACTTGGCAAAAAAAAACCAAAACATAAAAAGACTTGGCAAAAGGACCATTCCACCACTCCCCCCTTTTGCATTGAAGGCGTCCAGATTCTGAAGTGCAGATTAATTGCACACCCACTGTGCTAATGCACAAAAAAATGTAAATTTTTGTTTCCTAGGTTTGAGATCTCTTTCTGCATGTAGATGGAATTGTCAAAATTTATTGGTGGTTTGTTTCTTAATTTGTAGCAGCCATATCAGCATGTTCATATGTTGAGAAGACATCATCTCCTCCCTCTCCAAAAGCAAATTTAATGTGCTTGCTTCTGCAGGATAGCATGGAGATAGAAGAGATCCTTGATCCCTAGCTTAGGGGTTCTTTCAATCTCCTCATGGCAGTTTTGAGACCCTCCTAGTACACCTCCCCGTGTTCCTCCTCATTGGGGGGGGCTCACAGGTGGGGAGGTGAACTTGATAATCCTAACAATATTGCAAATGTTTGAGGCTGGTAAGGCGGGATTAGAATGCAATTTTGCTTTTAGTGTTTTACAAACTGTACAATAAAAGAGAAAGATCTAGGCACCGTAGTGCTTGAGAATAAAATAGGCAAGATTGGCAAAATAATGAAGGGGAAACAGGGGCAATTTAGAGGACCTTTAGAGGCCTCTTACCTGGGAAATGTGGAGGGACTATATAAATCCCCATCCACCCCTATTTGTGTACTTTTTTATGTGAGATCTAATCCTATCTACTCCCACCTCCTTCCTCCTACGTGCTGTCTACACTCTCTCCCGATCTCTCTCTATCTTTCTTCCCCTCACTCCTCTCTCTTTTCCTCTCCCTCTACCCCTCTCTCTCCTATCTCTCTCTCTCCTCTTTCCTCTCCCCTCTCCTCTTCCCCTGCCATCTCTGGTGCTCCACCAATTCAGCCCCGGCCTCCTTTCATTGCAAAAAGCCATCACCACACTAGAGCAGGCCCCCAAACCTTGAGGACCAAATCCAATTCATGACAGTCCCTTCAAAGTTTCCTAGGACCGGCCACAAAAAACTGTACGAATACCTGGACCAACATATCTGTGTTAAAAATGCTCAGTCCCTAGAAATAAACTGGGTAAGTCCTTAAATGTTCCTTTTGAGGTGTTTGCACGCTGTGTCCAGAAAGCTTTGGCAGAAAGTATGCTTTTGAGATACCTTCTCATCTTGCTCTTGTCATTACAAGAACAAAAGCAAACAGAAAAATTTGCACACAATTGGATCTCACTTACCCAGGGATAATATCTTTGTATACAGCAAGCAGAGAAAGCATTGCCAGTCTGGCAATATTTCCATCTTTATCTGTACAAAACTCTTGCAGATCCTTCAATGAGTCAATGTTATTTTCTGGATTAGCAAGCACTACTGTTCCAAGCTCAGCCATATGAGCTCGTGCTTCTGCAACTCTCTCCTCTGCAGAAAGGTCATTCCTCAATTCTTCCTGAAAAAACAGCTTCAAGAAACAATTATAACCCAGTCCATCCTGAAGGAATGTATTCGACCAAAAAAGATCTGTCAATTCACACAGAAAAACTCAGAAAGTTGCAGTGCATAAAAGCCTTTTGGAGAACCGAAAAACTCAGAAAGTGTGGAGTACATGAAAAACTCAGAAGGCTAAATTGTGTATTAAACTTCTTTCACAAAACTCTGTAATTACCAGTGCCAATGACTGCAATGCTGGAGGTACATGAATTTCAGCAGTTTCCCCATTCATAACCTGTTTTGCCACTTTCCGTGCCCTCTTCTGCTTGTTTTTTAAATCAACTTTTGAACCCTTCTGTCTGCCCTCATCAGCTTTGTCTTGCTTATTGCCTAGCTCTCCAAGAGTTTGTTTCAAGGAAGCAGTCTGTTTAGCCTTCCGCACGAGTACCTTTCTGTCTTCCAGACTCAATGAATTTTCCTTTCCACCTATTCAAATCAAACATGAGACATCAGACTCTCACAAGAAACATAGAATGATATCTTGAAAAGCGGGAGGAGTATACAAGGGGGGAACAAAGAACTTCCATCAAGACTCTGATATCATGTTAGAAAGAAAGAAAGAAATATATAGTAACGTCCACGGGAGGCCTCGTGGGCCTATGGGACAAAGCGCACGGAAAAGCGAACTCATACAAGCCTCAATGGCCTTGAAGCAAAGGGTACGCTAATCTATGCTAACAGAATCATAATCATATCATATCAATCAATCTCTCCAGGCACTAGGACGAAACCGAAGCCTGGTACAGTGATGGCTCTCTAGTGGGCTGCGAAAATATCTCGTATCTGCGTCTGTCGAGCTGTCTCGAGCTGTGTCGGGGGGCACGGTCTCCTCGCTCTCTGGACTCTCTGGGCTATGTCTAGAGTGAACCCTCGTCTCTATCGATCTCCTCTGAGAAAAGCTGTGATAGGTCGGACCTCAATAGAGTGTACTCTGGGGGCTCTCTGTCGCACATGTGGCCTCTGTGTCCCTCTCTCGGCGGTACTGTGCCGGCTGCTCATCCAGACTGCTCTCATATCGGCTAGCTCCTCTCCCTCCACTCCACTGTGTCCGGGGGCTGACTCAAATGTATAGAAGTCTGTGACGTGCTGCTGTGCCCGGTCACCCTCTATGTCCTGTAGTGGTCTGAATAACCCCTGCTGCTCTTTGATCTGTCGTAGAAGCGCCTCCTTGTGTCGCCGCATGTTCATCAGATAGAGTCCAATACAGACCTGGTCATGGAAATGGATCAGTCGTGACAAAGGACCAAAGCCATTCCCTTCTAGGTAGAGACAATGGTAGCGTCCTCAAATCTCATAATAGGCTGGGCAAACACAAAGGAAATGCTCCTCTGTCTCAACCGCCCCTAGCATACATAGCGTGCAGATCCGCTGCTCTCCCTGCCTCAAACCTCAGCTGATGGGATGAAACCTACATCTGACCAATGGCAATCCTCAGTGCATGAGATACTCCTCTATCCTCAAGATACTGGGGTCTGATAATGAATCCCTCCTCTGATACTCGCAGGAAATGGTCGCGATAGAACTCGGTCTTGGTGGGGAGTTCATGGTCCTCCCCCCAAAGTCCGCGATGTGTGAAGCTAGAGGAACCGTATAATACGGTTGATCTCATCTTGCGGGATCAACTCAGGAGGTGCATCCATGCTGTACTAAAAGGAGGGAAGCCTATCCATCTGGACACCGTGCCTAGCAAGCCATGTAAATATGTGTGCATACATGTGTCTTCCCCGCTTTCTACGAGTCGTCTGGATGACTCTAGGGCCAATCTCGAAAGTCTCCAATGGGGTAAGTCCCACACCCTGTGGATGAAAGTCACTGTCTGAAAGATGGCGTCAACCTAGAGAGGCGTCATGGCGAACTCTGCCTATACTATCTCATGTGGAACTAAGGGCTTAGATCGGATCATCCTGGATCCCATCGTCACCTATAACCGCTCGAAGCTCCTCCAATCTGTCCTCGGAAGATCGCACCCCCAGAAAGGTGCTGCATACATGACAGTCGATCGCACTAGTGTGTCGAAAAGCCAGCCCTTCATTGGTGGATCTTGGAAGTGCGCCTAGAAACATTGCCGCTCTAGCCTAGCCAAAGCACGCCCTCGTGTGAGTCGTGCCTGGGCTGCATGTTTCATCGAGAAGATGGGTCCTGTGAAGACTGCTCCCAGATATATGTGTGACTGCACTATCTCCACTCGTTCACCAGCTCGTGAGGTGTTGAAGATCATAACCTTAGTTTTCCCAAGGTTAACCGTTAAATCTCTCTCTGCAAAACACCTCTAAGGCCTCCAGATCTCTCTGTAGTCCCTTTGCTGAAGAGGATATGAGGACTATATCATCAGCATATAGCAGTATCTGCATGAGGAGATCCCCTAGAGATGAGCCCTCACCACCTATGCGATCTATGAAAGATGTGATCTCATCAATGTAGAGTCCAAAAAGAGTCGATGTTGGGTCTGCGCCCTTTCTCCTCAGTGGACCTTCTGTGGTATATAAGCTCTCTTTTGCCTCAGAAACCCCTATTGACCGATATCAAAGCTCTATTGAACTAGCCAAGGATCTTGTATTTCATGCTCGGACAAAGTAAACCCTGGAGATAGTTCACTAAATTGCCCTAGGGGTTAAAATTAACTAAGGTAAAAAAGAGTGGTGTGGATCGATCTTAAGTTCTAGATTAGGATATCCATGATGTTTTGTCATGGACAAGGGCTAATGTGGCAAGCCCCCATACACAACCATCATGGATAAAGGGGATGGTTGCCACATGGCACCAATCCATTGGTTTATCTCATGTGGCAAGCCCCCATACACAACCATCATGGATAAAGGGGATGGTTGCCACATGGCACCAATCCATTGGTTTATCTATGCATTGTATAGTGGACACTTACATCATAGTCCAAGATCTGGATGAATTTGTAAAAAATGGCCGATGTGGATAAGGTTGACTCAATTTTGCACCCATTAAAGGGGATATAATTACATGGGATGTTGTGGCTCACTATATAACTTGTGCTTGTAGTTTCTGAGGTTTCATGCTTGGGGTACAGGAATTTCAGCAAGGCTAGTCAAGCGATTCCAAGGGCATACTAGCTCTACTTAACACTAGAACTCCCAGGGACACATGTTTGCGCTACTTTTCCTATGATGTGTGCAAATATTTAATTTTTAAAAGTGGATTAGTATAAGGGGGAGCGGCTTTTTTTGTGGTTTCAGAAATTCAATGATTCTCCCCCCAAATGGGGGGGGAGATAGGGATTAGGTATATGGCTCAGGCTTTTGGTATGCGCCAATGGAATGGTCCCAAATGTCTGAGGGACTTTGCACCAGCCCACCCACACATGAGTCTTCAACCACCAAACTAGAAGCTTTTTACGTAATTAAAGAGGGCTTCAGATGCCTAGGACATACAGGGTGGAGAGTCCCCTAGGTGCATCCAGAGGGGAGAGGCTTCCTTCCCTATCCAGTTGCAACATACATTTGACTATTGATGCTTTCAAACATATTCCAATTAATCTTCCAAGTGGAAGCATTTTTGTCTAGTGCGGAAGCATAAGCATAATTGAAAGACAAATAAGGACTCTGAGATGCTGTCCTCTGTGAGACGAACTACTGCCCACAAGGGAGGCTGTTGGTTGTAGATCTGCTGAACAATGTGTATGCAGCTGCTGGTCTACTAACCTCCACGTGTGCAGAGTGTCGACTGCACTGCTGAAGAACTAGCATTAGGAGCTGATGGAAACAATGAGGCTCAAGGCTCTATTAGACTAGGAGGACCTGATCTGGACTGACCAGTCTGTGGGTCTGACTGACCAGGCTCCTGACCTAGTCGACTTGCTCTGTGGTTCGGACGAACTGGCTTGGTTGGTCCGTAGACCCTATAAATAGGCCCGCATCCCTGCTGTTGTCCTTTGCATTTTGCTGCCTGCTGCTGACTTCTTGAGAAGGCAGCCTTTTGTCCCAGATGGTTGCTGATGCTTTGAAAGGTTTTGGCCAGGCACAAAACCGATCCCCCCCCCCCAAAAAAAAACCCAAACACAGAAACAAACACCCAAAAAAAAAAAAAAACTCACCGTACGGATGGAGTTTGAGGATCTCTGGGTAATCTGCTAAAAACTCTTCATCCAACCAAAATGCCTCAAACAAGCTTCTGTGTTTGAACTTGTATGCAGCAGAACTTGCTAAATGTGAAATCCAACTATTTGTTCATTGGCTAAGCTCATCTCTAATTTTTTGAATCCTGTATAGATTATACTGTCACGGGGGCGTGAAATTCCAAGTACTTTAATGTACTACAAGACCGTGACAACTTTGGTTTTAAAAGTCCAAGCATGGGCATAATAATGTGTAATTAAACGCGGCATGGTGACTAGCACATAAGCGTAATTAATCCCTAGGCCCAAAGGCATTCCAAGGAATTAAAAGAGTGGTTGTTTGGAAATGATGATGTGGCATTTTTAATGGGCCCCCTAGAAGGCATTGTACCTTCAGTGGCCCCCCTAGAGTTCCAGGTGGCTCTAGTGCCTTCTACATGCTCCTTTGCCATTCCTGGACCTTCCTGGGCCTTCTAAACTTCACATATGTGGTTTTCTCTCTCATCTTCTCCCTTTGTTGAGATTTTGGACTGGTTTTTCAGCCTGCTTCAGCTGAATTCCGTTTTTCTTCAGAACTCCTCACCCGTTTGGATTCCTCGACTTCCGTTTGGCCTGATGGCTTCCCCTCTGTCTCCCCTTCATAGTGATATGCTTTTCCCTCCGTGCGTTTGGTAGAACGGGCAGAGCTGAGCACTTCTTTTGCTGGTCGAATTTGCAAAAGTGGCTTTTTCTTGACCTTTTTGCTTCCGTTTGGCCCGATGGCTTCCCCTCTGCCTCCCCTTCGTAGTGATATGCTTTTCCCTTCGTGTGTTTGGTAGAACGAGCAGAGTTGAGCACTTCTTTTGCTGGTCGAATTTGCAAAAGTGGCTTTTTCTGGACCTTTTTGCTTCCGTTTGGCCCGATGGCTTCCCCTCTGCCTCCCCTTCGTAGTGATATGCTTTTCCCTCCGTGCGTTTGGTAGAACGGGCAGAGCTGAGCACTTCTTTTGCTGGTCGAATTTGCAAAAGTGGCTTTTTCTGGACCTTTTTGCTTATGCCGCCTCCTGGGCCTCTCCTCTTGCAAAGCTACAACTTTCTGTTGAATTTCGAGTGGTCCCACGCGCTGGTTGACTGGTTTTTCTCAGTTTTGGAGGACTTTCCGGCGATGAAACTTCTCCAAAACCTTCTCAATGCATTCCTCTCTGAAGCACGCTTCTTTTGAGTCCAAGAACTCCCATTTCTTCGTGACAGAAGTGCTTCTTTTCGCATTTTTCAGTGGAATTCTTGCTGGTCGGCTCTTGTAAATGCTCTTTCTTCATGCTTTTGCACTCCTCTTTGGCTCAGAATGCAATTGGGCATTGGCTACTATGTCCTCTTGGCGATTGAGGACTTGGTTCAAGTTTTCAGGGCTTGGTGAGTTGTGATTTTGCTGCTCCAATTTCTTTTTGCCATAAGCTATTGGTTGGCCTCGTGTGCCGCCTCTTTCTTGGCTCACAGGTGCCCAGGCAGTGCTACATGAGTCATTCTTTGGTTGGATACTTTGCTGAATTTATTTTGGAGCTTTGAAAAGCTTTGTGAATGCCATCTGGAAACCACTCAAAGAGAGTGCAGCTGGGGTGCAGTGTGATTGCATCTGGACAGCCAATGGAATTGCACTCGGAAAAGAGAATGCCTTTGGATTGAGCCTATGGGTTAAGTGCACTTATGTGATGGTGTTCTATGCTTGAAAGCCTTGCGAAGGCTTAGTGAATTGGGGCTGCGTGCTAGTTGCAGGGAAGGTCTCCCAGATGCAACTTGTAATCATTTCACTGTGAAATATAAAGAAATACCGAAAGGAGCGCCACGGTGTTTGGGGCCAATCGGGTGCACTTGTCTATGTTTGTTGAGCAGGGGCATTCTAGCCTCCATCCCTTTTTCAGTGGTTTTGTTTGTGAACAAATGGGTAAATGCCAAATGGTGATCATGCAATGGTTAATGGTTGTGATATATGCTTTGTGAGCTGTAAATAAGTACTGAAGTGATAAAAGGTTTAGTTCCACTACCCTCTAACTGATTAGAGGCCGGTTTCATATACCATTTCATTTCCATAGTTCTTCAGAAACAATCAACATCAAGCTGGCCCTGGACAAGAATTCACCTTTGAAGGGAGATAAAACGCCATTTATAACTCTATGGTATCATAAAGTTTAGATTTGCATGTTCTAGGTTCACCCAATTCCCCTTCCCAATGAAAGATATCCAAATCCGTGATGCCAATTGAAGTTGCTCGGGAACCAGACCACATAATGACAGGGTGAAAGAGACTTATACACAAGATCCCAATCAGGTTCAAGCATGACTTTGTCAACAATGGACAAACCTATCATTTACGTTACCTACCTTGCTTAGCCGTGATACCATGCTCATGATGAACAAAGAGGGAATTGGGAGAGGCTACTGCCATTGAAAGAGAGAATTACCTTCATCCTTCTTCACATGGGAAGTACGGTATTGAAGCTCTCCAGATAATGACTTGACTGGAAGGACATCAGCGGGCTCCACAGAATGGCCTTCGCCAGCTTCCTCTCTAAATGAAGGTGTGTACTTAGCTTTTTTCTCATAGTATGCCTCCAAGTTTTCTTCGTCCTTCTTTTTGGACTTCAGCCCGAGAACCTGCCTGCCCAAGTGAACAAATTGCAATTCAGATATTCTGAAGATAATCACAACATACAGAGCAGATATCCATAATGCAACAAATGAGGCTGCACATCCTAACACAATGAAAAAATCAACTAAGACATTTATAGTGATAAAGTAATGTTAAATCAATTGTTCCTTCGAGTACGAAAAAACTGAGACAGCCACACATCAAAGAGCAAAGCCTAGGATATATGATGCATTTGCAGATAGAGACGTGGTTCGGCGGGAATCCACTTGAAAGTTAACAAATGAAAATGCTGCTTTGTTAAATTTGTGGTTTCTTCCTTACTCTAAACCAGAGTCAGGAAGAAACCACACACACACACACACATATATATATATGTATACACACACACACATATATATTTATTTATTTATTTACGCATATATATGTGTGTGTGTGTGTGTGTGTGTGTGTGTCAATGCAACCCCACAGTGATCAAAACATAAATTTGTTAAAAATCATTCCTATGTTCTACGAATCTGGATCAAGAGCACAGTAGTTTTCTAAAGAAACACCAATTTTGCTTTGCTGACATAATTTCTGTTCCCCATGGGTTTCAGCAGCTAACCTAATTTTGCAGTAGGACACATGCATTAGGTCATAGTCGTGCACATGCCTTCGGCCAAACAGCTGCAGTTTTCCTTTTTTGTACACAGGTGGAGACCATAACGGGTACATTTATGGCAGCAAATCACATTTTGATGACCATATAATGGCAATCAGTAGAACAGCACTCAAATGAGGCCTAACCGTGGTTCTTTTATTGTGAATTTCAGCAGACTACAGTTTCATATTTGGTGCAAAATAGGTAGGATATGGATAGCATGGCCTATATTATCTTGGACTGCATGATGAGAAACATTCGCTGGCAAGTTGTTATAATAACTGCTGAACATACAATATCTTTCGTAGATGCATGGAATCTAGGGTTTCCTCAGGCTGAAGGATCTGCTTCTGCAACTGAATCTCTGTTCCATTGAGAGGCTTCGGTAGCCAGGAGTAGGCAGGAAAGGAAGGAATGTAGAGGCACTGGAGGTGAGGTACTGAACTGGGGAGAAGTGAGGGGGAGGGGCTTCATATAGGCACCAAACTGGCGGACCAGTAGGTCAGTTTGTTCAACTTTGTGGGGACATAAGGGCTGCCCAGGGACATGTTTGAAGACGTTATTATACTTTGACTAAGACAGGCACTGGAGGGTTTTTGGATCCTTTTTTGAGTTGATTTTGCAAGGTCACTGGACCCTTTCTGGAGCAGCAGGAGCCGCAGGAGGCTGCACAGTAGCAGGCCCCGACGCTGAAAGATGTGTGGTCTAGACCTTTTATAGGCCACTGGACCAGTTGGCCTGCAGACACGTCGGCCAGCCAACCAGGCTGGTCAGCCTACTGACCAACTATTAGAGTTAGGTTGGGACTCCTTGTGCCTTTGTGATCTACTGAGCTTTGTGCTTCTACTTTATTGGGCCTCCACTCTCCAATCCTAGGTTCTCAGGTCACCTTTAGCTAATTTTGCTATTATTTGTTACTCAGATCCATTTTGCCATGCTCTAGTGTTCCACACTAGGTACTGCCAGAGTTATTCAATCCTACTATCTGACATTAACCGACACGGCTGCTATTCTTTCACCTATAGAGTTGCATTCCTCTATCCGTCCATTGGTGATGGCGTACTTTGCAAGAACCTGTCTTTGGATGTAGTTGATGTGAAATTATGAGAGCGATTGCTACATATCAACATCCTCCACAAGCGGAACACTCCTCTTCTGAGGTTTGGTCAAATGCAATGCACATGAGGCATTTTCTTTCTTGATCTTTAGAGCCAATTGCTTTGCTAAGATCAGCTGCATTTTTGCGGCTGTCAGAACTGCAACACCAATGTCTTGCCTTTTGTGTGTAAAGTGGAGAGTCATGACATTCGAATCGACACTAAACTCCCCCATAGATCTCATCCAATCAGATCCCAAATGGGACCCATCTCCAAGGCAAAGGGATAACACGAGCTGCTTATTGGCAACCTTGGTCGATCTCCAAGGCTGCCAGCCTTACTTCTGCAAGGTCTTGGTGTCCCACTATCCAATAGCATATGAACAGTCCTGCCATCAATGTCACCTCTCAACCTAACTAAGTGTCTAAGCATTTTTGGCACCCATCAATGCATCAAGGGATATTCAATAGAGCTCTGACTGGACTGGGAGCATCCCAATACTGCTCCCCCTCATCCATTGAAGAATTTCCCTCAACCTCATTCCAGGTATGGAATGGCATAGCAATGTCGTGGATGCAACTCTGGAAATCTCAGACGGAGTACCAGCATTGGGCTGAGAGGTAATTCTCTCATTGTCCTAGATCCCTTGGCTGCCCAATGCAAACACACACCGAGTCATTAGTATGACTTGGGTCAAAGGGAAAATGGGGCATCTCGGGCTTCTCGGGCCCCAACCTCTGTATTTGCCCTACATCTTTGGCAGCATCTATCTCGGAGGTCAAAGGATAAGGAGCAAAACAGTGCCTTACCATTGGCTGTCCACCGGAGAAGTAAGGAGGTGTGTTTGCAGGCCACTCAAGCTCTAGGAGAGCATGCAGGCTGACAATGCTTTGAAGGTGTCACGAAGAGGAAGGAGAACAGTTTAGAAGTGACAAAGGTCCACATCTAGGCAGCACCTTGCTGCTAAATTGTGGCATACTATGTACAGGTTTTGTCCATCTTTAGTCAACATATATTTACTGTTTCTACTCTCATGAGCATAGGTTTGCATCTCTCTATGCACTTGTACACAATAACGAGAGAAGTAAGATTTGAAATAGCATTGTGCTGTTTCTAATGCTGCGTAGGGTGTTGGCTGTAGCAAGCAACCTCCACCTCTGTTTTGTAACACTGCCAGATCTAGATCAATGTCAGGCAATAGAATCGAGTCGTACTGAAAATCAATGATCGGTACCTGGAGGTGGCGTTGAAATCTCCAAGAAACTCGAGAAGTCCATGATATTTGGATATAAGGGAGCATACGGAGATGCTTCTCTCTACTCACCAAGCTCCCTACCAAAGTGCGAGGCCTCCAAGGAAAAGTAGCAAACTGCGATGAAGTATGCTGCGATGATATGCTCCTAATCCGGATCCAAAGGAATCTCGCATGTGGGGATGGGTCGTGCCACTCCACGGTGATCATCCCAGTCAGAGATGATCAGTATAGAACTGCTACACTGCCCAATCCTCATACCCCTCATGTCTCTCTAGTCTCATTCTGATACGATAACTTGCATGTGTAACCACAGGCTGTTGGTAGTGGGTGCTCTAGGCTCTGATGAGTCTCTATGTAGAAGACAATGGCTCATCCTATGTATATGACTCCGAGAAGTTCCCTGGCTCTCACCATAAGGTTCCATTATAGCTCCAAATGGTACAATCGGAGTCTCACTCCTATCAGTCTCATAGACCCCACCTCAGTAGGTGAGTGTGTCAACAAGCCCTTATCTAAGGCTAGTCAAGAGCCATCCCTCACGTACCACTGCCCAATTCCACTCTCTACGGGCGGCATCTTGCTGCTGTTTGTAGAAGCACTCGTCTCTCCTCTACCAGGTGACCCAAGGATGGAGGTCACAAAGGTGGTGGCATCTGAAACCGTGGAGCTGGTGCATGGAATCTCGTGGACCCTGATGTTGAGCCTTAATGACACTCATTGCTAGTGGGTATATGCTAGTGGCTGAGACCGCTGCCATTGCAGGCTCACATTACCCCAAATCCACCCACCTGCATGTTTGAATCTATCGAGGCTAATGATGGAGAGCAAATCTGAGACAAGAATGTCAGATTGATGTTGAGCTGAATAGATTCAGATTGATGTTGAACCAAGGTATATGCCTCTTTTATAGGCAAAGGAGCCTTATCCTATGACTCAGTCAACACACACTTGGCATCACTGATGATGTCAAACACAAGCACGTGGACATCATAGATGATGTCTATTAAAAAGACAATCACTAGAACTTATTCTCACTCGTACATACCAAACCACAACCCTGTTCATACTACAGACACCAAACCCCCCCTCGGACCAAAGGTGGTCAGACCTTCGGAAAGAAGTACCAATCTCCAACTTCACCGCAATACGGGGCCTGGAGTCCACACCTCCCGTTTCACAATCAATCAGCTTGCAACAAATAGCTGAGATCGTCGTCAATCCCCACCCCCTAGGGTAAAGCTGGACATTACGAAGCTTTTTATAAACAAACAAAAAATAGAGTCATATCTTAGGGGGGCTGCCCAAGGCAGAGAACCTTCATTTTCACATACATAAATAGAGCACTTAGAAAACATACTCTTCATCCTGAAGATTAAGGTCTTTGAACAGTGCATGCATTTATTTTAATGTCTCAACACTGGTTTCTTCTTCTTCATCTTATGCAACCAGATTATGTGAGAGATTCAGAAGAGAACTGACATTTCTAATCCAGCCAAAGCCGCAGCAATAAGGCTATGCAGGGTAGCAACAGCAGCACACAACCGAACACATCAAAATTTTGAAAGCGACGTCAAATCAAGTATGTTTGAAATGATTCGAGCGCCACGTAAACATACTTAGTAATAGTGGACGTATCGAGGTTGGAAAGGAACCCAGCATAGCGGCCATGCTGAGTAACAAATCTAATATCGTCGTCGGAAATATTCACGTCGTCTGCCGCAACCTCGGGAGGAAGCAAGGGAGTTGTATGTGCATGACTCTGCCAACGCCACATTATTAATGCGGTTACAGAAGATAAATATTACAGAAAACCATGTTTGGACGGAAAAGGTGGTGCACCTGCGACTTCCGATTGCGTTTTCGGGAGGACATAGCTGCCGTTTTGTGGGCAGAGGGATGCACCTGAGAAAGGCGACCTACATTCAGTCCTGAGTGTGTGATTTTCCGCCGTTGTCGAATCGTTTACAATGTTTGGCCCTCGTTACACATTAAATTAAGTCATGAGGAGCAGCAAAGTTGATGAAAAACTCTGTCGCTCCTTTCTTTTAGTGCTGTCTGATATGTTGATTCTTCTGGATCCTTGTGTCTCCCTTGGCTCGCTCCCTGTGTGCGTTGAGGGAGCTGTCGTTCAATGCCGATAACAAGATGCAACTTTTGCACCACTAGAAGAAGCCCTAGATTTCAGGGTTGTCCGCCCTGCCCAAGCTTATGTTCGCTACCGAAAGATCCTGTCGCAGCCTTGAGTTCTCAGTCACATTTGTGCAGCTTGATGGAAGCCATTGAAGGTTTAGGGAATGATATACTTTTCATCATAATGCATTTACTACATACTTGGCAAGGCTTGACAGATGGTATTTGTTTTATCCACAACAATATGGAGATTTTAGCCCTATCTCCTCATAGATTTCTCATTGGGCTTGTCAGATCATGCCCCATTATGGATAAATCTGCAACTTGGTATGCCACTGGATGATTTGCCAACTCTTTCCAACAGATTACTGCATGTTAATCAAGCTTATTTCCGACATTAATATTTCCAGCAAATGATCAGACTTGCAATTCATCCCTTGCCTTTGCATGCCCAGGAGGACATGAATTATGCTTGGGACAGTTTTGTCTCTCGTATACAGAATGTCATTAGGGAGTATGGAAACTGGCACATGGCTACATGGAGGAATGAGGTCAAATGGGCAAAAAGGACAGCACAACAATTGACTGAATTTTCACATTTAAGGCCTCTCTCTGAATCAGAAAATGATTCCCTTTCACATGCTCGGATCAAATTGACTGATAATGATCAGAGGAAATTGCACAAATGGCAGATTAGAGCAAGAATGAAGCCCCTCATGGATAAGGGCTGCTCATCAAAAGCCTTCTTCCAGGGACTGCATGCTACTCGAAAGAAAAACTCATGTCTAAGGGTAAGGAAGCTAGATGGCTCTTGGACGCACTCTTTCTCTGATCTCCAAGATGAATGCCAAAATTACTTCCAAAAATTGTTCTCTACCCCTGGCTCCCCATCAAATCAAATGGCTAATGCGAGGACTGAATTTCTTCAATATGTTTCTGAGATAGTGGAAATGGATGATGCTCTTACATTCAACAGACCTTTTACTGACGCAGAACTTGATAATGCATTGTCCCACCTCGACAAATACAAGTCCCCTGGCTGGGATGGTCTTACGGTGGAATTGTATATTTCCTTTTGGGATGATTTGAAAGATGTTCTCTTACAAATGATCAATGTTGCCTGGCAAGAAAATCACTTGCCGCACCTTTGGAAGCATGGCATAATCAAACTTGTGCCCAAAAAACATCTGTGTGACCATATGTCAGATTGGAGGCCTATTACATGGATGCCTATAGTTTACAAACTCATTGCCAAAATGATTATGTATAGGCTTCATGGGATACTGAATGCGGGCCTTCATCCTCATCAGTATGGGTTTGTGCCGCGAAGACAAATCCATGACAATATTTCCAATGCATTGACTGCAATTGAATATGCTAAGTACTCGCATCAAGATGTGCTCATATTGCAGGTAGATATCACTAAGGCATTTGACACTATTCAATGGGATTTTATCTCTCAAATCATGACAAAGTTGGGCTTTGGTCCCAAGATAGCAAATGCAATTTATTGGCTTTATTCTGGCTCTACCTCTAAGCGCATTCTTGGGAGTCATCTATCTCAGTCATGGACATTGGGTAGATCAGTTAGACAGGGCTGCCCTCTTAGTGCTCTCTTCTATGCCATTGCGACCCATCCCCTCTTGATGTATCTTGATCATCTTACAAACACAGGACAGATCACTGGTCTTAAAATCCTTGGGGCTGCATCTTTTTTGGCATAGGCATATGCTGATGATTCCTTCTTTATGCCACAGAACTCTCCCTCGAAAGTTCACATGCTTATGACCACATTATCATTGTATGGATTAGCAGCGGGATTGCATGTCAACTTTGACAAATCTAAATTGCTTCCCCTGAAACAATGTGACTGGCATTCTATTCTCTGGCCAAGTTAGGTAGTGCATTCCAAAGATGTAGTTAGGCATTTGGGATATCCTATAGGATGGCATATCACCAGGAAGCAGCATTTAAAATGGACCTTCCAAAGACTTCAACATAAACTGGAATATTGGAAAATTTCTACTTGGCCACTTCATCTCAGGCTCAGAATAGTACAGTCTATTGTAATGTCCTATGTTCAGTTCTTTTTGCCTTTGCTACATTGGTCCTCTAGAGATATTTCAGCCTTTATGTCTCAAGCTATGGAGCTGTTATGGAGGACAAAAACTACTGTGAAAGCATTGAGACTGATGAAGATGGAAATGGTGTGCTCTCCTAGGATGCATGGGGGACTTAATGTTCTCAATATCAAATATATGTACTTGCAAGGAAGGCGACTATGCTCCATACTTTTTTCCGTCAACAACAGCCATGGACTTGTATGATAGCATCCATGTGTGTCAACATGAGGACATCTGCTTATGGCCATTGGACTACTGATCATTGGGAGGTTGTCATTAGGATATTTGTAGGGAAGATTCCTGGCTGCCCTTTCTCTACTGCTTTGATACTTGACTGGAAACAAGTACTTTCCAAGGTCAAATGGGCTCTTGATAATCGCAAACTTAGTGAGGAAAGAAAGTATTCATTGGAGTGCCATCTTTGACATTCCACTTGCTTTACAGGAACCTGTTCGGGCATATAATCTCATGAAATTGGGAATTAGATACATCAATGATGTGGTAGATGATCAGGGCTATGTCTTATCTTTTCCTTAGGCCACTGCCTCCTATGCATTGGGAATGCATCATAGGTCGATATGGAAGAAAATTGCAGATCTCTTATATCCTTTTCTATATGTTCCTCCTATGGCTGACATAGACAGGCTTATGGATTGGCAATTGCACCCCTCTGCTACATGCTCTCATCCTGTTCCTCTGCTTGTTTTGACCTCCATCAAAGCCTACAAGCTTCTTCAGCCTACTCCATGGATTCAGCAATATTCTAATACTCTGTGGCATATCAGGTAGCCCCTCTCATGGTGGCAGAAGAATCTCCGAATATTATGGAGGTGTAAAATGCCTTTGAAACAAAGACTTTTTCTTTGGAGATGCATGACCGGCACATTGTCAGTGGGAATCACACTTGCCAAATGTCACATTGCACCATCCACATGTCTATGGTGTTAGGCTCCTTTAGAGACTGTCCCTCATTTGCTTTGGCACTGCCCATCTTCTAGGAACCTCCTTGGGAGAATTTCACATCATCTTCGGCTCCGTTTCCTGAGTCACAGATTTGGGAAACATTTTTGGTTATTTGGCAGATTTATGAGGTCTTTGTCTCAATATTCACTATTTCTCTCATGGGTGAGATATTGGGCTCTTTGGACAATTTGGAATGAGCATAATTTGGCATACTTGGGCTGCCAGATTTGCAAGTCATATGAATCTTTTAGAGCCTCATTGTGGCAATCCTTATATGATGACTGCCATTAGGGTGATATACATGCTTCTTGCATAGAGCTTTTCTTTTTATGCTTCTGATCTTTGGGATACTCTCCATTTTGGAGACTTCCCATCTTGTAAATTTATGAGAATATAAATACAATGCACTGGATTTTACCCAAAAAAAAAAGAAGGTTTAGGGAATGGGAGCCAGTGAGGGTTTAGGGAATGGGAGCCAATCCCGGGCACACCGGAGGCCCGCAGCGGTTGCCCGGGTTCTCGATCACGATTGGCGATGACTGGGGTTGATTACCGGTCGTCAGCGGATGTGGGAGGCAGAGGTGTACATGTGTTTATTGCGGGTTGGAAGACGATTTGGCATGATAGCGGTGCGTGGTTGTGAGCGTGGCGGCGACGTGTTTGCGTCTGGGAGTTATGTGGTGGGGCGATAGGTAACGTGTTGGTGCAGGTGCGGCTTATTTTGCGAGGTTGTGCACGGTGTTTTTGGTGCTTTTTGCTTATGTGTGGTAGTTGTGTGTGCGTGCGCGTGTTGGAGGCATGCTTGTTTTTTATTGGGTGCATTTAGTGTGGTGGCTGGCTTTTGGTTGTGTGGTTAGTTGCGTACATGTTTGTGAATGGGTTCTACTTCGTGTCTGTTGATTTTGGTTTTGGGTCGTTAGATGTGTTTTAACCAGATGGTTCTAGCTTATTTGTGTTTATTTTCATTTGTAGCCGTTGGATTGGATGTGGTTTGACGGTTGGATTTTCGTCTTGGCTTAGTGTGTAACTTTGTTTCTGTTTGTTTCCTCATGGGAGTTGATGATGCGTGGGTTGTCGGAGGTGACACTAGAAGTTTATGGAGCTAGCGATGGTGAGTATTGAGCATGGCGATTCCCTTATCACCTCTTCTATTATTTATACTGGTTTAATCTGTGAGGTCAATGAGTGTTCAGTGGGTGTGGTGTTGTGGTTCTTTGGTCTGCGATGGATGGTGTTGATGTGCCATCTTTTTTGTTAAGGGTATCTACTGGAGTTTTTGATGATTTGGAGTCGGGTTTTGTTGCTAGTTCGGGTATTTCTTATTTTGAGGCTTCTGGAGGTGATTTGGGTGTTTCTAATGTCGCATCGTCAGTAGTGTCTATTCCTTTCTTGGCTATTGATGAGGATAAGGAGTGTATTATTAGTGAAGCTAGGTCTTACAGGAACATTGCTAAGGGTGAGTCGTTGTTTTTCGAAATGTGGAGGCAAGTGAATGGATTGGATGTCTCGGTGAGGTTAGAGTGCTTGGAATATAGGGAGCTGAATGATCTTCTGAAGCGGTTATGTTTGCAAGTGGTGAAGATTGACGGGAGTCTTTATCCTCCGGAAGCTTTGATGGGTATGTACCTTGTGTTTTGATTGGATGTTGAGAAGGGAGCAAGATGTGAGGGTTGCGGCTTGTGGCAAGATGGAAGTTTCTTTTGACATCGTGATGAATCCTATGTTTAGATCGAGTCAAGTGGCTATTGTTTCTGCAATGAATCGGTCTGTACAACATGGTACTAGTGCTTAGAATGATGGTAGTTCTATTGTTGGTGTGGGGGAGGAGCATAAAATTTTATAGGATATTGATTTTAGCATGTATCATCCTCATGGAGTTCTTCGCACATTATTGCTTGTCCAAATTCTGTATCCGCGAGGGGAAGGAACTTCACTTCGTGTTGCAGGCGGATGTCTTCAGGAACTCTTATGAGCTTGGCGACCACGTGGAGTGAGTTTCTTTTGCTTTGCTTTGTGATCAATCGTGTTTATGTTGTCTATTGTTGTTTTCTATGTGGAGTTTGCACTCCTTGCTATAGCTTACAATGAAGAGCCTTTGTGCCATAAAGATGCTTTTGATAGCAAAGAGTGGATGGATGCAATGAAAGCTGAGTTACAATCTATTGCCGAAAATGACACATGGGAATTAGTAGATCTCCGACCTGGCAAGCACGCCATTGGAATGCGGTGGGTCTACAAATTAAAAACGAAATCTAATGGCAACATAGATTGATACCCGTCTTGTTGCAAAAGGGTATGCCCAACAACAAGGCATTGACTTTGAGGAGACATTTGCTCCCACCTCTAGGATTACTACCATTCGATGTGTCATTGCCATTGCAGCCCATCATCATTGGCAAGTGCACCAACTTGACATCAAGACCGCTTTTCTTCATGGGGATTTGCAGGAAGAGGTCTATGTCACACAACCTCCTGGCTTTGAGGTTGTTACTTTTGAAAATAAGGTATGCCAACTTAGAAAAGCCCTTTATGGTTTGAAGCAGGCACCCAGGGCATGGTATGCCGAAATTCATGCACACTTACTATCCCTTGGTTTTCAGAATAGTCCCACAGAACCCACTCTTTATGTCCGTGGGAGTGGATCTGATTTTTTAGTGCTGATTTTATATGTGGATGATATGCTTATCACGGGCCCAAATACTCAGCAAATTGCACCTTTCAAGGTTGATTTGCAGCAGATTTTTGACATGTCAGACATGGGACGGCTCCATTATTGTTTGGGCATTTAGTTCGCTCATGTTGAGGGGTGTATCATGATGTCTCAGTCCAACTATATTGGACAGCTCCTTGATCATTTTCAGTTTGAGGATTGCAAGCCAATCTCTACTCCAGTGGACCTTGGCTTCAAATTCTCAGCTCATGATGGGAGCCCACCATGTGATATCACTCTTTATCAGCAGGCTATTGGATGCCTGATTTATTTATGTCACACCAGATGTGACTTGCAGTATGCGATATCTCAGCTCAGCAGATTCATGCACATGCCCAGTTCACAGCATTGGCAGGCAGTGAAGAGAGTCTTTAGATATATCAGAGGCACTCAGGATTTAGCCCTCTTCTATGGTGATCAGGGTTCACTTACCATCATGCATGCTTACATGGATAGTGACTGGGTAGGATGTTCCGACACCAGAGTGTCACATACTGGCAATTGTTTTTTGCTTGGCAATTCATGTATTTCTTGGCTCAGCAAGAAGCAACCGATAGTTGCCACATCTAGCTGTGAGGCTAAGTACATGGCAGCTTTCACCGCTATAGTAGAGTGTGTTTGGCTTCGACAGTTACTTACAGATCTTGGTATTCACCAGACATCCTCCACTATTGTCTATACTAACAGCCAGAGTGCTTTGGCCATTGTGCGTAACCCAATGTTTCATGCGTGTACCAAGCATATTAAAGTTCACTATCATTATGTTCGGGAGCGGTTGTCAGCAAGAGACATAGAGTTGTCCTATCTTCCCACAAAGGACAACATTGCAAATATGTTTACAAAGGCACTTCCTCTTCCCAAGTTCGAAGTCTTTTGATAGGCTTTACACTTGGTTTCCTTTGTTACATGATCTGACATTCCTTGTACATTCACAGGTGGCTATATCCTTTTGGATGAACATGTGCCACCATGACCAGAAATTACCAGGTATTTTGAGACGTTTCCAGAGTACTTCAGCCCACCATCCCATGGAGGGGGGTTTGTAGGCCATCTTCTGGTGGTCCTAATGATGCCCTATAAGCCATGGTATGTGCCTTGTAGGCATAAGAGTAGGCACTTATAGTGCTAGTGCCTTTTAGGCCACATAGGACACTTCGTCCTAGGTCTAGGTACAAGTACTTTGTACTTGTGTGTTATCTTTTATCTAAGTTTTGACGTGACTACCTATCTATTGACTCATTACGTACATGCACTCTCTCCTTCTTTGTTTCATACCTACAGGCATCCTAAACGATTCAGATGGTCTAGAGTAACCACAAAACCTTGACAAGTATACCTCGCAGCTTGTATTGCTCATTGACTATAATCTTGGAATCTAGTTACCATGGGAAACATGTGATAGATAATCCTAGGGGGTTCCCTTAGTTTTTAGCGATTGGATAGATTAAAATCAAGGTAACATTGATATAAACTATGAGGTTGTCAAGTTTAGCCTTCACGGAACAAGATTCAAGTGGGGGAAATGGTAGAATTTGCCAGTGATGTGAAAGGAGGGAGCAAGGAAAGCCAAGATGGATGCAAGATCGAAGGATGGCAACACCTTTATTCATATGGCTATAGTCCATGTGAGACAATATTGTATAGACTTCAATGAGGATCAATTATTGTATTGCCTTATTCATGTATTTGTTGGACTTCAGGTTCCAAAATATGAACATTATGAAATCAATAATAAATCACTACCCTTGACATTTGCAAGAAGGATCGGGTCCTCATAAACCTTGTGTCGCATCTCATATCCACCATTTTACTCTTTCACTTTTTTCCTTGAAATTTTGATAAAATAATAAGATTCATGTTCAATTTCAAGTTAGTTGTTATGTGCTCCATGATGCAAATGCTGCGTGTTGCCACAAATCTAGCTAGCTTAAGGTTGTTCTTTGCCCCAAGAGGTGACGGAAGGTGAATGGCTTACACAATGGGCACCACCCACAAATCATGCACTAGGCCAGCCCACAGTCGAGCTGCATCCAATGTACCATGGACGGCTCTAATCTGCAAACACCTTGAGGCTTAGTAACACCAGGGTGGAGGAGGAGGTTAATTACCTTACTAATTAATTGAAATAAAAAACTTGATCCATAATGTTCCCTTAGGCAATATTGGGTTCACCTCTCCTAACAAATTCAATTAATTAATTAGTTTTGGTGCATATAGGCTTAATTAAGCTATGTTTATCTATGGCTTAATTTATTTATAGTTTAATTAACCTATGTTTCTCTATGGCTTAATTTATTCATGCATTAATTAACCTATGTCTCTCCATAGCTTAATTTATTTTATGCATAGACCAAACATTTAAGAGCCCAGTACCAATATTTGAACCCAAAACTTTCTTTTTCCCAAGCAAGAGCCCTACCACTAGGCTATTAAGTAATATTCTATGCCTCTTTCCTTATAATAGTATCATGAATCCCCCTCCCCCAGAGGGGGAATTCATGAATCCCTCATCCCCCTCCCCCAGAGGAGTGAAAATCTACTCAGTTGAGCATAGGCCAGCATGCCGCAAGGGATGATGTGAGGGTAATGGCCTCCCCCAGTAGACTTAGCTTCCAGTGATTCCACATCCAAAATGTCGCCATTAGCCTCGATTGTTTGACAGCTAATTCTAGCTTTAGCCACACACCTCTAGAGAGATGACATCTCCACATGAGGTGCTGCATGTCCTCTAGGGCTACCTCACAGAGAGGACACACTAGAGAATCCAAAAGGAAAATTTCAATTCTACAACGGCGGATAGGGAGCCACTGGTGAAGTGCCTTCCAAAGGAGGAAGCATGCTTTGGTGGGTAGCATGCTTTTCCAAATATCCATGTGGCGGCTATGGATCCACTAGGTAGGGCTCCTCCTGGATTGCTATTTCCCAGTGAGGTCAAAGCCATTTCCAAATCTCCCTCTAGCAGTGGATCCACCAAATAGAGCTCCTTCGGGATTGCCATTTTGCCATTGAGGTTGAACTTGGGAGGGGGTTCCAAGTCTAGCAGGTGATCATAGATAACCTTGGCTAAGATTCAGGTGAGCTGAGTGCCTAGCCTCCACATTTCAGCCCGCCACATTGACAAGGGGATAGGATTAGCCCTATGATTGCCTTTACCTCTATACCATATGACAATAGAGGTCCACGAGGTGTTAGAGTTGGAAACACAGGGTGCAACTTGCTGAGAAGTGCATGGTTACGGGACCTATAATCGCCAAGGTTGAGGCCTCTATGTAGCTTAGGGAATTTGAGGGTGTTCCAAGGAATGTGATGCAACTGTCAACTGTTCCCCGAGAGGAATGCTTGAAGGACTTGATTGATTTTGTGCCCATGGCACTTGGCAAAGTTCCACATAGAGGACAGAAACATGGTGGTTGTGGCTAGCACATGTTAGATAAGGGTTTTCGCATTCTAGCATAGCGAGAGACCATTCTAGTACCTTGAGGTGCTGGTGGGCTTTGGTTTTGGTTTTATTTGTTTCAACCCTCTTTGGCAATGCCGCATTGCTACTGTGCCTCAATGGTGGGATTTCCCTAAGAAGATCCATCCACCTGGTACCCCTCCTCTTTGACCTTGTTAAGGCATTGGAGCTCCCTAAGGGTGGTCGTAGCTCTTTGTGGATTATGGCCAAGACAAGCACAGTGTTGCTGCCCTTATGCTTAGATCTGACTTCGACCACCCCTTGATTGGTCAAAGGGGTCCCTGGTTCATTATCTGGGTGCTCCCATTGGCGTTGGAGCTTGTTGTTCCATCAGTTACCTCAAGATTCCGCCATGTTGAAGTCTCCCATGACTATGGACTCCCCTACTATGAGTAGGTGTCGCACAGTAAGGCCTTGTAGTGAGTTTGGAGCATAAAGGGAGAAAATATCATAGATCAAATGCTTGTGTTTAAATTCTACCCCAATATCATTATGACAAATAAGAAGTAATACCTGAACAATACAGCTAACTAAGTCTTTGTATATACCTTTTCTTTTCAATAAATAAGAAACTTATGTTGATACTTGTTGAAAAACACCATACAAATCAACTTCCAAGGGAGCCAAGGATGGTAAGTACAATGAGAAAAAGCTAGATATCAAGAAAGAACTAGCCTGTATTAGAGAACCATCTCAATGCTTAAGGAACCTTGAGAATAGGGGCTAACAACTAACATGGTGGTCCATACATCTAGTGGATATCTCTCATGGGAAGGGTGTGAAAGATTCATGCAAGCCAAGCCTTGCAAAAATGCTCTTACCTTTTGGTAATTGCTCTCAACCTTGGAGTATCGTCTCAGTATCGTGCTCCCCAACGCATAGAGTAAAGAGATGTCCTGGCAGATGGCAACTAGGGTAGTCATCAGAGGGACCGGTTGGCCGTCCATCACCTAATTGCACCGTGCAACCTAGATGTTCCAGGCTATGATTTTGGACACCATCTCCCAAACATTGTCCTCTACCACGATGATATCGGGCATACACGAGAAGTTGGTGGTGCATCGTATAATTCTATTTGAGAGATATGATGACCATAGACCCTGTATGTTGGCAAAATTGGATAAATCGAGAAGGCATGCCCCCCTCCATGAGCCATGCAACTATCCCCTAGTTGAAGTCCTATTGCATTTGTTGCGTGTATGCCACAATCTTAAAGGCCGCTAGCCATATCCTCTAAGCTACAAGGTAGCCCCATAAGCAATAGGGGACTCTCTCTATACAACAAAACCATCTGCCATCTACTCACATCTACTCTAACTGGGGGCCGATAGGCAATCTCTTGTGAGTCGATAACATTAAAAACTTTTATGGTCTCATCCTAGTCCAAAGATGAGGCAAAATTTGGGAGATGACCTCCCGATGAACATCCTGCTCAACCTAGTGGTGCTCCCTTGAGGGTGTCCAAGTGGTTGCCTCTAACTGGAACTGTCGCCTAATGTGAGTCATGTATGAGAAAAAGGGAGCCTCCTCTACCCTGTCCAAGTGTCCCACTCGATCTGGCTAAAATCACTCCCTAGGATCTTACTAAATGTCTCGAAGAGGGTGACCCTCCCAAAGCCATAAGTGCCAAAATGCTCCCTTCAGGGCTTACAAAACTATCTTGCATCAATGTGCCAACCCTTGCCCAAGCAGCTTATTATCTTGATGTGCCACCACTCTAGACTCTCCAAGGCCTTCTCATCCCCATCATTTATCTTTGTCTCAACCTACAATAGGCTTCCTAGCGGCACCTTGTAAAACCTACGACGATAGGATCCATGGGACTCCTAGGAAAAAATTAACCCTAAGATGCACCCCTATCCATAAAAACTACCTAGACCAGCTGTGACGGGTCTAAGGATTGTGTAACCCTCCCACTAGATAGTGGGAATCACCGCGATCAATCTCAGCCATCCGTGTGCCTGTCCCCCTCAAATGTGAGAGAGCATGTACCTTGGTCTTTGTATCCCAGGAGATGCCTCCAAATCCCAAAAGATTTAGACCGGCCATTGTCTCACTGTGCTCATCCAATGTGCATCTACTGGCCTAGCATACGCCTCTCCCAATCCCTAATATATGGGTGCCAAATGAGTGTCTACCTCTCAAACTCCTCCTTTGCGAGAAGGGAAAGTGCTAATAAGGCTCCCCACCAGATGCCGCAAGATCCTAAAAAGGCTCCTCATAAGGGGGGAGCCCTTCCCTATGAGGAGAGCCTCTGAAAAGATCCACCTATGGAACTGCTACAATTGTTCACCTATGCATAGAGTGCTCCCAAGAAGCCCTCATTAGAGAGGAGCTTTTGAGGCTCCATGCCTGGAGTAAGACCGCGTACCACTAGCTTGCATAGGAGGTCTATGTTCACATCTTCAGGTAAATGATACCCAAACCTCCTCATGCTTACAACATAATCATTGTCTGCCATGCCACTTGAGCTCTAGTATTCCATGTGCCATCTAATCCAGCCTAAAGGAAGTTACACGCCAAGTGTCTTAGCTGCACCATGCACCCCCGATTGAAGCATTGGTAGGAGGCTATGTACTAGGCTATGGCAAGAAGAACCTAGTTGACTACTAGTGCTCTACCAACTAAGGAGAGTTTGGCTGAGCTCTAATGGAGAAGCTTACACAACACACTCTTTACAACTGGGGCAATCTACTCCTCTGCTGAGACCTCAATATCTATCTAGCAACTAAGGTATCGCGTTATCTACCCCCATGGAATCTATAAAAATTTGAAGGGATCCCCCCAACCTTCGACCTCCTAAATCTTCTCTATGCTCCCGAAGAAGCTAATAGATCTAGTCCAATTTATTCGTTCCCTAGAAGCCTCACAATAAATGGCCAGGGCCCCCTAAAAGTCTCAAGGCTTGCAAATGATCCCTCCACATACAAAGGCATGTATCATCTCCAAACTATAAGTCCATAAGCTCCTCCTTCTATCAAATTGGCAGTCTCATCCCTGTGAAGATAATCGCTTGAGAACACATAAAATAGCCTAGCACTTCTACTACAAAGAGGAAGAGGAAAGGGATGAGAGGGCAACCCTATCTCACCTGTGTGCCCTCTAATGATCCTTATTGGTTTTCCTTGTGTAAAGGGCTAAGACCCCTCTAATCCATCTTTGTGAGAAGCCCAGTCTCTGCATGGTGCTCTACCACATGCCTTCTCAAAATCCAAGAGAAGGATGGCAAGAGGATCCAACTTCTCCCTGGCCCAATCCACTACCTCCCAAAAAGTCAAAATGTTGTCCAAGATTTGGACAAAACTAGTCTGCATCAAATATTTGATAGGTACTGCCTTAACCACAAGCTCAAGACCTTGGCACTGAAGGTACGATCTTCTATGACATCACTAAGATGAGAGGCATCTTGATGGATGCATGGGGGAAGGACATCATAGCCTTCATGCACTCTATAGTTCATAACAACTATAGAGATTGCTTTATTCGATTCAAAGAGTAGAAAAAAAGTTTTGTTAATGATACCATCAATGCTATATGCTCTAGGTATCCCAATCCATCCAACGTTGAGTTCACAGACAAATGGGCAAAGTCAAAGATTACCATTATCCTTGTCAATAAGAGATCTTTGCTTAAGAGGTAGGCACTAGCCAAGATGGCCACGAAAGACTCTGGGAGGTCAACCACCAAGGGGTCAACCCCACACTGCTCATAAGTGCGAGTGGAGGAAAGCGATGAAGGAAGCAAAGGTGGACCCCAATCTACAGCACATGGAGGCACGAAGGATCTAGATGGAGCAATATGGAAACGTGCATTTTGGAGCAAGGTGTATTGCATCATGGGAGACCCAATTTGTAAGTATGAATATCAAATTATATTGTGCTTATGTGGTTTATTAGGAGGTTGTTCCTTTGTACTAACCCCTTTGCAAATTGTATCATCTTGCAGCTTGATATTGTGGGCAGATACCCTACTCTTGCCAAGACAACCTACCATCGTGGACATCGTAGGTGACATACATGGAGGTACTTCTATGATGAGGAGTTGATTATTGAGGAGCTGTATATCCGGGCTATTGGAGCACCCTTGCAGGTATTTAACCCTTGGAACCCACCTTGTTAGCTAGTGCAGCAATTGCCACATGAGGTTCTTAGCAAATTTCATCAAGTGTGTGTAACAATCGACTTGACCCTCTGAATGTGAGGATTGAGACCTTTTCTTTTTGTGGGAGAAAATGTGGGAGGCCATCCTCAACATGAGGACGTGGACATTGAAATCATTCAATAGACTATGATATTTTTATTCTCTTTAAATACAAGTAATTCAATTAACCATGTGTGAGGTGTTGCACAATTCACAATGGCATTTGCTAAATTGAGAAGATACAATATTAGATAGGTCGATTATACAAAATATTTTTGTGCCTAAATTTGGCCTTCAATAAGTATTTTCGATCTCCACTATCTGATGTCAAATCCATCTCCCCCCTTTAGAATCAAGCAAATCTATCCTCGACTCAAAGACTGCGAGAAGGAGCCTGAGTCAAAAATCTATTGACAAGCAAATGAAACGACATGGAGATATTCTGCCAAAAACATTAAAAGAAACACTCGAGATCAAGCCATCCTCCCCTAGGCACTTTTGTGGAGGGAGAGCTTTGAGGACCTCCCAGGAGCTCCGCATCTGCGAATGGAGCCTCTAATCGACTACTCAAACTCTGTGGGACAACCAACGGAACCTGCAACAACCAAACTATCTCTCCGGCTAGCAAAGTCACCAGTGACTCCTCCTCATACCAAAACAACCTTAAAAAAAAGTATGACCTCACCTTAAGAATCTCCTGAGGATTTGTGTGCATGTACACCTACGTGTTTTGTAGCCGTTGAAGCCATGTTCTAACTAATTGTGGCCCTGTGGTTTGGAAGAAATGCATGGTCATTTTATCCCATGCTACATGTACCCCTTTGGACCGGGAGGATGAGTACAAGAATTTGGGCCCAAAGAATCTATGTGGCCTATAGGTCAAGCCACATGCTCAAATGCCTATCTCAGTAAGCTAATAGGAGCTTGGGTTCTTCTCTCAAGTCTCTCAATGGATGCTACGTCACAACAAAGCTCTCTTCCACTACTAAAGTGCATGTCTTCGATGAATAGCTTGGGACATAGCTCTTGACTGCTCCACTAGATGCATCTAAAACCTAAGATGCCAACCCTTGCTGCGCCCCCTCAACTGGCTACCTCCATATCCCATCTATTGCCTGCTGCACCTTTGCCTCCAACATGAAATCATCTGGGATACAAAATCCTTTGTGGGAAAGTTGGATACAGGACTGGTCTAGATGGCATACAATCAAGGAATAATCTAACATTGTCGTACCTCTAAAATTCCCATGGAGCCTCACTTATGCAGGCACCTAGACCCCAATGTAAAATCTATCAAGGTGCTCCAACAAGCCATCATGTCTCCACTGGCCAAAAGAAGAGATGAGTTGGAGTAGTGGCTCCATGCAAGTAGTGCTGGTATCAAAACTAAGGACCAAGGTGAGACACAGTTAGTGAAAAAATGTGCAAGGCTAGCTAAGGGTAGGGAGCTAAGACAAAGGTTAGACAGGCAAGCTTGAAGCACAAGGAGGGGCAACAGGGATGGAGTAGGAAGCTCACACAGGCCCCCTCTGCAACAGAACCTAGAGTCAATGACCTAGCCAAGGCCCTGAATGATCTTCGGCTTGAGATGGTATCTTTGTATATACTTACTGCATCGCTCCCTTTCCCACCTTTTTGAGAAGTTAGAAACCATTTTTTATCATTATCCACTTTTTGTAGTTGGCATCACAAATGTGCCCCTCCAACTTTTAGTTCCTATAGACCTAAGAAATTAGGCCATAAATCTATTGAATTTGTCTACCTTTTTTAATTGTCAATTTTAAAACCTTGTACATTAACATGGATAAAGGAGAAAATTGTCTGGATGTCTACCATGGTTTACTTCTTCTTAAAATGTCTAGGGCCCTACTTTAGGGAGAGATTAAGGCATGAGATAGCTTTCTTCTCTCCCTTTTCTCTTGCCCAAATAACTCCTTTAGATTCATCAAGTCTCCTCAAGGCCTTCCTTTCTTCCCTTTTACTTCAATGAAAGGTGTCTCCTTTTGTGATCCCCCTAGCTCTCTGTATCCTCTAATTGACCTTCAAGAGTCTATGACCTTAGGGTTATCTATGGGTGGTGCTTGGACTACTAGGAATCAACTCCTATCAGTACATATGTAGGATACAAGCTTCAATCTTGATATGCCACCTCACTTGGAAGCCCCTATATGGGTTGGGTTCCCTACCCTTACTCAGATTTTGTTCTCACAGCTTAAAGTATTGTGTGATCCCTTGGGCAATTAGAGCAAGCAAAGTTTTATAATTCCCATAGGTAATCCTCAAGTCTATATCCTCATGGATATGGAAGTGGATCCACCAAATGTACTTGCATTCGAATATGAAAAAGGTGGGAAGATGTTATTGAAAGTGTTTTATAAAAGTGTGCTATGGGTGGTCAATTCATAAGAGATTGCCCACAAAGGACGAGTAAGGAAACATCTGAGTGAGGGGAAGGGGGAGGTCATGAGAGCAAGGAGTCCAAGGCCCAACCAAGGATTCTCAATAAGAAAGAGCATATAAGTCAAGAAAGAAAGAGAGTGTACAAACACAAGTGCCCTCAAGAAGGAAGCCAAGACCCAACCAAGGATTCTCAGTAAGAAAGAGCGTATAAGTCAAGAAAGAAAGAGAGTGTACAAACACAAGTGCCCTCAAGAACAAAGCCAAAACCTAACCAAGGATCTCTAAATGTGCCCTTAGGGCTTAAAAGAATGAATACAAGAGAGGAGATATGAGAAAATGTTGATCAAGGAAAGCAAGTGATGCTAGTGGGAGTAGCCAAAAAAAAATCAACTTCTTAAAGAGCTTTTGAGATGGAGTCCACTCATCCACCGATAACATTGTCTCTTCCCAACATGTTTGGGTGTCCTAGTAGCCCTACAAAACAAGCTAATGCTAGTAGAGAAGTTGCCTATGAGGTGTCTCTTCCATTTGAAAAGCATGCAACTTCGTGCTGGTTAGTTGATGTCTGTGAGATATTTTGCAAGATAGCAGTATCCCTTTGCCTGTCAAGATTTTATTACACAAGAGGTGGATGATGACCAATGTCACTAGCCAATGTATCACCCCCAAAATGGGGTGCAATAGTACCCTCCCTTATGTCTCTCACTTCATACAAGTTTTGAAAGCCAAGGAATTTTAAATATGCTTAAAAGTCTATGATAAAACTTGAGAGAAAGCAACATATTGATAATCTAAAAATTACAATATAAATAACAAATTCAAGCATGAAGAGTAACTTATTTCATTTGCTAAGATCAATATGCATACACAAAAGTTGCATACAAAACAAAAGACAATATTGGAGAGATTAGATCTAAACATGTCTCAAAGTAAAACTTCAATGGAGTTTTGGCATAAAAAAAGCTCAAGGAGCCATATTAGAGTCATATTAAGATAAATAAACTAGAATAGGTTTCCTGGGGCAATTAGTTTTCAAAGATGTTGTGAGGGAGGTGGCATGTTAGAGTCACAATAATCTAATGTGGTAAAGTATTACATGGGGGGACTAATGAACTAAATCACGATGCCCAAGTGACAAGAGAGATGAAACGGGTTGCCCAAGGCAATTACTCCTAAAAAATGTGTGATATCACATGAGTTAATACGAGGGATAAATATTAATACCATAAGTAAATAGAAGGGCATGGTGGGGTATATTTTAATTAACTTAAATTTATCTATTATAGGGTGAAGGGGGGTTCTAATTCCAATATAATATGTACACAAAGGATTTTTTATAGGTAAGGGTAATTATTGTGAATGATTGTGGGATGACCTCTATCTCAATAATGAACATATAGCCATAAGAAATACACAACAGGATAACCCAAAGAAATGCAGGGCTCCCAACTCACAATCCTGACAAGCCCATATTTTGGACATCTTCTTTTAGCATCCTCTTTGTGTCCTATATAACCTTGGTCTTGAAATATACAAGCTATTAGTGCTCTCTATAATGGTCTCTCTCTCTCTCTCTCTCTCTCTCTCTCTCTCTCATGCATGCTATTTGCAACTACTCTCAAAGCATATGGTGAAGTATGTTGCCTTATTTAACACAATTTTCCATCTTGCAAAAAAAATTATACAAAAATTTACAAATTGGATATAATATCTACATGTACAAAGTCTACATGTTAGTGCAACTTGTGGTGTACAACATATAATGCATGACACAAAATGTATGCGCGAAAAATAAAAAACATTGCCACATGCCCCTTTTAGGGGATTTGACCTTAGAGGTAGTCCCATCTAGCCCCATCGCACCATTCCCTCAGCTTGGCCCTGGGTGGGGCTTAGAAAAAGAGAGGAAAACTACCTCTCAAGTCCAAAGCGGTGAGAAATAAATAGGTCATCTCCATTTGTAGACACCAAAAAACAACCATTATGGATGGTAGCAGCTATATTGCCAATGGAGAAGGTACCGTTAGCATTGATAAAGGCGATGATGCTAGTGTTAGAAGCCCTGTACCACCGATAGGCGATACAATTTTCCCACCACTGTTACCATCACTGGCATTGCCTTTACAAGCAGTAATAACTTTGGCAAGGCACTTCATCTATACCTTGATGCTCACTTTGATGCTCTATACTTTGGCAATCATTCAATCAATTTTACACATATGCAAGAATTGATTCATCTAATATGGAATTGCAAAATTTCCAATGAGATGATTATGTAGCTATTGCAAAAATTGACTGCCATCGAGGAGGAAAAATGAGTCTTTGGCAAAGCTTTAATTGTAAAATTATATGTTATTAAACATTTTAATAGACATAATTTTTACATGAAAACTATATTTTATAGGTAAACATACATATGTGCACACACACACACACACGTATGTACATTGTTATGGATAAATTTGACCAAGGTAAAAGGCATAAATATATATGTGGCAATAGTATAATAAAATATGGTGTGCATAGGGCCCAGGGTTGAGGTGGCAGAGCATGACCATGTGCCACCCTTCCACATAAGAGGACCCATAAGGTCTATTGTACATAATCCATGGTAGTTATATTATAAAGTGGTAAGGTGGCATGGTTCCTCCATGTGCCACCCCTCCACCCAGGTGGCCCCATGCCTGCATTTAGTGAGACATGGCCCAAAGACCATGGGAGAAGTAATTTAAAATAGGTGGAGATGGATATTATATTGAATTATATTCTCCATGTAGAATAGGCCCATGTGGGGGGGGTGTAGATAGTCCAAGAGTGCAGGTTAAATAATGGGGAAAGTAGGATGAGGTGGCAAGACTCCTTGTGCCAACCCTCCACTTGTCCTCGTAGATGTTTAAATGTATTATAAAATTGCGAAAAGACCAAGGGAGTATCTTAGACTTGAGATATGGGGTTTGATTTATGTGGAAAAATGAGGCAAAGGGTTGTCGCACACAATTGAGAGTGTGTACCCACCTAGCCCACATGAGAGACTCTTCCACACACACCATGCATGTGGGAGGATGCATTTATTGGGAGAGACCCCCTCTCTTAGCTATAAAAGAAGGGGGACTATTCCTTGATATAACACGCTCATTCTTGTAAAGCCACCTAGCTAGTACTTGATTCCCCCCCCCCAAACTTTCTTTCAAATAAAGCATGACTCTCTTCCCTTGATGTCTCCATCTCTTCATTCCACCTCCCATCATGTACATGCTCCTCTTCCCCCTCTTCCTTCCCCTTGTGCAATAGTCCCCCTCTTCATTCCCACCCCTCTTAATCCCTTCTCCCCACCCATGTTAATGCTTCTCCCCTCACATTCCCTTTTCCTCTTTGGCCCTCGAGCGTTGCCATGCCTAGCATCTAGCCTCATACCTTGATTTCTTTTCTAGTTAATAGAATTGGTGTGGCTATTAGGATCGAAGTCTCCATGGCTAGTGGTGTAAAATTCATCACTCCTACGGCTGGGTGTAGTACTACAGCACCTTCCATGTGTGGTTCTCTACTTCTGCACCTCTAGTTTGCATGCCTTCTACTCGTGGTTCTCCACCTCTATGGCTACAAAACTCACCTGCTTCTACACTTCTAGTCTGCGTGCCTTCTACTCGTGGTTCATGCGCATCTGTGCGTATCTTGGTTGGTGAATCTTTTGGTCATACCAGGTGCATCTACAACACCCGCACACCCCCTGGTTGCGGTTGGTGCATCTGCATGTGCATTTGTGCATCACGGAAAGATCGCGACTGATTCTCTGGGTTCCTACGTGTTTTGGTCGTGATAGATTTTCTAGGCTTTCGCAAAAAACTAGAACACATCTCGCGCCCCTATCCTCTTCTTCTCCTTCTCGCGCCTCTATCCTCTTCTCCGTCTCCTCTCCTCTCTTTTTATTAAAGAGTGGGAATTGAACCCAAGACCTCCCCATTCACAGAAGGAAGACTTACCAATGGGCCAACAAATAGGAAGTGATGAAAATGTAATGATATTGCTTATATGCTGAAATCTCATGAATTGTAACTCTCTAACCGTAGGGAGTTTTGTCTTGCTATAAAAAGCAAAAGTACTTCATTTCATGTGCTCTATTCATATCTCATACTAGATCGCAGATTTTAAACTTTTTCAAGCTCACTCCTTGGACGCACGCCACACGAGGAGGGTGGATATTTATGTCACTTCTCGACGAGTTTAAGGATTTGGTGCTTGGTCCTCCGCTCATTACGGCTACCAATTGGTGAGATCTCTTTCTTGATCTTCATGTCGATCTTCAACAACTGATTGCACAATGCATTGTTCAAGGAGACGATGGGTGGGATGATGCACCGTGGATAATTCAAGGTGAAGAACTAGTGATACACTAGGAGGGCTTTGATTCCAATTCTACTCACTGTGCAGTGATCGAGGTACTTGCTGCATTAGAGGTAATTAAAAGGGTGACATTCTTCCAAGGGTGGGATGATCCAGAAGCTTGGGGGAGATTTGATGCATCTGCTTATTAATTCTTGTGGATAAGCTCATCTTGAATGATTTCTTCTCGACCTCACTACAAAGGTTTCTAGGGCTCGGCTAATGTTTTGACCAAGGAATCTCTTTATACCCAATTAATCCTTTGTGCCACATTTTGAGCTTCAAGTTGTAATTCTTTTTGGTCTAAAGATAAACTATCAACAAAGGATTGCAAGTTTATTTGGTGCTGAATGTCTTGCTCAAGTATTGAATTCTCCCCACCCTCTCCTTCTACCTATCTTGGACTACCGAGAAACTTGGGATGTCCGGATTTTAGTCTTGGTGTAATGACATCTTGGATTCTTTAATTTGATGGAGCATACAAACCTTCGACCAAGGCTGCTAGTATGGGTGTGAAGCTCACTTCACCAGGGGGTGAGGTGTATTGTTATAGCAAGTCTGCACCTACAAGTACTTGCAACCAAGCTGAGTACTTGACACTCATTTTTGGGCTACAAAAGGCGCAAGAATATCGCATCAAGCAACTTGAGGTGCAAGGAGATTCTCAACTCATGTGTGAACAAGTTAGTGGAAGGTGGAAGGTGCAGAGCGAAGGCTTGGTTCCATGACATCAACAAGCATTGGAACTTTGCCAATAATTTGAAGGGATAAAAATTCAGCATATCCCTCATGCTCAAAATGTAGTTGCTGATTTCTTGGCATGAGAAGCTTGTACTTCAATCATGCATGAAGCGAGTGGAAGCACTGCTCCAACAAAGACGTAAGCCATGAATGAGGGTGATCATTTGTAAGGAATGCAAAGGTTGTGGTCATCATGAAACTAAGTGTTGGGCATATTTGATACGAGTTTACTGACTTCAAAAGATCATCAGAAAGGTCCTTAAGGACATTGCTCAAAAGAAGGATGCCAAACCGCACACCCCTTGAAGAAATAGCAAGGCGACTACAAGAATTGGAAGAAGCTGAAGGTGATGTGCATGCTCTCCAACTGTTGACATTTGTCATGGCATTCTTGTTTGCCTTGATGAACAACCTCATGCAACGCCGTGTCTCTAACCCTTGCTTGTAAAGAGGGATGCTATATCATGCCTCGACCAATAAGGGTTGGTCCTTTTAAGATTGTCTATGAGCTATGAGCTATTCTATGCTGAAGATTCTTTCCATTTAGGTTTTCACAATACACTAGTCACACCCTACCCTGCCTATGTGTGCTTTGTGGATGTATCTTCATGTGATTTTCAATTCAAGCTACCTCTTTCCATTGTTTGCCAATAGATAAGCCTCATTTCATCTCTCTCTCTTTTCCATTTTCCAAGCATGGCTGACATTCTTGTGTTCTATGGTCGAGTTGAAGAAAATCCAAATCAGTATCTTGTGGTCTTCAAGCGCCGTTGTGTTTCTCTCAACTTTCTTACTGAAGATAGATGGTTGTTGGTTCTTCCCACATTTCTAGAGGGTTTGGCTCAAGTGTGGTATGAGAAGGCTCGAGGACGTTCGCCAAAGCTGGCCAAGGATGACAACAGCTATGATCGAGTATTTCGGCAAAGAAGAGGAGCCAAAGAATGTGTACCTGTAGGTGGCAAACTTGAAGTAGTCAGAAGGTGAGACGATGTGTCGATATGTAGATCGAGCAATCGTGCTCCTAGACTATTTAATTGCCACACAAGAGGACAACGTTGGATTTCGAGTTGGAATGACTCAGCACATGCTGGGCTACCTAGTAGCAAGAGCAAATGATGAATTCTGCCTCAAGCTTAAATGGGAGAATCCAGAGACCCTGGTGCTAGCACAAGAGATTGCTCAAAAGTTTGATAAAGTTCAGTTTGACCCTGCTTCAAAGAAGATGGTTGTCCTTTTGCAACCCCCTCAATTCTTGCAACAACTTGTGGGGTCCAACTCAGGGGCATACCCCCAACCCCCATCAGGGATGTATCCACTGCCTCCACCTCAAATGTATGGTCCTCCCTTAGATGCTTACCCTCCACAAGGTGTATATCCTCCCCCTCCACCTAGAAGATTTCCCCAGCCTCGCCCACGAGCCCCCCTCCTTCCTACTCCCCCGGCCCCTCCTGCTAAAGAACCTAGAGTCAATGACCTAGCCAAGGCCTTGAATGATCTTCGGCTTGAGATGGTGGGCATTAGAAATCAAGCCAATCGCCCTTCAAGAGAACGTGCCAATGTTGTATGCTACGAATGCCACCAAAAGGGTCATTATCGCACGGAATGTCCCAATATACAAAGGGTGAATCTTCTAAGTGAATCAAGCACTGATCATTCTGACATAGAGGTCCTTGACCTCGGGAAGAGAAGTCATACCACCTCAGACCCCTCTCCAAACCATGGACTGGGCTGCCCCAGGAAGAAGGTGTCCTTCTCAGAGCCCTCAGATGCTGAGATGGCAGACCCACCAATAGAGAAGACTAAAAGATCTCACAGGAGTAAGTATCACCCTTGGATTTTCCCATCGGCTCAGAGCAAGAAGACTTTTCGGTCGTTCAGGACCTTGCTCATCGGTCTTTGAGCATCATGCTTCCTCAACTAATAGCATTAAGCCCTAAGATGAGACATGAGCTGTAGTAAGGGCTCTCAACAAGGAGGAGCAAGAAAAAGGAAAGGTACGAGAGGTTTCTTCTATCTTTGAAGAAATTGATCGACACCCACATACAGTAGATGTCATCATAGATAATTGCCATATCAAAAGTGTGTGTGTTGATGGGGGAGCTGCATGTAATATCATGGTGCCCCGTATCATGAAAAAGTTGAATTTGAAATGCACAAGGCATTCCTCCACTCAAATCAAGGTAGCAGATGGTGGACAACTTGCCACTCTAGGAGTCATCGAGGATTTGCCCATCATTATCAATGGGTTGACCACCACCATCAATTTCTATATAGTGGACATTGAAGATATAGGTAGGAGTTACCCAGCCATACTCGAGAGACCGTGGTTGAGAAAGAGTGATGTAGTTAGCTATTGGAAGATAGGACACATGTCTTTTGGTGCTTCTAAGTTGAAGATCTCGGTGCAGCCAGGTGCCACTGAACTAGAAGAAGAAGAGGAAGACAGTGATACTCTCTCATCCTCGGTGTCTGAATCAATGGAAGAATCAGACGGAGGGGAGGAGTCCTCAGAGGAGGAAGTTTACATGATGGGGGTGTCTCCAACCCTACCACCTGCAGAAAAGGTAACAGCTAGTGCTCAACAGCTTGAATCTATGCTTTCCCTAGACCTCACTCCGAATGAGAAAGACGAGTTCCTAGAAATGTTCAAAGATTTCCTTAACCTCTTCGCAACTAGCTACCACCACCTTCGCCATGTGTCTGCCATAGAACACAAGATAGAGCTGAAACCTAATGCGAAGCCAGTGGCTCTGAAGTATCGAAGATTAGGGCCCCTACAAACCGATGCTTTGCGCTCAGAGTTGCAGAAGGTTGTAGTAGCTGGGTTTATTGTTTAGGTTCACAATACTAAATGGGTTTCACCAGTGGTAGTCACTCCAAAGAAAAACAATAAGTGGCGGGTCTGCATCGATTATAAGAAACTCAATGTGACCAAAGAGGGACCATCATCCTCTGCCCTTTCAAGACCTCATTCTTGTGAAGGTAAGTGGTCATGAGATGTATACTTTTTGTGATGCTTACTCCGGGTTTTATTAAATCAAAATTGCTGAGGAGGATGTGCTTAAAACCACATTTGCCACACCCTGGGGGATGTTTGCATTCAAAGTAATGCCATTTGGCCTCACCAATGCTCCTACTACCTTTCAAAGATTTATGCAGATAGCGTTTGCTCCTTATTTGGGGGTTTCTTGGAGGTGTTTTTAGATGATTTTTGTATATTCTTGACACAGAAGGAGCATGTCATGAAGGTTAGGTTGGCCTTCCAAAGGGTCAATGATGCAAATGGCAGCCTCAATGCTAATAAATGCACCATTAGAGCCACTCAAGGGAGGCTATTGGGATGATCACTATATTGAAATTGAATTCTTGAAGCATGAGGAGCCATCTGGTTACCCCACATTGACTATTACTGCTGTGTCATGATTTTGCATTATCGGTCTATCAGTTCCCCAATCATGGAGGATTGATGCTTCACACAACCAAGGACGCCCAAGCAAGATTTGATAAGATTTCATGAAGAGATCCAAGATTGTGAGTTGAATAGTAAAGTAGACTCCTGCTTGAAGATAGAAGCTATTTCAAGCTTCCCCTGCCAACAATCAAACATTAGGTACACTCATTTGTCAATCTAGTAGGATACTATCGTCACTTCATTGATTAATATGCTGCTTTGACGTGACCCATGACTATGCTATTAAAAGATGGGGTTGATTTCTCTTGGGATGAGGATTGTCATCATGGGTTTGTACAAATCAAGAGTGCTCTGGCTTCAAAACCCATTCTACGCAATCCTAATTGGTCAAAGACTTTCTATATCAATCCTGGGTTTGGTGAGCACACTCTGGCAAGTATTCTTCTCCAGCAAGGGGAGGATCAGTTCATGTATCCTGTCTGATTTGCTTCTTGACAACTGCTCGAAACTGAACGATGCTACTCTGAGGTTAACAAGCATGCCTTGTCTTTGGTGTTCTCCATTGAGAAATTTAAGCATTATGTGGTTGGAAAGTCCTTCATTATAATCTCTAACAATGGTCTTGCAAAACAGGTTCTTCAATCACCAAATCCCATGGGCCAGTTGGCCAAATGGTTGGCAGTTTTATAAGAATATGATTTTTCTTTCAAAATTGTAAAAGGGGGTTGTTCCAACTTGAAGAATGCTTTGATTGATTTAGAGGAAAGCCTCGATGTAACCATTGTAGTGGCCATAGAAGTTGGGGATCCATGATATGGTGGTATCTATAGATTTCTCCTTTCCTCTAGAAAGTACTAGCTATGAGAGAAAGAAGATTCGCAAAGATAGTAGGCGCTACACTCTCTTTGATGGGGTTTGTACCATCAAGGCATGGATGGGATACTAAGACGGGCGATTAATGCAGATGAAGTACCTAAGGTATTGAAGCATTATCATGATGGATTTTGTGGAGGCCACTATGCCGATGACTATACAGCTAATAAGATTTTACATGCTAGGTACTATTGGCCGACCTTGTTCACAAACTTGTAAACCATGCCAATTCTTTGGTAGGAAGGATTTGCGTCCTGGGCAACATCACGTAGTGATTTCCATCCATCCATTTCAGAAGTGGGCAATAGATTTTATTGGGCCCTTGCCCATGACTGCTCGCAGAAGAAGTATCTTCTGGTAGCCACTCAGTATGTCACTAAGTGGGTTGAAGCTATCGCCCTCCCTACTGCAAATGGTGAGGTAGTTTCAAATTTCATATTTGAACGTATCTACATAAGGTTTGGGACACCCATGGAAATAGTATCTGACCATGGGAGTCCGTTCTTAAATGGAGGAGTGGAGTTGCTCATGGATCGCATGGGTATTGATCATCGCACTTCTAGATCTTTTATCCAACATCCATGGGACAAACGGAGTGGACCAACGGCCTCCTTTGTAAATCCATGGGGAAAATGGCCACAAGGAACAAGAGCTACTGGGATCAGAAGCTCACTGAAGCCGTTTGGGCTTACAACATCACCCATAAAATGTCTATAGGTCACACTCCTTTTGAGTTGGTGTATGGTACTAAGGATTTTTTACCACTAGAAATAGAGATTTCGGCCTTGAGATTGGCACAAGAGCAGAGGATGACAGAAGATGAACATGTAGAGGCCAGGTTGGTACAACTTGAGAAGCTAGATGAAACCTGATGCCTTGCACTACATCAAATAGAGATCCAAAAGAATCGACAAAAGGCCCGCTTGGATGCTAAGATTCACAAGGGATGGGAAAGACACTTTGCTGAGAGGGATGTTGTGCTATGCTTTGATAACAGATTGGACCACCAAATGGATAAAAAGTTCCTTCCACTGTGGATTGGTCCATACAAAGTCATTAAGGAACGTAGCAATTGGTATGTACAAGTACAAGAGTTGCATGAGCCATATGGCAAGAAGGTGATCAACAAGCATTATCTCAAGCCTTCTTTGTTTGTGATGGTCCCAGGCATGGAAATGCTGTGCATTCCCTGCCTCGGGGGGGAAACTATTATGGATAAATTTGACAAAGGTAAAAGGCATAAATATATGTGTGTGCTTGTATGTGTGGCAATAGTATAATAAAATATGGTGTGCATAGGGCCTAGGGTTGAGGTGGCAGGGCATGACCATGTGCCACCCTTCCACGTAAGAGGACCCATAAGGTGTGTTATACATAATCCATGGTAGTTATATTATAAAATGGTAAGGTGGCATGGTTCCTCCATGTGCCACCCCTCCACCTAGGTGGCCCCATGCTTGCATTTAGTGAGACATGGCCCAACGACCATGGGAGAAGTAATATAAAATAGGTGGAGATGGATATTATATTGGATTATTCCCTCCATGTAGTATAGGCCCATGTGGGGGGGGGATAGGTAGTCCAAGAGTGCAAGTTAAATAATGGGGAAAGTAGGATGAGGTGGCAAGACTCCTTGTGCCAACCCTCCACTTGTCCTCCTAGATGTTTGAATGTATTATAAAATTGGGGAGAGACCAAGGGAGTATCTTAGACTTGGGATATGGGGTTTGATTTATGTGGAAAAATGAGGCAAAGGGTTGTCGCACACAATTGAGAGTGCGTACCCACCTATCCCACACGAGAGACTCTTCCATACACACCATCCATGTGGGAGGATGCATTTATTGGGAGAGACCCCCTCTCTTGGCTATAAAAGGAGGGGGCTATTCCTTGATATAACACGCTCATTCTTGTAAAGCCACCTAGCTAGTACTTGATTTCCCCCCCATCCTTCCTTTCAAATAAAGCATGACTCTCTTCCCTTGATGTCTCCATCTCTACATTCCACCTCCCATCATGTACATGCTCCTCTTCCCCCTCTCCCTTCCCCCTTGTGCAATAGTCCCCCTCTTCATTCCCACCCCTCTTAATCCCTTTTCCCCACCCATGTTAATGCTTCTCCCCTCACGTTCCCTTTTCCTCTATGGCCCTCGAGCATCACCATGCCAGCATCTAGCCTCATACCTTGATTTCTTTTCTAGTTAATAACATAGATACGTATATATTTATGTATATATGTATATATGAAAAATAAATAAATAAGTATATATATATATATATATATATATATATATATATATAGAGAGAGAGAGAGAGAGAGAGAGAGAGAGAGAGAGAGAGAGAGAAGTGTTGATGTACGTTTATTACTGTTTAGCGTTAACATTAATTTTATTAATTTTGTTAAATGATTTTTTAAATGTTTTTCATGATGGTGGAATATTGCTATAGTTGGTTTGGGCCACAACATAGACTCTGAAAGAGTTATAACACTCTCGTGTACATGTTGAAAAGTTGTCCATCCACTATTTCTTTCATTACTTCCACCTATTTGACAATGACAATTGCATGACACTCCATGAAGGACAAAACGATAAATCCATAGTAGGTTTTCCATCATTATTAAAAAGGCATTAGTTAAGGATGCCATGCTTCCTTACCCAACTATGGATGCTTCATTCTTAGAGTAGGCAATGGCACCTTTTGTCGTGTGGGGCATAGATGGTGTTTGTAGGAATCATATGGGTCAAGGGAAATTTTTCATAAATATAAGCAAAACACATGATCGATGACTGGGTTATGTCCTGGTTACATTTGTATATGACATGCTTCAAACACCAAAAGTGAAGGAAAAGAAAGGGGTATAATTATGCTATTTTGTTGAGAAACTATATGTGGAGAAGCATGGTACTTGATACACGGCAAGCTAATGTCAAAAAACATGCAAGTTGGAAGTACTTCAAGTGTGTAAGAAGATAATTAAATGCAAAAACACAAACTTGTATAAGACCTTCTAGCTCTAAGATTCTATGGATATATTTTAAGTTATGTCTTAAGTGTCCATTTGAAGAGTAATAGGAAGCTTTAAGATTGATTGCACATATGCAAAAAATTGGCTTGCAATACTAAATAATGCAAGGAAAGCAGGAAAATTGCTTTCTAGGTTTGAAAACACAATCTTTGGCTTTTGAGAATATTGTTTGTGTAGAAGAAAGTAAGCTTTTTAATGTAAAGGTAGCACAAGAGTCATCATGTCTTTTTGCTAGCTTTTTCATGTTAAAGAAACACAAGAATCATATATTTTCTCTTGCATTATTTAGTTGGCTTGGCCATACTAAATAATGCAAGAAAAGCATGCAAGGAGCTTTCTAGTCTGAAAAAAGCTTTGGTTTTTCAGAATATTGTTTGTGTATAAGAAAGCTAATTTTTTACTTCTTACATAATGCAAGCTTCACTAGCCATGATTCAAGCCATTATGCTTCCATGCCTTTCCGCTAGCAATATCTCCTTCAATGACTTCAAGGTTTCTCTATTGTTTTGCTACTATGATGTCTTTGTTGAAAAAACTAGCAACGCATGACCAACCCTTCCTATACTATGTTGACATTTTGGTTCAAGTGCATCATTGTTGCTATACTAGTGGTTACGATCAATATGACCAAGTTATAATCCTTGATGGAATTTTTTAAAAATCCTCAAGGAGTCAATCATTGATATCAAACAATGTTGTTCTAAATCCAATCTTTTATGATCAAATTTTAGCATTTTGTTAAAGAAGGTAGAAAAACAAGTTAGAAAATTTTGGAGATGAGACACGACACTAGGTCCATTGGACATGATCCTCCCCAAGTACTTTTATTATTTGTGAGGAACAAATATTAACAATTTTTGAAAAATTATATCCTAACACCAAGTACACAAGTGAGGGACTAGTTGCATGCGCTAAAAAGTCTATTCAGAGGTATCTTATAACATTGGAACCATAAAGAGAAGACCAGCATGGCCCTTGCACAAGGATGATATACACAAATCAAGAAAGCTGTTAAAAAAAAATTCTATACGTGATGTATGGGGAGAGGTGGCACACTTGCTCTTTAGTTATTTGTAATATGAGAGAGCATGCCCCTCTCTCTTCAGCATTTTTTTTCAATTTTGCTTTCAACCTAGTTCTCTGTTCTGGTTTTAGCTCAGCTCTCTATTTTGCTTTATGTAATCGAGATATAAAAGCTTTACCTTTGATGAGTTGCTCATGCCATCCTTTTGTTGCTAATGTTGCTATTTGCATGGCAAGGAAAACATGTCAACTTGATTTAAATCACCGTGATATAACAATCATTAATTAGAATCCTTAATTTATGTCTTTCAAAAGCTTGACCTAGGTGTCAACAAAATCTTCTAGTTTTGAGGCATTGATATTCATGGGTGCAAGCAGGATGTTGCCTTATGATAAATGACAACAATATGATTGCTATGTATAGTTGTAGCTTGCCCAGTTTCATGGTTGTGCATCATTATTAGAGATGCTAAAGCTTGAGAAATTGAACCCACTTTTCCAATTTGAAGACATCCAACTATTGGGGGCCCTCTTTGTATACCCTTTAGCTATAGCTCCTTCTTCCATATGTAGTCTAGAATAAGCCTCTTCTGCCACTGGGTTCACCCATTCCACCACTGCTCCTTCATCTTCACCCTCACAAATTTCTACATAGTCATTAAGTCCCAGATTGCTTTCTACATAGTCATCCAGTCCTAGTTTGCTTTCTACAACAGAGTAGCTATAGTGTTTGTTGTCCGGATCCTAGTGCTTCAACCCACAAAACCTACTAGTGGGATCCCATACATCACTTAGGAAAGTCAAAGGCTGTTATTGAATGGACAAGTGCTATTTTGAGGACTGTCCACCCTATTGACGCATTGTAATACAGCCAAAAATAAGGAAGCATGTACACAATAAGGTAATTCAAACATTATGTGCAAGATTGATATTTTTTTTGGGTAACAACATTTTGTAGCTTTGCTACCTAAGCTCCTTCTATGAGCAATACTAGGTTTTGCACAGAAGTAATCCTTAGTCCTATGCATGTTAGACATTCCGACCTAGTTGATGGAAGACTAACGCATACAAGCAAGACAACAAGAGCCACGATAGCTTTCCAAAGAGTACATTGCACATATGCATGTAAGACATTCGTGTCCATGTGTGTGTTGTAGGAGTGGAGCTCTGTCTGTGCTACATGTTGTAGAAGTGTAGTTCAAGTTGAAGGTTGTGGGCATTGTGAGCAATGAATGGACACTACAATTTATACAAAGCTAGGAGTAGGGGGCACCATGGTTGATTAATAGTTAACATGTTCTAGAAATAGATCAACTACGCACGTACAGTTAACAGGTAAAGTGATGCAAAAGGACACCTGTGTTAGAGTTTTGTAGCCTTAGTGATGATCCAAAGCATAGAGTCAAGATTCTCCTCCTCTTCCTCATCGTTGCTGCTCTGTAATTCAAGGAGAGTCTCCACATTGAGATCCTAGGCCATCACTGTGGCTACAAGCACGACATGCAGATCAACATCAAGCTCCATCAATATATGCTTCTCTTGCCTAGCTTTATTTTTTGTATGCTCTTGGTCCCTCTTTCAGCCACCATTAGAATCATGTCATGTGGTTCACAGGTGGCTCATCCTAGTTTCAGATTTCCTAATCTTCCTCTATGCTAGTCATGTAAAGATACTAAGCTGATCAAGTTTCAGATTTCCTAATCTTCCTCTATGTTAGTCATGTAAAGATACTAATCTTCCTCTATGCTAGTCATGTAAAGATACTAAGCTGATCAAGTTTTGGCGGGCTCCCTAGATTCACCTTGCCAACTTCAACCATGAGTTCCCTAGCTAACTTCAAACATGAGTTTGCTAGTTTTGAGAATAGCAACTAGTTTTCTCTAATTTTTGTCTATGTGTTGTGCATGCTTAGCTTTACATGCAAAAATAATGCCACCAATATCACTTTTGCATGGTGCTATTTAGTACCAACCTCTACCCATTGTCCAAAGAATTACATGCAGATGCATTGACAAGAGAATGAGGGATTAATTTCTACTAATGCCTAGATTGAAATTTTGTAAGCACATATATTTTTTGTGTTGTTTACATATTGAAAGAGGCTCATAACCACATAAACTAATCATGCAAAAGTAGGCCCTCCACATGAGATGTATTGTCACCTCACACAAAGGAGAAATTTAAAACTAGGAAATATACATAAGACGAAAGACCAAAATAAGTGACCAAAATCATAGTCTCATGTAATCAAACAAACAAAAACATGACCAACAAGCTCAAACAATAAGCACAAGCTTGCCAAACCATAACTTTGATACTCCTTAAAAACCACAAAGTAAGCAAGGTAGCATTAACACCAAGAACAAGTACCAAAATGACATGAAATATAGAAAGAAAACATCAAGAGCATGATACAATAGAAAGCTAGCACATCTACCTAGTTTCAATATTAAAGAAAGCCAATGTTTGTTTAGGAGTTAGAAGTTTTATTGAAAGCCATTTAGCTTGGAGTCAACTAGGCCATACAACTAATTTGAAGTCAATTTACATGCAAGATGTTCATGGCTCAATGCATGATGATCACGACTCAATTAACGTGCAAGATGATCATGGCTCAATGCAACCTATATGGAACTCTTTTACCTTTAGGTGATCTTTTAAGCCATGTTTGTAGTGAGTCATTTGCTAAATATATTTTGATGAAATTTATCATCTATATGATGGGATCAAATGATTGTCTCTTGTTGAAGGGTTTTCATTTACAAATTAGTGACACTAGTTTGGTGGCATGTGTGAGAGTTAAGCAATTCTCAAATGTATCAATTTCATTTCAATGGATTTGGATGGGTGATGGTATTGATCTACTAAATCAAAAGACAACATGAATTCCTTTAATAGTATTCCCTTGTGATACTCATCAGGTCAGGTTTTATGTTTCTTATTTTAGATTCAACAAAGTTGGAAACACACAAAAGGATGTCAAAAGACTCCATAGACGTAACAAAGTTATAATTCCCATTTGAAATCAACATGCAAACATTAGTTATTGTCTAGAGCAATCCCTTATTACTTCACAAAAATGAATTAACAAGAGTATATGCAAGTGCAAATGTCTTGGTAAGTGAAATCCCTGTCCTCTGAACAAAGGGAGTGGGCATGAAGTTCGATGGCTTTATTATAGCAAGGATGTGTAGGACTTAACACCTTGCAGCTCAAGATAAATAGTGTGTCACAAAGGAGAAAATGACTTGCATTATGACTAGAGCCTTCTTGTGTAGGACGCTATCCTAGGATTTATGCCCCATGATGGGGCATATGTGATGAGGGTAAAAGATGTATTGATTTTAAATTTTCATAGTCACCTTGCGCACATGATTGGAGGACCTAAACACAATCATTGCACACATGGATGCACTAAGGGTGTAGGATCTAGGAGGCATCTAGGTGCATAACCTCATCCTATTGTAGGGAGATGAGTTTCACAATTGTGGTCAGTATCTCTATCAATATGACATTACAGTGATGATGTGTTAGATCTTACAATCTAGCATTTGACAATAACGACCTCAACATGATCATTGCACATCCTCCATGTGCATGCATAAGACAATACTTTCTTTCTCAATGAAGAACAAAGCCTTAATGGTCTCTCCCATGCATTATTGGAATTGTTCCATGAATCGAGTCACTGTTTGGACTGCATTCATCCATTTTGGGTGACCTTTCACAAAAAGATGCTTTTCACTAAGCATTGCTCTAGCACTGTCTGCTAAAGTCCCATTCTTCCTTTCAGCTCTTGCATTCTGTTGAGGAGCATCTACACAAGTGAATTGTCTTCGAATGCCGTGATTTTTGCAAAAGTTCATGAATGTTGAAGACATGTATTCACCTCCTCTATCTGATCTCATGACTTTGATCTTTCTGCCTGTCTGATTTTCTACCATGGCTTTGAATTCTTGAAATCTAGAAAAGACTTCAGATTTCTCTTTTAGAATGTAGACCCAGCAATATCTGCTATAGTTGTCAATGAAAGTCAAGTAGTAAAGTGAACCATTGATGCTGCGGTCTGGGCATAACCCCATACATCTGTATGTATCAAATCAAGAATATCTCGCGCACGAGAGGTACTTCTGCCAAAGTTGGTTCGCTTTTCTTTGCCGAAGCAACATGCTTCACAAAATTTTCCAAGAAACTGTAGCTTAGGAATCCTAGGGGTCAGTGCTGATTGGACAGCTGAGGTGGCATAGATGATGATGTGGCAATGCTGATGTGGCAACTGAGTTGGCAAGGATGATGTGGTAGCTGAGGTGGCACAAGTGATGAAGCAAGCATTGACTAGTCAACATGCTGACGTGGTAGTTGATTGGTCAATGATGACATGGCAGTCGGTGATGATGTGGCTCTTGCTGGCTGGACTACCGACGTGGTAGTCAGTGGTGACATGGCATGATGAGCTGGCAGGATGATGTGGCCAGATGACATGTTAAGATGGGGTGATGTGGTAATGGAGATAAGATCTGCCACATGGTCAATTTTTGACCAAGCCCAAGGTGAGGTGAACCCTAGGATAGGATAAGATCTGCCACGTGTCGCGTGTTGGTGTGCCAGAATCTTATAGATTCTGACAGAATCTATGGAGATTTTGCCTGTGTAGGTGTCGTATGGAGAGCTACGTGTTGGAGGCATCGTTTTGTCGATGTAGCAGTGGGGCTAGGAGTTGCCCATTTAAGTGATGGCCTTAAAGGCCTTGAAGCTGTTGCCCGTGTGGAGAAGCTCACGTATAGAGCTTGAGCGTTGTGTTGTGGTGGTCGTAGGTAGAGCTTCTAGATAGCTTGGCTTGTAGATAACTTCAGTAGATTTCTTGACTTGGCCGTGGGATTCCGATTGCTATCGATGGAGCCGCTGGTGCAGAAGGTCATCAGTAGTTGTTCATGGAAGGCCTATGAGCCCGCGATGTAGTCTTGAGCCCGTGCATGGAGGTCGTTGAGGAGGCTTTAATGATGTTGGAGAAATGGCATGGCTGAAGCAAGCAGGAGAATCTTGGGTGTTGGGAGTTGCAGAGTCGGCGTTCATGGTTTGTTGATTGGCTCGAGTCGTTTGCAAGTTGGAGCTCGTTGCCCATCTGGTCATTCCATTTAGAGGGAGAAGTTTGCTGCAAGGTCTGTTGAGCCGCAGTTTGGAGCGAGTTGGTTGGGAGTCTGGAGATGTGGCTATTGGGATGGAGTAGTCGGATGCTCATAGGGCGTCGTTGAGTCATGGAGAGCTAGAGGCTTGATCGTAAGCTTGCTATAATCCCGTACGTTAAGGCAGCTCATTGATGCTTTGGGAGACCGCCTTCAACCCACCGCCTTCAACCCAGTCTACTCAGTTGAGGCAAGAGGTCGTAGAGGCTATGAGCCATGGAGGTCGCTGCTCATTGGAGTAGGCAGTGTATAACGTAGTGCAACTTGCAGGTCTTGGCTGGTGCTGTAGTCCGGATGGCGGGAGGCTGAAGCCACCTTGCTTGAGTTGAGGTTTTAAGGAGCATTGGCTAGATATCGATGGAGTACAAGACTCGATGGAGTCAAACTCTTTCACAATAGATCTCGATGGAGAGCTCTTTCACAATAGAACACTCTCAAGAAGAAACTTATCTCTCAAAGAAACCTCTTCTCTCGGAGATCGTTGTAGAGAATAGATCTCTCTATCTCTCTCAATGCTTAGCGTCATTCTCACAATAAGAATGAATGGAATTCTCACACAGAAATGAATGCAAAAGAACTCACAATTCTCTCTCTCAATCAATAAATTTCTCACAAACTCTTGAAAGAGATATACGAAAATCCTATGGACGAAAATTCTTCCAAGTGGACGGAAATTTCTCTCAATAGATGGGAGTCTCTCACCGAAAGTGAATTATCATGGAGAACACTCAAGAGAACTCACAATCACTCAATCTCTCTCGCACTCTCAATAATCGCAATGCCTCAGCGGAAGGCAAGGGAGCTCTGATACAATGACAAAATATAAAGAGGGGAGAGGAGAAAGTGGAGATGAGAAGAGAGGGCACAGCTAGAGAGCACACCACAAATGACTAGCTGTACACCAGATTTAGTTGAAATGTAGAATATATACAAACCCATTTAGGGTTAGGGTTAAGGCATTTAACCCTTTCCTTTATAGCACTCTATTGGGTTAGTGCTATGCACATATGATCACATGATGGTGCTATGCATACGTGATCACATGATGTTGAGCGTGAACTCTCAACACACGTGTTTCTCAAAGGAGTGTCCTCTACCATCTTCAATAATCAAGAACAAGAATAACATGCTCTCAATGGTGAGTTCTCATACTCACTCGACACATTGGTTTGAGTTTCCTTTTTGTAGAAAATAATAAAATTAGGGATTCTTGTCCCTCTTGAATCTTTTGAGAGTGGGTGCAATAGAGGCATTTGTATTTTGCACTTGCACATGAATCACAACCATAGTAGCCCTTGAGTGTCTTCAAGTCATATGCAAGTTGCCATTCAATACAAAATGTTCATGCCCATCCAAGGATAGTGTTTTCCCTTCACATTATGCCCAAACCATTGATGGGTGTGCTTGTTCTTTCTAAAACCCATTTTAATGCCTCATGGTATCTTTTGGAGTCTCATCGCAAAATGTTGCCATATGTTCTTTTTAGATTGGATCGAGAAATCTTTAATAAAATTTTCATTCCCCTAAATAAGTGCAAGGCTTGTTCATAATTCAAATTCTTATGCTCTCTAACTTGTGCCCTTTGCCACCAACTAAGATTCATCCATCTTGAATTTTATGATTGCACTTTGTTGCATAAATGAGGAACTTGTTAGAGTACTATACAAAGAAATAAATTATTAGTAGCATATTCTCTCATTTCATGAAATTTGGGCATGGCACTCTACACCTTTTGAACATATTTGTAAACATTGTTGAAACCATTAATCTCAAATGACTGAATAGTAGGGAGCATTAGCCATAATGCACACAATGATATTCTCCAAGTATTTCTATAGCATGGTGGTTTTGCCTGGAAATCTTCATAGACTAAGGCTTTCATAATGACAATATAGATTTCAGACCCTCGGTTGCAATAATGGATTTGAAAATTTTGAATATAATCGTGTATGTTGTATTCAAAATTTTGATTACATGCATTTAAGCTTTGTAACTTGTGATTACATGCATTTAAGCTTCATAACTTGTACCTATTACATCACAAGAGCATCTCCTTTTCATCCATAAATCCCTTGAAGTCCTTTGTGACCTTTCAAGTAATGTACATAAGTGTGATTTTGTGTCTTGGGTCCTTTAGAATACTTCAATCAACTTTTCATTGTGTATGAAGCATCAATATGATCTATGGCCATTGCCCTCATCACATCTTCCATGGAGTTCCTAAACAAACGTAAAGTAATTCTTAGAAGAAACTAAATGATACCATGGATGTTCTAGAGTAGAACGCTTTATCTAGCCTGGCACCCCATTTTTGTATGTTTCAATTATAACCACTTGTTGTTAGAGTGTCCATGTTTTCTTTAGCTTCTTCACGACTTCTCCCTTTCTTTCTCAAAGGACCCTTGAATTGGAAAGGAATAGATCTTTCCAATTACTTTTTGTTCTCCAAGGACTCTTGATTTTGAAAAAGAATAGATATTTCCAATGACCTTTTGTTCTCTCTATGTTATGAAGTGGGTCTTGTAATCCCTCTTCACCCAAGTCCTTGCTTTGCAGGCATGTCCAATGTGCTCTCACCATGATCTACTCTACCTCCACATTCAGCATGCAACATATGTCAACATCGGATGTCGTTCATGAACTTTTTTCCAAGGAAGAATTGGATTTGTTTCCTATGTGTCATTGTCCACCACCATATGCAAATCCTTGATTTGGACCGATTGTCTCGTTAAGCACAAGGATGTCTAGAGCGTGTATTTCATGGCCGTGAATTGAGAGTTCTTCTTTTGAGCAATCCATCCACTATCTATGAGAAACTATACCATCCAAGGATGTTCGGCATACTTTATCTAGACTTTTCTTTGGTGCCTAATCATAGTTTTGAAGGGCTTGTATAATAGGCAACAACATCAAGAGGATTTGTTTGATGGTAGGGTTTTGGAAGCACCTACAGTAGAGATTTGCAACCATCAAAGATGAATAATTACCTTTCTATGAGGCACTTATTTCTAAAGTGTCTCTACCAAAGATGAAATATCTTGGTTGCTATCCATGCAACTACCTCCCAATCTACTTGTAATTATTTTTTGGTGTTCAAACTTCTAGATTTGGGTTGCAAACCTGGTGCTTTATCCCATCTCACACATGGGTCTTCTACCCCGCTCACAACTTGACTCCAAGTACTTCGTATCTTCCTGCAAAATGACATAGAAACACATTATCAAATCTAAGGATCTGTCCGAGGCAACTAGCAGAGATTAATGCCAACAGGTAGGCACAATCCAGACGACAGAACATAAAGCCATCTAAGGGCAGTGCTCACGAGTACTTGTACTCGCTTGTTATGGTAGGCAGTCTAGAAGGAAGTTTTCTTTTTCCAAGCCCTTATTAAGCCATGTGTCTTGATTATAGGCATTGATCTTTATGAAGATCCAAGGGTTCGAAGTGTGTTTAAAAAAAAAAGCATTTTTAGGCCCTCGATCTAAAGGACTAAAACACTCCTTCCAAAATTGACCCAAAACCATACTTTTTATTCATTCTTCCCGCAAATCTATCATACAAGGAGGGAGATAATTGCATGTGTTGTTTCTTGCCATCGGTTGATTGAGTAATTGTTGGACAAAGCTCACTGAAACTCCAATTGGATAATAGTGAGGATAGTGAGGATTCAGGTTCAATTTGGAGCTGGGGCCATGACGGAAAGGCTGCCTACAAAGCTCACTAAAACTCCAATTGGATAATAGTGAGGATTGAGGTTCAATTTGGAGTTGAGTTATTGGCTTTGGCGTGCAATTGACGAATTCCTAGACTCAATAGGCGTGACTGGAGGTGACGTGTCGTGTGTTATGGTCTCGCTAATAGGAGCAAAGTATGAAGTATGAAGTTGGTGTTCGATGTGGATCATGAGGCCTTTGCTGCTGCTTCTTGTGCAGCTTCTCACCTTCGCCCTCGCTCATCATCTCGATAGAGATGGCATCAGCTGCATTATGGCTAGCAAAGAGCAGAGCGCTTTGGCACGCTGGATCGAGTGCTTGCCCCCCGCCTTCACCGACCCTCTGCCCACCCCCGCAGAAAATCGGATTTTGCACCGCCACCCCTTTGATCCTCGCCTTGATTCGCATTCTTCCCCTTCGAATTCCTGCTGTCGACAGAAGAGCTTACCCAGTGCCATTGGCTTAGACTGGCTGGAGTATGGCGATACTGAATGCATTGGTACAGATGCCCATGATGCTACTGCGGGCTTTGGAGGCGGTGATGAGATTGCCGATTTCAATGGCACAGCCTTACGTGATGTGGCATCTTTGCTGTATACGGAGGATAATGGAACCACAGTGCAGCAGCTGGACTGCGTTATTTCGGATGAAATTGAACTCATCGATGGCGAAGGAGCTGCCCTGGATCGCCCTGAGCTAAGCAACCACTCTGGCAATATGGAGGAGACGAGCACTGCTTGCGATGGACCAGCTCCAAATTTCTCGCAACAGCTGGAGGAAAGCAATGCCTTGGGCTTCTCGATGGGTGCTTCTGCCGACAACAAAATTGTGTCAAAATTCATCAAGGAAAGCAGCGGCTTGCTCATCGGGGAGCCTGACATTGAAGCGACCTACAAGGAGAAGAGGATCGATTTCGATGTTCAAAACGTCGAGAAGAGGTATGTATAAGCAATACGCAATGCTCTTGTAAAATTTCTACAAGTAATTCCTGGGTCACTATGATCTAGAGAAAGGCGGTCCCGGGAGGTGAATAGAATTCTGGGTTTTGTTTGCAATTGTACGCTAGCTGAGCAAGCTGTTGCGCCTGCAGGGACATGTATATGGATCAAAGTGACGCCCTTTCCAATACTGTGAAGTTGAATGCTGGGGTGTTATTACTAGTTCTGATGGCAAAGTGTTGGAGGAAAAGGACTCGCAAGAGGCCTCAGTCGCAGAAGCGTTTCAGCAACCGCTCATGCGGCACTGTGGATGCTGCTCACCATTCTGGGAGAACAATTCTTCAGGATGGAAATGGAAATACAGCCCAGTTGAAAACCCTCGCTGGAGGCCTGCTGCTTGGAAATCTGGGCGCTCCTCTGGGGACTGCCGTAGGGGCTGTGATTGCTGAGGTAAAGTAACAGACCGGTTCTTGGTATGACCGATGTCTTGTTTTCCCCTTCTAAAGCTAGATGCTAACTGACTGTCATTACTATTTGGCAGGTGTTTCTGAATAGAAGCTGCAGTTCTAGGTCCTGTGACTCGGAAGATGAGTTATGCACGGTAATATTGTCATGTGACTCTGGAACTTTTTCGGTTGGGCTTCATTTCTCACATCTCATATAGCTAACCCCCACTTTTTTTGGCTGTACAGCTCTTGGAAACTGCAATGAGGGAATCATTGACACCGGTAAGAAGTGACAGAAGGTGTTGCTGTCCATGCATGTCGTGATTTCCTTTTATTTTCAAAAAATCAGTGTTCTGTTTGGTAGGTGTGGGCAATGCCTCTGAATGTGTCAAATAAAAGTGATGCAATGATTGATTTCGATCACCATTTTTATCGTCTCTTGGCCAAAAAGCAGACTGTAGTGCATGATGGTTGATGTAAGATGATCATCGTCTGTTGTCATGTGAACATCTCATCTATCATTTTCGAAAGAAACAAGTCTAAAACAAATTCTGTATTCTTTCTACCTTGAAATATCATTGGCTCTTGGGGTTTTGCTAAGAAAGGTGCCATGTCATATTTGCTGTGAGATCATCATCGTCCGTTGTCATGTGTACATCTGATGGATCATTTTCAAAAGGAGCAAGTCTAAAATGGAATCTATATTCTTTTTACCTCGAGTTGGCTCTTGGGGTTTAGGGTTTAAGATGAAAGGTGCCGTGTCATAGGATTTAGTTTTCATGCTTCGTTTTAGTATCCTAATCGGAAACTCTGTGAACTTAGTCCTCAAGCAGGATGGTATTAGTGCGAAACATGTTTCAAAAATGTTGAAATTTTCATACGAGTATGATTCAATTTTATTTTCGGTTCCTGGGGTCGAACTTTGTGGCTGTTTTCTGACTTAATACCCTGTTCTGTTTTCGTCTATTCAAGTCTAGTTCTTGATGATGGCAGCACGATTCTGACCCTGTTTTAGCAAATGTTGTTGCACAGCTCTACAGGGTCTGCGTAGCAGGATATGGTCGCTTCTATCAGTGGCCAGCCATAAATACAGAACGTGTGTTTGGTAGCACAGTCACATGATTTATTTAGTGTGCCGAACCTTATTCTGAATTAACACTGTCTATATGGGCCTATGTGTAAACACGGATAGCTCACACACGTTAATACTGTCCTTTCTATCAGTGGGTGGCACAATTACAGGATATATTATTCGTGTCATCTTTACAATTGCATGGTTTTGCCATATGGTATCATGTGCGACTAATGATGCTCTACCCTATTAGTGACCATCAGATGCCCAGGGCCTCGTTCTTTGGCATGAGAGTTTGCACCACAGAAAAGCTTCTTTGTGTGTTATCACAAAGATAGATGTGTGTGCTATTTTCATGTGTATCCCAAGTTGTTCTTTGGCATGAGAGCTTGCACCGAGAGCAGTAAAGCTTCTGTGTGTTGTCACAATAGATAGGGGTGTGGTGCTATTTTCATATTGTGTATCCCAAGTCTTCTGGAGTGGCATGGCAGAAGCACCTCGGATGCTCCATGCAATTGTTTACCATTTCAGACCGGCTCTCTTAGGATGTGTTTGCCATACTTGGAGTGAGTTTGGTGCCCAATGATTAGCTAAAGGTGACCATGAACATTGCAGGTGTCTCACTTAGAATTCCTCGGGGAAGCTCATGGTGCTTAATTGCATTGATGTGAATGAATCGCCTTGAAATGCTGATTATGCTGTTTTGCTATGGAAGAAATGGGCTTGTTTTGTAAGCCTATCCTCCACCACCACATATTCTGGCCCATTCCTTGTTTGTAGAAGGCTGCAACCAGCTAGCTGGAAGCTTGTGACCCTGATATGGTAAGGATTTTGTCTTTTACCACATCTTTCTGAAGTCATTGCCAATAAAAACTATGTTTAGCCCGATCATGTGTCTTTGCGACACCCTCAGGCAAGAATGTATTCCTTTATAAAGTAAAATATAATAGTGTGAGTTTGGAACCAAGTAAATTCTCTCCCAAAACCACATAGATTCAGGATGATTGTGACATAGTGGATTTCGAAAATATGGTTGCTGGCCTCATTCTGCATGTACAGATCTAATGCCATGCACGTCGTCCTCGTCACTAGTGGAGACTTGTCGATGATAAATTTCCCTCCCTCCCTCTGCATACTTGAACTCTGGCATGCGTGATACACTCGCCTTGCGGGAGAAGCATGTGTGCACGTGGAAGAAATCATGTGTCAAGGTATCCTACAGTTTGTGCTACCAGAAGGGAGAGTAAGCTTATGGAGATGCTGTATGTGAGGTTGCCATGCTTGGGTTATTGATGCCTACACACTCAATTGCTCAAGAACTGACAGAGAATTCAGAAACAAGATGCTAGACATTCAATCTATTAAGGGGCAAACAAAGCCCAAGATCAGATTACAAGAAGATCAATGTCTGAATGAGAGCATAGCTTGGTGTGTTTTTTAAAACTGAAAAGCATAGCTTGGTGTGCTAGTGCTAGAGCTTTCTGAACTTGAAGCGCCCGATTGAACTTCTGAACATGATCACCTAAACCTGGATTAACTGAACTCCTGTCTTTTTGTGTGCTCCCATTTATATATTTGGATTCCAAAATTGCCACTTGTGGATTCAAGAAGACTTGTGCAAATGATTCCTGTCACACAGAGGCTTGGAAATAAAGTTGTTAGCCGAGGTGGCCACGTGCACACATTTTATGATTGCTCCTGCATGCGGGTGCTGGGGCTCAATATTTAGCCTGGACTTATCTTGGACTTAGTCCTTGTGGTCCGAAGTCCGAACAGGGTGGTCGTTGCAAGCTAGGGGCGGCACAACTTGGAGGGGTTGGTCTCAGAGAGTGGGGGGTGGTGAAAGGTGGAAGGGGTGTTGAGGTTGAGGCTTGGCCCACAGAGTTTTCATTGACTTTTGGTAATGCTCAGGCTGGGTGTCCAGCAAGGGCTCTTGGGCAACAATCTTGGTATTCTGAGCAGGGGGTTCTGGGGGTCAGCGGTCTGTATCGCTTGTTGGCGGCCTGGTTCAGCGTGTTGCTTGTCCAATTTTTGGGGTATCACTTCTTGCTTGAGGAGTGGCACAGGGCCACTACTTCTGAGGGAAGGGTGTTCTGACCGACTGCATCCTTTCTCCGAATGAAGTGTCACCTGTTGCTGTGCTTGGCCGGGCGCAGACGGTGGGTTCACTCGTGGTGGCTGAGGGGCTCGGAAACAGAGGTTGTGCCAAGAGAGGGAATGGAGGCAAGGGGCCAGCGGACAACTTGGCTGGTTAGCTTCTGCTGCAAGACACACAAATGGGCCCTGAGCTTGTGGTGGCTATGCCCATTTGCCTTTCAAATGTGGCAAAAAGTTAGAGTAGAAGAATGTCGCCCAGCTGACAGACCTTCCTGAGTCACCAATTATACTCTTGGTCACAGAGGAGCTCGAGATGTTGCCAGCGCTTTTCTTCAAGCCAATGTACTCAGAGAAAAATTGGAAATAGGGATGCACTGCCTTGTTAGTCACAGCTAACCCGGTGAAGAGCAATAACTACATGGATGGGATAGCGTGGCACATTGCACTGGTGTAGGAGTGGGATGCTTTTGTGTAGTTGCTAGAAGCCGGGGCATCTCATCAATGAAGTCTTTGGTGAGAGGCACCTTTCTCCCCTGAATTGTAAGACTATCTGTCTTGTCCGCGAAGCTATCGATCAAGGCTTAAGCGTCTTCAGATTTGAAGTGCAACTTCCACTGATGTGGCATAAAGGATTCCAGACAAGCCTTGCACAAGAAGGATTCACTTTCCGGCGTTCAGTCAAAAGCTTGTCATGATCTCTTCTCCTACTACGGAGAGGAGAGTGGAAGGCTTTCTAAGGAAGCCGTATCTGCATGTGTCATGGATTTCTCTGCAGTGTGTTTTTGGTTTTCTTTGTTGTGATCTAAGCAGGCTAGTGATCTGTGTGCGACTTGCGGCATGATGATCCTGAATGGCTGGTTGCAACTCGAGTTTTGACACAATTGGACACCCATAAGTGGGCAACATGGTAATTGGAGGCATGATAGGGCTTCGCTTTGTTGCCATTGATTAGCTCGGGAGTCATTGCCTTGTAGAGCGGTCAGCTGGATTGAGCCATTGGTGATGAAGATTTCTACTACTTTGAAGGGCCATTCCATTTGAGCTTAAGGTTGGGTTTCTTGAGACTAGGAGCTGGGCATCATGGAGAAGTCTTCGTTCAGTAGCTTGAGGTTATGCCATTCACATGCTCTGTCTTCCAAGAAGTGTACTGAGTGGAGGTTCTTTGGGTTGGCCATCTGCTTGGCTACTCGAGCTTGCTGTGACTTGGAACAAATCAATCTCTATTGGGAAGTTTTGAGTTCCGTAAACATGTCTTGGGTCATCGACTTCAATTCTTGGGGTCTATAATCTTTCGGAACTTAGCTCGAACTCATCTTGGATTGGTGGGGATTCTCACCTCGGTATCTTACAGCACTTTGGCACTTTGAGCCATGGGTATCTGAGCAACAAGGGGTAATCGTTCTTCTCCAAGGTAATAGCAACTAAGCTGAACTGTAATGCAGTCCTCTGATGTGATCACTACATCCGAAAGCATGCCTTGCGGGACTATTAGTCGCTGGTCTACCATTCGAGATCAGACGGGAGTGGCTTCAGATTCTCGACCTTAAGTGTTTTCATGAGGTTCGTAGAGATGATGTTCACGCGAGATCCACTATCCATGATGACTCCTTATATGTTGTGCTTTTTGATTTTGACTATGATGATGGGCCCTGGCTTGTCAACACATGGAATATATATTACTAGAATGGTGGGCAAAGTGTCCATCATGCTTGTGGCGAGTGTGGCCAGTTTTTAAATCTCTGAAAATTTCCCATGTGTTGGAAGGCATCATCTTGGTCGGCTCCTTTGGTAGCTCTTGCATGTTGGGTGTTAGACACTACTTCTAATCTCCTACTGTAGATCACGGGAGAAGCACCGAGTTATTCCACCCAGCCAAATCTTGCTGAAGCATGAGAGCTCACAGAGAATTCGAATCATAAACATACGTGAACAGTTCCTTCTCATCTCTCACTAGCTTCAACAAGTCCCATCTCCCTAGATAGATCCAGATGCCACATGTCATCATCACAGGGCCTTCCTAATGCAACATTTCACCCCTCTTGGGATGCATTAAAATCCTTTGCCCCTAGGCACATTCCTTGCATTAGGCCCTTAGCCTTAGATCCACCTAGTCTGGTGCTATCAACCCTCACCTAGGACCTTGACATTAATTCCCTCCCGATCATTTACATGAAGCGCAAACAAATAATTAGAAACATAGATCCTTTAAGGGCTTCCGAGGTCATGCTACCTCGGCTAGAGCGTAACATTCCTTCCCTCTTCAGACATCAGCGTCCTCGATGATAAAGTCTGGGAACACTCTCCGTAACTGGTATACGGATTCCCAGGTAGCTTTGGATAGAGGCTGACCATGCCATGCAACCAACACCATGGGTATCTTCCGATTTCGTATTTGCATTGTTCCTCGGTCCAGGATTCTTGTTGGTTTGCGCCTCGCATTATCCTCTATCTCCTGAAACAAAACCACATCTTCGATTAGTGAGTCACCTGTATGTAAAAATTTCTTTAAGCGTGAAACATGAAAAACCGGGTGCACCTTACACCCTTGTAGCAATTCTAACTTATAGGCTACCTTGCCTATTCTCTTTAGAATTAACCACGGCCCATAGTATCGAGGTGGTAACTTAGCACACTCTCCTGAAGTCAACGAGTTCGAGTGCGAAGGAACTCTGAGAAAAACTTTTTCTCCTTTCTTAAATACTCTTATAGACCGGTTTTCATCCGCATATACCTTGGCTCTATCCATAGTCTGGCGGATATTAGCTCTCGCAAGTGCTAGCATCTCCCGCATCTGAACCACAAAGTTCGCGGCACTAGGCACTTTCTAAGGTACTCCAACTATAGTTGGATTGGCTGGTCTATAACCAAAGTTCAGCTCAAACGGACTAAACCCGGTAGAGGAATGTTTTCTATCATTGTAGGCAAACTCCAACAATGGCAACCACTTGTCCCACGTATGTTGCCTCAGTGACACATATGCTCTCAGCATATCCTCTAAAGTTTGGTTGACTCTCTCCGTCTGACCATCCGTCTCAGGATGATCCCCACTACTCATTCCCAACTTAGTCCTTAGTGTCTCAAATACCGTTGTCCAAAAATGACCGGTAACTCTGACATCTTTGTTTGACACTATGGATCTAGGCAATCCATGCAGACGAAATATATGTCTAATAAACAAATCCGCCACTTGCGGGGCACTAACAGACTCCGTAGTCGGAATGAAGTGAGCCATTTTGGTTAGACGATCAACCACCACCAGGATAGAATCATACCCTCCTTGTGTTATAGGGAGTCCTACAATAAAAACCATGGAAATGCTCTCCCACTTATGAAGAGCCCTAAAGGGGGAATGAGAGCAAGAGGGAGAGAGTGAGAGAGAGAGAACTCCAAGATGTGCGGGTGTGAAGTGATGAGCCACACCACAAAGAGCCCTAAAGGGGGAATGAGAGCAAGAGGGAGAGAGTGAGAGAGAGAGAACTCCAAGATGTGCGGGTGTGAAGTGATGAGCCACACCACAAACTCAGTTGTGTTTTATTAGGATTAGGTTTACCCTATGACTGTCTTAAGACAGTCATAGGTGTCCTATCTTTTAATGAAGGGTTGGCAATGTGCCTTTACCCCAACAACCTCCCACCTAAAGGCCAATGTGCCTAAAGGGGAGAAAAGAATAAAAAATTACAGCAATATACAGTTACTGTATACAAGACCATAAAATAAGAATGGTCTCATCCTAATCCCATGATGTGGCGGCAATGTGCAAACCGCTCTGTAGGCAAGCTCTTAGTGAGCAAATCTGCAGGATTATCATCAGTATGCACTTTCACAAGCTCAAGTCGCTTGTCTTCCAGTACCTCCCTGATGAAATGATATTTCACTTCTATGTGCTTGGTCTTTTGATGAAAGACCGGATTCTTTGCCAACATGATAGCACTCTGACTATCACAATGCAAAACTGGCATATCTCCCGTAATGCCCAAATCTCCCACCAGCCGAGTAAGCCATATTGCTTCCTTGCAGGCCTCAGTGGCTGCAACATATTCAGCTTCTGTGGTTGACAGTGCAACGCATTTCTGCAACCGAGACACCCATGATATAGCACCTCCTGCAAATGTGAAAATATAACCGGTAGTAGACTTCCGATTATCTGCATTGCCTGCATAGTCTGAATCTGTAAAACCATGCACCAATGCATCTTGCCTACCATAGCATATGCACAAGTCTTTGGTACCCTTGAGATATCTCAAGACATTTTTCACTGCTTCCCAGTGCCGCTTGCCTAGATTTGCCATATACCTACTGATGACTCCCACCGCAAAAGCAATATCCGGACGAGTGGCAACCATGGCATACATCAAAGAACCAACTGCAGATGCATACGGAACCTTGGCCATTTCAGCCTTATCATAATCTGATTTGGGGCTGTCCTTACTGCTGAGTTTTAAATGTGGAGGCAACGGGGTACTAATAGACTTCCCCCCCTCCATTTTAAACCTCTGCAGTACTTTGTCAATGTACTCTTTCTGTGACAGAAACAAAAGTCCCTTGGACCTGTCACGAGTAATCCGCATGCCAAGAATATGATTTGCATCACCCAAGTCTTTCATGTCAAAAGACTTATGCAGTTGTTTCTTCAAAGCACTAATCTCATGCTGAGATTTACTGGCAATAAGCATGTCATCCACATATAGAATGAGTAGCATCAGACTGCCATCCTTTGTTCGTTTGGTGTACAAGCAATGATCGGTCTCACACCTATGATACCCTTGGGACTGCATGAAGGCATCAAACTTCTTGTACCATTCCCTTGGCGCCTGCTTGAGTCCATTCAAGCTCCTCTTGAGCTTACACACAAGCTGCTCTTTCCCTTTAACAGCATATCCCTCTGGCTGACTCATATAGATCTCATCATGGAGATCTCCGTGAAGAAAGGCTGTCTTCACATCCATCTGACATAAATCCATGTCGTCATGAGCAACAAGAGCTAACACTGCTCTCAAAGTAGTCATCTTGACTACAGGGGAAAAGATCTCATCAAAGTCAATGCCCTTCTCCTGCTTAAATCCCTTGGCAACCAATCTGGCCTTATACCTCGGTAAAGCATTTGAATCCACTTTGACTTTGTAAACCCACTTGCATGGCAAAACTTTTCTGCCTGCAGGTAACTGCACCAAGTCCCATGTATCATTCTGAAGTAGGGAGTCCATTTCTGACTGCATGGCTTTCTCCCACTTCTTTTTCTCCGTTCTTCCCATAGCTTCCTTGAAGCTGGAAGGCTCACCACAATCTGTCAGCATGATAAAATCAGCCACATTATTGGCTCCTGGAACAAACCTGGCAGGAGGCCGTTGTACACGGGAGCTCCTCCTAACAAAATGTTCCGGATTAGGCTGCTGTCCAGCCTGTTCTTCATGCATGACAGGTGGCTGTACCACCATATCTGGCTGTTCTACAGCCCCATCTGCTGGCATATCCAGTGGTGCATCATTGGCAAAATTATCTGGCTGATTTTCAGCCTGTATACCCTCTTGAATGTTGGGGTAAAGGCACTGGCCACCCTATGTAAATAGTACTTTATGTTGTACTTTAATGTAGGACACTTAAGTACACTAAGTACACATTTGTACTTAGATGTACTTAAGGGTTACTACCTTATCCATAATATATATATGTGTGTACTTGGGGAGGTACCACTCACTCATTGTGATTATCCCCACTATTGTGTGTGTGCAGTGAGTCTCTCTACTCCCTACTCTATCTCCCTCACACTCTATCAACTGGTATCAGAGCCAACGGGCTCTCTCCCTCCGCTTCCACTCCCATCTCTCCCTAGCCTACCCCTACCGTACGGACAAGTCCGTACGGCCGTACATCGTCCGTACAGCCGTACGGACGGATCGCGATAGCCAGGCCAAGGGCGAGGGCGCGGGCGTGGTAGCTGCGGCGCGGCTGCAGGGCGAGGGCGCGGGCGTCGTAGCTGCGGCGCGGCTGCAAGGCGATGGCGCGGGCGGCGTAGCTGCGGCGCGGCTGCAAGGCAAGCGCACAGGGCGCTGCTGCAAGCGCGCAGGGCGCGGCTGCGAGGCAAAGGCTGCAGGGCGCAGGGCGCGGCTGCACGTCGCAGCCAAGGGCTGCAAGGCGCAGGCCACTGCTGCTGACGCGGCTGCATCTGCGCAGGCCACGGCTGCTGACGCGGCTGCATCTGCGTGGCCAGGGCTGCAAGGTGCTACTGCATCGGCGTGGCCAGGACTTCAAGGCGTGGCTGCATCGGCGTGGCCAAGGCTGTAGGGCTCCTCCTCTACGTGGAATCCAGCATCGAAATCGAATGTGCTGAAGATATCTTGCAACAGCTGCGTGCACTCCAATCAAAGCATTTCGAAGGTACTGTTTTGCACTAAAATCGAGTGCATAGTACAGCAGCAAGTACACCTTACAAATACAGCCAGCAGGCAGGGTACCGTGCAAAGGTACGCATTGTGTCCTATTTGGGGCAGGGCTTTCACTCGCACTGAGGCTTAGCTTATGCCGCAAACAGTGTCGAGACAGGTCTATCACTTAGCCAGTGATTGTATGTCAGTGGTGGCACTGATTGTATGCATTGGACAGATCTGTACTTGATACTTGCAGTGTATGCCTTGTTGGATGCACCTCAATGGATTTGCAGTCAGATGCCTTGTGAGCAGTAGCAGTTGATGCCATTTACTGTGTTAATGCACGGAATGTGCTGTCAATTCAAGGGGCTTTTGATGCTATTATGCTTGGGACAAATGCTTTAGCTTGTTGCTAAAAGTACAATCACTTTTGGTACAGATTTGGTCGATTTTGACCAAGTTTGACTTTAGTCAAATTTGGGGCTTTTGTAGCCTGACAGGCAATCTGTCAAGTGGAAGCACTCTACATGCATCAAACTATCTCGTAAAGCACTACTATGCTTTGAAAGTGCAAATTTGACTTACAGTTTTTTTTTGGTCAAAGGTCAATCTTTTTAATTGGAGGTCAAATCTCTGATTTTCTTCATGCATTCAAAGGGCTTTTGAGCAATCTCACTTCCAAACTGTGAATTCAGTTGGGGGGGAAGTTTCTGGAGCATATGGAGGTCTAAAATCAGAGATCTTCATCCACAATCAGAGATTCACTGTTTTTTGACAGTCCTGGACTGTCAACCAGCAAGTTTGACCAGATTTCACTGTCAAAAAGGTCAAAAAGTACTGCTACTTTTTCAGAAAACAGTTCTGGGATTTTTTCTGGAGCACTTTGAAGGAGCTGTACCGCACTTTCGCCAGCAGACCAGACAACAACAACTTGCTGTACTGTTTCTGCAGCAAGTGGGAGAAAGACTTTCAGTTGGTTTTATGCCACTGAAACAGTACCAAGTTCATTTTCTGATCGTACTTCCGCTGCGGGGGAATTTTCTTGGAGTAACTAGTGCTTAATTGCACGACTACAGGGAGTCAAACTCTATTTTCATTACCATGAGTTCCGGCAGCGATGTGTCGTCCTTGTTTCAGATAAAGAAGCTCGAAGGAGCTAAAAATTACGACATATGGAGGACACAATGCTACAATGTGCTGATGCAGAAGGACCAGTACAAGCCTATAAAGGAGAAGGGTGTTAAGCCCTCCAACGTTACTGATGAGCAGTGGGAGAAGATGGACGGCTTGGCTTGGTCGACCATTATGCTTACAGTTGTTGATTCACTGGTTGTAGGCATCAGGGATGAACCTACTGCGTGGGAGATGTGGCAACGTCTTGAGGATACTTATGCCAAGAAAAGTGCCACGGGAAAAGCTTACTGGCTAAAAAAGCTTGTTGGTCTTCAAATGAAGGAGGGGACAGCTATGTTCACTCATATTATTGAGTTTAACAGCATATTCAGCCAGGTGATCAACCAGGGGTTGAAGCTCGATGATGAGCTGAAAGCTACACTCATCCTATGTTCTCTACCTGAGTCATGGGACACATTCAGGACTTCTACCAGCAACTCAAAAGCCATTTTGTTATTTGCAGATGTGGAGAGTGCTCTTCTACAGGAAGAGATGAACAGAAAGAACAATGCTATTGGGAAGTCAAATGCTTTGAATGCACGCAGCAGGTCCAAAACACGTGGAAAAGACAAAGAAAGAGAGAGGAGCAAGTCCCGCTCTAAGAGTGATCTTGTATGCAACTATTGTGGCAAGAAGGGACATATTGAGAAAAAGTGTTTTCAAAAGAAGAATGACCAGAGAGCCAAAGAAGGCAAGGCTCAAGGCAAGTCTAAGGGCAAAGAAAAAGAGGAGCTGAATGTTACTTATGTTAGTGACAGTGACAGTGGACATGAGATATGTTTCACCTCTTCACTGGAGGCTCATACACTTCATGCTGGTGATGGATCAGATATGTTTTCTTGGATTATAGATTCAGGTGCTTCCTTTCATGTGACATCCTACAGAAATCTGTTTGTCAGATATGCAGGAGGGCAAAAGGGAGTGGTCTTTCTTGGTGATAACCATGCATGTTCTATCATTGGCATAGGTGATGTCAGGCTTGTGCTTGAAAATGGCCAGCAGTTAATGCTTAAAGGGGTCAGGCATGTTCCTGAGGTGAAGAAGAACTTGATTTCCACAGGGTTGTTGGATGATGATGGTTATCATACCACCTTTGGTAATCAGAAATGGAAAATCAGCAAAGGGGCAATGGCTATTGCCAGGGGTCCTAAGGTTGATACTTTGTATTCACTTCATGGTGGACATTGTCCACATTCTGATGTAAATGCCACCGAGCTGCCAAAGATTTCATTGTGGCATAGCCGGCTTGGCCATATGAGTATTAAGGGAATGGAGCAACTGGCTCATTTTGGTTACTTGCCGAGTCTAAAATTTTCAGATTTAAAGAAATGTGAATTTTGTCTCTACGGTCGTCAAGTACAAATACCTCATAAGAGAAGGTCAGATCAGAAATTACAGCTCTTGGAGCTCGTACATACAGATGTGTGTGAGATGCCTACACTCTCTTTAGGAGGCTCAAAGTACATACTGTCATTCATAGATGACGCCACCCGCAAAGTGTGGGTTTACACTCTCAGGAAGAAGAGTGATACGTTCAAGGCTTTCACTAAGTTTGTTGCACTGGTCGAAAATGAGACAGGCAAAAAACTGAAAGCCTTACGATCTGACAATGGTGGAGAGTATTTGTCCAAAGAGTTTCAAGAATTCTGTGAGGCAAAGGGTATTCAAAGGGTGTTGTCTGCACCATATGATCCTCCACAAAATGGTACAGCTGAAAAAATGTTCAGGACCATTCAAGAGAAAGTCAGATCTATGTTGTCACATGCTGCACTGCCCCACACATTTTGGGCTGAAGCTGTAAAGACAGCTGTGCACCTTATTAACAGGTCACCAAACAAGAGACTATGTGGTGGTGTGCCTGAACAGGCATGGACGGGCAAGCCTCCGTCTTACAAACACCTACGGGTCTTTGGTTGTGTCGCGTATGTGCATGTACGCAGGGAGGACAGAACTAAATTGGATCCAAAGTCTCTTAAATGCATATTCCTAGGTTACGGTGACAAAGGTGAGATGGGCTACAGGTATTGGGATCCCAAGAACAGAAAACTTATACGCAGCAATGATGTCGTGTTTGATGAAACCATCATGTTCAAGGAACCTGTTGTACAGCAGGAACCTTTAAAAGTAACTATTGATGATGACAGGCATCATGGACAACACAGACAGGCTGTAAATCAGCCACAACAGCAGCATAATCAGCCATTAAATGATGCTGCAGCAGATCCTAATGGACAGCCAGTTATGGCAGAAAACATCCCAATGGATGAGGCACAGTTAGGTGATCTTCCTGACATGCAAATGCAGCCAGGAATCATGGAACAGCCACCTTATCTGGGTGATGAACAGGCTGGACAGCCAGCTCAAGATGATGGTCTTTGGGTTAGAAGGTCAACCAGACAGACGCGGCAGCCAGAAAGATTTGTTCCAGGCATTGATTATTTGATGCTCACTGATTGTGGAGAGCCTTCATGCTACAGAGAGGCTAGGCAGAGGGCAGACAAGGTTCAATGGGATCTTGCTATGAAGTCTGAAATGGACAGTCTTCACAAGAATGGCACTTGGGAATTGGTACCCTTGCCTACTGGTAAGAAGGTACTGCCATGCAAATGGGTTTATAGACTTAAAGTCACACTTGGTGAAAAGCCAAGGCATAAAGCCAGACTGGTTGCCAAAGGGTTCAAGCAGGAATATGGTGTTGACTTTGAGGAGATATTCTCTCCCGTTGTCAAGATGACAACACTCAGAACTGTATTAGCATTGGTTGCACATGCAGATATGGATTTGGTCCAAATGGATGTCAAAACAGCATTTCTTCATGGTGATTTACATGAAGAAATTTTTATGCAGCAGCCAGAGGGTTTTACAGTGAAGGGCAAAGAGAAGCTTGTATGCAGACTGAAGAAAAGTCTTTATGGTCTAAAACAGGCACCCAGGGAATGGTATCATAAGTTTGATACATTCATGCGAACCCAGGGTTACAGGAGAAATGACATTGATCACTGCTTATATACCAAGAAAGCTTCAGATGGCAGTTTACTTATCCTCATTTTGTATGTGGATGACATGTTAATTGCTGGAAAATCTCATAAGGAGATGAATGCCTTGAAAAAGAGATTGCACCAGACCTTTGATATGAAGGATCTTGGTGATGCCAACCATATATTGGGTATGCGCATACTTCGGGATAGGGAAAAGCAGTTGTTATACTTGTCTCAGAAGGAATACATTGGCAAGGTCTTGCAGAGATTTCACATGGAGGGGGGGAAGAGTATTGGTACTCCATTACCTCCTTATGTGAAAATCAGTGCTTTGGACAGCCCTCAGACAGATGCTGAGAGAGCTGAGATGTCAAAGATTCCGTATGCATCAGCGTGTGGCAGTCTCATGTATGCTATGGTTGCAACGAGGCCCGATATTGCGTTTGCAGTGGGAGTGGTTAGCAGATACATGGCTAAACCTGGCAAGAAGCATTGGAATGCAGTGAAAGGTGTCATGAGATACCTAAAGGGTACACAGGACTTGTGTATATGTTTCGGCAGTCAAGATGCCAAAGTGTAGGGTTATACAGACTCTGATTATGCCGGTCACCCTGATACCCGGAAGTCTACTACCGGCTATGTTTTCACTTTCACTGGAGGTGCAGTGTCGTGGGTATCTAGAATGCAGCAATGCGTTGCATTGTCTACCACAGAAGCAGAATACATTGCAGCCACTGAGGCATGCAAGGAGGCTATATGGCTATCTCGGTTAGTGGCAGATTTGGGTTATCCATTGGAGATTCCATTGTTGCATTGTGACAGTCAGAGTGCCATACAGTTGGCACGTAATCCTGTCTTTCATGCAAAGACGAAGCACATAGATGTGAAATATCACTTTATCAGGGAGGTGCTTGAAAACAAGCAAATTAAGCTTGTTAAGGTGCATACAGATGACAATCCGGCAGATCTGTTAACCAAAGGGTTAGCTGCAGAGAGGTTTGCACACTGCAGATCTCTTATGGGTATTGGTTGAGGCCAATATTCTTTCTCTCCTTGAGGGCACACTGCCTTTAAGTGGGAGGTTGTTGGGGTAAAGGCACTGGCCACCCTATGTAAATAGTACTTTATGTTGTACTTTAATGTAGGACACTTAAGTACACTAAGTACACATTTGTACTTAGATGTACTTAAGGGTTACTACCTTATCCATAATATATATATGTGTGTACTTGGGGAGGTACCACTCACTCATTGTGATTATCCCCACTATTGTGTGTGTGCAGTGAGTCTCTCTACTCCCTACTCTATCTCCCTCACACTCTATCATTGAACAGGGTGATCTGCAGCAGCCTACTGCTGCATATAAATGGGCATTCTTTGCTGTCCAACATCATCATAAATAACCCTCCTGTATTCCACAGGTTGCACGGGTTCCTTGTGTACACTATCCTCCTTAAAGATGACATCATTGCTGCGTATAATCTTCCGTTTAACGGGATCCCATAACCTGTACCCCATTTCACCTTCGTCACCATAACCCATAAAGATGCATCTGATAGACTTTGGATCCAGTTTGGTGCGTAGTTCTTTGCGTACATGAGCAAAGCACTCGCAGCCAAATACACGTAAGTGCTTATATGAAGGTGGCTTGCCAGACCACACCTCTTCTGGCACTTTCAACTCCAAAGCCTTGTTTGGCGACCTGTTAATAATGTGAACTGCTGTTTGCACGGCTTCTGCCCAAAAGCCATGGGGTAATGCAGCATAAGACAACATACATCGAACCTTCTCCTGAATAGTTCGATTCATACGCTCACTTGCACCATTTTGAGACGCATTATGAGGGGCTGTGAGTTCCTGTTTGATGCCCTTAGCTTGGCAAAACTGCACAAAAGCATGTGACAAATACTCACCCCCATTATCGGACCTGAGGCATTTCAGCCTGCGTCCTGTCTGATTCTCAACCTGAGCAACAAACTTCTTGAAAGCATCTAAGGCATCTCCCTTATGCTTCAAGAAATAGACCCACACCTTACGTGTGGCATCATCAATGAAAGTAATAAAATATTTTGCACCCCCTAGTGATAACTGTGGCATCTCACACAAATCAGTGTGCACTAGATCAAGTGGTGCTCTATTCTGGGGAGTTCTCCTCTTATGAGGAGTCACAGAATGCTTGCCAAATATACAATGATCACAAGTAGGCAAATCTGAAAAAGAAAGAGGCGGCAGATAACCCAAACGTGACAGTTCTTGCATTCCTTTAACAGACATGTGTCCCAACCGGCTATGCCACAATGAAACCTTTGGCAGCTCGGTTATGGCAACAACATGATTACCCACACTGGAAACATAAAGAGGGTACAAGGTATCACTCTTAAAACCCTCAGCCACTACAGCCTGGCCATCAGTAATCACCCATTTGGAATCCCCAAATGTGGTGTGGTAACCACTGTCATCCAATAAGCCAGTGCTAATCAGATTTTTCTTGATTTGCGGCACATGGCGGACACCATCAAGCATAAATATGCGTCCATCAGGAAATACTATCTGTATACTGCCAATCCCTGCAATCTGACATGCATAGTTGTTTCCAAGATGAACAACTCCATGAGTACCTGTGTAGGAAGTAAACCACTCCCTATGAGGAGTAACATGAAAAGAGGCACCTGAATCCAAGAGCCAGGTGTGCATGTCATGGCCATCAATAACCAAAGCATGTGCTATTACAGCAGAAGAGCATAAAACATCATGTATGTCACTGTCACTATCCTCTGCTGCAACATTCACTGCATCCAAGTCATCTGCCTTGGCCTTGCCTTTGCCTTTGCTTGCATTTCCTGCATCCTTTGATTCAGCCTTCTTGGCTTTTTGATCCCGTATGAACTTGAAGCACTTAGACTTCACATGTCCCTTCTTGCCACAATAAAAGCATTCAATGTCCTTTTTGCCACGGGACTGATTGCGGGATTTGGACTTACTAGCAGATCTCCCCTTCTGCTGAGTCCTGCCTCTATCCTGTACCTGCAAAGCATTTGAAGACTTGCTGCCCGCATTATTCTTCCTGCTCATCTCCTCCATAAGGAGAGAGCTCTCTACATCAGCATAAATAAGAGTGACATTCGAGTTTGACAGGGTGGTCTTGAAAGTGTCCCAACTCTCGGGAAGGGTACACAGCAAGAAAGTAGCCTTGAACTCCTCATCAAGGTTCAACCCCTGTGCAATCAGCTGTGTAAAGATGGCATTGAACTCACTCAAGTGTGAGGTCATAGCTGTACCTTCCTTCATGCGAAGATCGACCAGCTTCTTCAGCCAATAAACCTTACTGGCTGAGCTCTTTTGGGCATACAATTCTTCTGGTCTTTGCCATAGACCATAAGAGGTCTTTTCAGCCTGTACATTGAACACAAGAGTGTCTGAAATAGTGAGCATGATAGCTGCCCTCGCAGACAAATCAAGCTCTTCCCAGTCATCAGCTGCCATGTCAGATGGCTTGACACCCTTCACCCTTATGGGCTTAGCAATCTTCTTTAACAGAAGTACATTCAAGCACTGTTCTGTCCATAATGCATAGTTGTGTGCTCCTTCCAGTTTCTTTATGTTCAGAATCGAAGAATCACTTCCCCCTGATGCCATATCAGATAAGGAAAGTACCTGACTCCCTGGAAGTAAAAAAAAAGCTGAATAAAAATTCTGATTTCTCAGAAAAAACCTGCTTTATTCAAGAGCCATAAGCACTCTCAATGGTGCTGTTTTTACTGTCAGGAAAATCTGCAGCAAAACAGTAAATGACCCTGCAAATACTGTACCTTCTGACACACTGTACCGTGCTCAAAGAGGCATAAAAAACAGTAATTTCAGACTGCTGCAGCTGCTCAACAAGTGCTTAACAGTGCATAATCATCTGACAAAGCACAAACACTGCTGTACTGACTGTACTGATCACTTCTCCCACCTCAGATGAGGTATTGCACTGAGTTAAATTGCAGAAACCACTTGGCAAACACCCAAAAAAAAAATGACACTTCAGCCTGTCACAAAACCTGCAACAGAAAATGGGATAAATCCCAAGCAATCACCCTTATACCAAGGGGAGAAAATGCATTTGAAGATCTCTGTCGGTAACCCAAGTGCTATCAAACAAAGTCTGGGCAAAAGCCCCTTGATCTGACACCTGAATCAAGTAGAGAACACCTCAACACTGAGGTAGCATGCAATATGAAAATCTCTCTGACAAAATCATCCACCAATGTAATGCATATACTGCCCTGTGTAGAAATGACATACACAGATCCCAACATACAAATACTCAATGAGGAACCTTTTGAGCACTGTCAACGATGGACAGTTAGGGACCGAGTAAACTCGATGCGCCCTGGCCAAGCGTGGCTCAACTGAAGTTCTCTGAGTGTTGCACAAGAAATGTGACCTGCAAGAAAATGTCACCTCAACACTGCAGAAATCAAGACAAATGTGTGCACTCTGGCACCACACTGCCTCAAGGCATACAATGCATCACCTTCCGGGTAAAAGCCCTATGATCTGCTCACTTGTGAACTGAGATTCAAACCCAGTAAAAGCATATGTCCTCTTGTAAAATCAAGGCATTACATTCCCAGAACAGAATAACTGTGCAATCAACCACACACTGTGGTTCTCTTCACCTCAAGCACGAGATGAATGAAAGTACTTGCTGTACTTTCAAGATAAGACAGTTTTGTGAACTGAAAAATGACCCTGAATCAAGAGGAATGAAGAGCAGAATGCTATTCCACCTCTCTTTCTTCCCCAAACAAAAAATGCCTTTTGTACTTTCGTACTTGCTGTACTTGTACAACAGCCAGATCCAAGGAGAACAAAAAATTTCTTCTGACACAGATCCAAAAAAAAACCGAAAAAATGTATCTCCCTGCTGCACAAAATCAGAAACAGCTCCCTGCTGTAGGACCTGTCAACGTACAGTACAGTAATCTGTACCAGTTGAAGAGGGCCGTCCGTACGGACGTACGGCCGTACAGATGTACGGCGCACGAAGGAGGCCTGCGGCAGCTCCTGCGCGCTGCACCGATGTGCTGCTCCCTGCTAGGTGGCGCGATGCTGCGCCGCCCTGACCTGCGCAATGCAAAGAAAAACCGCCGCCTTTGCTGCTCGACGCGCTGCTGCCCTGCGCCCTGAACTGCTGCGCCGCCTGCGCCCTGATCGACGAAGCTCGTCCGTACAGATGTACGGACGACGTACGGCGCTGTACACCTGCGCTAGGTAGGGGTCGAGGATGGTAAGGGCTAGGCTAGGGAGTGGAGGGGAATGGCTCTGATACCAGTTGAAGAGCCCTAAAGGGGGAATGAGAGCAAGAGGGAGAGAGTGAGAGAGAGAGAACTCCAAGATGTGCGGGTGTGAAGTGATGAGCCACACCACAAACTCAGTTGTGTTTTATTAGGATTAGGTTTACCCTATGACTGTCTTAAGACAGTCATAGGTGTCCTATCTTTTAATGAAGGGTTGGCAATGTGCCTTTACCCCAACAACTTACTTAGTGGTACTTCCAAGGGCTGTAAAAGTCCGGGTGGCTTCACCCTACCTGACACGAGAAACACCGTGTCACATATTCATGAATATGCTTTTTCATCTTTGGCCAAAAGAAATCTCGCTTCACGAGATCATATATCTTCTCGATCCTTGGATGTTCCGCACACGGGCTATCATGGCACTGTCGAATGACTCTCTGCTTGAGATCATTCTGACTAGGTACTACAACCTTGCCATTTCTTTTCAGCATACCATCCCTTATGATATATCTTGCATGTGTTTGGCCTTTTCTGGATGCCAGGTCATCCTTTTCATTTTCCCCGGGTTTAAACACATGAGCCTTAGGCCATAAGCTCTAGACAAACTTGTCCACCTTTTGAGTTTCTCTAATTTCGGCCATCAGAGCACTCTCTAATACCGTGAAACTCAGGTTGTGCATAATGCGAGACAATGCATCAGCAACCTTATTATCTTTTCCTCTTCGGTACCGAATCGTTAGATTAAACTCCTGCATGAGCTCTGCCCACCTAGCTTGGCGGTCCCTCAAGTCAGGCTGTTTAGAAAAATGTTTCAGAGTATCATGATCCACATCCACATAAAACTTTGAACCATACAAATAATGCCTCCATGTTTTCAAAGTATGGATAATAGCATACAACTCCAATTCATGAGTTGGCCAATTCCTTTGAGAGGGAGAAAGCTTCTTGCTTTCAAAGGCTACTGGCCTTCCCTCTTGAAGGAGGACTGCTCCTACCGCAATGCCACTTGCATCGGTTTCCAGGAACAACGGTTTGTGGGGATCAACTATTTTTAACACCGGTCTTGAGACCACAGCTTGTTCTATGGTGTTAAAACTTTCTTGTTGATTCTGTCCCCATCATGGTTGTTAAGACACTCGTGTCTTATGATAAGACACTTAACACACTTAAGACACGTGTCTTATCTTAAGACACCTTTAGACACTCTAGTGTTTTTTTTTTTTTCTTGGTGGGTGAGGAGTAACAACACACATTGAGTTTGACTTAGCCATGCTATCACTGATGGTGACTTTGGATCTAGCAGTGGCAGTGACCTCATAGATTCAGATTAGGATGAATCTTTAGAGATTTGAGTCTTGAGAGTCGAAAGCTTTCTTTCAATTATATGTATCGAGATGCAGTTTTCATTCATGTCACATGTGACAAGATTCAATTGTCAGTTTAAACCTTTTAGTACTCAAAACTTGCGAGCTCTTCAGTCGTGAGTCTTAACTTTAACTTTTAAGTCTTGAGTGACGAGTCTTGACTCTTAACTACATTGTACAAGTGCATTGTTTCTTCTTGCATTATTTAAGTGTAGCTTATTGTACTTCTAGAATCTAGCAGCTAGCTATGCTAGCAAGTTGTACATTTGTATACTTATACATATATTAATTAAGTATTTATTATTATAACCACAATGGCGTGTCTTACGTGTCTTATCTTTAAGACACTTTAGACACTCGTGTCTGAAGCGTGTCTAACGTGTCGTGTCTTAACGTGTCTTACAACCATGGTCCCCATATAAAAGGTACTTTATCTGAGGTCAGATCAGTCAATGGCGATACTATCTCGGAATATCCTTTGATATGCCTTCTATAAAACTGGACAAACCCCAAGAATGATCGCAGCGCGGTCAGACTCTGAGGGATTGGCTAAGTTAGTATCGCAGCCACTTGCTTTGGATCCAGTAATTATGAATCCTAAATATTCAAGCCTAACCATACACAGTATAGTTTTCTTTTTATTTACATAAAGATTGGCTTTCCTCAAAGTACTATTCTTAAGTGTTCACGATGCTCAGTAACACTTTTACTGAATATCAGGATATCGTCAATAAAATGTACTACAAACTTTTCGATATACGGACGTAGTAAATCGTTCATAATCATGACGAATGTCGCTGGAGCATCGGTAAGTCCGAAGGGCATTACCAAAAACTCATAATGACCAAAAGTGTGTTTGAAAGCGGTTTTATGTACATCCTCGGCTCTAATCCGGATCTAATGGTAGCCACACTTAAGATCTATCTTGCTGAAAATCACGGCTCCATGTAATGCACCTAGCAAATTATCAATCCGAGCCATCGGATACCTGTGCTTAACAGTGATATTATTCAATGCTCTGTAATCTATACAGAGGCGAAACGTATCATCTTTTTTCTTCTTTAATATCACTGGCGAAGCAAAAGGTGAGAAACTTGGTTCAGTAAAACTCATTCTATAGGGAGGTCTATTTACAGGTTCTGCCCCTGAAATCTGTTCAATCTTATGCTGAACATTCCGCACGGGAGGTAACCCACAAGGTAGTTCATCCCTAAAACATTCAGAGAACTCCTCTGTTATAAGATTAGCCAGCTTGGCCATCTCACCACTTTGCGTAACATCAGTGCTAGCCGAAGAATCATCAACCGGCTCTACCGATGCTGTGCAAAGGAATAAAAACTCTTCTTGAGCTTTTTGGATTTCCGTCACGGAAACCAACGGTCCCTGAGGTATATCTTTTTCACCTCGCAAGACATAAAGCACATCATTTATCTTGAATTGCTATACGTGCTTTTTTCAATCAATGGCTGGATTCTTCCTAGAATGCCATGCCATACCCAGGGCTATATCTGCATGAGCAAGCTTGGTCATTTCAAAATCAAGCTTCTCAGCATAGTCCTGAATACGAAGCTTCAACTGGGTAACCCTTTGGTTCCATACTTCAGTTGAACTTCCATCTGCCATCCTGACTGTATACGCATAGTCAGATGGACTTGTTTTTAACTTCAGCCTCTTCACGAGCTTGGAGTTAATCACATTGTGCGTCGACGCCGAGTCAAACAACACAATGACATCATGATTGGCCACTTGTCCTTTCATTTTAATTAACTCCGTATCATTAAAGGCTGTATACCCCGTTGGTGCGGGCTTAGATAGGATGTTATCAGGTGCACTCGTTAACTAGCTTAGCAACAGACACACATAACAAATAAGGTACTAACCTCTGAGAAGATCCCGCTAGCCGTATCATTAAAGGTTGTATACCCCGTTGCTGCGGGCTTAGATAAGATGTTATCAGGTGCACTCGTCACTAGCTTAGCAATAGACACACATAACAAACAAGGTACTAACCTCTGAGAAGATCCCGCTAGCTGAATCTGCATCTCTTTCGCTCTGGGACTTCCCTCCATCTCCACGTTGCATTCCGAGACCACCATCTCAGCCATCCGATGATCTTTGTTACGTGGACAATCCTTCCACTGATGAGGCTGAAGGCAACCAAAACATAAGCCTTCTCTCCTCGCTTTTCCCCTTTGTTCTGGGTTTAAGGGAGATTTAGACCAAGCCCGGGCTGCCATTGGGGTTACTTTCCTTTTCACTCCAATGGTGGTACTTGGTTTAGGAGTTTCAGCTGGTTTCGCCTGCTTGGCTTGACCACTCAGTTGAGAACGACTCCCTTTACTAATCCATTTCTTCTTAAACCTAGATTTCTTTTGGTACCCATACTGGGTTCCATCTGTGCAAACCCACTTGGTCTGTTGCCCTTGGCATCTTCATAGTTCAGGGCTATGGCTACAGCGTGTTCGCATACTTAGCCCGAACTTCCATTTTTATTCGATCATTCAATCCAAATATGAAATCCTTCACTTGGATTGATTGAGGTAGGGGTTCATCAACCTTCATTACACTCTCTTGAAACTTATCAGTGTATTCTGCCACTGACAAATTTCTTTGACGAAGGTTTCTATACTGATCCCAAGCTCGGGATGCTTCGTCAGGAGGTAAGAAGTGTTTCCTGAATTCTCTTTTAAACCCCTCCCAGGTAGTGGATGCTATACCATCTTTTTGTTGTTTAATCCACCACCGATCTGCTGCCTCACTAAACATGTGGGTGGCCTCACGGATCCTTTTGATGTCATTTCTGATTTCATAAATGGCGAACGCCTCGTCCCATTTGTGTAACCAGGTCTCAATGACATCGGAGCTACGGTCGTTCATCCGACCAGAATACTTTTCCGGTCTGTAATTGGCAATATTTGGCACTTTAGCCTTCCTAGGCTCGACCGTATGGACACTAGACTCCGGTTCCATTGGAGCCTTTCCCTTCTTCTCTCGAGAAGGTCTGGCAGACATACTATGTATCGCTCTCCTAAGTTCAGACTGCCCTGCATTGGCCTGCAACTGCTGTGCTAATAACTGTTGCAAGGCATCCTCAAGCAATGCAATCCGGCCAGATAAAGTATGAGCTACTGGGCGCGACACCTACTGGGTCGGCCGGACTCCTGACTCACCAGGGTCCCTCTTGGAAGCTCCCTCTTCTGCTTCCATTCAGTTCAATGGGTGTTTTGTTCTGGTTTGTTTTGTTTTGTTTTTTTTTAAAACACCGCTAGAACACTGTATTTATAAGCTGACACAATTCAGTGTACTGACACTCTGACACAATTCCCTATACTAGGAAATACCTGCAATCCCACATGTACCCTGACTAGGCATTTGACACATGCATAACCCAAATAGCGCTTTTCCCTATACTAGGGAAATTCTTGCAAACTGACTCTGACTGAAGCACACAGGCATAATCTGTCCTTGCTATAGCATCGCAAACTGCATACACTGCTACAATCACAAGAGCCTAATCTGTTTCTGACAAAACAGGAATGACAGAACAAAAGGGAAAATGAGTAAAGTGCTCCCTGGTCTAAATCTGTCTGAGGGAATCTGTCTCAGGTCGATTTGCGGGGTAGCAGAACTTGCAAAAGGGTTGGCACTTGATGCTTCAATTTTGCAGCTTGCACTTTTGGGAATTGAGCGAGTTGGAGCCAATTATATCACAATTACTCTGATTGCAACTACAGTCGGTAATTGAAATTGGTGGCCAACGAAGTCCCATCATACGAGCTGTTTACGTGCCCTTGAAGGGCTGCGACTGTGGGCCCGATGTATTGGAACCTTGCTCTCCGTTCCTCGTCACAATTCACGAACCACAAGCGATGACTTTGCAAATAAGACGTACAGCCACCACGCTGTTCGTCGTCAAACCATCAGCCTAACACCGTCTGTCAAGGTCGATGAGCGCAGAACCTGCCCGTCAACCCACGAACCTTTATGCACAACACACCGCAATTCCTGCTCGCCAGTGCCAGAGGACCACCGCACTGTTCTGCTTGGAATCAGTCTCCTCGTTGTCACATATTGCTTCGAAAGCCTCACCGTTCACGAACCATCGCCTGTGCGTCAATCCCTTCGCTAGTCTGTCAACCTGCCTTTCCTGCGCTCTGCGACAAGCTTGCGTAGGCCAGTTCGTAGGCCAGCGCCGATCGAACCCACAAACAGTCCCGCACTCCTTGTACCTGACCGCTTCAGATCGCGCTGCAAGAGATCGCTCAAAATTTTTTTTTCGTCAATCTTACAGCTCTGGTCTTTCATCACCCAGATCGTCTCTCTCACCTAGCGACCTTAAGCTCTGATACCAATTGTTAGACACTACTTCTAAACTCCTACTGCAGATCACAGGAGAAGCACGGAGTTATTCCACCCAGCCAAATCCTGTTGAAGCATGAGAGCTCACAGAGAATTCGAATCATAAACATACGTGAACAGTTCCTTCTCATCTCTCTCTTGCTTCAACAAGCCCCATCTCCCTAGATAGATCTAGATGCCACATGTCATCATCACAGGGCCTTCCTAATGCAACATTTCACCCCTCTCTTGGGATGCATTAAAATCCTTTGCCCCTAGGTACATTCCTTGCATTAGGCTCTTAGCCTTATATCCACCTAGTCTGGTGCTATCAACCCTCACCTAGGATCTTGACATTTATTCCCTCCCGATCATTTACATGAAGCACAAACAAATAATTACAAACATAGATCCTTTAAGGGAAATGTCGACTGATTCTTCCGAGGTCATGCTACCTTGGCTAGAGCGTAACATTGGGTGGTGAAGCCGAGTTGGGGATTTTCGGCTCGGTGGCTTGCTTAGGTCTAGAATTATTTACAGCATGTTTTGCTTAGGCAATGGCTTGTGGTGGATTGTTCCTTGGGTGTTCCCTGCACCTCTTGGAGCTGCACTACGGACCTCGTGGGTATTTCACTGCAGGAGCTTTTCCCTTAAATCTAGGCTATTGCTTTGATTTGCTCCTTCAGAGCTATTTCATTCCTTGTGAGCCTCACGAGTCACTTCATGAACTTGTGCTGGGAATGCCTCAGTCAACACGGCACGACATTCAACGTTCGGGTGTGTGCCTTTCTCAATTGTTGCGGAGGAGTTTTACGTGTTTTTGCCTCAAGTTACTTGCACTTTTTACTTGCCCTCCTTCCTCGCATGAAGGAATACTTACCTTACCTTACCTCGGTCTTGGAAATTTTAACGGGGTGGTCAGTTAGCTTGGTCTCTTGGTTGGTAGCTGGCTTGACCTCGTTCGTGGTGTTCAAAGCGCTCCTTAGCCCTTGCTCTTCATGAGATACTTGATTGGTGTTGACAGTTTGCTTGTTTCTTATACCAGTGTTGTGTTCATGCTTGACATAGATCTTGCAAATTTTTGTGAGGCACTCACACTCCGTGTGGTCGCCTCATCGGCATTTGCTGCACCATTTCTCCATTGCCCCGGGTCTAAGTCGGATCCCTAGCTTTTTGCAAAGCTTTCTTCAATTGCTTGTTCTCAAGGGACGACTTGCTTCCGTCTCCTCGTCGCCTTTGGTTTGGCCACGTTGCTCTTCTTTAGGGCCATTGCTCATTCTTGTACCCCTCAATAGGAAAGTTCTCATTTTCATTAGGGAGGCTACCGAGTTGATTCACTAGAGCACGCATCCGTAACACAGTTTTGGATGGACTCGTTTTTTTATCTTTTTCCTTCAAGTTACTAAGCTTGGTGCAAATGAAACCGGCCTGAAGGCCAACAAGAGGGCGGTAATAGACAACTAACCAGCCAATGCTTTCACAGCTAAATACTCAGCAAACATTTCAAATACAAATTGGAAGCTAGAGTGCTCCTGCTCAAGAACAAGGACACAGATTGGCCCCAAACGCTTGGTGCCCCTTTCGGTATTTCTTTATTAACTGAAGAAGCCAGCAGATGCTTCACATGCACATGCTCTTCAGGATGATTGGGCATGGGCTGTCCATTGCTCATTTGATCCCTCCAAAGCTGATGCACTCTTTACTGCTAATGATGCTCAGTCCTGGTACTTTGATAGTGGTGCTTCCAAGCATGTCACATCTTGCAGACAGTTGTTTCATTCTCTAACTGATGCACCTCGAGGGGGGACTGTTACATGTGCCAATAATGCTTCATATGCTGTAAAAGGAGTTGGAGATGTGCAGCTCACATCCATTTCCAGCCATCCTGTCACTTTGACAAATGTTCTTTTTGTGCCTGGCATTGAAGTCAACTTGATTTCAATTTCAGCAATTGCTACTTCTGGTTTCAGAGTAATTTTTGATGGCTACAGATGCCTAGTATATGATTTTCGTGATGACAATGCCATAGTTCTCACTGGCACTTTGCAAAAAGGGCTTTATCACCTTGATCATCATTCAGCTGCACTTTCTATTGAAGCATTGGCCATTTCAGATTCACAGCTTGCTGAAACTCATCTTTGGCATGAGAGAATGGGCCATCTCAATTATAGAGCTCTTGCAAAGCTACATTCACAGCAGATGGCAAATGATGTACCTCAGACTCACACAGTTACTAAACATGTGTGTGAAGGTTGTCTTTTGGGTAAGATGCATCGATTTCCTTTTCAAAAGAATTGTCTAAAACTCTCACAAAGGAAATTGCAGCTAGTACACAGTGATGTCTGTGGCCCAATGAGGACAAATACCATTGGAGGATACAAGTATTTCATGACTCTCATTGATGATTTCACAAGGTATTGCTGGGTATATCCTTTAAAGGCCAAATCTGAAGTTTTCTTATGCTTTTAGAGATGGCTGAATATGGTTGAGAATGAATTAGGATGCAAGCTTGTCACCCTCAACACAGATAGGGGGGGTGAGTATATGTCAAAGGAGTTTGATGCATTTCTATCCTCGCGGGGCATTATTCACCAGAAACTCTACCTCTAATCTTCCTTTGCGTATGTGCCAAAATTTGCTTTGGAACTAGGATCTCATCCAGCTGCTCAATCTCTGGTTGCATCTTCAAAGGCATATGCTTTAGCACATCGCCCTTGAAAGGCTTAAAGAGACTCATCATGCTGAGCTTGGAGAACAACCGGTCTTTGCCCCTCTTCTTTTTCAGCCTTGCCTTTGAACCCAATCACCTTCTTTAAATACAAGCTCACGGCGGTAACAATCAGCTGCCTTCTTTTGCTGTGCTTGAGTCTTCTGGAGAGCTTGCTTCACCTTCTTGTAAGCCACATCTATGGTCTCAACATACTTATCAGCCTCAAAAATCTTATCCTTAGTATGCAAGATAAGATAGGTGGGACTTTCCTACCTCCTACTACTATTTCAAAAGGAGCTTTCCCAGTGGAAGTATGCACAGTATTGTTGTAAGCAAATTCTAGTAAGGGCAAATACTGCTCCCATTGTGTCTTATGCTATTTCAGCAGGTTGAGAACAGTGGAATTAGCCTGTTCGGCGGACCGCCCATCTGATTGAGGATGAAAAGAAGATGAAAATCTAGATGTAGCGCCCATATTCTCAAAGAGCCCTCTCCAAAAGAGACTCGTCATACACGGATCTCTATCACTCACGATAGATTGAGGCATCCCATAATATTTGAAAATGTTCTACATGAACAACCTTGCCATTTGATCCGCTGTAATAATTTTCTTCCTCACCGGAATGAAATGTGCCTGCTTGTTAAATCGGCATATAATAGTCCAAAGGCCATCATTCCCTGTAGGTGTCCTAGGAGATCAAATATGAAATCCATGGCAACGCTTTCCCACGGTCTAACTGGGAATGGCAATGGCTGCAACAATCCAGGTGTCTTTTGCCGGTCAGAGTTGACCTTCTAGCAGATGATGCATGTTCTGACAAAGGCATCCACATCCCGTCTCAAAGCTGGCCAATAGAAAAAGTGCTCCACTGCTTTCTCCGTGGCATCAATGCATGCTCTTCATACAGTGGAGCATGACTTTCTATCATAACCTTTGACCTTAATTGCTTTGTGACACGAAGGCGTCCATGCATCATAATAAAGCCATCTTTGAGAGTATAATGGTCATGCCACTGATTATTAGATAGTGGTCATAAATTCTAGAGAAATCCTCATCTTGAGCATACTGGTCCTTTATTGCGTCCAACTCACTATGGTAAGCAATGGTTATCACGAAAACCTAAGGCTTGCTTGACAATGCATCGGCCACTACGTTCTTTTTACCTTCCACTTGTACTATCTTGAACTGAAATATGGATAAGAAATTGGCCCAATGCATATGCTTCTCAGATATTTTCGTCTGAGTTAGGAAATATCTCAAAGACTGATGATCTGTCTGCATTATGAAATCAGCCCCAAGAAGACAGTGCTTCCATGTAGCAAGGGCATGGATTACAGCCAGCAATTCCTTCTCATAAATGCCCAGATGTCTCTCATCATCCTGCAAAATCCTACTCTCATAGGCCCTACCTGTCCTTCCTGCATAAGGGCCGCTCCAAGGCCATTCTTTCCACATGCATCAGCCGGGACATGAAAAGCTTTTCGAAGATCTGGCAAAATCAACACTGGATCTGTGGTAAGCTTTTCTTTTAGCAACTCAAATGCTGCAATTTGATTTTCAGCCCATATGAAGGATGCTCCCTTCTTTTGCATGGCATAGAGAGGTGAAGCAATTTCAGGAAAATGGCGTATGAACTGCCTGTAGTACGAGCATAAACCCAAAAAGCTTCGTACTTCATGCAAAAATTTTCAGCTGTGGCCAATTGCGAATTGTTTCAATTGTAGAGGGATCCATGCGCACTCCATCCTTAGAGACAATGTGTCCCAGAAAGTGAATCTCAGCCATAAAGAATTCACTCTTCTTTGCATTTACAATCAGCCTGTGCTTGCTGAGTTCCATAAATACTATTCATCTTTTGAATACACTATCATGTAACCGGACTTCAGAAATCTAAAGGGCAGTAAAGCTTAACTGATGTAGCATATACTTCATTCACAGCCACATTGCAACATTTCCAGCTACTTCCATTAGTTAGATTCCACTGACAGACAACCTTTAAACACTCTTTTGGTGAGGCTTGAGTGCCCTTGCTCAGCTAGGAGCTGAATCTGTTAGATCTATCGACTGTTTTTCCGGTTCCTATCATTGAAGTCTATCTCAACCAAGGCCGAAAGGCCTATGGTGATGGTCAAGTATTAACTTTGTTCTTGAAGGTTGCTTCACGCAGTGAGTGCAAAGCAAGATCGAACTGTATGCTTGCTCTTGGAGCAGTTTATGAGCTCCTGCCAATGGCGCTTGCAGGTCAGTGTCAATGGATTTCTGAAATTTGTGACTGCCAAGGGTTCTTTCGTTGGCAGATTAAAGGTCTTTTAAATATTGAAATGTCTTCCCCAAGATATTTCTGCATTGCATTGCATAGCTGTCCATCGGGTGGATTTCCTGCTTGTAAAACTGCATTTCTGTTCTGGGTTGTGCCATACCTTCTGTAGCATTTTCTGCGTTACTAAGTCTCTGATTTCATCTGATTTCATCTGAATTTTCTGGTGTTTCAGCAGCTTTAAATCCCCGTAGCTCCATCCATTCCTCCCCATCTCTGTACCAGCCCATGGTCTTAGTAGCCTTGATTACATTGTGTGGTATTCGGTGTGCATCCATCTTGTTGAGGTATCCCAGATATTGGCATAGTGCTTTTCCCTCCAGTGGGATCATACCTGTTTCAGCTATGGTGTTTGTGCCTTTACCCCCAGCTGTACTATAATAAAGCATTTGTGGACTGTTTATATTCTTTTCCAATATGCTCTGGACAGCCCGCGTGCCCAGGCTGGGCATCCATAAAGAACCACTTTTTGCACAAGCATAGTATATAAGAATCCCAATTCCAGAAGTGTGCCTTTCTGCATTTATTTTGGAAGCTGTTCAATGCTTTAAATCTCTTAAAATTCTCCATTCCACACATTCATTCCATTTGTAATTGTCTGTAAAATCCAGTCCTAGATATGTATGAAGTGACTGTTTCCACTTGGAGTGTGAAATTTCTGTTTGCTTCGTGACTTAATTGCCATGACTTTGGTTTTTGATATGTTCCAGAGAGAGAGAGAGAGAGAGAGAGAGAGAGAGAGAGAGAGAGAAGCGGGGGGGGTGGAGGAGAGGGAGGAAGGGTTTTCAAATTAGGTAATGATTGTACATATTCATAATTTGATATTGCAGGTTGGAGCTTTGGGACTCTTGGAGGATTTCATGGCTTCGTTTCGTAGTACTTACAATACTATTTGCAAGGTTCGTCAAGCATGTTCGAAAATTTCAGGACTACCTCACCAAGGTTCTAGGGAGACACCTTGTGAGTACCCCAGAAGTGAGTATGAGGGAGCAATCAATCGGATAGAATTATGCAATATCACTGATACAGAATCTGATGTTATGAGTGCCAAATGCTCGCAGCTGGTGAATCATGCTGGTGATTCAGATGCTTTATTTGATAACATAAAAAAAAGCAAGAATGGTACCCAAGGTTCAAGACAGCATTGCTCCAGATGTGGAACTTGGAACTCTAATGCAGATGATGAGAAAGAGGATTGTCTTTACTTTTCGAAACATAAAGGGGAATTCCAGCCTAGGTTCAGTGCCACGAGGGATGTCTTGGAGAAGACAGATGTATCTATTCCGGATCAAGCATGTTCACAAAATATGGGAGTCCCTGGTCAAGATCTGGGGAAGATGGCTTGTATACACCCCACAAATGAGCCTGGGAGGCCTGGCACTGATGCTAATAACGGTCCCGTGAGTGCCAAATTGTCACAGCTAGTCAATCAGGCTGGGGGTACAGATGCTTCAAGTTATAATTGGGAGCGATCCAAGCAAGTTATTTGCAGCTCGAAACAGAAATGCTTTCAGTGTGGAACCTGTGATTCTGATGAGGATGTTGGAAGTGAGAACTCTCTTTTATTTTTGAAACACAGAAAGGAATTGAAATCTAGGTTTCGTAGTGTTCCAGACACCTTGGAAAAGGTAGATAACATGGATGCTGCAGCGACATGTGCCCAGCCTGGGAAAAAAAATAACTTAAGGAGAAAAGGTAAGGCCATTCATGTAGAAGAGTCTGCAATGCAGCATGCATCCCCTGCCTCTTTAAGGAATGGTTTGACGAGTGAACCCATGATGCAGAGGGTTCAAGGTATCCAACAAATGCACAGGCCTCAGGAATTTCCATTTGAACATGGGAACTTGGAACAGGAGGAAAAGATGGAGGCATCTCTTTGCTTGCATGACAAAGAGATTGACCTTGAACATTACAACCAAAACTCCGCATGTGCTAGTCCAGTGGATTGTTCACAGGAAGACAATTTTCAGGCTGATGATGATAGCAGTGCCACTCAAGAGCACTCAGATACCCTCCTCTCGACTGATGGGATGCTGGATGCTATAGTTCTGGCTGGCCCAACCCATGAACCGGCCCAGGGAGCATGGCAGAAGGCATTTCTTCATGTTTTTGAGAACTCAGTTCGAGCACAAGAGCAGCACAATTACATCAAGTCTGTCGAACTTTCTCACTTATTCAGGCAACTTACATTAGAGGAGGAGCGGTTGCAGCTTGCATCTGCATCAAATGAACTTATGAAAGAAAATATAGAAATGAGTCGATCTAAAGCAATCTTTAAAGAGAGTACAGTTCTGGAACGGAGGGTGAATGCGGCCCATGTTGACTTCAGCAGGACTTGTGCAGATGAATTGGTAGCAGGGTTGTTTGTCATGCTCTTGTCTATGGCATATGGTGTTCGGAAATATTCTTTTGTATTGCTGTCCGATCTAATTTCAACATGCCAACCTTCCATTAAGGTACATAGGTTTGTAATAGATTCCCTTTCAGAAAGCGATTAATTTTGCATGTTTGTATCTGTTTTTGTTTTACCTTACATTAAAAAATAGCCATGTAATGTGTCTTGTGGTATTGTATTCCAGGAGCCACGTCAATCATTGTGGTTTCATATTGATTGGTTCTACAACTCTCTAGACGCACTGGCAGGGCAACTTCAAGCTTTCACATGTCAAGTTACAGTAGCTGGGCGCATCCTCATTGGATTAGCCATCGTTACAGTGGTGGCTTCATCACTTCTGCGGCAGAGTGTGACAAGCTCCAGCCAGGCAATGCCCGCAACAATAATTATCATTGTGCTTGGTGGAGTTTGTGGATTTGCAGGAAAGTTATCCGTTGAGAGTTTAGGAGGCAATGGGCTCCGTTGGTTGATTGTGTGGGAAATATTTTGCATACTGCATGCATTTGCGATCTGTTTCACCCCTTTTGTCTATAGATTGGTCAATGGATCGCCTGTGACCAAAGTCAAGTTTCAAATTCCTATATGGCTTCGGAGGCTTGCCTTCCATTTGAGCATTGTTCTCATACTTCCTGTACTTGCTGGTCAGCTACCATTTGGTTCATTGAGTACTGTAACAAGGAACCTATATTTGGTGCTTGCTGACATTGTATCCCCAACAATTACTTGTTTTTGGGAGTACACGACACAGCTATTCTAACAAGGTATACAGAGTGCTTGCAATTGAAGCATTTTAATGAGGGAAGGAAGTCAGAATCTCTCCTTGTGAACCCCCATACGGAGCAGGGGTCCAAGGGCCTCCTTGGACCCCTCACTCTTTTTGGTGCAAAGTTCTGTACCTAGATTGATTAACTATAGGCCTGCCTCTTTACCTTGCTTCCAGTCTTTCTGTGTTGAGGCAACGTTCTGATGGTGGCAGCAGTTGATTCGCCCTTTGAGGAGTTGGAAGGGAGGGGAGACTTGAGAGCAAACACAGGCATGGTATTCCGATGAGAGAGTAGGAGTCTGCGGATGACCTATATGCAGTCTTGATCGTTGATCTGTAAGGACAGTCTCATGATGAAATAAATTATGTCAGTAAAGAAAATTTATGCAGAGCACTTGGCATGTTTGTGAACTCTGCTGCAAGTTTGTGAGTTTTTTCCCCATACAAAAATGGATGGAAGAAATCAATACTATGCCAACCTTGTGCTTGCAATGGAACTGGAGCTTGTCCCGAGATAGGTGCTGCTAAATGCCAAGGGGAAAACCAATGTAATGACAACCTTATGCTTGCATTGGGAAGCAGCGAGCCTTGTATAATGAAAGACTAGCATTGGTGTATTGTACCTCAATCAAAGCAATCATGTCAAAATTGGAAGCCTCCTTTATTTGATCTATCCTTTTTTGACTAGGTTAAAAAGGTCAACATACATTTATGTGCGGGTAATATCATCATTTATACAGACAACCCCACGACATTTTCAAAGAATTAGATGTCCCTATTTCACTTTAAATCTTGAAGAGTCTTGAATGCCTTCTCGTCAACGTTTCATGTACTGTATCTATATGTTGTCTCACATTAGTTCTATACTGTATCTATATTGTATCTATATGTTGCCTCACATTAGTCCTACAACTATATAAAATAAGGGGTTTTGTTGTTCCACACCCATTGAGTGTGGGATATGTATGGACGATCTTTCCCTCTATATTGGGGGCAACTAATTATTATGCTATTGCACATGTTTGCCATCTGAACTCTTGTTCTTGTAGATGCAAATTATGGTTAGTTCAGGAAAGATTTTGGGTCTTATTATTTTCAAGAAAAGTTTATCTATTGATCATTGATTGTTGATAAATTGACTCCATTTATCCATGTCCAAATGATTGTATTCTCCACATAGGTACATATGGATTGTATTTACTTGCATCACAAATACTCACGGAGCCAATAGTTCCCATTTCAAAAATTTTGGTCTAAGTATTTTCACCATTGGGCTTATATCCCATTAAAGTCTCATTTTTGGCTCTCTACATTGAAATTTGTGCTTATGCTTTCTTTTAGAGCTATGCCAAATTGTAATTCACTAGAAAAATATTTGGGGCTTTGACGTGTGTTTGTTTTAAAGTATGAAAATGCACTTATTCTTCAATAGATGACTGGCATGGATATAATAGATTATGTTTGCTCATAGCACCTAGTGACAATAACACCATTTTTATAGTATCTCTTTTACTTTTTTCTTATATTTTAACATGGATTCATTTGCGTTCAAATTTATGCTAGACTTGACCACATTTAGCTTGTGATACATTTGTGTAGTGCTACCAATAATGATACATGTCCGTAAGGGTGGATGAACTAACATTTAGGGATGATAAGTATTTCATTGACTACCACCTAGCTTGATTGGAGGGTTTTTCATCGTTTACAAGTGCCAACTATGTAGTTTTTTTGTGCTTTGTTGAAGGCTTGATTTATGTTATCACCAATGCTCATGATAAGTATTAAGCCATCTTGCATCTTTCCTTTCGTTTGAAGATTCTATTGCCTTACGCTTGCTTGATAAGATTACCTTGGATGATCTAATTTGCATACGGTTACCTTTTCTCAACTATTGATTAAGATTGTTGACCTTTTTAAACACAATCCAAGTTGCCCTTTTAGAACCTTTACAAGTTATTGCAATGTCTAAGTTGCAAAGTGTGCCTTTCTCTCGAGCTATACCTCGAGATCTGCCATAAATTTGGCACATTTTTAACTCTATGAGTCCAACTTAACATTCCATACTTCAGTTACAATATACCTAGGGATGTCACTCTAAATTGGCCATTTGGCTCATTTCTCTTCTTTTATGATAAGGGATCTCTCTCTATAAAGCATTTGGCCTTGAGTGTACCTTGTTAAAGAGATTTAATTTCAGTACACTGTGTGCGCGCGCGTGTGTTTTCACAAAAATTTATGTGAAAACACAGTTTTTTGGGGGGTGAAAATGGACTTTGTGAAAAAATTAGACACAAAAAAAAAGTGTGTTTTCATAAAAATGTGTGTGTGTGTGTGTGTGTGTGTGTGTGTGTGCACGTGTGTGGAATGCAGGCATGCACACGTGCACACATGAGACACACACGTATGCATGTGCACACAAACACATGCACACACAGGAGGTATGACCATGTGCATGCATGTGTGCACAAACACATGCACACACAAACACATGTACACACACATACATACATATGTGTGTGTGTGTGAGAGAGAGAGAGAGAGAGAGAGAGAGAGAGAGAGAGAGAGAGAGAGAGAGGTGTACAAACACATGCTCACACATGAGGCATGAACACGTGCATGCATGTGTGTACAAACACATGTGCTTACACTAGGTACAAATGCACGCACAAACACATGTATACACATACATGCGCGCGCGTGCGTGTGCGTGTGTGAGAGAGAGAGAGAGAGAGAGAGAGAGAGAGAGAGAGAGAGAGAGAGAGAGAGAGAGATGTCCTCAAAAGACCTCACAGGCCTATGGGATGAAGTACAACAAAAGAAGAACCCATCCAAGCCTCTGGTGGTTAAAGCAAAGGGCGCACTAGGGTAAGATAACTAAAAAATCCAAACATAAAAATTGAGAGTGAAAAAATTGAAGGTCAAAATCTAAAATCTAGTGCCTTGGTGGCTCTCCGGTGGGCCACAAAGATATCTCTGATTCGTGTTTGTCTGGCCTCTGGGCTATGTCAAGGTTGATGCCTCGTCTTTAGCGTCTCCTCTCCGTGTTGTGTGTGGTGGTCTCTGCATCCCTCATTCAATAGCGTCGCATAGTCTCTCCTTATTGATCCGCACTTCCCTCATGTTAGCTTGCTCTTCCTCGTCCACCTGCTATGTCTTGGAGCTGACTCAAATGCATAGAAGTCTGTGACATGTCGCTGTGCTTGGTCTATCATAGCGGCTTGCGGTGTGGTCCCCTCCTGTTGCTCTCTGATCTATCATAATCTCTCTTTGCCATCCTATCTCAATCCAATATAGCCCAATGTAGACCTGGTCTTGAAAGTGGATCAATTGTGAGAGTGGACCAAATCCGTGCCCCTCTTGAAAAGGTAGTGATATCATCACAGTGTGGGTAGACACATATGAAATGCTCCTCTGTCTCGACCTCCCCCAGCGTGCATAATCTGTAGATCTACGGCTCTTTGGGTATGCCTATAGCTATCCTTATCTCGATGCTTAGCTGATGAAATGAGAACCGCATCTATCCAATGGCAATCCTTAGTGTATGTGAGACTCCTCTGTCCTCGAGGCTGGGGTCTAATGATGAGTCCATGCTCCGATTCTGTCAAGAAGTGGTCGTGATAGAATTTGATCTTGGTGGGGAACTCTTGGCTCCCTCCCAAGTTTGAGACGTATAGTGTTGGAGGAGATATAACATATGATACAGTTAATCTCGTCCCATGCAATCTACTCAGGGCGGTGCATCCATGCTATTTTGAAAGGGGGGTAGCTGGTCCATCTGAACACCATCGAGATACCATGACTGGCAAACCTTGTGGATACACGTGCATACCATACTATATTGATCCCATTCTCTGCTAGCCATCTAGATGACCCTATTGCCAATTGAGTGCCAACCTCGGCAATCTCCAATAGGATAAAGCGCAAACTTTGTGGAGGAAAGTCACTATCTAAAAAACGGCATCAACTTGGAGAGGTGTCATGGCAAACTGTGGCTGTGCTATCTGATGAAGGATTGAGGGCTTCGTCCAAATCATCCTAGTCCCCATACTCACCTTATAGTTTCTCAAATATCCTCCACTATGTCGCTAAGAGATCCCTCCCCCAAAAAGGTGTTGCATACATGGCGGTCTACATCAGTAGGGTGTTGAAAAGTTAGTCCATTGATGTAAAGCCCAAAGGGAGTCGGTGAGAGGGGGCATCCCTGTTTCACTTAGATCATGCTTTCAACCCAATCTAATAGGCACACATAGAGAGAGAGAGAGAGAGAGAGAGAGAGAGAGAGAGAGAGAGAGAGAGAGAGAGGGGGGGGGGGGGAGAGAGAGGTGTGCCAAAAAAAAAGTTCAAATTTTAAAAATTTTCTGAACTTATTATGTTTCTCCATTATTGCATTGCTCCTAGCATCTGGTATCAGAGCATTTGTTTGAGCAACATCCATTGACTTGTTAGGAAAGAGGTTCCTAGTTCGAGTGGGAGCAATGACAAAGAAGGCAAGTAAAAAATCAAGACGTTCAATGGCAAGAACTCCCAGCATTGTTGGAAGATGTAGATTGAGGATTATCTGTACCAGAAGGATCGTTTCTTGCCATTAGGTGGGATCGCAAAGAAGCTTGCGAGTATGTCAGCTAAAGATTGGGAGGTTCTTGACAGAAAGATGCTAGGAATGATACGATTGTGTTTGGGAGTATCAGTGGCTTTCAACGTTCTTAAATAGAAGACAACAAAGGAATTGATGAGCACACTCGATACATTGTATGAAAAACCATAAGCCTCTAACAAGGTATTTCTTATAAAGCATCTATTCAATATAAAGATGTTAGAAGTTGGGTCTATAGCTGATCATTTGAATCAGTTCAATACAAATACAAACCAACTAAGTTCTTTAGGAGTAAACTTTGATGATGAGGTTCAAGCTCTCTTGATTTTGTATTTATTGCTAGAAAGTTGGGATAGCTTGGTCATGGCTGTGAGTAACTCTGTTTTTGGATCAAACACTTATAAAGTTTGATGATGTTGTTGGTGCTCAACTTAGTGAGGAAATGCAATGGAAAAGCACAAGTGAAACATCAAGTAATTCTTTGACTCTTGAGAATAGGAAAAGAAAAAGGCAGAGAGGAAGCGAGCCCAAGTGTTAACCTCCATAGAGTACAGTCGCTGAATGCAGGGTAATTAGTGATTAGAGGTGATTAGGCTTCATGATCTACTTCAACAGACAAGCTCAGGGAGTTTGATCCCCAAATACCCCAAGGCCAATGATTGCAAGCAATGTGCACATTTCAGGTCTACGTCAACGGATTGCAAGCAATGTGCACATTTCAGACCTATGTCAATGGAAATAGCCGTGGAAGGAATACAGATCAAATTAGGGAGTTTGATCCCCAAATATCCCGAGGCCAAACAAAGCATCCAGACAATGTGCACAGGTTGTATGTTCCAGCTGTAAGTTGCTGTTAAGTGTCTTGCAAGCCTCACCACTCTAGGTTTTGAGCCTCGTACACGGGCTTCGAATCCCAAATGACTTAAAGTGTGAGGGCACTCAGGGAGTTTGAGCCCCAAATCGCCTAAGCTATGGAGGCTCGAGGCTCACACAAGCGCTATTTGAAAACCCATTAGGACCACTTCGTAATGTCAGGTCTGTCCCAAGCGTTCTAATATGGTTAAGACAAGTGCTATTTCAGCTAGTAGGGAGAGATGGAAAGAATAGCAATATGCCTTGGCACCCTATGGGCCCAAGAGCCTTTGTTCTAAAAGAGAAGGAGAGTGCTAAAAGGAAAAGGGTTGGCCCTCCCTTCAAAAGGTGACAAGTATAAAAGGCCAAAGTGTTGACTTTGGTCTTCATTGTTGTTTGCACAAGTTTGAATACAAGCTCCCGCTTCTCTTCTAAGAGAGTGTTTTGAGTGTTCTCTTGTTTCCATTGTAGTGCCCTTGTGTTTGCCACTCCATCCCCCTTCACTCTCCTCTTCCCTTCTCCTTCTCCCTCCCTTCTCCCCTCTCTTCTCCCCTCTCTTTTGCGCTCTCCCCCTTCCCTCTTTCTTGCATGGAAACACATTGCAACAATCCGGAGGCTGCTTGAGTGACACTTGCAGACGGCTCATGCATTGCATTGCTCTCACAAGGAGTAGCTTGGAGTGGAGGCTCCATCGGCATCTCTTCAACATCCCCACGACATGTGAGTCACCGCTGAGACCCACACATTTTTGGTGCCACTGTGCCGAGGAGAAAAGGTATGCTTTTGTATTTGCACTTGTCTTCCTTTGTTATCTACTCATTGCATAAGGCTTCAAGCTTAACTTGGAGCTTTGTTAGTGGAGTTGTAGGAGAAGAAAGAGTGGAGAAGTGAGAGTTGTGGACGGAAGAGTAGGAAAGCTGTCATTTTTTGTTGGAAAGTCATTTTGGAGCATTTGAAGCTTGTTTTTGATGCTTTTTAGTGTTCTGAGTTGATAGGAACTTAGCTTGTGAGATTGCTAAGGAGTGTTTGAGGTCCAAATACAACAAAAATGATGATTCTTGTTGAATTTTGAAGTTGTTTTGTGTTCTAGAACTCACCCTTCAAGAAATTTTGCATTTTGGTTTGCAAAAAGTGTTTTTCATTGTGTAGGTAGACTAGGTAGTGTAGTACCCCCCTAGCATAACAAAACCAGAAAAGAAACTCAAAATCCCCCAAAAACCCCAAAAAACAAGTTGGCGACATAGTGTTCCGAGTTGGCGCCATAGAGCTATCCTGCCGATCGGTGCGTTAGCCGTATCCCGTCAGTCAAACCACGTTGACTTGATGCGATAACCGTATCACGTTGACCTAACCTCTAACCATGGCCTAAATCATCACCTTGATTAACTGCATGCCAGAGTTAGCTATCTCGCCGACCTGATAGCCATTGACTCATGGCCTTAGAGTGATCTCGCCGACCGTTGCTATCTCGTTATTCCGTCGATCGTTACTCTACTAGTATCTCGTCGATCGATGCGTTAGCTATATCCCATCAGTCAAACAACATTGACCCGATGCGATAACTATATCCTGCCAACCTAACCTTTGTCTAACCCGCCACCTTGATTAAATACGTATCAGAGTTAGCTATCCCGACGACCTGGCAATCATTGACCCATGGACTTAGAGCGATCCCACCGACCGTTGCTATCTCGTTATTCCACCGAACGCATCTCTACCAGTATCTCGCCGTTCGATGTGATACCTTTATCCCCACGCCCATGGTCATATCCATATTCCATTGACCATTGCGTTACGCCTATCACGCCACCCGGTTCTATTTTTATTCTACTAATCGGCATGATACACCTACTCTGTCGTTCGTCGCTATTTTTATCATGCCATCCATTGCTATTTTTACTTTGTTGATCGTCATGATAAATCTACTCCGTTGCTTGATGCTATTTTTGATCCCCACGCCCGTCGGCATAACTATACCATCGATTGGCGCATTGATCATTATCCCACTGATCTCCTTATCCTGCCGCCCGTTGTCTTAACCTATCCCTATGCCCATAGGGATACCACTTGCATCTTATCCCGCCAAGCATGTTGCAAGACTTATTCTGTCGATCAGTGCGATACATCTACTCCGTCGCCCGTCACATTTTGCTCACTCTGCCGTCTGTCGTTATAATTATCCCATCGCCCATCACTATACGAGTATCCCGCGGTTTGGTGCAATACCCTATCCCTACGATCGTTGCCATAGAGCTATCCCCACGATTGTTGGGATACTTCTGGGATAGCCGAGGAGTTTAAAATTTTTAGAACCTCAATTCATCTTGAGTGTGCCTAGTTAGAGGCCTCCTACATGCACTTGAGTTCTAGTAGAATTTTGTCCAAGGATCCTACGCAAGAAGATAGTGCTTCGACCTATGCTTAGCCCACCCTTTGCCCTAGCTGGGGTTCTGAAAGCTTGATTCCTAGCCTCCACTTGCTAGTAGGCCCCCAACAAGAAGACCTATCTAGCTCTGACGAGACAGAGAGCTTATACAAAGTAATGCATGACCCCTCGGGCCCACGGGCTTCTGAAGACCCATTCACTAGTGTGGCCTCTCCCAACTCTCCTGCACCTTCGATTGCATCCAGGCTGCATCCAGGCTGAAAGGCACATTCTCCAACATATTCGGACGTTTAGGCCAAACAGAGTCGGTCGACATGGAGAACCTCTTTGCCGGCATGTCGACAGGGAGGGAAGGTCCACGACATCAAGCTCCCGAACCACAGATCGAGACAGAATCCACCTTTGCAGACCCAGGACCCTCCACCTATGCAAGACCTCCCCAATGAGAACACATGGACGATGAAGATCCATGGATGAGGGAATTCCGGAGGCAAGACTCCAACAGAGGGGATGCTAGGAACTTCTAAGAAGGGACGCCTTATTAAGCCCCAATAGTCCAGGTGCCACCAACCTTTGTCAACTATGGGGCACCTCAGTTTCCATCTTATCACCCATTGCATGGAACTAACGTTCCCATGCCCAGGGACCCACCTCCTCCGGGAGTACATCCCTTCCCATCCATACCCGTTGCATCGATGAATGCATGCCTTGGCACATCCGTTCCAATGCCGGTACCGACAACTATGTGGATACCACCACCAGGGCTAGGCTTAAGGCCAGCCTTGTATCCCGTCAGGCCCACAGCAACACCACCCCTGCCAGTCACTCAAACAGTGTTAACTGATGAGGCAATGTGCATCTTGGTGAATGCCCTAGGAAGGGGGGCCACACCACCTCCACCCGCCCCAGTGTTTCCCGTAGGGATTGCGAATCCCTTGAGGAGCCGACCCATAGCAATCTCCAAGTTAATGACCAAGTTCCTTGGAGAAGGAGACACGGTCTCCCATGTGGAGCGATTTGAGCAAATTTGCAAAGCTTTTGGTGGTGTCAGAGACCTAGAAATGGCCAATGCATTTGGTCTCAGCTTGGATGGCAAAGCAGGCCAATGGTATAGGGCTGTCACCCCCAAAGACAAAATCAATTGGGAGACATTGAGAAAGGCCTTCATTGTGCGGTTCGCCCCTAGCAGCCATAAATGGAGCCCGATTAATCAATTATATGGGGTAAAGCAAAACGATAAGGAATCCCTAGGGGATTACATTGCCAGGATCAAGCATCTCAATGGCTGCTGTGAACCGTATGAGCAAATGAGGGACGAATGACTGTTGCCCCACTTCCTTATTGGATTGGTAGACTCGAAGCTGCATGACCACCTCATGGTGGTGATGAATCCTACCTCCTTTGATCTATGTAGCAAGGTGGCCATCCGCATATGTGACAACATGATGGACAAGGTAAATTTGGATAAAACCCTGGATCCCTCAGAAATAGCTTCATCAGTTAGGTCTTCGAGTGTAGAAACGATTAAGAAGGAGACCAACAAGCCCAAGGGCTTGGATATGAGTGAGCTGGCCTCCAATCTGCTAGATCAACTAGGGTAGCAGTGCAGGATAGGAACCTCCAAGGAGGCGTCGAGCAACCCCCACTTGTTTTCATGGAGAGACAATGTCTGGTGTGGGGTATGCAATGGCAACCACCCCTCCAATGAGTGCCCCCACCTAAGGGCAAGGCTGACACTCTAGTGCACACGCTGCCATAGGTGGGGAAACCATGATACCTCCCAATGTCAACTTCCGAGGTCCCTTTTCCAACCCATGTATCAAATGAGGCCCCCATTAGCCCTAACAGCTCAGCCTAATCCCTTGAACACACAGGGTGGTCCTATGGCTAGTTCAAGCCAGTAGAGCGCTCATCCAGCTCCGTTACCACCACCCATATTGGGCCCACAACCACCACTGCCTCGTATAACCCCAGTCAATCAAGTGTTGGTAGAGGAAGTGCCCAATGACTGGGAGGAGACGGATCTAGATCACGGACCTCACGATTACTACCCCTATGAGGAGGGAAGTGGTACCCTGATCCACTATCTCCTATAAGAGGATTAGTAGGTCCCAGTGTTCCAAACCGCTCTCGTGAATGCAAGGGTAAGAGACCTAAACTCAATCGCTCGGAGACCCCTGCTCCAATCTTATGCTTAAGCATAAGCATAAGCATAAGCTCATGCTTATGCTTATGCATGAGCTTATGCGGAAATAGAGAATGAGAGAAGCATAAGCATAAGCATAAGCTCATGCTTATGCTCTTGCATGAGCATGAGCTTATGCTCATGCTTATGCTTCTCTCTTTCCCCCTTCTCTCATTCTCTATTTCCGCATAAGTTCATGCTTATGCTTCTCTCTTTCCCTCTTCTCTATTTCCCCCTTCTCATGCTTATGCTTCTCTCTTTTCCCCTTCTCATTCTCTATTTCCGCATAAGCTCTCATAAGCATAAGCATGAGCTTATGCTTATGCTCATGCTTATGCTTCTCTCTTTCCCCCTTCTCTATTTCCCCCTTCTCTCATTCTCTATTTCCGCATAAGCTCATTCTCTATTATAAGCTCATGCTTATGCTTCTCTATTTCCCCCTTCTCTCATTCTCTATTTCCACATAAGCTTATGCTTATGCATGAGCTTATGCGGAAATAGAGAATGAGAGAAGCATAAGCTCATTCTCATGCTTATGCTTCTCTCATTCTCTATTTCCGCATAAGGTCATTCTCTATTTCTGCATAAGCTCATGCTTATGCTTCTCTCATTCTCTATTTCCGCATAAGCTCATTCTCTATTTCTGCATAAGCTCATGCTTATGCTTCTCTTTTTCCCCCCTCTCTATTTCCCCCTTCTCTCATTCTCTATTTCCGCATAAGCTTATGCTTATGCATGAGCTTATGCGGAAATAGAGAATGAGAGAAGCATAAGCTCATGCTTATGCTTCTCTCTTTCCCTCTTCTCTATTTCCCCCTTCTCATGCTTATGCTTCTCTCTTTCCCCCTTCTCATTCTCTATTTCCGCATAAACTCATGCATAAGCATAAGCATGAGCTTATGCTTATGCTTATGCTTAAGCATAAGCATAAGCATAACCGGAAATAGAGAATGAGAGAAGCATAAGCATAAGCATAAGCTCATGCTTATGCTCATGCACGAGCATGAGCTTATGCTCATGCTTATGCTTCTCTCTTTCCCCCTTCTCTCATTCTCTATTTCTGCATAAGCTCATGCTTATGCTTCTCTCTTTCCCTTTTCTCTATTTCCCCCTTCTCATGCTTATGCTTCTCTCTTTCCCCCTTCTCATTCTCTATTTCCGCATAAGCTCTCATAATCATAAGCTCATGCTTATGCTTATGCATGAGCTTATGCGGAAATAGAGAATGAGAGAAGCATAAGCTTCGCTCATTCTCTATTTCCCCCTTCTCTCATTCTCTATTTCCGATAAGCTCATGCATAATCATTCTCTATTTCTGCATAAGCTCATGCTTATGCATGAGCTTATCGGAAATAGAGAATGAGAGAAGGGGGAAATAGAGAATGAGCGAAGCTTATGCTTATGCTTATGCTTCTCTCATTGGAAATAGAGAATGAGAGAAGCATAAGCTCATGCTTATGCTTCTCTCATTCTCTATTTCTGCATAAGCTCATTCTCTATTTCCGCATAAGCTCATGCTTATGCTTCTCTCATTCTCTATTTTTGCATAAGCTCATTCTCTATTTCCGCATAAGGTCATGCTTATGCTTCTGTCTTTCCCCCCTCTCTATTTCCCCCTTCTCTCATTCTCTATTTCCGCATAAGCTCATTCTCTATTTCTGCATAAGCTCATGCTTATGCTTCTCTCTTTCCCCCTTCTCTATTTCCCCTTTTCTCACTCTCTATTTTTGCATAAGCTTATGCTTATGCATGAGCTTTTCTCATTCTCTATTTTCGCATAAGCTCATTCTCTATTTCCGCATAAGCTCATGCTTATGCTTCTCTCATTCTCTATTTCCGCATAAGCTCATTCTCTATTTCCGCATAAGCTCATGCTTATGCTTCTCTCTTTCCCTCTTCTCTATTTCCCCCTTCTCTCATTCTCTATTTCTGCATAAGCTCATGCTTATGCTTCTCTCTTTCCCCCTTCTCTATTTCCCCCTTCTCTATTTCCCCCTTCTCTCATTCTCTATTTCCGCATAAGCATAAGCATGAGCTTATTCTCTCTAACTCTTACTCTCTATTTCCCTCTTCTTCCTCTTCTCTTTCCTTTCCCTCTTCTTTCCCTCTTTGCTTTCCCTCTTCTTTCCTTTCCCTCTTCTTTCTTCTTGCCTATGCTTATGTTTGTTTTTTTGTTTTTTGTTTTCGTGTTTGTGTCTATGTTAGACATGGGATCACGTCGCTCATCCGATGAGTACGGACAGCCTCGCAGGAGAAGAGCTCATGATCTTTATGCTCCAGAGGACTTTGATTCCTCTCAGGCGACTACCCAGAGGACTACCCCTGGTCTGACTCCTCTCGGACCTAGCACTACGACTACTACCCCTGGTCCGACTTCTCTTCCACGTAGCACTACGACTACCCCTCGGGGAACTCCTTTGCTAGCCACGCATGACTTTGGCGGGAGTTCCGACGAGTTTGTAGTGCAGATGAGCGATGAGGAGGCAGCGAGATTCTTCTCTCTGCTATCTCAGAGGACCTCAGCAATTTCCTCCCCTACACCGACGGGTGGACATACTGCCCAGCCATCCCCTCCTTCAACTGCGGGGTCATCACCTGCGCATGCCTCTCGCAAGGGAAGGAAGAGTAGGACAGGCGGCTCATGTTGTGCTGACTTGAGAGATGTAGACGAGTCAGCACACTCACACTCCTTTAGGTCTCCACTTGGTCCGGAGACACAGTATCAGTCAGGTCCCTTCCCCTCTCCTACCCCCACTGCTACTCCTCGCTCTGGAAGTGCTCGCGTAGCTTCCACTCCTTTTGACTCTGCTACCGTCAGTCCTAAGAGAGAGAGAGAGAGAGAGAGAGAGAGAGAGAGAGAGAGAGAGAGAGAGAGAGAGAGAGAGAGAGAGAGAGAGAGAGAGAGAGAGAGAGAATTCTCGCGGCCGTGGCCATCAAGGGAGGGAGGGAGGGATGCCAGGGTCCCCATAGAGCAAAAGAATGCCCCTATCGAGGTACTTCAAACCCTTTGGTGTCCAGTTTCAAATGAGGAACCACATTTCTTGAAGGACTGTCCATACACAGGGATCATATTCCTATCGCTCCAACCACGACCAAGCCCCCACCCTTGTGTGCGGGGTGTAGAACCGAGCATCTTTCCCAAGACTGTCCCACGAGGAGACCGACAACCCCACTCATCCCACCAAAGAGCACCAGCCTTAATCTGCTTAGCATTGATTAAGGCCAGGTGGCACGGCAGTGCCCCTACAAGTCATCACAAGGATGCAAGCCAAGGCAATGAGGAAGCTTGCAAGGAAGGGTAAAGGGCCCTTGTCGCTCGGCCCCGAGATCCCTCCACACCCCCTAAACTTGGTCCAGGAAGGCCATTCGGTGGGTAGGAGACGGCTCAAACTAGGTGCTTATCTAGGACGGTTCTAATGAGGAGATAGCCACTCTTGCCACCTCCTCTGCTTCCAAACATGCTTCCACCCAGGGTGACCTTGAAGTGCCTCCCAGTCCAGAGGTAAACAATCCAGTGCAGCCCCAAGCCTAGCACCCTCACCCTCCTATAAGAAGACCTATTCTGACCCGGTATTAGAAAAGCAATACGTAAACTATGCCCAAAACTTGGTATGGGGCTGCCAAGTGAAGTTTGAGCATCGTCCGCTCAAGGCAAGTAGAGGGTTAGATACTATTCATCTAGCCCACCTAATGGGCCATGGAGGGGAGAAATCCCTCAAGGTGCTGGAGAGAGTGGAGGAAGAGGAGCACCTTAGCTTCGATCAGCTAGAGGCTTTTGATGCAAAAGATGTTCCTGGAAGACGGAGTGCTGCAAAACCTCCAGGAGGAAGGAGACCTGTACGGCTTCGAGGACCTATTGTCCATGGAAGAATATGCTTCACAAGAACCGTACGATACTGCCAAATTGGTTGCCTTCTTATTGGTAGAGGTAAAAACGCCAATAGCTTCCCTGCTAAGAGGAGTCCAAGTCTAGGTGAGTCAGTACGGTAGGCATCTCACCCGACGCACCCGTAGCCCACAAGTCACTACCAAACACGCACACACACACACACACATCCATGGTTAGCACTAGGTGATGGGTCAATACGTCCATTTTTGCATTTGTTCACCATGTTGCATGCTGGCCTCAAAGTTAGTCCCACACTGCACAAAGGCACTCCACTTACTCCCTCTCCCACTCACCTTTGCACCCCAATCCTTTTACTTCTCTACATAGTCAGTATCCTACCGATCGTTGCTATAGTAGTATTCCATTGGCAATCGTGATCCCGAATCCCATCGACCGTCGTGATCATGGATCCCTCTGACCGTTGCCATCCTAGACCCTGTCAAGCGGCGCCATCAAGTATCCTACTGATAGTTGCCAGAGAAGGATCCCATCGACCGTCGCCATCGTCAAATCACATCGACCGTTGCCATCGCATGTCTCATCGATCATTGCTAAAAAAGGATTCCCCCAACTGTTGCAATCTCGGATCCCACCGACCATTGCCATCGTCAGATCACACTGACCGTCGCCATCCCGTATCACACTGATCGTGGTCTTTTTCATATCACACCGGTCATCGCCAAAACGGTACCCCGCCAACATCAAAAGATCCCGCCGGGCGTGGGGATGCAAAATCTACATAAACAAGCCTTATCCGGTTGGGTCATCGCCATAGCAGTTTCCCCCAAAATTTGCCCAGAATTCTCACAGGCTTTTGCCCTCTTCCACTGCCATCCACAATAGCCTGTTTATGTCCTCCTGCTCTTCCTCGTCCATTGACTCTCTCATCACTCAACTACCATCATTCTTTCCAATGGATCGCGAACACAAGTTTTTTGAGTTCAAAACAGACTTGGGACTTCGCCCCCACCCTATCCCACAGGCCTGTGGCCCCTCAGATTCCCAAAGCACTCCTGCGACAATTCGTATTCTTTCGAGATCCCCATAGAAGATTTGCAAGGGGAAGAAGAAGTGTCCAACAGACAGGCCACCCAGGAGGGTACAACAGCCAGCTGGTATGTCCCCCTCAAGATCAAGAAAGTGCACTCCGGCTCTAACAACAGGTGAGGACAAGGTCATGCGCTCTTAATCACTCTCACCGCTTGGAGAAGCATGGCTCCAAGAATTGGACACGTGCAGTGTGCACTCACGCTTTGCTTACGAGGGTCATGACTCACCATATAGCGGCTGCCTATGCAGCATTTAAGGAGCCAGAGGTGGAGGAGGCGATCAGAGTTGCTGGACTGAGCAGAGTGGTAGCTCACCTCCCATGCCACTTGGACATGAAGTTGTTGGCAGAATTCCTTCAGGCATACAACAACACCAACATTGGCATCCTGTGAGATGCAACAAGCACTCCCCACCACTACCACATCAATCAGGATGTGGTATGGGCAGCCTTCGACCTGCCGATCATTAGCGAGAAGTACTCCAAGAAGAAGAAGCTGGACGCCCTCAGCAAGGTCTACCACTATGACAGGAGGTAAGGGCGGACTCCAGTTCACCACCATTCATAAGCCCGAGGTGGAAAGTTTGGCAAGAGTCTTGCAATGGCTCATGCAAGTCAAGCACATGGACCACCACTAGTCTGCCGTGCGCAATATCTTGCTACACTTGATGGAGCCTCAGCTTACAAATTGGGCAAACTATTTTTGCACCTAGATGAGGGATGACCTCAAGACACACGGGGAAGTAATCGACAACCCCATGCTGTACATGATGGTCCTCTACTACTTGAGGTAGTAGCATCCACTAGTTGGCTTTGGGTTGGCCGAAAAATCTGCCACAGGGCCAGCGCAGACAGAGGTCAAGCCCAAGCAGGCAAGGACAATGCCCACCGCCACTTCGATCGGCCATGAGCAATCGGACCCGAGTCAGTTGTTTGCGTAGTATGAGGACCGCCAGATGCAAGAATTCTTGTGCCAACAACTGCAACTCCAATAGGCAGATTCTCAGAACAGGGGCAAACGGATTCAGGAGGAGCCCATTCTGATCAAAGACCTTCCCAATGATGAAACAGTCACCATTGGCCTCCATTTTGGAGCCAAAGCCCCACTCCTGTTGTGACCTATGTCTCGGCTTCCACAACCCCCCAAGAGACCACATCCTTTGCCACCGGTACCTCTTCCTCTCCATGGGTAGGCCTAGCAAAGGCCTTATAGTTTTGCAGTGTAGCCCAATAAGGACACTAGGTGGCTATAGCCACATGTCAGCAGAGCAATTATCGATGCGGACCTGATGGAACAATGCCTATTTGAAGCCATGGCACAGCTCCCACAAGTCACATGCACAATTTTGCAGAGGAGGCAGGAACAAGCCTCACAGCTCTCAGCTAGTCTCTTCAGGCATAGCTCTTTCCGCATGATAGTTAATCCATAATGGTTGCTGCCCAAGCCACAGGTCAAGCAGCCATACAAAGAGCACATGAGTATTGTGCCAAAGCTGAAGAGCTCGAGCTGGCCTAACAAAGCTCAAAGATGACCTTGCCACAAGCAAATCCTTGGTCCAAACCCTCATGGACCAGGTCGACAAGGTAGGTTTTGGCTTGTGAACAACACTGGAGCAAAAGGTGTAGGCAAAGGCGATGTACGCTAGAAAACATGAGCACGAGGAATGATAGATTTAAACTCTACAGGATCTCTTGGCACAAGAATGGGAACTTATGGTGTCCGTCCAAGCAGAGAATGAATGGCAGCGTGCCCCTGGCTAATCAAAGAAGTTAGGTTTGGAAGACTGGGAGCAACAGGAGTTTTGCATGTACAAGGATTCAGAGAGATCCAAAAGAAGGGTCCCAAAATGTTGTACAACTTTCAAAAGTACAACTTCCCAAAAGACATGACTCAAGAGGGATTTTGCTATCGCCTCTAGTCATTCAACGACATGTATTGCTCAGTTCCAGATCCCACCATCGTAGCAACGATCCACTTCAACCGGCTTCTCCTCTTACTCCTTTGCGATCTCCCCGCCCACAGTTACCCCATCTATGACCGGCTCCACAATCTGAACAACCAGATTGTCTTCAATCCCGATGTCGGTCCTACGCAATTCTAGGACCTTCGCCTCTACCTTCACATCTGCAATCTCCATGGACATCACATCTGCACACATAAAAATATGCAAGACACCCATTTTTGGCGATATTGCTCGTACCTCACTCGCCTCACTCCACGACAATTGGACCACTATGCAGTCCTTCAAACAGTCCTCTCCACACACCTCCTCCAGCGCAGTTGACCCGAAGGCATATCAGCAACAAGAAGGGGGGCATGTTAACATCCACATAGTACAGTCGCCGAATGCAGGGTAATCAGTGATTAAAGGTGATTAGGGTTCATGATCTACTTCAACAGACAAGCTTAGGGAGTTTAATCCCCAAATACCCCAAGGCCAATGATTACAGGCAACGTGCACATTTTAGGTGTTTGGGAGTGTCAGTGGCACTAGGAATGATACGATTGTGTTTAGGAGTGTCAGTGGCTTTCAACGTTCTTAAATAGAAGACAATAAAGGAATTGTTGAGCACACTGGATACATTGTATGAAAAACCATAAGCTTATAACAAGGTATTTCTTATGAAACGTCTATTCAATATGAAGATGTTAGAAGCTGGGTCTATAGCTGATCATTTGAATTAGTTCAATAGAAATACAAACCAACTAAGTTTTGTAGGAGTAAACTTTGATGATGAGGTTCAAGCTCTCTTGATTTTGTGTTTATTGCTAGAAAGTTGGGATAGCTTGGTCATGGCTGTGAGTAACTTTGTTTTTGGATCGAACACTTATAAGTTTGATGATGTTGTTGGTTCTCAACTTAGTGAGGAAATGCAATGGAAAAGCACATGTGAAACATCAAGTGATTCTTTGACTCTTGAGAATAGGGAAAGAAAAAGGTAGAGAGGAAGTGAGCCCAAGTGTTAACATCCATAGAGTATAGTCACTGAATGCAGGGTAATCAGTGATTAGAGGTGATTAGGCTTCATGATCTACTTCAACAAACAAGCTCAGGGAGTTTGATCCCCAAATACCCCAAGGCCAATGATTGCAGGCAACGTGCACATTTCAGGTCTACATCAACGGATTGTAGGCACAACGTGCACATTTCAGACCTACGTCAACAGAAATAGCCATAGAAGGAATACAGATCAAATCAAGGAGTTTGATCCCCAAATATCTTGAGGCCAAAGCATCCAGGCAATGTGCATAGGTTGTATGTTCTAGCTGCAAGCTGATGTTAAGTGTCTCACAAAAGTTAAGCCTCGCTACTCCAGGTTTTGAGCCTGATACATGGGCTTTGAACCCCAAATGACTTAAGGCATGAGGGCGCTCAGGGAGTTTGAGCCCCAAATTACGTAAGCCTTGGAGGTGCGAGGCTAACACAAGCGCTATTTGGGAACCTGTTAGGACCACCTCCTAATGTCTGGTTTGTCCCAAGCGCTCTAATATGGTTAACACAAGTGCTATTTCTGCTAGAAGGGAGAGATGGAACGAATAGCAATATGCCTTGGCACCCTATCGGCCCAAGAGCCTTTGGTTGTAAAAGAGAAGGAGAGTGCTAAAAGGAAAAGGGTTGGCCCTCCCTTCAAAAGAGGACACGTATAAAAGGTCAAAGTGTTGACTTTGGTCTTCATTGTTGTTTGCACAAGTTTGAATACAAGCTCCCTCTTCTTTTCCAATAGAGTGTTTTGGGTGTTCTCTTGTTTCCATTGTAGTGCCCTTGTGTTTGCCACTCCATCCCCTTTACTCTCCTCTCCTCTTCCCTTCTCCTTCTCCCTCCCTTTTCCCCTCTCTTCTCCCCTCTCCCCCTTCCCTCTTTCTCGCATGGAAAAACATTGCAAAAATCTGAAGGCCGCTTGAGTGACACTTGCGGACGGCTCGTGCCTTGCATTGCTCTCACAAGGAGTAGCTTTGAGTGGAGGCTCCATCGACATCTCTTCAACATCCCCATGACACATGAGTCACCACTGAGACCCACACACTAAGACATTGCAACAACTCAAGAAGAAGAAAATCCAAATCCAAAGGGAACCTGGAGTGCTGGCATTGTGGGAAGAAAGGACACTTGAAGAAATACTATTGAGTCATGAAAGAAAAAGGAAGGAGATGGACAACAAGAGAATATGATGGACATAAATGTAGCAAGTATTGTGTTGTAAGATGCCTTAATTCTTTCATTGTATACTATTATTGATGCAGTTGCAGGGACTTAGGGGCTTAGTTCATGCTACACCTCATTGGAATATTTTCAAGACTATGTTCAAGGTGATTTTGGAGTTGTTCATTTAGGTAATGATGAAGTGTTTAAGGTTGTTGGAAAGGGCAAGGTGTTGATAAAATTGCAGAAGGGAAACCAACGGTTGCTGACGGAGGTAAGGCATGTTCTTGATTTTAAGAAGAAACTTAATTTCCGCAGGACAATTGGATGATGAAGGCTGCATGATCACATTTGTAGAAAATTTGTGGAAGGTCACAAAAGGGTCAATGGTAATAGAAAAAGGACCCAAGGTAGGTATATTATATTTATGCATCAATAATGCTTACTCCTCCATTGCTTTAGCTTCTATAGGAGTAGATATAACTCTTTGGCATTGTAGGCTTGGACACATGAGTGAGAACGGGATACATATTCTTCACTCAAGAAAGCTATTGCCAGGTTTGAAGCTGGTTGATTTGGACTTTTGTGAGAACTGTGTTTATGGAAAACAAAAGAGAGTTAGATTTCTCAGAGTTGGGAAAGAAAAGAAGAGAGAGAAGTTAGACCTTGTGCATGCAGATGTATGGGGTCCTGGTGATATATCATCTCTTGGTGGTTCTCACTATTATGTTACTTTTATTGACGATGCAACTAGAAAAACTTGGGTTTATTGCATTTACAAAAAATCTGATGTCTTTGAAACTTTTAAGAAATGGAAAGCTTTGGCTAAGACTGAGGCAAGAAAGAAGTTGAAGGCTTTGAAATTTGATAATGGTGGTGAATATGGCAGCAAAGAGTCTGATAGTTACTATTCATACAATGGAATTTGTAGAGAGAAAACAACTCCAAGAATGCCACAAGAAAGTCCTGTGTCAGTGAGGATGAACAAAAAAATCATGGAGCATGAGACTATATGCAGGGCTACCCTTACGCCTTTGGGCTGAAGTAGTGAATACAAGTGTTTACTTGATAAATAGATCGCCTTCAAGTTCCTTAGATGGTGGCATTCCAAAAGAGGCATGGACAGGTAAAAAGTTCAATGTGCATCTTTATTGGATATGGAGGTAGTGAGTTTGGTTGTTTGGTGGATTATGAAAGTAACAAAATCATTAGGAGCAGAGATGTTGTATTCAATGAGACTATTATGCACAAAGATCGCTTGCAAAAAAGGAAGAAAGAAAATGCAAACATAGAATACACAACTCTTGATGAAATTACAGGAGATAAAAATCCAAAGGTTGCAGAAAATGAGAATGTGTAGCAGCAGTAGCAAGAACCTCACAACCCTTTAGGTGCACTTAGAAGGTCTATGAGGGTAAGTAGACCACCTAAGCAATTTTCTCCTTCTTTCAATTATGTTTTTTTGACTGATTATGGTGAACTAAAGACGTATGAAAATGAGAATGTGCAGTAGTAGCAAGAAAATGAGAATGTGCAGTAGTAGCAAGAAACTCAAAACCCTCCAGCCTACCTATCGCTCATGCGTGTTATACTTTACTATATTAGCGATGGCCTTTTATCTTGGCTTCGTGCATAGATTGCTTTGGGGCTATTTATCGCTTGTGCATTGGTCCTTGGTTTCACCTTCTGAGTCACTGACTTAGTCATGTGTGGGTTGCATGTGTTTGTCCTAGGCTTGTTCATGTTTATGTAGCTTGATTGTTTTGCTTCTTAGTTACTCACATGCTTGTTGATTGTCTTTGGTTATGGTCATGTTGTGAGGTCCTGTGTTGTTTGTTTTTGTTTGCTGTCCTTACCTTCTGCCACTTGCTCCCCAACTCCATTTTCTGCATGGCATCTCTCTCTTGCTTTGCTTTGTAATCGCTTGTAGTTTCTTGCGTACTTTTGTGTTGTTTCTCGCTGCTAGGATTTCGTGTGTTGCTTTGGTAGGATAGTTGATGGGCTTCGTTGTTTGCTGCTTGTGCATCGGGTATTTCCTTTTCCCTTCTCCATAAATATGCACGACGTTTCACCTTGTTTCGCATGTATACCTCATTTGGATATACTACCCTTATGCTTTCTGTACTTACCTTTATACTAACTATACCACTAACCCTTTGCTAGCCTTTTTCCATAGTAGTAACCCTACTTGATTTACTAACTATAGGCAGGGTCACATCCTACTTATTGTGATCTTTTTTGAACCCCTTATAGCCTTCTTATGTTTTCTTGTGGATTTGTATACATATATACAAGCTTGGCAAAAAATTAGAGTCATTTTTTTCATTGGATTAGGACCTCTAATTATATTCGCCCCCTTTATTTTCCGCTTGCAATCAATGGTTTAACCTGGTCATGCTAACCCATTAGTTATATATTTTCACGAAATTATCTAAGATGTTCCCTTTGTCTAAAGATGCCTATGGTTACATCCTCTTATCTATATGGATAATTGAGCTCGTAGGTTTACACTTTACCTACTTATAACTTTAATTTTTTGCATACACTTTTACATACTCTAATTTTTTCATTTAACTTCTCTACATCGGCTAGTTTTCCCTACATAGATAAAGGCACATGTCTTGGAAAGTTATAACAAATCTAGACTGCATATTGTTGGGCCTAGATAGACCACCATTGTAGGTGGGTCTATCATAGCTAGGGGATGGTACCCAAATAGTATGAAAACTTATTTTGAAAAACAACATTTAGCCTACCATATAGGAGGCGTAAAAATAAATTTATTAATCCTACCATATAGGAGGCATTAGAACAAATTGAGTCCTAGCCTGCCATAAAGGATGCATGAAAAACAAGAAAAAACTTTGCAAAGAGGACGTTCTACAAGGGACACTTGTTTTGAAGCCAAATGAAGTGGCCTTCCATAAAGGAGGCATGAAAATTAACTTTATTAAAAAAGTCTCGTTAAACATCTTCTTGGTTTTTTGAGGGAGGTAGGGTGGTGTTCTAGCTTGATGTAGTATTAATCCATCTTTTCTGGCAGCCTTCAATTTTTTATTGACGTAAGCCATAAAGGCAAGATCCAAATTCCCAGACATTCGAGCTGTCTTACGAGGGGCACAAGTGTTAGATGTGTCCTAAAAATGAGACATACATTCATTAGTAAGTATGGATGGAAGGCGTGTTCTTCTACCTTAAACTTTTCATGTTGCCCCTTGTGCCTTTTCTAGCCAAGGATCTTGATAGGTCTCCTTCTCCTAGGTAAAGCGATAACAAGCCGGGGTGTGCAGGCATTACCTGTCTACCCTTTTAAAACTTTGTTGTCCTAACAACTGGTTTTTTTTTGGATGGTGGCAAGCAAGTAGACCTTGAACATGGAGTATTGGACACTTGAAAGATTTAACTCTGATTTCTTGATGTACTTATAAGCTTTACATACTTTTGGAATATAATATAGTGGTCACTTGTTATAAATTTTTAAGGGCTTTGAGTGCCATGTTCTTGGGGTATTTTTGTCTACAAAGACACATGCAAACCCCACTAACCCCTGTTGGCTTTTGAAATGACATTTGCTCCCCACCTGCTCCAGGGATCCAAACAGCTCTTGCTTGTTTCCCAGATAACGGGTTTCTCGCCAAGATTTTTAAATTTGGAGAAGAAGCAAAGAAGAACACTCCCTCGGCACTCTATATTGTATCCATCAACCATGGGCTTCAATTAATTTTAATGTCCTGCAAGGAGCCTCATGTTACAATGACATCTTTGGACAAGCTACTATGATGACTCAATGATATTAACTTGTTTCATGATCAAGATATTGCATCTTATCACAAATCTCTCCCTACCATCATCAACAAGCTTCTCCTAGTCAACAACCTCCCTATGATTCCTCTGCCAGAACAAATTGCATGTGCTCCCCACAACCCTCTGGTGGATGTTGATGGCTTGGATGCTGCTGACAAAGAAGCCCATGCTACTCTCACCCAAGCATTTACTGCTACTGATTCCTCTCCAAGTAATCCTCTCTCAGAATTCTCCTCTTACATTCCTCTTCTTCCTCCTTGACAACTCAAGCTTGAGTCAATTGGTTTTTACCATAAGCTTTGGGGTTTCAAAACTCTCAATCACAGAGAACCTTTTACTGTGGAGTCCCTTACCACTCTCTGTAGCTTGTCTTCTGAACTAGTAGACCAATGCAAAATTGATGTTAAGAAGGGGAAGCAATTTCTCTTTGCTGATCTAAACTGCACCCTTTCTCTTTTCTCTCTAAACTCCTTTGATCAAACCAAATGTGCTCGCCACAATGTGTACTTTCATACCAAGGCCATTCCTACCGATAAATCAAGTAAAAAATATATCAAATCAAGTAAAAAATATATCAAGAGCTTATGGAATATTCATTGCCCCTACATCAAGTGTCTTTGCTCCACTAGAGAAGGATATGGAAGTTCCTCTTCCATTATGTGGCTCTAGCAAGTGCTTTGGTTCATGATCCATACTCTCCAAAACCTATTTAAGCTAGAATCCCACAAAGCCTAATTCTATGCCTTCATTGCTTGGATTGCTTCTCTCCCGCTTGAAGCATGAACGAGCCTTATTGCCTATTTTCTTTTTCATGAACAATTACTTGTGGGAGCTCGTAACCTTGCCCATCTAGCTCCCAACTCTCCTCTTCTTCCCAAAATAAATCATACCCCTATGGCCCTAGTTATCAAAGGTATCTTAAAACCACCCCTTCTGTCTAATTCTTCCAAAAGTTCCTTTAAAAAAGCCAAATACCTATCCACTCATGGTTCCACCTTCTCTGGCTCAGCAAAATGTTCCATGCATGGTTCCCAATAGTACAATGACATCAATGACACCGCCAAACAGATTACCTTCGGATGATGTACGGATACACACCCTATCAACACAGGTTAATGGTCTACACTCTCTATGTAGTGAAAGGCATATTATGAAGAGGTTTTTTCATGTTGTTTTTTGCTCTAAAGCCTTTGAGTTCATTCAACCTAAGAAAATCCAACAAATTGAAGTTGTTTAATGATTTTGGATTTGCTTGGTCTTATACTCCTAACATTTCTAAATGGTTATACCACCCCTTTGACACTTTTTCCACATCATATGATGTGTCCCACACTTGCACTTGCATGAAATATAAGCGCTTTGCTCCCTTTCTAAAAATGAAATTTCTCAACGAATTACATGTCCTCACCAAAGACATTGATATTTGTCACCACCCTATTGAAAGAATTCCTTTCAAAAGGTCTCAACCACATCCTGCCCTGACCACCAAATTGTGGTAGAAGAACTGTTCAAAACCTGGTCCAAATCTGCTTAGTGCTCAAAATCACACCCCTTGGTCTCAACAAAGACAAAATCTGGACATTCTGCCTATCAGAAATTGATAAAAAATGTCTGAATTGGGCTTCCTCTCTTCCATGGTTTAAAGATGAAGGCATCTTGAGTGAGATGGATTTTCTTGCCTCTCATCTCTTTATTATTGGCCTTGACAAGTCACCTCAAATCCCCACATTTATTTGTAAAATGCTCTGTCACTGGATGGCCAGTTTGGAAAAGAGTTTGAATTTACCCCCCTTGATGAACAAGTAATGAGCACTTCCATTATTGAAAAACTCAACTCGTTTAACTTAGGACCTACAACCACTAATGCTCTCCCCTTTCTTATGTGTACCTGCAAATGTCATAAGCATTCTTTCTGTTGGCTGACCAATGCACATTCTTGTATTTTTTCTCATACTACTAGTGTTTTAAATTCTGCACTTAGTAACTTTATTCTTGAAATTAAAAAGATATCCTTTTCGTTTCATAAAAGATGCCTTAGTTTTTTGTGGAAAAATAATTAATTCTTTTTGGCTGATCGATAACTCAACCTCGTTTCTCATCAACCTCCCCCCACTCTTAACCTCCATGCACACATTTGATGTTACCACTTGTTATGAAGCCATACCACATAGTGGTAATGACAGCCTATGGAAGCACTTGCTTACTTAGTAGACCTACTAAAGAGTAATGGTTATAAGGGATTTAAATGGCAAAAATGTACTCTCATCCTTACTAAAACTAGTAACCCTCCTTTTTCTTTTGATCTCTTCCTGCATATCAACCATTATATCCTAACTAATGCATTTGTCAAAGTTGGTAATCTTAGTGCCAAACAAATATTGGGAATACCAATGGGATATTCATGTTCCCCATCTTGGTGCAATATTTACCTTCTCAAATTCGAGATTCTATTTGTCAAAAGACTAACAAGGCTCAAAAGATGGGACATTGCGGAGGCCTTCCTTTTTTCATTCCATTATATCGATGACCTTTGCTTTTGTAACAACCCCTTCATCATTCAGTGCCTTGACCCTCATCAACCTTGGTTACACAACAATGCGATGTGGATCTATCCCCTAGATGTTATTCAGTTAGAATCTACCTCGGGAATGATAGGAAATATTACCACTCACACCACTTTTCTTAACACTTCCTTCACATTAATTAGACCTTTCATTGGCCTTTATACCTCATCTATTTCCTGAAAAAAGGATAAATTACCAGTTCCAAACATTTCCTTTATTCACCTTCATAGCAATAGACCCTCAGAAAACTGCTACAAAATCTGCATCTCCCAAATTCTACCTATCATTTATTCTACCTCAGATCTATTCCTGGCATGGCTAGACATATCAAAACTCATTCATCTTTTTTGTGCTAATTGCTTTCATCAACATAAGATCCAAAAACTTATCTTCAATTTCATTGCCACCAACAATTTCCCCAGTGCTCGAATCAATTCTTCCCCCCTCTTATCTTTGTTTGGTGTGGGGCAGGATACCATATGCCTGCCCCCATCATGTGGTATCCTCCCAGGGTTAGGGAGGGTACACACACACACACACACACACACACACACACAGAGCCTGTACTCCCTCACAGACATACAAATACACATATGATTACACAGGTTCCTTTACCTTGAAAATCCTCATTGGGGCGACCTGGGCTTGCTTTACAAACACATAATGTGCCTCTTGATATTATCCATCTCTACTATTCATGTTGAGTACATACTTGTGACAGTCCTACTTGTTATGTCGTCCAAATCTCTTCCTCATGAAAATTTAAATAGTTCTTCTAAAATGTCTTCTCAGAATTATAGGTTAGATCCAAAACTCTTGTTAAAATTCTTTTAATAAGTTACATATTATGCCTTCTTAATTTTTGATAATCCAAGTAACTCCGACTGTTGGCTCTTCAAAATGACCCACATGCATTCTCTCCTTAATCTAAGCATGTGATAATGGTTGACCTACCTACTTTGCGGTGCCCGCTCTATTTCGTGCTATGTAGCTAACTACTTAGCTACACACTACTACGCTATCCTCCTATATTCTCTACCATTTCCTCTCCTAAGTGCAGCCTCCTTCCCATCTCCCTCTACACCCAACCAGCTATTATGTGAGCTCCATGGCGTTCAGTACCTTTGCTCTCCCTCTCCAGTTTTCGGTCACCTTTGTTATCCCCCTACCTATCGGTCATGCACGTTCTACTTTACTGTATTAGTGATGGCCTTTTATCTTGGCTTAGTGCATAGATTGCGTTGGGGCTGTTTATTGCTCGTGTGTTGGTCCTTGGTTTTTCCTTCGGAGTCACTTAGTCGTGTGTGAGTTGTGTGTGTTTGTCTTGGGCTTGTTCGTGTTTATGTAGTTGATTGTTTTGCTTGTTAGTTATTGACGTGCTTGTTGATTGTCTTTGGTTATGGTCATGTTGTGAGGTCCTGTGTTGTTTGTTCTTGTTTCACTATCCTTACCTTTTGCCGCTTGCTCTCCAACTCCATTTTCCGTGTGGCGTCTCTCTCTTGCTTTGCTTTGTAATCGCTTGTAGTTTCTTGCATACATTTGTGTTGTTGCTCGCTCCTAGGCTTTCATGCGTTGCTTTGGTAGGATAGTCGATGGGCTTTGTTGTTTGCTCTCTGTGCATCGGTTTTCACCTTTAGCCTTCTCCATAAATATGCACGATGTTTCGCCTTGTTCCGCATGTATACCTCATTTGGATATACTAACCTTAACTATACCACTAACCCTTTGCTAACCTTTTTCCATAGTAGTAACCCTACTTGACTAAACTAACTATAGGTAGGGTTACACCCTACTGATTGTGATCTTTTTTGAACCCCTTATAGCCTTCTTATGTCTTCTTGTGGATTTGTATACATATATACAAGCTTGGAAAAAAGTTGTCATTTTTTTCATTGGATTAGGACCTCTAATTATGTTCCCCCCCCCTTATTTTTTGCTTGCAATCAATGGTTTAACTTGGTCATGCTAACCCAACAATTATAAATTTTCACGAAATTATCTAAGATGTTCCCTTTGTCTAAAGATGCCTATGGTTACATCCTCTTATCTATATGGGTAATTGAGCTCGTAGGTTTACACTTTACCTACTTATAACTTTAATTTTTTGCATACACTTTTACATACTCTAATTTTTTCATTTAACTTCTCTACATCGGCTAGTTTTCCCTACATAGATAAAGGCACATGTCTTGGAAAGTTATAATAATTCTAGATTGCATATTGTTGGTGGGGGAGAACTCGTTTAAGTTTACCTTCCTTACTTACTAATGAATGTATGCCTCATTTTTAGGACACATCTAACACTTATGCCCCTCGCAAGACAGCTCGGATATCTGTTAATTTGGATCCTACCTTTATTGCTTACGCCAATAAAAAATTGAAGGCTACTAGAAAAGATGGATTAATACTGCATTAAGTTAGAACACGACCCTACCTCCCTCAAAAAACCAAGAAGATGTTTAACTGAGACTTTTTTAATAAAGTTAATTTTCATGCCTTCTTTATGGAAGGCCACTTCATTTGGCTTCAAAACAAGTGTCCCTTCTAGAACGTCCTCTTTGTAAAGTTTTTTCTTGTTTTTCACACCTCCTCTATGGTAGGCTAGGACTTAGGCTCTAATGCCTCCTACATGGTAGGATTAATAAATTTATTTTTACGCCTCCTATATGGTAGGCTAAATGTTGTTTTTTCAAAATAAATTTCCATACTATTGCCTCTAAAATAATTAACCTTGCTAACGACATTATGTGCCTCCTACATGGAAGGCTTAGTAGTTGATTTTAAAAATTATTGTCCCCTCCAATGTCGCTTATATGGAAGGCGTGTTCTTCTGCCTTAAACTTTTCATGTTGCCCCTTGTGCCTTTTCTAGCCAAGGATCTTGATAGGTCTCCTTCTCCTAGCTAAAGTGATAACAAGCCGGGGTGTGCAGGCATTACCTGTCTACCCTTTTAAAACTTTGTTGTCCTAATAACTAGTTTTTTTTGGATGGTGGCAGGTAAGCAGACCCTGACTATGGAGTATTGGACACCTAAAAGATTGAACGCTGATTTCTAGATGTACTTACAAGCTTTACATACTCTTGGAATATAATACAGTGGTCACTTGTTATAAATTTTTAAGGGCTTTGAGTGCCATGTTCTTGGGGCATTTTTGTCTACACACACACACACACACACACACACACACACACACACACACACACACACACACACACACACACAGACACACAGACACACAGACACACACACACACACACACACACACACACACACACACACACACACACACACACACACACATGCACACGCACACATACACGCACACGTGCACATGCACACACACACACACACATGTACGTAAAACACACACACATGTACGTAAAACACACTATTCAACCTTTTTGGATTTTCTAGCTTTGTATGTACTAATTTTTGAGAATGACCATCTCTGCTCAATACGGTGGTAAAATTCAAAATACTATGGCCTACTAAAACTTAAAACAAGAAAAGTTGGCTCAATTATAGCCCTTGCAAGTCACCTTTACAGCTTTCTTTAGGGTTAATAATGGAGATATGATAGTGAAAATGTGGTATCGTATTGCATAGAGTCTTAATTGGCTCAATTGTAGCCCTTGCAAGTCAACTTTACACCTTTACACCTTTACACTTTTCTTTACTGTCGATAGTGAAGATATGATAGTGAAAATATTATAACGTATTGTAGAGAGTCTTAATTATGACTTAAAAATGTAATTCAATAGTTTGTTGAATTTAACATAAAGGTGATCTAACTATAGACCGTTTGTTGGGAACTTCTATGTGGTGTAAAGATACACCACTCGTTTGGAATGAAGCATAGAAAATGTTATCCTATGCTTCTAAATCTCATCCAGAGTCATGAAATTTTTGTATTGCATTTTGAGTCTTGACTTTGTTAAAATATGGTGGAAGGGGAGGATAGTGAAGATGGAGGAGAGAGGGCATGGCAAGGAAACTAACCACAAATGACTAATTGTTCACTAGATTAGTTGTAAACAATAAAATATACAAATCCTTTAGGGTTAGGATTTCCAACACTTTTCGTTTGTAGTAATTTATAGGTTGGTTCTCATCCATTGTATGAAAAATGATGTTGACACTCACCCTGAACATCTTCCATCATCATGAAGTAGATCTTCCCTCAAGTTGATGAATGTGGGATTCGAAGAAGCATTGACCATTGCTACCCTTTCACATCCTTAATGAAATTGCCTTCTTTTGAGTTAAACCAAGAGCTTGCTGTTGTTTGTCAAAAAGATATTTTTCGAGAGGTTTGGGTAAAACTATATGCTTTCTTTGTATAGTGTTGCACTGTGAGATCTTTAAGTACTCTTACATAGATAAAATGCTCTTTAACATTAATACACTTTGTTGTTGAGTGATATACTGGATTCTTGCCAGGGCTTGAGTTGAGTGATTACCATAGTTTATTGTACTTGGCTTATTTCTTCAGAGAAATATGTTTCTAACAAGATTCTTCTTAGCCATATAATTTCACATGCTCCTACTGTGAGAGCTCTATATTCTGCTTTTGTTGAGGGCAAAGAAATTGTAGGTTGCTCGTTGGATAGCCAAGAGAGAACACCTTGACTCGCTAAAGAAAATTCATATCCTTGTGTTGATCTTCTTATTGTATGATCATCGCCATAATAACTACCACAATATCCATGTACTCTTGTGTGACTTCCTCTATATTATGTGCCCAAATTGTTTCGGGCCTTTGATGTATCTCAACAATCTTTGTTGGTCGATTACTCGTTTTCTAGTGTCCTATTCGCTTCTGCTCACTTCTCTATTAATCAATTTCTCCCGCGGCCCCCCCCCTCCCCAACTTTCAATTAACCTAAGCGATCAATTCACATTTGAAATGCGAATTAACGTAAGTCCCTCTCTACCTCTTTGTCTGCGCGCCTCCCTCCCTACCTTTGCGTTTTGCTGCTCCCTCTCTCGCCTCTCATCCTCACCTTCCCTCCACTCCCTCCCCTTCTAGCCTCTTCCTCCCTCCTCCCTCTCTCCTCCCACTCCCCTCCTTTCCCCTTGCCTTCCGCTCAACCCCTCCTCTCTCCCCCTTCCTCCCCCTTCTCTTCCTCCTTCAAATCTGTGCGCCTCTCCTTCCCCTTGCCTTCCATCTCACCCCCTTCCTCCCCTTCGCTTCCTCCTTGAGAGGCTTTTGCGGCCCCCTTCTTTCTTTGCCTGCGATTCTATCAGCCCCCTTCCTCCTTAATAGTCCAGAGCAGAGGCTTCTAGATGCAAAGGTTTCTCCAAGAAGCTCTCGAGTCCTCAGAATCTGTGCAGGTTCTAGAAATCCGAGAAAGTTCTCAAACTATTTAAGCGCCCATCGCCTTACTTAGCTTAATTTTTTTGTGCATGCCTCCCCCTGGCAAACCGCAAACAAATTAATTAATAAGGCCCCAAATTCAATTTGGGGGTCCCTAATTGGATTTGACACGAGTTTGACATAAAGTAAAGCTTACCTATACTTTCAATGAGTGGTTTGGCTATTTAAGTTTCACTTTGTTGTCTTGCATAATGAGTATGGCTTTGTCCTTGAAATTTTCCTCCCCCTGGCAAATTATCTCTATTGGAGTTGTGTGGGCCACTTTGATCATATTGCTCCTTTTTGCAATCTCTTTCATACGACCAAATTTGTGACAATAAATGCACTAAATGTTCGTTACATTAATTCCTATTTTATTGCCGATGTCAATTATGTCGAGTCAGTGTTGATGTTGCTAAGATTTTCACATGTGGCATAAAGTAGTGGGTCTGTTTTGACTCTTGTCCTTTGGTTTGGTTGGGTGTCTATGACTGTTGTTTGTGTTTGAGTCATTTCAATCCATTGTGTAGGCTCTTCTATCAAGCTACTATCTGTCACAAGGCTACTATAGTAACTCCGCTCTTTATTGAGCTACTATCTGTCACAAGGCTACTATAGTAATTGCGCTTTTCTGCTACAACATTAGTCTTAGTGCCATCTGTGTTGCGACTTTGTCAGTGCTCAGTCCTAGTTACCTTGCTCACCTTGTACCCTTATTTAACTTATGTTTTTGGGAAAATCACATTGGTTGATTACGGCCACCACTAACAATTTTAGAAAAATATATTAGCAATGGGAAAAAAAAAAGTCTCTAGCATTGAATAAATTTCAATTTCAACTCAAAGCAACCTATTGCTTGAGCAATCATTCTAGGTTGGGTGCAACTAACAGTATTCTAGAGTTATATGAAAGAAAGTTTAACCAATGCTTTGTTGGAATAAAGAGTATTCTAGAGTTATATGAAAGAAAGTTTAACCAATAAAGGACATCTTTAACAAGTACAACTTTTTGTGCATCTTTTCTTTTTCAAATCTAGGTCTTGCTTTTTTGATTTCATCCAATAGAAATCAAAATGCAATTCTGATTTTAAAACTTTGCATCAATCCTTTTCATATCTATAGTTGCATCTTGTGAAACAACTTTCCTATTTGTGACTTCAACCTTCCAAATCTTAGTGTGGAGTGCAAATGTTCCAAGAAAAATTGCAATACACTTCTCTTCTAGAATCCAAGAGGAGTAAAAAAACTTTATGACCCCACCAAATCATTTAAAATCCAACTTAACTCTAGAAGGACATCAACCTCTCTCAAAATTGTCTCCAAAGTTCATGGAGGTAGGTAATGTGGTCTTGAATTACTAGTGATATTTGGTGACTTTGAGTGGTGTGAAAGCTAGTTGATTAGCTTGTAACGAGCTGAGTATTCACGAGGAAAGGTTTCAGACCTAACAAAAAGGGACAACACATTCCCAAGAGGGGACCTCATATCCATCGGAGAGAAGCTAACTAATAATGAAATTGAGCGAATCATTCTTAGTAGTCTTGATACGTCTCTTCAAAGTATTTGTGGGAGGTATTTCATCAGACGACTGTGTCAATGCGAGCAATGTAAGAAGATTCAAACAGAAAAGAAAAATGAAGTAAACCAAATAACCATAGAAAGGACGACTCGTAAGAGCTGTGTAGCCGATAGACAAACAAACATCTCTCTCTCTTTCTCTCTCTCTCTCTCTCACCCCTGAAAAAAGAAAACACGATCATATTCCTGTGATGCATTTCTAACGCCAACCTATACCGAGAATCATTCAACAACGAAAATATAACGCAGCAAGGATTTGTGCAAGGCGTGAACAACAAGGGTACAACATAAACCAGGCAGTCAAAGCCCAGACTTATTGATAGAGAACACTGAAGCCACATACCATTACATATGAACAAGAGTGAGTAACCCTGCCCGTCAGGATCTCGATTAAAGTCGCGCTTGGCGCGAACTCTGGTTTCACAAAGGCCAATTCCTTCCAATTTTGGCGGAAGGAGAACCCCCAGCAGTAGATACATGGGGTTTCATTTCCAATCCAACATGTCCAGCAGTAACAAAATGTCTGTATCCGACTCAGCAACGTCCCCAAAATCTAGCTCTATCCCGAAAGTCTCTAATCGCCCCCCTTTTGCATCCACTAATAAAAGGGCCAACCATGCCCTAATCTCTGATACGAACGGGTATTGGGAAGAGAATTGGAGATAGTCATACGTATGCGCCTTGTATCCTGGCCCGTCTACATAATTAAAACCCGTTCTGTCGATAACGCAAGCTACTTGATCCCTATCACTTCGCCTCACAAGCAACGAGACACGGATGTTTTCTGAGAAGGTTACCTCAAAACGAGGATAAACAGGAATGGCCATCTTGGAAGAAGGGCTCATGAGATGGTCTCGCATACTGGTACAGATATTAGAGGGCGGGTTGAGGATTCCCGACAGAGCCATAGACGCAGGGATAACGTCCGAGTAAACAGGCAGAGAATCCAGCCAAATGTCCACATAGAATTCCAAAATTTCGAAGGAGAGCTTGGGAACTGGGGGCGGCCTTGACCTGAGCCGACAGAGGCTGGTGTAGAGCTGATGGTAGCCACGATTGGATCCAATGGGCGAATTCCCGGCGCTACTTCGGCGAGTAGAGGGCCATCGCTGGGCGCACAAGAGCTTCCAAAGGTAGTCATCTTTAGCCAAGTCACGCCATTGACGGGAGACACACATGCAGGAGGCGAGCTCGTGGCCGGAAAGGAGGGGAAAGACGGCCTTGAGGATCTCTTGGGGGAAGGAGGAGAAGGCCATGGGGGGGGGGGGGGGGAGGGAAGGTCAGGGGAGGAGGGGAAGGGAGGGGGAATCCATGGGAGCTTGGAAGAGCAGGAGATGGAGGACGGTAGAAAACCCTAAGAAGAAGAAGAAGAAGGAGGAGGAGGAAGAATCGTGTAAGGCCACGGCACAACAAGAGAGCAGAGGAAGACGACGAAGAAGAAGAAGAAGAGCAATGCTTCCCCTTATGACTTTCTTCCCATTTCTCTGTTTCCACACGTGTCTACCCAAACCCCCCTCCCTCTCTCGAAAACCCAAGAGGTTTTTCCTTGCCTTCATCCTTCGCCCTCACCCTCCTGTCACTTTCGATGATGTGTACACACTTGATTCGCGCACACTCCCTCATTTACAACTTGATGCTTGCTGAGCACATCAACTTACATTTTGCAGGCTCGAAAAACGTAAAGAAATGTCAGCAATCTAGCAAAAGCGGTGGGGGCGCAAGCCAAAAGCAAAGAGGAAAACCCCTAAGTTTCTCGGAGTTTCATGTTTATGACTTTTTAGGCCCTCTTAAGGGACTCGAGATAATAGTCCAAAGGGCCTTCCATGTTATTCGTTTGTATTAGGCTTCTTGGTATCCATCTACTCACTCAAAGAAAGGCCATGGTGGTTTTGCCACCTTGTTGATTTTGAGCTTCCTTGATTTTGTACAAACCCACCTCAATATTAATGTACACTAGCTTGCATAAAAATAGTTGATGCACATATATATGTATGTGTATATCATGAAGACTTACTTTAATGTTTAGGAGCACTCACATGTTCTAGAATGTCCTTCTACATAAAACACTTAATATACTTCGTAAGGAGGGTGAGAGCACCGTCACATGCTAGTATTTTATTGAAAATAAATTCAACAAGTTCAATCAATCAAGATTTACATCTAAAGAGAAGGTTTAAATTTAACAAAGAATCCTTCCCATTAAAAGCTTGACACAATTGTCGCATGTCCATATCCTCTCTCTCTCTCTCTCTCTCTCTCTCACACACACACACACACACACACGCACGCACGCACGCACGCACGCACGCACGCACGAGCACGAGCATGCGTATGCACACATGCACGCACACAAATTGATCCCTCCTTTTAGAAAGATTTAGATTTTGAGTAATTGCTTGGTGTTCTACCAGTTTACCTTGTGTGCCATTATAATCCATAGCATGAAGGGTAAGGCAGTAAAGGAAAAACAAACTTCTTCCTTTCTTAATAGCTTATGTTCTTACTTTTGTTCTCATCCACAAAAAGGGATTGCAAAAATAAATAAATCCCCTCCATGTCTATTGATTAAATCATGTACTTTAGAATGTTAAAATAGCATTGAGTTTTGCAATGGCTATTATTCCCCTTTGCTCTATATGCCTTTACTTTTGTGTGTTGTTCTACAAGGACCATGGAGAATATAGTAGAATGATACATTTTGCATCATTAGAATGATACATTTTGCATCATCCATGTATAAAAGTAATTTTCCTCTTCCATGGATTTAAAAGACACATAAAATGTAATACTATTCCAAAAGTATAGTATTGCATGATAAATCTAAAAGACACATAAAATGTACTGCTTTCCAAAAGTATGGTATTGCAATGGGTAGATTCATTAACAATGCAATCTAATATTGACCATATTATTAAACAATAGTGCGGCCGCCCATGAGGACATCCCTCTATTTATGAAGTGAGGGCCCCTCTAGCCCCCTTCCCCTCTTTTTTATGAGGGTCTTTTCTTATTAATTTTTTTAAAACTCACCCACCCATTTGGCCTTGTCGAGGAGGGCTTGAACACGGTAACCCTTATACTCTACTTCTTTAGTAATATCTTCATGTATCTTTAGTAATATCTTCATGTAACTTAGTGGTAAGACCTTGTGAGTGACTATTGGAGGTTTGGAGTTCAAGTCCCCCCTTTGCATGCAATTTTGAAGTTATGTCTTTAACCTTAGTTTAATTGGGGCACTTCATCAATTGAATTTTTGAATTGAAAAAGAAAGGCTTTTTAATTATCTTTCTCCTTAGCTTCTATTATATGCATGGAATAATTTGTTGATACTAAGGGCCTTTAAAATAGGTAGATGGGATGAAGAAATCAAGAATGCAAGTGGAATGGTGATCAATGCTGCAAATTTGGTTGCAGTGCAAGATTGGGTGGTGTGAGATGTAGAGGCCCTGCAGATCATGATTAGTGCTACTGCAGATGTTGTCCTTCTTTAGGTTAAATTGGCCAATACATTAGCAAAGCATAGAAGGTGCCCAAGGAGATGTTCGAGGTGAGCAATGAAGCCCAAGTACGTGATCTTGAGATTGATGTTTAGGGGGATGGTGGTGTGATAGAGAAGTTGAAGGTTCTTTGCGAATGTCCTTACAGTGCCCCGGCCTTCATAATTTTGGACGTGTTCGTCATTATTTGAGGACATTTGTGATATTTCTTAATGTACGATGGTGTTCAAAAACTCCTAGTTGTGCTCTATTTTGGTCTTTTCCATTTGTTCTAATCTCCAAACTCCATTTGCATGCATGTTTGGCCTATTTGTTCTAGTTGTTTCTATGTGACATTTGGGACTCTTTGTGCGTCGATTTGTTGTTTGAGATTGGAGCGGTCCTTGCATGCATGTGCGGCGAATTCTTGCCTCATTTTGTGGCATTCATCCTTATCCTCTTTTGGTTTTGCTAAAAAACATAGACAAAGCCCTATTTTTTTGAGTCTTTGTATAGTCAGACATTTCTCTTTGGGATTCTTCAAGCGCATGCTTCATGATGCAGCTTTGATTCAAAAGCTGGTATACATGTTGCACAAGTGCAGGAAAGACAGCTGCTGTAGCCTGTGCCCCTAGATTTATCTAGCACGAAGGTGCATATGGATTCTCCCACCAAAGTACGACGGTCTTGTTACAGTGCTGAATACGCAAAACAAAAATCTGCCCCTCAACTTTGAGGATTTCAGCGCAATGCTTCTGGAGGAGGAGATGCGTTAAAAGATGAGGACTGGAGAAGATTCGGCTTTCTACGCTGAGAAGATTCAGCTTTCTATGCTGGATCAAAGAAAGGTAAGGGTAAGGACTCTGGTAACCCATCTTCTTCTGATGATAAAAAGAGAAAGAAGAAGATCAAGTGCTTCTACTGCAACAAGGCAGGGTACAAGCAGAATGAGTGCCGAAAGAAGATTGCAGATGAGAAGAACGGAGTAAAGAAAGAGTCCAGCAACAGTGGTGCACGTAGTACCAGTAGAGCTGTTCGTATGCACGGAGACAGTTCATGTACCTGCGGATGAACCTTGGATTATTGATAGTGGTGCATCGTGCCACATGACCAGTCGGAAGGATTGGTATACCTCCCTACAACCAGTAGGGAATGACATCCTGGTAGCAGTCGACAATGATGCAAAATGTCCAGCAAAAGGAACAGGTATGATTGCTCTCAAGTCAGATGGAGTTGTAAAACAGTTGTCCGATGTTCTTTATGTGCCAGATATCAAGAGGAACTTGTTGTCCGTTTCTAAGATCACGGATCGGGACCTCAAAGTTCAATTCGATGAGAATGGTGCACAGATTCTGGATCTTCAAGGGAAGGTCGTTGGTAAAGGTACACGGCGCAACAACATCTATGAACTCTCAGCTTTCAGTGCTCGAGCCGATGTGAAGAACACTAAGCTGTGGCATGAGAGGTTTGATCATCTTAACCTTAGTTCTATAAAGGAGATGCATAAAAGTGGAATGATTGCAGACCTACCAGAAATTACAGATCTGCCCGATGTATGTGAAGCTTGCATGATGGGCAAGCATCATCGGCAGCCCTTTCCTAAAGAGGCTAGCAGGGCAAAGGCTCCTCTAGAGCTCGTTCACACGGACCTCTGCGGAAAGATGGAGATAGAAGCTTTGGGTGGTTCCTACTACTTCATGACGCTGATCGACGACTATAGTAGAAGGATATGGATATACTTCCTGAAGACTAAAGATGAGGCTTTTAGTAAGTTCAAAGAATGGCATGTAATGGTCGAGAAAGAATTGGGGAGGAAGGTGAAGAAGTTGAGATCAGACATAGGTGGAGAGTTCACATCAAGTGAATTCAAAAGTTACTGCAAAAGTCATGGGATCAAGAGGCAGAAACTCCCGCCACATACATCACAGCAAAATGGAGTAGCAAAACGTAAGATGCATGTCATTTGCGAAATGGGCAGGAGTATGATGAAAGGGAAAGATTTGCCAAAGACTTTCTAGTTTAGATTCTGAATCGTAGCTATACGAAGGCTGTGAACGGACTCCACTGCAGGCCTTTTCTGGTAAGAAACCTTCAGCTGCACATTTCAGAGTTTTTGGATGTGACTGTTTTGTGCATGTCCCTAATGCTAACAGGACCAAATGGGAACCGAAGAGCCGGAAGTGTATTTTCTTGGGCTACATTGAAGAGGCAAAGGGTTACCATTTCTATAACCCTGTTACCAAGAAGGTAATAGTAAGTCGCGATGTGGTCTTCTCAGAACAACCGCATCAATTGGAGGAGGATGCTTCCTTCCCAGACAACCAGGACCAGTATATCCATCCAGTACAACCACGAACAGGAGACCGAACTCCCCCAATGGTGCTTGGGAGGATTCAAGATAAAGAAGAGGAAGAAGAGCCTACAGAACCACAATGGCAACGGCCATTCCCGAAGTGGGTAAAGCAGCTTTTGGACGGCAGAGAACATCCAGCCATTGAGGAGGAACCATCCGAACACCACCGGGTCCAAGAGATTAGAGGAGCAAAGAAGGGTGCAAGAACACTTGGTCAACTATGCTTTGATGATAGAGGTGATCCGTGCTGATGAACCCAAGTGTCTTCAAGAGGCACAGGGTGATGATAGGTGGATGGAGGCTATGCAGTCAGAGTATGGCTCTATAATGAAGAACAACACTTGGGACCTTGTGGATCGACCACCAAAATGCAAGGTAATTGGCACCAAGTGGGTGTACAAGACCAAGTACAAGTCCGGCGGCACGTTGGATAAGTACAAGGCTCGGCTCATGGCAAAAGGATTCGCATAGGTACATAGTTTTGATTATCAGGATAATTTTGCTCCCACAGCTCGACTAACCACTATTCGTAGTGTTTTGGCTTTAGCTGCCTATGGAAGTTGGCCCGTGTTTCAGATGGATGTAAAATCCACCTTTCTGAATGGAGATCTCAAGGAGGAGGTATACATGGAACAACCACTAGGTTTTGAGATCCCCGGTTCAGAAGGTAAAGTATGTAAACTGAAGAAGGCACTTTACGGGCTGAAACAGGCCCCACGAGCATGGTACCAGTGGATTGATGCCTACTTTCTACAAAACGGGTTCAGGAGGAGCCCATATGATGCAAATTTGTATATCTACAGAGAAGGAGGCAGGTGTATGATCGTGGTCCTTTATGTGAACGATCTTGTCATAATAGGGAACCATGAAGAGAAGATCTTGCAGACAAATAAGTTGCTAGGAAGAGAGTTTGAAATGACAGACCTCGGACTGATGCATTTCTGTTTGGGGATTGAAGTTTGGCAAGAGCCAAAATAGATCTTCATTTCACACCTGAAGTATGCTGGAGAGATACTGAAGGCATTTGGCATGGTTGAGTGCAAGACAGGTGGCACCTCTATGGAGGTTGACGTGAAGCTCTCAAACGAGGATTCATCACCACTGGTGGATGAAGCGAAGTACATAAGGCTTGTGGGTAGCTTGATTTACTTGTGCAACACATAGCCAGACATCAGCTTTGCGACTAGTGTACTAAGCAGGTTTTCCAATAAGCCCCGGGAGAACCATGGAGGACAGGGATACAGGTGCTGAAATACATCAAAGGCACACTTGATTATGGCATCACCTATACCAAGGGCAACATCTTGACTGGATTCTATGACTCGGATTGGGTAGGAGACGTGGACAGCAGGAGATCAGTGACAAGTTACTGTTTCTCACTTGGATCTGGAGCTGTCTCATGGGTCAGCAAGAAGCAACCCACAGTTGCTCTTTCTTCTACCGAGGCTGAGTACAAATCAACATGCTTTGCTTCTTGCGAGGCAGTATGATTGAGGAGGATTTTAGGGGACATGGGTGCAGTGCAGAACAAACCAACGCAGTTATCATGTGACAATTAGAGTTGCATGGCGATTGCAAAGAACCCTGTGTTCCACGCTCGCACAAAACACATTGAGATTCAATATCACTTTGTACGCGAGCTCATCATGGATGGAGAGGTCGACTTAGTGTACTATCCGACTACAGAGAATGCTGTGGACATCTTCATGAAGGCTCTTGGAAGAGACTTGCTGGAGAGGCATCTTCATCGACTTGGCATTGGGCTGAAAAAGTAAGTTCACTTGCGGGTGGACATTGAGGGGGGGTGTTAGATATCAATGCTCCACTCTCGTGTAACTACACGGGAACTAGCTAACTCTACTTGTAAGCCCCCCATCCGCCGACGAGAAGGCATTTGAGTAGCTCGGTTATCTGGTAGGTCCTGGTTTGGACACTAGATGGGGGCCATGTGTGGCCTGATGGCTGGACGGCTTCAGATAGAGTTGGCACACTACCTACTAGGCTACATGCAAGTGTGGGAAGGCATCCCATGACTGACCGCACTGAGGGTAGATGGAGCATTTCCCGGGGTAGCCCACTCTCGGGTTGCAGGGCCCGTTTGGAGCCCCAGATGATCGGTCACCCAATTGGGTCTAACCGACTATGACTGGTGGCTATATAAGAGCAAGCCCGTGAAGCCCATTTCATCACTGGCTACAGCAACCATGATTCCTTAGCATCTAGCCTCCGTCCTCTACTGTTTCCAGCATGCGATCGAAGCTCCTCACACAGGAGCGCACGGCTGGGAGGCAGCGCCATCTATTGTATTAGTTTTATAGTAATCAAAATTTTGATTCTCCATACTATCTGCTTTTCTCTCTTGCATACGAGATCCTGTTATCTGTTGAGCATAGACATTGTATTGTTTTCTTACAAAGCATTTGTCTTAGACTTCACCATTCTCTATTTGAAATTTGTCAATATATTTCACCACTTCTGTATATATTTTTGCGAACAATAAGTTGAACTTTGTCTTGTGTGTTGGTTGCATGCTATGAATTCTAATAGAAAATTAATCTACTCTAGAAGTAAATTATTTTGAACTACCAAAATCTTCATTTGAGAGTCTATGTGAACCTTTCATCATTTTTGTATATCTTTTGCAAAAAATTTGCTTGAAGTTTGTCTTCTTGGGAAATCAATAGATGTATTGATGTGTTTTCATGAGGGCACAAAGATAATCCTTAGCTTTTCTTTGGGGCTTTCAATGTGATTTATGTAGTTCTGCTTCATTAATCAATTGCAATTATATTATACATAGCTAACGTTTGAGATCTTCAAGAAAGAGAATTAGCACTTGATGTGCTTTCTTTTCTTTATATTTTAAATAAATACAAGCAACTGATTGTGGTTTTTGAGAAAGAGTAACTTTCATGAAGAGTAATAGTTGTTAGCTCTTCTTTCTTTCTCCTTTCGTGGGAAGTCCATAGCGTTCATGAGAGCACAAAGAGCTAATGATCGACTTTTCCCACAAAGAAAAAGAAAAAGAAAGCATGTATAAACCTAAATCTATTGGTATGTTCATCCTTGTAGCTTTCTCCATATGGCGCAGTAGATGCATCGGGATTTTGTTGCACCAAAAATCTTGAGAACTTTGGTGGTGTCCAACAGATGAAGATAATTTATGGTAATCTTTGTGAATAAATGGAAGCCATTTCTTCAAAATGCTTACATAGAACATTATTTCAAACTAAGACTTTAAGAACTTATGTTGAACCAAGTCATTTATTAGAAATTGACAAAGGGATCTCAAGCATACCATCTAATGGCAATCTGAAAACATTTGATGCTTTGGATTTTGAGAATCTAGCACCTAAGAGAAAATAAAGTTCACCTATAACACCTGAGAATAGCTCTTTAAGGTGAGGTTCTTCAAGAAAACCTCTTGGCTATTCTAGATATAAGAAAGCTATGAGTGACTTCAAGAAAACCTCGTGGCTATTCTAGATATAAGAAAGCGATGAGGTTGCAAATGCATACAAGCAAAGAATTGCTTTTAGCACATTTTTCTCTTTCAAAGGGAAATTTAATTAATTAAAGCTTAACCATGCTTTAATTAGTCATGCTAAAATAATGTAAGTTCTTGTAGGATTTGAGAAGTATACAACAAAATCTACCATTGTCCCCTGTAAGCTGGAAGTCACACAACATTGCAAGGAGACATCTATCATTCCATCTAGCTAGCTATTGGAGTGATTTAATGTTTTCTCTATCTTAGGAATGAAATAGCTTTTTGCAAGAATTCATAGATTTAAATTTGAAGGCAAATTCTTAGTCAAATACAAGCAAAAGTACCTTGACTAAAATTATTAAAAGCTAATTTAACAAATCACAAGGATGAAGACACCATCACTCTCATTTTTTTTGAAGACTTCTTAATCATAGAGGGAGCTATTGTTAGATCAAATAATTACAATGATTGTGCGACATGTGATTTGTTGCTACACGTAGATGCTAAAATGACAATCATTAAGGTTGAGCCATTTCCTTGCCACATAAGATTCCTCTTGGAGAAAACTATAATTGAATTCCTATTAGAAGTTTTGTAAGTTTCATAAGTGAGTGCTTCCTCCATAGAGCTTACAACGATCACTTTTGTAGTTGTCAACATTAATGCACCATCTAAGGTAGTTGGAGGGAAACTTGGATACCCGAAAATCATTGATGAACCACTTTCAATGGACCAAGCAATTGTAATTACTTTCACTCTATTTTGAAATTATAGTAGTTAATTCCATTATAGGGAGATCAATGATGTATGTGGCACACAATTTAGGAGTTTGGAAAAAAAAGCAATATACTTTTAATTTTGGATGGATTCATTCTCACCCCACTTCCAATAGTTGAGATAGAAAAGCAACTAATGGGTGCTTTCTTAAAACAAACTTCAAAATTAGGATATGGCAAAAACTAATTTTCTAAGAGTTAACGTTGCACATGCTTTTGAATCTTTTATTGAATTGTCCTTTATTTCAAACTGATCTATAGGTCTTTGGAACATTGCAAATTGTTAAGATAAATAGCATAAAGTTAGGTCCATTTGTAATCAATCCAAAGGGAGCAAAGTAAGATGGCAAGGATTGAAAGGCTTCTATCACGAAGTTGCCAATCTACTCCAATCACTCAAATAGCAAAATTTCAAGGAAAAATCGGATTGCAAGATACTACTTAAACAAACGTGCAATCCATGTTGACAAAATTCTTAGGCTTGACAAATCTTTCCTCTCAATTATTCTAGAAGCTCTTTGAATGCAAAGATTGCACTTGATAGTCAATGAATGATTGGAAGTAGCCAATTGCAAAACTATTTAGGGGTAGTTTTGGGGCCACGACGCGATGTGCTGGTGAGTGATATTAAAATTTTGGGCAGACTTGCTCTCACCGAAAATTTTCTCGATGTAATGATTGCCTTACTAATGTAATAATGAGATGCAATCTATCAAAACATGATGTTTTAAACATTGCAGATCTTGATACATGTCACTACATGAGTAGCTCTACCCTCCTTCGTGCAGTCTCTATGTTGCATCCGACTATCCACAATCAGTCCTGTCGTCTACCCCCGCAGCTCACCACCTCACATCTATGTGCAACTCTTGCACGCTGATCTAGATTTGCGACCACTGCACTGATGTTGGCTTGGTGAAAACACCACGCTGCTTCTTGGAGGTGGATGTAGCTACTCCTAATTAAACCAAAGAAAATGTATTTACATTAATTGGCTAGGTCACATGAGACTGCAACTAAATATGATCATAGAGTCTTTGAGAGAGCTACTTGCTAGTTGTGTATTCGCATTGGAGTCCCACAATTGTTCATATATTTTGCATCAAGTTTAAAAAAGTGGTTAAAAGTTAATTCTAAACAAAGGAAAATGTATTTACTTGTGCAACTGCCATGATGGTTCTATTTTAGTGTAAGGAAAATGTATATCCTCGCAACCTCCACATTGGTTCCATTTTAGTGCGGTGGCTATTTAAAGTTAACCATTTTCCTCAGTTTAAAAGTTAAAATCCCAAATGAAGAAAAGACATTTTCCTTCGTTTTAAAGTTAATCCTAAATGAAGAAAAATGTATTTTCTTGTGCAACCATCACGCTGATTCTACTTTAGTGGGGGTTGCTGTTAATCCTAAACCAAGGAAAATGTATTTGCTTGTAATTACCATGCTGGTTCTTGGAACTATTTTAGTGTTGCTTGTAGTTAACCCTAAAACCAAGGAAAATGTATTTCCCTATGCAACCACCAAGTTTTGGTTCTAATTTAGTGCAGGTTGTAGTTAATCCTAAACCAAGGAAAATGTATTTCCTTGCAACCACCATGGCAGTTCTTGGAACTATTTTAGTGATGCTTGCAGTTAATCCTAAAACCAAGGAAAATGTATTTCCTTGTGTACCAATTGCTTGTGCAACGACTGCAACTAGCAGCAAATGCTACTAGCAATGACTGCTACCAGCAACAACAACCGTGATAATAGTATTATTTTGTTAAAACTAAAAGAGATTACATCCGACGAGTATAACAACACAACCATTGCTGAGAGCAAAAGTTGAACAAAGAGATTACATCCAAAGACCAATTTATAACAACTCAACAATTACTGAGAGCCTCATTGAGCAAAAATTGAACAAATCAGACTATATCTACATTCAAAGAAATTTTATAAAAACTAACAACTCAGTAATTACAAAAGCGGGTCCTACCATGGTGAAAAGAGTGGGTGAGCCCACGAGTAGATGAGCAGGTGAGAAGATGAGCGGATGAGAGCTGGAGGAGGGAGCATGGAGCAAAGTAGCATAGCAACGGCCAATGAGAGCATGGAGCAAAGTAGCAGAGCAGGGGCGGATGAGAGTTGGAGGAGGGAGCATGGAGCAAAGTAGGAGAGTAGGGGCCGATGAGAGCAACGTAGCCAAATCATGTTCTGGGCCATGGTTAAATGACACTATAATATTAACAAGCCACCTTAAATTAATCAAAATTTGAGCCACCACGGTGACAGGTGGCCTGGTGGTGCTATCTAAATAATCACCAGCTATCTTAATAAGCTACCTTAAATTAATCAAAATCAAAGCCATTGCAATGACTCTAGGCCCAATGGTGCCATCCAAAGTAATCATGGGCCATCTTCAATTAATCAAAATTTGAGTCGCCAATTAATCACATGCCTGGCTGCCTGGGGCCCGGATAGTGTTGTATTTTATAGACATTCTTTGCCATGCAAAGCTTCATCAAAAGGCCTTAAAAAATAGTATAATTTGGCCTTCTCATTAATGTAACGACACCATGGTGACTAGGACCACTTTTTCTTATTTGTCCCAAAAAATAATTGCTGCCATGCAAGCCCATCCAATTATAGAATCAAGAGCCACTATTTAATTTCATGCCACTATAGTGATTGGTAATTAACTGCACTAAAAATAATCAAGAATTGTTTAACCCCAAAAATAATCGCATGCAAGCTCGGCATACAATCACATGCCACCACGATGATTGGTGATTAACTGCACTAAACATAATCGGGACGTTCAAATAATAATGAAGGAGCTACTATGCTAGTGACTGGTGGTAATTAAATTGCATGCATGCTTGACCACGGATCATGGACAGGCAAGATTGCCCACATCACAGATGCATTTAATGCACCCTTAGATTTGATGCAAGCCCAGTGGTGCCGTCCAAATAATCATGAAAGAGCTACCATGCCAATGAGACTGGTAAGTGGTAATTAAATGGCATGCAAACTTGGTCAAAACTCAAGCTGCCAATTATTCACCTAGCACCCATCTAAAAAATCATGAGAAGCCATCGTGGTGGTTGGAATTAACTGTACTCTACCTAATCGCCTGCATGTCAATTTATTTTGGTAGAAAAAGAATGGTTTAGCTACCTCATATAACCACCATGGTTTCCCTCTCTTGAGCCAGACCACTCCGATGGCCTTCACTCTATTTAAGCCTCCACTATTCCATTTCATTCACCAATTTTGTCGCCTTGTATGCTATCTCCAAGGCTCGTGACGTCTCCTCCCCATAAAGAGCTTCACAAAATTGAAACTACAAGCTACAATGCAGATGCCACACCAAGCAATGCAAAAGCTATCTTGATCTTTGACGTGCTTGATAGAGGTTGCTTTCATAGTTAGAAACAATGCATAATCCCATCAAATAACATGGTCATTGGCTTCTAGATAGTGTGATGTCTTGCATATGTTACTACAACCTGAAAGAGCACTTTCTTCTCAAAACATTCTTGTTGAATCTAAGAGTCTCTACGGAACAACAACCATGACAGACAAACAAATATGTCTAAAATTTTCAAGAATATAAAAGAAAAGGAAAAAGATAAGCCTATCCACATCTTGATAGAGGTTACTTTGTTTTCATAGTTAGAAACAATGCACAATCCCATAAAAAAACATGGTCATTGACTTCAAGAGTAGTGCGATGTCTTGCATATGTTACTACAACCTGAAAGAGCATTTTTTCCTCAAAATGTTCTTGTTGAATTTAAGAGGCTCTACCCAACAACAACCATGGCATACAAAAAAATATTTCTATAAATTTTAAGAATATGAAAGCAAAGGACAAAGATAGAATAATCTATATCTACATTAGGCCAAAATCAACTATGCAATCTAAGAAATTCAAGGCAAAACCTAAAATATTTCAATTTTACAGTTGGCACAACTTACAATCCATGCACTTCTTGTAAAAATCTATTCTTCAATAGAAACCTCCAAAAACTACGTCAAAGTGGAATTACAACACTTATGAATGTATCCGATGATAGCAATTACAACTTTGATTATTATGAGACCATGCACACATGCAACAGATGTGCAAAGTCCAATCTGACAAAATGTCGGACCTATTTGTGGATTCCATGTTGCAACTAAATAGGGCTACAAAATACATTTCAAAGATTAATGCAATTGAAGCACACCTAGTCTCCATAAGAATCTTGTTCACACACATCTAAGAGCTACACTATGAGGGGGAATACAACCCACGTGGAATTGTGGTGAGCATCATGGCAAGTGTAGAGAAAGCATGACAGGATTTACCACAATTTCTAAACTATGATAGGTGCATGTTGGTTAACACTAAATGAAAACTAGAGTATAAGCATTGCTACATGAGTGGTTTGGTTTGACTATTTGCAAGCAAACAGATCATAGCAAGCATGCTCGAGGCTATTATTCCACACGAGGGGTTCCAAAGGGTGCATCAGCCCCAAAAAAAGAGTTCACCCTTGATACCTTGGAGAAGGATAAGAGACATAATGGAATGGTCCTAAATGGCCTTGTTTTAGGCCTAGCAGTAGGTGATACCTCAATGGCAAACACTGAAGCTTTGATCACCAAGAATGTGTCAACCTCATTTTTGAGGTAGCTTGGAGAGTGCATAAGGCTAATGGCCAATGATTTTGAGAATTTTGATAGCAGTGGATAGGTCCACCTTCATGAGCATGAGGGCAACACTGAAGGGAACAAGGCCAATGATATTGAGATTTTCGATAGCAGTGTGGATAGGTCCACCTTCATGAGCATGAGGGCAACAATCAAGGGGACTAGGACATTTTTAGATCATGATCACATGCTCTTGTAGCAAGAGCATTAGAGGGAGGTGATGTCCAAGTGATGGCAACAAGATAGGAAGGGAAGCGGGATACCTATAGAGATGGTAAAGTAATATTCGATAGAAAGGAGAAAAGGGAAAGAGGGATATAGATAGTACATAATAGTGTTGGGCCTACATTATGGGGGTACATAATCTATTGAATGATCGCTGTGTGGAATTGAAATGGTAACCTTTGTTCTAACCTATGGGGGTTCTCAAAGACTTATTAGCATAGATGTTGTCTGCTACATTGAGACACATGAGAGTCTAGAGAGAGGGATACCCATAGAGACAAGATAGTTAGCTCACAAGAAGGAGATGAGGAGAGACTGTGAGATACAAGGCTCTAGGGGTGTAGCATTTCTTTCTAAATCAAAACTGAGATCACTCATATCTATGATGTAGAAAGATAAGTATGCACAACACATGTGTGGATTCAAGTTTAGCCACTTGACACATGGTTAATTTTTATTACAATGTGCTACTTCCCCCTAGATACATAATCCTATGTGCTTGCGGCTACCATAGAGGGTCACAACCCATATGAGATGATATATGGTTATATCATGGAGTTTCCTAGAGGCAGGGGTAGATCCTACTTCTTGGTGACTTCAATGCACATATGGAGAGTAGATAGGTGGGATTAATGGACTTTGGTTTGGAACCATGACCCCCTCACAGTGCTAGAGATGGACCTAGTAGAGCTTGTGATAGTGAGGCACTCAGAGGATGCACCACATGTGACATTGTATCAAATGGCTCCTGCAATGCAACGAGCCAAGGACATGAATGCTGTAAATCACAGGTCAACCATTCAATGTTATACTTGCCAAGGTCCACATTGTGCTAGTGAGTGTCCCTATAAAACCACCACTAACCACGCCATAGCTTGGCCTTACATTACCCATACAAGGATGATCATCAACGCGTACTAGGCCGACGGCAACCAATTCAAATACTCCATTGTGCTTAGGATGTGGAGTTGATAATCTCTATAAGAATTGCCCTATTAGAAGGGCATCTAGGCCCGATTCCCAACCCAAAAGCCAGTATTAACTTATGAAGTATCAAAAGGGGGCAAGTATCTTTAGTGTCATTGAATGTGATTATGAGGGCCCAAGACAAAGCCATGAGTAAGGAGCTTCATAAGTAGGCCAATAGGGAAAGGATGGCTGTGCCCCACCGGTCTAAGGGAAATGGTTGGGAGAATGCAATTAAAGTGGGGGATGGTTCAAATAGAGTCATTATCCAAAGTGGCTCAGACGAAGTGACTGCAACAATCCCTACCTCGACATCCTCATTATCTAGCTGATCAAACAGGGAACCTACCACACAGTGGATTGAGGTAAATGGTAAGGCCAGTGAGACATAGCCGCATAGATGGGATGCAAGCCCATTTGGTCAAAATGAATACCCCGACCCGGCCATCAATAAGCAACACCTGATTGAGGTACAATGGTTAGTCTGGGGTTCATTTAATTCAAATGGAGTAGTACATGACCTAATCATACATGATAGTCATCAGAGATGGTCATCATTAGAGGGCTCAGTTGTCTCATAAATGGATGGGGACAAGTACAATGGACTATTTTATGGGCTTTCTAGCTTTTGTGTCATGAGTACATCATTTTACACTCCCTTCCCTTGAATCAAGGTTGACTGTTCCTATCTGGCATTCAAAATCTTGAATACACAACACCAAAAACAAGATTTGATCTTGCCCCCACTCTAAATACACGTTGTTCATGCTCTTGATATAGTCTATATGAGGCATCTATCTCATCGGCTATTGACCTCCCTTGGAAATAAAGTAAAACTCACAAATGCCTCATATACTCTTGTATCAATGCTTCAAGATGCTGCCACCACTAGATCATTCCCTACGCTTGATCTATAGCATGGTTTAATATGAGTTCCAAGAGGTGAGATCTCACCTCATTCATGAGCATGCTTTGGGGCACTTGAGGATATGTGAGGCAGAATAGATCGCATGCCTTCACTACACACCATAAAGGTTGAGATTTCCTCATGCATAGGATGGATGATGTGATCTACTCTACTATTGCATGGGGGCTTCTCTCAAAGGAGAGGCCACCTATCCCCATAATGAACTTGGGTATCTAACACACATATGTGACATCGTTTTATGAAATCCCTTTCCATGCACCCCCTAATATGTCCTCCTTGACCTAGCCCACACATCCACCTTGTTCACTACATTCAATGTACAGGTTGAATTGTGTCGACTCCACAACCAACTGAGAGCCTAGGACTATGAGGGGCTATGGATTGCACACTTGGCACATGGATAGGAGAGGTCTTGGCTTTGATCTAAGCACAAATGTTCAATCATGTTGTATACCATAGCTTATAATTGGTATTAGAGAGAGACATTAGCATCTACATAGGAGGCACCACCACTCTTGACCACATCTTCCCTCTAGGGGGGGGGCATCATCAAGGAGGGAAGATCACGGTCCTAGAAATCCTACCCTTGCTAGGCCATCAACACAGTCTTATGATCTCTTATGGTTAGGAGGCTTCAGAGATGTAGATACCAATAGTCATGATTTGGGGTTGATGAGTTCAATCAAGGGAGAGTGCATGACCCAAGAGGCCTCCTAGACCAAATTGAGAGCATGATTAGAGTGAATCAAGGATGTACCCTTTTGCTTACACCCTCTGGGCTCTATATTGATGAGATCACGACCTTCATTGACTACCCATTGTTGAGAGTTGTGGTGCCATGTGCACATGTAGAGCAAAGGTATGAGCAAAGGGCAAGCTGCCACACGGCATGGAGGAGATATCCCACATGTGAGCAAGCATATGGATGTAAGTACCCTCACCTATAAAAGGGAGGTTCATTTGAAGTAATATCAATCAAGCACTTTGCTATATCTCAAGATTCTCTTTATGAGTCCAAGCTAATCTACCTTAGAACCTAATTGACTTGAGGTACATGTCATGAGCACTCTCTTCATCATGTTTTCACATAGGTTCCATCCACCTTAGATTGCTCCATAGATCCTAAGGCACCCATGTTTTGTCATGATATCAGAGCATAGGTTTAGCTCTCCTAGTTTATCTCATTAGTAGTTCACTAGGATTGCTCCCATTCCTATATTAGTTTTAGAATGTAAAATTAGTTTTAGATCTCGAGAGTTCTTCATTTAGAGAGTTGAGTTCATTGTGAGCTTGAGTGTTTCTTGCTGAGAGAGGAATTTCCGTCCATTCATTTGCCAAGAGAGAGTGATCTTTGTCCTTGCTTGAGAGAGAGACTTGTTAGTAGTATTCATTCAAACTTTTAAGAAAGAGAGCATTTAGCTTCTCCCTTCATCAACAAACGAAGCCAACTGCACTGTTAGCCTACAACAACAATGGCCCTGCAAGCTCCAAAGGGAGACAACGACCTCCGCCTGTGGCTCGCTAGTCTCCAATGACCTCAAGCACTTCTTTCTCCAAATAGCAACTAGCATCCAAACGGCTCCTGTGCTTTAGCTCGCACATCAAGCGTCCTTCAAGCCCATCTTACGCATAGCCTCCATCAACAATAGTAGCCGTGTCTTGAATAAGCAAGCAAGCAAGGCTCAAAGTGGCTCCTTTGAGCAGCTCATAATATGGCTCTAGCCAGCCGACGCTTCTCACAACCCACTTGCTCGTAGCTCCATAGTTGCCAATGATTTAAGCAACCTGCACAGTCACAACTGGCTACACAATCATGACCAGCCAGCTCCAAGGATATCCAGCTAGACCTTCAGTTCTTCAACACGAACGCCTGGCTCATCCAATGCCATCTCAATCGGTCCTCTAGTTGCTGTTGCAATAAAGCGGCTCCAGCTTTTGATCTCTCATGGTCTTCTACAAGGCAACACCGACCGTCAATCTCCAAAGCACTCCATCTAAGGCTCTACCACCACCCAACAAACCTTCAATGAGACAACCTTCTGCATGCTTCTACTCCAGCTTCAACATCTCCTTCATCTCTCCGCGACGTCGTCAGCCATCGTTGTGTGGGGGTTAAAGGTCACTGTGCCTTTACCCTGGTTATGTACAATACTCAAACACATATATAAATGAATGAAAAAAAGATTAGGGTGGTTCTGCACCCACCTAAACTTGTGTGGCTCTCTGTCTCTCTCTCTCCTTCTTCCGTTCTTGCTTCGGTTGAGAGCACTCTCAAGTGGTATCAGAGCCCGGGTGATCTAGCTGAGCGTGCGTGAATGCTTGAAGCTCAGCAGCTCTGTGGGAGGAAGAAGAAGCTCTGTGGGAAGCTTTGTGGGTGACTTTACTTGCATCCGAGTGTGCAGAGACCTTGGAGGAACCTTTGGAAAAGTTACTTTGGCTTTACAAAGTGGTTTTGAGAGCCTGTTAAGTGTTTTCAAAGAAAAAGTCGTTTTTTGAGCTTTTCCCTGTTCCGTTCGACGACAGAGACTCCATATTGACTTGTAGAGGCAACTATTGCTTGCTTTTGGTGTCCACTTCACTTCAGGAGCTTGGAAACATCTTCATTCTTGAATCTGGGGTCATTTCATTGGATTTCTAACTCACTGTGCCAGTTCCTGCGTTTTTTGCCCGGGTGTTGGAACTCAAGTTTGGAGCAACCATTTGCAGATCTGTCAGTTCCGATGGACTCAGGAGGTCCTAAAACTTCTATGTTGCTCATCATTCACACTCCGGTGGAGTTTACAAACAACTCTATTTCCAAAAACGTTTTTCAGTCCGTGTGTTGGACCCAGTGATTGAGACCACGGTTTCCAAAACCGTCTATCCCATTGCGTTCCGGATGCCCAAAAACCCCTACCTGTCAGTTCTTGCATGATTTGGTGGAGGATTTTCAGAGTTATAGATCTCTGTGTATTCGATTTCGTCTCTGTTATGCATTTTTCATTCTAAGGTTTTGAAACCTTAGATTTATGCCACATGGCAGTGGATAAGTGTTGACTCCCATTTCTCACTCATCGGTTGGGATTTTGGAGTTCTGGCAGAAGAGAGATATTTGCAGATTTTCTTGCTGAGTCCGATTATGTAATGGCGCCCATGTTTTGAGGCATCTCAGGTTTTATTTTCAGTAGCGATCATTACCGTGGGACTATGATTTCTTGAGCATACCTTATGCAGATCACTTTGGTTGCAGTTTGAGCAGTGTGCGCTCATTCGTGGTATGCATTGGGTTGCAGTGGATGATTTATAGGCCATTTGGATGCATTACGGTCCTTATTGGATGCACTGATAGGCCCAAATTGCCTTGTGGGATGCTATTTTTATGGACGCTTTGCACATGGATGCTATTTTATGCTGAGGGACAGCTTTGACAAATTGTAGGTGATGCACTGATAGTGCTATGCTCTCTTGGATGAGATATTATTGATGCATATGCTAGTGGACGGTGTTTATGCTTGAGTCATTTGGCACTTATTGGCATTTTCTTTTGGGCCAGATTTGCTCATATGGATGCATAGTATATGCACATGAGTCAGATGCATCTTTTGATGCTTTGAGCTTTGAGTTTTGGTGATATTTCACTCTATTGTGGCATACACATTTGGGTGAGCCTGGTATTTGGTGTGATTCTCTCTTGGAGGCACTAGCATTTGGGATTTTGTTTCATTTGCATCATGGCATCCTCTTCCATGTCTGAAAAGGAGTTTTTCAGCATTAAAAAGTTTGATGGCACAAACTTTTCTTTGTGGAAAGAACAAATAAGGGATGTGCTTATTCAAAAGAAGCAGATTAAACCCTTGGCAGGGATTGAAGCTAAGCCTGCAAATATGTCTGAGGATGATTGGAATGAGTTGGATGCATTAGCAAAGTCTACTATTAGACTTCATCTTGCAGAGTCAGTTTATTTCACAATAGTAAATGAGCAGACTACGGAAGATTTGTGGAAGAAACTGTGTGCCACTTATGAGAAAGAAACTGCCTCTAATAAAGTTTACCTCATGAAGAGGTTGTTTGAGCTACAAATGAAGGAAGGGGTCTCCATTGCTTCTCACTTGAATGAATTCAATATTATTTTCAGCCAGCTTCAGGCTCAGAAGATGAATTTTGATGTGGAGATTAAGGCAATATTTCTCTTATGTTCATTGCCATCCTCATGGGATACCTTCTGTACAGCTGTCAGTAACTCTGCACCTGGTGGAGTACTGAAATTTGATGATGTTGTGGGTAGCTTATTGGCCGAGGAGATTAGACGGAAGTCTATGGACGGCAACAAGCAGGATGCAGCCTTAAATGTGCAAAGGGGTAGATCATAGTTCACAGGGGGAAGTCCCAAGAAAGAGGGAAGTCTCGTAGCAAATCCAGGGCACGGAACATTGAGTGTTACCATTGTGGCAAGAAGGGCCATATGAAAAAGGATTGCTACAAGCTGAAAAGAGAGCAAAAGGATAAGAAAAAGAATGCAAATTGGGGCGCAAATCAAAAGGAAGAGAGTCCAAGGGAGGACAAAGGAAAAGTGAAGATCGAGGAGATCAATGCAGTCACACATGATAGTGACAATGACGTTCTCTTCATGTCTAGTTTATCTGCAGAGTTGCTTACCACTTCAGATGATGCATATTCCCAGGATTGGATTTTGGATTCTGGTGCTTCATTCCATGTTACTCCCCATAGGGAATGGTTCTCCACTTATGACAGTGGAAAGACAGGTTGTGTGCATCTTGGAAATGACTATGCATGTGACATAGTGGGAGCAGGTGACATAAAGTTTTCTTTTGCAAATGGGTCTGCATTTGTTTTGAAACATGTGAGACATGTGCCTAAGCTGACCAAGAGTCTTCTTTTAGTGGGTCAGCTAGATGATGCTGGTTTTCACACCACTTTTGGCTTCAGAGTTGGAAAATTCAGAAGGGCTCTATGCTTTTGGCCAAGGGTGCCAAGTGTGGGACTTTGTATCCCTTACATGTATCAGGGGTATTTGATCATGTTGTTGCAATAACCGAGCAGCCAAGCACTTCTTTGTGGCATTGCAGGTTGGGGCACATGAGCCAGAATGGAATGAAACTCTTATGCCATTTGGGTTATGTACCGCATTTGAGTTTCTCTGATTTTGAATTTTGTGAGCATTGTCTCTATGGGAAGCAGACTAAATCAGCCCATAAAAGAAGGGGAAAGAAAGAGTTTGAAAAGCTTGATTTGGTGCATTCAGACGTATGTGGTCCCATGCCTACATGGTCATTACGCGGGGCTGAATACTATGTGACATTCATTGATGATGCAACTAGGAAAGTGTGGGCTTATACTAGCTCGGAAGAGTGATGTGTTCCAGGTATTTTAGAAATGGTTGGCCTTGGTTGAGAATCAGTCAGGTAGAACACTTAAATGCCTATGGACTGACAATGGTGGAGAGTATCTCTCTCATGACTTTCAGCATTTTTGTGATACACGTGGGATTAAGAGGGAGCTCACATCCCCTCGTACTCCAGAGCAAAATCCAGTTGCAAAAAAGATGAACCGTACCATTCAAGAAAGGTTGCAATGCATGCTTTCCAATGCAAGTCTTTCTGGTGGTTTTTGGGCTGAGGCAATGAAGGCTGCAGTGCATGTGATCAATAGACCACCTAGTAAGAGTTTGGATGGTGGTATTCCTGAAGAGGCATGGAGTGGCAAGAAGCCCTCTTACTCTCACTTGCGCATATTTGGGTGTGAGGCATATGCACATGTGCCAAAAGAGCTTCGAAAGAAGCTAGATCCTAAGTCTAGGAAATGCATCTTTCTGGGTTATGGTGAAAGTGGAGAGATGGGCTATCGTCTCTGGGATCCAGAAGCAAAGAAGATCATATGCAGCCATGATGTGGTCTTCAATGAGAAGAAGATGCATAAGGCACCCACGAGGGATGTGGAAATGAGAAGAATCACTTTCCAGGATGTGAATCCACCTGCATATGTTGATAGATAGCAAGCTGTCCATGCACCAAATGTGCAAGAAATGGTACCACCAAGTACTCCCACAAGTATACAATCAAGGGTAGATGATGGATCATCTATTGGTGGAAATGATGAGCCAAATGTGGCTGATATGCAGGTGGGACAGCAAGCTGAAATGCCCTTGAGAAGATATTCTAGAGTGTCTAGACCGCCTGATAAGTTTGTTCCAGGGGTAGACTATGTGATGCTTACTGATTGCGGGGAGCCTTCTTGCTACAAAGAGGCTATGATGCGCGAGGATCAACGCAAGTGGGAGAATGCTATGCAATCAGAGATGAGTTCACTTATGAAGAATAAGACTTGGGACTTGGTTTCTTTGCCACATGGAAAGAAAGCATTGCCATGTAAATGGGTCTACAAAATGAAGGTCACAGGTGATGATGTGCCTAGGTACAAGGCCCGTTTGGTCGCTGAAGGGTTCAAGCAAGAGAAGGGTGTGGACTTTGATGAGATATTCTCTCCGGTTGTGAAGATGACCACACTTAGATGCATGCTTGGACTAGTGGCATCAGAGGATATGGAGCTTATGCAGATGGATGTTAAGACAGCTTTCTTGCATGGGGATTTGCATGAAGAAATTTACATGGTGCAGCCGGAAGGCTTTGAAGAAAAGGGCAAAGAGCATTTAGTTTGCAAGCTGAAGAAGAGTCTCTATGGTTTTAAGCAAGCGCCTAGAGAATGGTATCAGAAGTTTGATGCTTTCATTCGGTCCCAGGGTTTTAGAAGGAGTGAAATTGATCACTGCCTCTACACTAAAAGGGCTAAGGATAGTAGCCTGATAATCCTGGCACTATATGTGGATGATATGCTATTGGCGCAAGAATACTTATGAGCTAGATGCATTAAAGGCCAAGTTACATGAGGCCTTTGATATGAAGGATTTGGGATTTGCAGGTCATATTCTTGGTATGCGCATCACGCGTGATCGGAGTAGGAAACTCCTTTGGCTTTCACAAAAAGAGTATGTTACAAAAGTATTGCAGCGTTTCAATATGGAGGGGGGGAAGGCAGTGAGTACTCCATTGCCTCCATATGTGAAACTGAGTCATACAGATAGTCCCAAATCAGATGAGGAAAGGGCCGTGATGGCCAAGGTTCCTTATGCATCAGTAGTTGGGAGTCTTATGTATGCTATGATAGCTACTAGACCAGACATTGCATTTGCAGTGGGAGTTGTTAGCCGGTATATGGCTAATCCAGGAAAGAGGCATTGGGAGGAAGTTAAGTGCATCATGAGGTACATGAAGGGTACCAAGGAGATGCGCATCTTCTTTGGTAAAGGAGACATGCGTGTACTTGGGTACACAGATTCAGACTATGCAGGGCATGTGGATAGTAGGAGATTCACTTTTGGTTATGTGTTCACCTTTGCAGGTGGTGCAGTGTCGTGGATGTCTCGCGCACAGAAGTGCATTGCTTTGTCTACCACAGAGGCTGAGTATGTTGCAGCCACAGAGGGTTGCAAGGAGGATATATGGCTTGATCGGCTAGTGGGAGATTTGGGGATTCATACAGGTGTACCGACATTGCATAGTGATTCCATGAGTGCTATTCAGCTAGCACGGAATCCGGTCTTTCATGCAAAGACCAAACACATTGAGGTCAGGTACCATTTCATCAGGGAGGTACTTGAGGACAAGAGCATAGAGCTTGTCAAGGTTCATACAGATGATAACCTTGCAGATATGCTGACGAAGAGTCTACCTAATCAGCGGTTTGAGTATTGTCGTGTATTGATGGGCATTGGATAGTATGCTCACTGGTTGTTCTCCCTTAAAGGCACATTGTCCTTTAAGTGGGAGGTTGTGGGGGTTAAAGGTCACTGTGCCTTTACCCCGGTTATGTACAATACTCAAACACATATATAAATGAATGAAAAAAAGATAAGGGTGGTTCTGCACCCACCAAAACTTGTGTGGCTCTCTGTCTCTCTCTCTCCTTCTTCCGTTCTTGCTTCCGTTGAGAGCACTCTCACGTTGTTTCTCAAAAACCATCTCCTAAGGTAGAGACACGTGGCAGATAATCCACTCACCTTGGGTTAGTCTACAAAGTGACATGTGGCAGATAAGGTGGTAACCTTTAACTGTGGTTAAGTTAACTATTTGGGTTAGTTGAATCTTGGTACAGTTTGAGTAACTGTAGGTTAATTAAACTGGGGTAATAGGCCACCACAATGCCTTGTAAGCACACAGCCTCTTGTTAAGCACAGTATGGAATTCAGCATGTGAATCCCTGTGCCACATCATCAAAGGCCCTCTTCTTCACAAAAGCTTTAACAAGCCGTAACTTCCAATCTAGGAAGAATTTGCACACGCTCCAAAAAGGAAAAATAACCAAATTTTCAAGCTCTACACGCTTGTTAAATCAGAATCATTGTATGCAATTAGACACTGCTAATATTGAAAGAAATCAATTGGTAAGACCTTTGCAACAAATGACAAATCAAAGCATGAATGCACATAAGTATGACAAAAGCAAAAGTGCATGAGATGACCATAGCACGAAGCATGGCATCCACACATAAAGCATCATGCATCAAGCTACATCAAGCGAAGAAGACAACGCCACATCGACATGAAGCATTGAAAAGAAAAGAACCTTGCCTATATTTTGTAAATCAAACTTGACCACCTGAGAGTAGCTATGTAAGCACCCAGGGGAGGATTTGATCTTGTAACTCACATTTGACCACCTTGCAGTAGCTAAAGAATCATGGCACCAAGGGGAGGTGTTGAGAGTTGTGGTGCCATGAGCACATGTAGAGCAAAGGTATGAGCAAAGGGCAAGCTGCCACATGGCATGGAGGAGATATCCCACATGTGAGCAAGCATATGGATGTAAGTACCTTCACCTATAATAGGGAGGTTCATTTGAAGTAATATCAATCAAGCACTTTGCACTATCTCAAGATTCTCTTTATGAGTCCAAGCTAATCTATCTTAGAACCTAATTGACTTGAGGTACATGTCATGAGCACTCTCTTCATCATGTTTCCACATAGGTTCCATCCACCTTAGAGTGCTCCATAGATCCTAAGGCACGCATGTTTTGACACCCATGATGATAGGGATCACTGCTAATTGATTTGATGATATATATACTATTGTATATTGATGATATAATCGGTTAGGAGCAACACGATAACGGAGCAACAATGCGAGAAGTAGAATGCATAAAATGCACAACACAGAAAGTGTGTACAATGAAAGAGACAAAGAGACACCGATATATGTAGTTCTCCCAGAGTGGGCTGTGTCCATGGAGAAACATCCAGTCTTGCATCTTTCTTATCCAGTAAAGTGATAGATCAAGAGCACAATGACATGTCATAGACTTCTACATATTCAAGCTAGTGCTACCAAGCCATTGTAGAGGAGAGGAGGATCTAGAGGACATCGGATAGAGTGGGTCAGTGGTGGCAAGAGATGATGTGGATTTGTGGAGCCAAAAACATGGAGACCATGTATGGTGCAGTGGGTGACAAGAGCATGCATGATGAAGGTCCATCCTATCTTAGTGTTACTTAGAGGGGACCGTTAGAGTTGAGGTATCACCCTTAATAAAGTCAAGGTATCACCTTTTAATATGGACCATCAAATACAAAGATCATGCAAATCATGCCCGTCAACATAGGGAGAGACGACTAGATAGAGACTCTGATCCAAGGTATCTTCACATCTCATTAGAGAGTTGCCATGGCACTAGGATCATAGATGATTTTCAATCACATCTCTTGTCATCTCAAGATTTGTAAGATTTTGTATTTTGAGTACTAGTTTTTTGAGTTTCTTTATTAGCATAGCACTAAATAAGGCCCTATTGAACCCTTTGCCTCAATGCATATGGTTTGTATGAGTTACTTTATTCATTGTATGCTATCTCCTAGGCCCTTGAGGGCTCCCAAGGATGTCAATACATCTCTGTGTGTGTGTGTGTGTGTGTGTGTGTCTTTGGTGTTGTGCACACTCACTACTACAAGGGAATGATTTTATGCCATGACTTAAAACATTATAAAGAAAGCATATAGAAACTCCACTCAAAGGCTAAGATTTCAACAATAGGAAACATCAAGGACATACGGAACAAATATGGAGAGAGGATCAAAGAAGAGTGGAAAGAGGATTGGAGAAAAGCTAGTAAAAAATAAGGTGGATCACAACATGACTAGGGATTATCCATGCTAAAGAATTATCCAATGGATGTGAAGTGATTGTATGGTACTAGCACAACCAAAGGCTAGTTGGGAAATCAAAGTGTGTGTTTAGATTAAAAAGTCCCATCAATAATTGAGCCATACAATTAATTCCATCAATTGGATAAAAAGTAAAAAAAGGAAAACATATAAGGAAAAAATGTTTGAGACATCTAAGTTGAAAAATGCAACTAGAGTTTGAAAAAATTTCAATCAAATTAAGAATTTTTAATAATATTGAGATTACAAACATAATATTGAAAAAAGATATCGAATTCTCAAGTAGTCCATGTTCTGAGGTCGGGGTCCACTTACTTGCCACCATCCAAACAAAGTAGGTGTTTGAACATCATAGTTACATTTGCGTAGACAGGTAATGCGTGTTTTCCCTAGCTTGTTTTCACTTTACCTAGGAATGTAGACAACCATATGGATTCTTAGATAATTAAAAAAACAATTTAGCCATAAGTGAAGTTTAAGTCACAAGTGGAGTAAGGAGCGAATGAGTGCATGGGCTAAGAAGGGATTAGAGGAGTTATGGGACGATTAGTGGGCTTGGTATGTGGGGTGGTTAAAAAGAAAGTGTAAAGGGAAGATTTCAAGGCGGTACATAAAGGAATAATTCATAGTTAGGGAAGTATTCATGTGTGTGTGTGTGTTCATGTGTAAATAAATAAGTGTTTATGTGTGTGAGATACATTTACTAATCAAATTTATTTTGTGTGTGTGTGTGTGTGTGTGTGTATCTCTTTCTCTCTCTCTTTGGTGTTGTGTACACACTCACTACAAAATCATGGTTTGGGACCCATTCCTTTTTCAGACTACTATACAATGTATTGTTATCTTGGTTCTCCTTCCTACCCTTTGGCTCATACCATACCGCTGTAAATGTTGTAGCACTCCCCCGGTCATCCATGCTCACGTCAACTACTTTTGCAACCCAAAACTTCACGTTCTCATGTTCATCATCTGATGGTTGAATTGCAACAAAACAATGGATGTCTATCTATTTGTGGCATAAAATCTCTCTTCTTGGGTCCACAATATGGACGTGGGAGCAGCGATTCAAACTCATTTTCAAAGATACCACATGCTGGGCGCAAGTCGTTACCAACATTTGGCCAAAATAAAGGCCGTTCTGCCTTAATATCATCTTCTTGCATTTTTGCAAGGTCCTTTATCAATTGGTAGGTCTTGCTAATTACAACAGTAGTGTGTTCCTTCCAAGAGGGCTTCCAATCAGGAAATCTCTGGAGCATTTCCTCTTTGTATGTAATAAAAGCTTTTAAGCCTTCTATTTCACCTTTGGATTTCTTGCTAAATTCTTTTATAGGAGCCCATGTTGGATGCATTTCTTTGCTCGGGATTGAAGTTAAGAGAGAGTAAGGTTCTTCAGGTTTACATTTTGTATCAAGTGAATAGTGCTGCCACTGCATCACTAGTTTTTTATCCTTTAAGAAAAAGTGAAAATAGTGTGGAGCGCTATGACCTATCAGGGCATCACCACCTTTTTATATGAAAGGTAGAATAAAGCTCTTCCAATCATACATCCTCTCAACTATTGAGCATACTGTTCCTTCCTTACGGCCACCAACTTGCCTCCCACATTTTCTTATCAAGTCATCCATCATCTCCATGTCCTTGTGTTTTAGTTCTCTTGAAACCGTGCTAAATACTTGATCGATATCCTCATATGTGTGCCCAACTAACAAAAACCCAACTTCAATCTCATTGAAGATTCTATGAGCAATTAGCATTGATCAAAATGCAAAGAAGAGTACATTCTTATTCTCTTGTTCGCAATTGTCTACTTGTACTCTCAAAGTTGCTGGTAGGCGACCTTTTTTTGCATGTACAGCAAGGAATCAATCCATATGTCTGTAAAAAACTTAAAATGTATGCACTAACACTCCACATAGATGTGTCTTTAAAAAGTGTTTTCCTTGTAGCTTAGGTGGAGTGCTAACGAATCGAGGTAATGTTGTTGTATTTTGATCCATACCATCTACAATAATGCACATGTACTCATTTGGGTAAGAAATAGCTTGCTCCTTCCAAAATGCATATTTTATTCTAGAATGTTGAACAAGTCCATGATGAAATTCTCTCCTTTTTTTGTAAGCTTCTTTTTGTTCTGGAGATGTTGCACTCTCAAGTGCTCGCTTTAGATCATCACAGTCATTGCACTTTGACATTTTTTGCCTCTTTGGGATTTTAATGTCCAATGCTTTTTTCCAAAGAGTATACAAAGTATGAAAAGATGCTGGTGCATGCCCTCTTTGCCTTTGTGTTTCTCCAATAGAGTTAAATACTTCTTTTTTAGTCAAACCTATCAAAAGATGCATTTTTTGATAGATGGGGTTGCAGTAAAGCATTTTCATGAATGTAATATTTCAAAATTGCTGTTGCCACAACCGTTGAGGCTCTTGTTTTAGGCCTTCCTGTGTTTCCATGAATGTTAAAATTAACTCCATACTTTGCTTTATTAACCAAATTCCAATATGTGCCATGTGATAATCTTGTAATAATGCAATATGCATTATTGCAAACACTTTTTCCATTTATAGGAGGCCTTATCTGTTGTCCTGAACTTTGTCTTCTCTTATCATTTACAAGAAAGCAAGACAATCTCGTGAGTAGGTATTCATTTCTTCTGCTCCCTTTCCTTTACCAGACATGTTCTCTACAGCCCTTGACGTCATGCAAGTTAATGGATCACATACATCTACGCTTATAGCATGTAGATCACATTGCTTTTAGCATAACATCTTCATTCATTACTCTTATTCTCTTTGGTTGCTTTTCTGGATCTGCCTGGACTTGCTATCGTTTCATGCATTTGTATGTCCGTTTTGGGACCTTCTGTACATTCTTATTTGGATTTGTGTAGTTTTCCTTGTAAGATTTATTTGTCACGTTGTTTTCATGGGATGTTGCATCCTTGATCTTATCACTCTGACAATCAAATATTGAATAGTCCTTTGTTGATGTCATTCCTGCTCTTGTTACATTCGTCGAACCATTTGTAACATTAACTGCTTTACAATCAAAGTTAAATACTGAATAGTCCTTTGTTGATCTCATCCCTACTTTTGATACAATCATAGAACCACTTGTCACAGTGGCATTAGAGTGTCCAGAATGATCTTCAAACTCATCTATTCCTGAGAGAACATGACTCATTGATGCACTTTCTATGGATTTCATAACTCCATAGTCAGTGGTGGCAATAAAGTGTCTAGAATGATCTTCAAACTCATCTATTCTTGAGAGAACATCACTCATTGATGCACTTTCTATGGATTTCATAACTCCATAGTCTTGAAACTCCTCTACTCTTGAGAGAACATCACTCATTATATCATCATGCATGATTTCCATAATTCCATAGTTACTTGGTTTGACTCCAAGAACTTTATCAGTATCCATGAAGCCATCCATGCTTGAAAAGATATCACTTTTGACATCTTTGCCCAAGTTCTCAATGTGCATGAACTCATCCACCCCGAATAAGGCATCACTTGTGAAATCTTTTTCTTTCTCGGTACCAATGAACTCATCGACTCCTGATAAGATGTCAGTGCTATGGTATGGGAGTGGGAGTGGGAGAGGGAGTGGGAGGGGTGGGGGTGGGAGGATGAGCGTGCGAGTGGGAGAGGGAGTAGGAATGGGGGAGGTGGGGGTGGGAGAATGGGAGTGGGAGTGGAAGAGGGAGTGGGAATGGGGGAGGTGGGGGAGGGGTGGGGGTGGGAGGATGGGCGTGGGAGTGGGAGAGGGATACCTTCATGTCGGGCTCATTTGTGGCCAGATAGAGTGTGCTTTGTAGGGGCAATGTCCATTCTTTGCGTGGCACCTGTTGGGATATCTCAAGGTGTATGCCTCAGGCACAACTTATGTTTCTATGTGTGAGTGCTAGAGGCACAGTTAGGTGCCCACAAGCACAGTTAGGTGGTGGAGAGCCACATAGGATGATTGAGAGAATCTAGGAGCAGATTGAGGAGATGATTATGGAGCTCTGAGGTCATCAGTGATGTCAGTGAGCTTGTATGAGGTGCCTACTTAAGGACCTCACTCTTCTTCATTCTATAAGCAAGTATTCTGAGTTTGTGTCCACTCTACTCTTTCCTTTCAGTGTTCCAACATGGTATCAGAGCCATTTGATCCCCCTTGAGCCCATTTCTGCCACATCATCATCATCTTCTTCATCTTCTTCTTCTCCATTTTCCTCCTTCTTCCCAAAATCTTTGAGAGCTTGGTTCTCCGCCTACAAACGACCATTGCCCAAACCCTCTGAGCTGGAAACTCCTCTAGTATGGGCGAACTTCTACCTGCAAGCAATTGAGAAAAAAAACGTCTCTGTTGGCTGCCATTCTCCAAACAACGAATTTCTTCTATTGCTCAATACTCCCTGCCTGCTCTGCCATTGCTTGAGCCCTCTTAGGAGTAGATGGGCGACCTCAAGACGAAGATTTTGAGCCATTTTTCAGCTCATTTGGTTCAGTAACGAGGGAGAAATCGTCAAAACTCAGGTTCAGCCTGTAGCAACTCCCCCGGGCAAAAGTGCGCACCATTTCATCCAACCTCTGTGCTGGACCCTCTCTGGTATATGAGCTTTCTTTTGCTTCAGAAAGCCCTCTTTTCCTTGCTTTGAAGAGTGAGCTACAAGCCCTCCAAGTTCAGCCTTTTGGTTTTGACAGTTTTGGACAAGTTTTTGAAGATGATGCTACATAAAATGCTACTCTAGCATTTCTGGTTTTTTGAAACTTTCAATAACTTTAGTACAAGTGTGGCTTCAGTTTTGTTTTGAATTGCTAGACCTGGTTTTGATTGGAAAGTATTCATTTTAGCCACCTCTATGAAGCATGTAAGAAGAAGCATCATTGTTTGAAATTTGGTCACAAGACTTTGCTACATTAAATGCTTATATTTTGAAGCATTTCAGTTGTTATTCTAAGCCCTGTAAGAGAGAAGACACTGCCCAATACCTGGGTTAGACGCTCTCATGGCTTGCTTATGCAAAATATGTGAAAAGCCAAAACATAAAGCAATGTCTTGTTATGCTACAAAGGATGAAAATGCCAACCTGACTTCCTTGTTGAAGATTGCCAAAACAATGGTTGCCAAAAAGGAAGCAACTACAGAGATCTACCCTCTCATGGCACTTTTATTTGACTCCAAGTACAAGAAAAAGATGAAGGTTATAGATACCTAAGATATGCTTCTCTACACAACTATGGAGATGACAAGATAATTGTTCTCTTGAAGGATATGATTTCCAAATCCACTTGTTCTATCATAGTACCATCTTATAAGGCACTAGACACTGCCCATGTGGTAAGACCTTGCCTTGACATGGATATTTTGCCTCCACAAGATGAGGCATCCCATGAAGATTATGCATTTTAAATCATCTCTATGTATGCTCCAGATCTCTCTTTATGTCAAAGTACTCAGCCTGGATAGTCCTCCAAAATGAATGAAAATAAACTATTGTGTTTTGTGTGTTTTGTAAACACCTCTGATCACCTTATGATGTAGGCCATGTGTATGTTTTGTTCCATGGTACCTCCTGCAGACATTGTGTGCATGTACATGCAGGGGAGATAACCATTGGAAGGTCTTTTTGTATCCCTTTTGTTTACCTTACACCCAAGGGAACCCTTGCTAGCATGAGAACCTAGCCATAGATTTATCCTTGACCACCATGAGATGGCATGAGAAACTATGAGACTAGATGTATCCTTGACATAGCCTGAGGCATTTCCTTGAGGGGGGGTTTGTTGGGATATCTCAAGGTGTATGCCTCAGGCACACCTTATGTTTCTATGTGTGAGTGCTAGAGGCACAGTTAGGTGCCCACAAGCACAGTTAGGTGGTGGAGAGCCACATAGGATGATTGAGAGAATCTAGGAGCAGATTGAGGAGATGATTATGGAGCTCTGAGGTCATCAGTGATGTTAGTGAGCTTGTATGAGGTGCCTACTTAAGGACCTCACTCTTCTTCATTCTATAAGCAAGTATTCTGAGTTTGTGTCCACTCTACTCTTTCCTTTCAGTGTTCCAACAGCACCGAGTTGGTCATGGTTCAATGGAAGGGTGCCTTGGACAAGCCTTGATTGGATCCTGTAAATTTTGTTGTGGATACTCTTCCTGTTGTGCTTCTCGATAAGTAGCTTGTTATGGAACAATGATGCAATTTGTCTAGCAGGCTTGTGGGGTTTGCAAACATTAGTGTGAGCATTCTTTGCTCATCCTCAATTGCCTACATCTCGTATGCTCTTTTCCTGAGGTGGGGGTGGGGAGGATGGGAGTGGGAGTGGGAGAGGGAGTGGGAGGATGGGAGTGGGAGTGGGAGGATGGGAGTGAGAGGTGGGGGTGGGAGTGAGAGGTGGGGGTGGGAGGATGGGAGTGGGAGTGGGAGTGGATGAGAGAGAGAGAGAGAGAGAGAGAGAGAGAGAGAGAGAGAGAGAGATGCAAGCACAAGCACACATCTCAACTTTCTTCCAGGTACTTTTTTTTAAATTTGTATTCTTTGGAATTTTATTATTGAGAGAGAA